>NC_135962.1:15842517-16442517 GCF_053455715.1 Rhinoraja longicauda
GTTGCTTCAAGTAGCAAAATTGAAAATCATCATGCTGGGGTAAGTGGAAGTTGTTTGATATCTTCTAAGGTAACCCAGTTTCTGATAGCTTGTAAAACATTGTACTTAACTTTGCAGATTGCTATTTCTCATGAGATTCTCAGGAGTATTCATTCTTTTCAATGTAAAATCCCTGAAGTGTCAACTAAAAGTGTTCAGACATTTTGAATATTATAATCTTTCTTTGAGGGCTCCTGTCATAATTTGCAAAAGTTCCGACTCGTCAAATACTTCGGCACAATCAATGCAAACTGGGATATGTATACCGCATCACTTCCTGAAGTCGATCACTATCTCCTTTGTCTTGCTGACAAAGAGAGAAAGGTTGTTGTCTCAACAGAAGGTCATAAGATTCTCAATCTCCTTCCTCATCATTATTTGATACTGGCCCAGAATGGTGGTGTCATCTGCAAATTTGTAAATTGAATTGGATTTGGCTTGGCTGCACAGTCATAGGTGGACAAAGAGCAAAGAATGGGGCTGAGAACGCATCATTGTTGGGGATTATCATAGAGGATGATTTGGCCCCGATCCTCACTGATTGGGATCTGTTGATCAGGAAGTTGAGGATCCAGTTGCAGAGATGAGTGCTAACTAACTCCAAGTCCTGCGTGTTTGGTGATGAGCTGGCTTCATCAAATACTTACAAGAGTTTATTTCTTCTGGTTGTTGCTACAATGCTACATGGTTCTGATGATTTCTGTTGCAATTAGTCTTTGAAAAGTCCACATAGAGTGTCATAGTGGACAATGACAGTCATTGTTCTCCCTTCTCCACTAAAACCTCAAGTACAGTGCAGGTAAATCTCTCCTATGCTTCGCTTTGGTCAGTCTTTCCAGGTTACATTCACTTATAGAACCTGATCCAGCCACGGCACACCTTCTCCTTATCAGAGGTGCATTCTAGAGTCAAGTATTGCAAGTTCCTAACAACATTGCCCACGCTGCTATAGCTTGAATTCATTAAATGTAGGTAGCTATAAATAGAAAGCCTTGTAAGAAGCAAGCAACATTTAAGGTACCATCCTGTCTCCTTTACATCCTGATCCCTGTGCCTTCTTTCAGAGCGATACAATTTACTCTCCAATATATTTTGATTATTTACCAGCTACATGCTAATTTATGGAATGAGACATGCTGTGACATTTTGAGGATCTAATTTGCAAGCCAACGTAAATATTCCACTGCAATTTTTAAAATATTGGCGTAGTCACATCTTTGCTTCAAAACTGGCCCAAAGAACTAAATTCTAGAGATGAGGCAAGACTTTTAGACTTTAGAGATACAACTCAAAAAAGGTCCTTCGGCTGCCCAAGTCCGCGCCGACCAGAGATCACCCCTTACACTAGCACTATTCTACTCTGTAGGGACAATTTACAATTTTTTACTGAAGCCAATTAGCCTACTAACCTACGTCTTTGGAGTGTGGGAGGAAACCGGAGCACCTGGGAAAACCCACGCAGTCACAGGGAGGACAAACAAGCTCCATACAGGCAGCACCCATGGTCAGTGTAGGAGCCATTTATGCTTAATTCAGTTATTGTCATTGTGTTATGGCTATGTTTTAATATTTCTAGTTTATGTCTTTTTTGCCTGCTTGTGGGTGGGTGTGACTTAATGCGTAATTGGGAGTGTCTAGATGGGAGGAGGCTAGTGTGTGTCGACAGAGGTTGTGGGTCAGTTTAGACTCGGAGGATGGTGAGCATACAGTTCTTTACCACGCGCTCGTACCATGCGCTCACACCAGCTATATTTGTAAGAACCACACGGTAATAACTGCAAGAATTTCTAGATATTGTTTGAAGAAGAAACAGTTGATAAAGTACGGAAACTGATGAATTACTCTATGATTTGTGCTACTTTAATAAAACCAATTAATGAAGAAAAGGAGTTTGGAAGATTCGTTTTGTCATATCAGGGTGCGACGTGTGCGTAAGCTATAACTACATTTCATCCCCGAGAACTAATGGCTATCGAAGTGGGATTTCGAGATGGTATAGAAACTGCCATTACAGTCAGGATGGAACTTGGGTTTCCGGTGCTGGAAAGCCACAACTCTACCACTGCGTCTCAGTGCCGCTCCAAAGTGATGGTCGAGGTGTGATACTTGGGAAGTCAGAGGGTGGGTTTATGGAGCTGGTCAACATGTTTCTCCCATAGCCGTTGGAACATTGTGCTTTTGAAGGTAGGCACCTAGGGCACTTGTTACAGTTGTCAGCCATCTCAAGCTAAAACGCGAGATATTCGTCCTTGGGAACATCTAATTCGATTGAAGGTACTGCTGTGTCTGCAAGAATTTATAGCCTGCACTGTTCTTCAATTGCATGCTACTTAATTTCATAACAGTGACACAAGTCATTAATCACAAGCCCATTAACATGGCTGTGCCATGTGGTTGAGCAACATACACATTGAGGATTACGCTGCAATTTTGCATCGCATGGGAAAGTACTGATCACATTTAAGGATAAACCTCTGGCTGAAATTTAAAAACACCTTGCAATCCGCAGTAGATTGTCTCAGCCATTACACCCCTAAATTAGCAAAGAGACAGTTTTTATTTTAAATTACACTTCGCCTTCATGAAAAATGCAGTTTATTACTTAGGCGATGTAGAAAAAGAGCAGAACTATAATTGATGGTTGCTATAGCTAAAAAGTGCAATATTTGCTGGGGATATGATTGGGAACTCGTGCACACCAACGGCTCTACTTCCTTAGAAGGCTTAGGAAGTTTGACATGTCCCCCTCAACTCTCACCAACTTCTACAGATGCGCTGTTTTAGCAGGGTAGATCACAACATGGTTTGGGAACAGCTCCATCCAACTGCAAGAAATTGCAGAGAATTGTGGATGTAGCTCAGACAATCACACAAACCAACCTCCCTTCCACTGACTCCATCTACATTTCACACTCAAGAACCCCGGCCCACCCACTCCCTCATCTCCCCTCTCCCATCAGACAAGAGGCATTTAAGTGTGAAAACGCACAAGTCCAGGTTCAGGGAAAGTTTCTTCCCATCTGTTATCAGGCAACTGAACCATCCTACCAACAACTGGAGAACAGTCCTGAGTTACTACGTACCTCAATGGAGACTTTTGGACTATCTTTGATCAGACTTTACTGGACTTTATTTTGCTCTAAACATTATTCACGTCATTTCCTTAATCATATATTTGTACACTGTGGATGGCACAATTGTAATCATGTATTGTCTTTCCGCTGACTGGTTAGCACGCAACAAAAGTTTATCACAATACCTTGGTACACATGATAATAAACTAAATTCAAACTTGCTATGGTTTAGTACAGGAGAATAGCAATAAGTGCAGTTTCTGTACTTGATGGAAATCAAACAAAAATATTTTTGAGGACAACTTCATAAATACAAATCTAGCATAAAGTTCGGTAGGAATAAATTATTTAGTCATGGTTGATTGTTTGCAACAAACTGTTGAACTTTTAATTTCATAAAGAATCTCTTCCATCAAATTCTATTTTTCTTCCTGTTTATCTGGCATTGTGTATACTGTAATTTCAATGGATTTAGTGAAACAGACGCTTCAGCCCACTGAGTCCTTACCGACCAGTGATCCCCACACATTAACACAATGCCTACACACACCAGGGACAATTTACACTTATACAAAGTATACAAATCCAAGTCAATTAACCTACAAACCTGCACATCTTTGGAGTGTGGGAGGAAACCGAAGATCTCGGAGAAAACCCACACGCCCATGGTAGAACGTATAGACAGCACCTGGAGTCGGGATCGAACCCGGGTCTCTGGCACTGCAAGTGCATAAGGCTACTGCTGCACCACCATGCCGCCCAATTATATCTTAATAACATCTTAACCCAATTTATATCTTAATAAGAAACATTTACATCCTGTTATGATACACTTTTGACACTACCGCATCTTGAAACACTATTTTGCAATTCGACTGCTGCGCCACCTTACACAATTGAAAACTCCTTATCTGAAAATAGAAAGTGATTTCTGGTAAAATGTAATCTAAAGCCGTTTTATTTTAAATGAATTTAATGACTTCTGCTTAAATTAGTTTCCTGTTAAGCTCTGTCAATTTTTGCTTCTGATTAACTATGATCCTTCAGCCCAACATATCACTTCATTAGTCAAGATTCCATGCAATTGTAATTAAACATTATTGTAAAAAAATTGTTAACAAGATCTTATCAAATCCACACATTACATAATTAGGTAGTTGAATGCACTTTCATGCCTTAAACATTTGTTGGGTACAGATGGTCTTTCCCACATTGAATAAAAGGTAAATAGGGAGATTTATATTCCTCTTCATAGTTATATTGTTGCTCACACATGATTACAATTTGAAAGACACAATTCAAGTTTTAACCTTTGACCCGGGGATGATTAATCTTTCCTATAGTTTATGGAACAGATTACTGAACATAGACATAAAAAGCTGGAGTAACTCAGATTGAGGAAGGGTCTCGACCCGAAATGTCACCCATTCCTTCTATCCAGAGATGCTATCTGGCCTGCTGAGTTACTCCAGCATTTTGTGTCTATCTTCAATTTAAACCGGCATCTGCAGTTCCTTCCTACACATATCAGAAAGCCTTAACGCTGCTGATTGCAATTACTTTGTTTTATTATGCTCTTATTTATTATGCTCTCGGACTATCTTTGATCAGACTTTACTAGCTTTTCCTTGTACTAAATATTTTTTTCTGTTATAATGTATCTGTACACTGTGAATGGCTCAATTGTAATCATGCATTGTCTTTGTGCTGACTGGTTAGCACGCAACAAAAACTTTTTACTGTACCTTGGTACACGTGACAATAAACTAAAACAAAACTAAATTAAACTAAATTTCAGTTTTGGAATTGGATCTGTTGACAATTTGGCCAAATTCCACAGGAAAAAATGAAGTTTTTGAATCTTAGCACTTAGATAAATTAGCTATTTTAGATAAATCAGAACTAAGTAAGTGAAGTACTCATTACTAAAAGAGGTATCTCAAGTAATCTACTAGGGCACTCTCCAGTAACAACTGGAGAACAGTCCTGAGCTACTATTTACTTCATTGGAGACCCTCGGACTATCTTTAATCGGACTTTACTGGATTTTATCTTTCACTGAACGTTATTCCCTTTATCATGTATCTGTACACTGTGGATGGGTCAATTGCAATCATGTATTATCTTTCCGCTGACTGGTTAACATGTTACAAAAGCTTTTCACTGTACCTCGGTACACGTGACAATAAATTGAACTTTAAACATCAAAATGCAGAGAGATGCATTATGCAATGCACATTTCTAGTTGTTATGGTGACATCATCCTGCCCCTCATCACTGTATAACAGCAAAATTAGTTAATCTGTTGCACCTTCTTACAACCACTTTCAAAGTCATTTCTATTTAGGAAAGGTAATGTTCCTATTTTAATCTCTCGCATTATTCTGAGAAGCAAAGATATCATAAAATATGTCATAATCTGATGAAACATGCTGACTGTGGTTCAGGCAATTGAATAATTAATATAAATGAAATGTAATATATTTTCTGAATGAGCTGCAGATACACTTGCAACCTTATAATGGGAATCATGGTGTTAAAATGGTAATGTTTAACCTAAAAAACACAGGGGGATGTACAAACTCCATACAGACAGCACCCATAGTCAGGATCGAAACCCTAAGCCAACAACTCTATCGCTGCACCCTGTGTGGTATATATTATGTAGCGTTATGTAACTCCCAGGAGGAGCCAGCGCTGTCCTCGCAGCTGCGGCTTGCCTGCAGTCCGTTTGTCTTTTGTGTTTTTTGTTGTTTTTGTCTTAATTGTAGTTTAAATATGATGTAGTGTTTGCGGTTGTGTGATATGTGGGAGGGTGGGTGGGTGGGGGGGGGTGGGAACTGCAACATTGTCTCTCCCGAATGGAGACCCGACCTTCGTTTCTGTGTCATATCTCCGTTCCCGCTGCGGCCTACCATCGGCCATGCACCTGGAGCTAGCGGCCTCCGGCTGGGACCACCTGGGCTCTGGTTCGCAGAGCCCGCGGCCCGGACTCACCACCTGCGGCGCTGGCTGCCTTTGGATGCTGCGGGAGCGGCTGCGACTCGTCCCCGGAGGCTTCGGCGCGGGCCGCCTGGACGTCGGAAGCCCGCAGGCCCCTGGGTGGGGGGCCGACATCGGGAGCTCCGGCAGCGGCAGCGGCTTCGCCCGCCCCGAATCGCGGGGTTTGGGTCGGCCCGCGGCGGTCCTTTCACCGTCCAGCGCGGCCTGGAATAGGCCGTGGGATTTTCACCGTCCGGTGCGGCGCTTCAATGTCGGGAGCCCCGACCGCCCTGACGTGGCAACTCCAACAGCCTGACCGCGGGATAAGATGGCAGGGGAAGAGAAAAATACATTCTGGCCTTCCATCACAGTGAGGAGGTGACTGGAGGAGACTCACTGTGATGGATGTTTCTTTTGTTGGTGTTGGTTTATGATTGTATGTGTTATTGCATATTTTTATTGCTTATTTTTATTGGTCTTAGTGTTGAACTGCGGGTAATTTTTCATTTCACTGCACATTTATGTGTATGTGACAAATAAATTGACTATTGACTAGAGTTAGTGAATCCATTCTGAGGTTGAGCTGTCCATTGTGGGCTTCTGTTTTTAGAGTTCAGCAGATTTATATTTTGGCATGAAATTAACTTTGCATATTGGTGCCTCCAAGTCAGATTTTTCACAGTCACAGACATTAAACATTACCGTCCAAGGAGAAAATCGTCAATCAAACCATTAATTAAGATGCAGATTGGAAACATTATTTTAAGTACACTCATGAATTTGATCACTGGTGGTTGAGCACAGGAGTGGTAACACACGTTTGAAAGAGTGTTTAACTCTTTCCTAAATCAAACTACTTTCTCAGAAAAGTGCAGTAAACCTCCTACTTTGTGGGTAAAAAAACAACACACACATGTACATCCTAACAATCAGATCAATAAGATCAGTCTATAATCATTGTGTAAACTTACCTAGTGTGTGAAAGACAGTGACTCTGTCGTCAGCATTGCTGGTGGCTAGGTTATGAAGGCAAATATATTAATTCGGACTTGAAGGATACAAGACGGCAGCTCTTTTGTTCAGACTCATTGTGGTCTACTGTCTTACACTCTTATGCTTAGTATGATTGTGCATAATGTATAGTAGGATTGTCATTGAACTGTATGCAACAACAAAAAAATCATTATACTTGGGTACATGAAAATAAAGTATCATAACCATTGCTATTTCTCCCTCCCTCTCTCCCTCTCTCCCTCTCTCCCTCTCTCCCTCTCTCCCTCTCTCCCTCTCTCCCTCTCTCCCTCTCTCCCTCCCTCCCTCCCTCCCTCCCTCCCTCCCTCCCTCCCTCCCTCCCTCCCTCCCTCCCTCCCTCCCTCCCTCCCTCCCTCCCTCCCTCCCTCCCTCCCTCCCTCCCTCCCTCCCTCCCTCCCTCCCTCCCTCCCTCCCTCCCTCCCTCCCTCCCTCCCTCCCTCCCTCCCTCCCTCCCTCCCTCCCTCCCTCCCTCCCTCCCTCCCTCCCTCCCTCCCTCCCTCCCTCCCTCCCTCTCTCCCTCTCTCCCTCTCTCCCTCTCTCCCTCTCTCCCTCTCTCCCTCTCTCCCTCTCTCCCTCTCTCCCTCTCTCCCTCTCTCCCTCTCTCCCTCTCTCCCTCTCTCCCTCTCTCCCTCTCTCCCTGCCAATGTATGCGTGCATACCTGTGAGTATGTGTGTGTACTGTGCATAGATATATGTATCTGTGTTTGGCATGCCCTCTGCAGTCAAAAAACCTTCCACCATGCACCTCGCTCTGCAGTCCGGGCTCCTGTATGATGGAGATCAAGGGTGTAGTGTGGAACTGTGCTCAATATAATCTGACATCTTGGAGAAAGGAAAGGGAATAAAAATACTGCTTATAAAATAAAACTTTGACACATTGTCCTTTGCCTTAAAGATAGCTTTTAATTCCACCATGATGGAAGCTACAGTTCCAAGAAATGTTATGTGAAATATATTAGAATAGTTGGTGTATACATACATTTTGAAGATGAACCTCGTGTAAAGGATGCTCTGGACATGTTGTGGAAGCAAGTTGTAAATATATAATAAGAGTTGATGACTGTTGATTGTGGCAGTGACTCGCTTGCCTCTCATTGGAAAGGTTGTGGGTTCAATACCCACTGTGGAACCTCGGGGATGATGTTGACATTGGCAATTTAGTGCAATGTTGAAGGAGTATTGCATTGTAAGGATGTGTTCATCTGAACACCTGTTCTTCAACTGAATAATACCTGTTCTTCAACTGAATTTTTAAATGAACACTATGTGTACTTTCTTGTGAATAGAGCAGATTTTCTGGGAATACTCAGAGTTACAGGATAGTTGTCCTAATGTTCCAGGCAATACTTATACCACAATGAATGGAATTATTTGCTGGTCATTATCACATTATTGTTTGTGGAGCTTTGTTCTGTGAAGATTTATTGTAGCATTTCCTACATTACAACAACATAACGGCACTGCTTAAGAACTGAACTGGGTGCAGTAAGCAATGAAATTTCCTTAGTTCAATGAAGTCATAATGAACACAAACATTAGTCTTTCATACCTCAAAGTATGTTTCAGAGCTACAATCTTACTGTGTTTCCAAAGCATTTCACATTATGTTGCCTTTTTGCAGGCAGTAGTATTTGTATATCATTGTGGGAATCTGAACTGTGGCCACTGATAGAAGCTCCTCAAATTCAATGTGTTGGGGTTGTTACACTATTGGATGCATTAGACAAGATTTATAATGAAAGGCCAAGGACCCTTTCAATCATAGACCCTCCCCCCCCCCCCCCCCCACACCACCACCACTACAATCTTCAGCTGCTCCAAAGCCCAAGCCATTGCATATTTCTGCTAATGAAGGTATACTGAATGGAATTCAGACGGAGGCTGGGTGTAATGGATTCAAGGTGGCTGGTGGCTATGGCTTGATTGAGGTGTATCCATGATTAGTGAAGGTTAGGACTCCAGAATTGACTGAGACTGTATCATGGTGGGTCAGACGATGAAGGAAAGTAGCGGATGATTGTGAAGTAGGAAGCAGGAGGATTACATGGACGAGTGTTCAGGAGAATCTGTAGGTGGGCTAATTTGGAGACTGGATCTAAATGTCAGGTGATAATAGAATTGGGATCCAGAGAGTTCGGCAATGACATCAGAAGGTGCTGGTTACGAGGGTGGAAGGCGATGGAGGAGACAATGTTGTGCTGCTGTGGTTGCTGAAAGGTTAGTAAGAGAACTTGCCTCATGGCTGTACCCAGTCCATGGGAAGATCTAATTATGCTGAGAATAACTAATAATGATTTCTTGCATGGCTTCATCGTCTAATGTTTTCTGCAGTGCTCCAAGAGTCATATTATAGAGGGAATAATTGTGTCAGTGGGGTCAAGGTTACCTTTATGCCACGTGTACAAGTAAACTATTATCGCAAAGCCGAATGGGATACTTGACGCAAAGCAATATTGTGCAACCTGGATGATTGATGCAAACTCAACAATGTGATTAACACATTGATCTACTTAACCTTTGTACATCATAAGACTTTGTCTTCTTTGTGTATTACATGCAGACGTGATGATTAACTGCTTGAACTACTTGACCTTTGTACATCACTATTGAACTACTCAATCTTTGTACATCACCATTGAACTGCTCAACCTTTGCACATCACATCAGTTCAGTTCAGGTTAGTTCATTGTCACGTATTCCTGCACAAATACAGTGATAAGCTTTTGTTGGGTGCTAACCAGTCAGTGGAAAGACATTACAGGATTACAATCGAACCATTTACAGTGTACAGATACATGATAAGGGAATGATGCTTTTGTGCAAGGTAAACCCAGTAAAGTCTGATCAAAGATAGTCCGAGGGTCACCAATGAGGTAGATAGTAGTTCAGGACTGTTCTCTACCTCTGGTAGGATAGTTCAGTTACCTGATAACAGCTTGGGATATGAGTCGTCTTCTCTGTGTATAAATATCGTGTTGTGTCAACAAACCTTAGACATGTGCTCACAGCCTTTGACTGAGATGTGTCTCCCCTTGCGCAAGGAAAATAAACCAACTGCTGATGGTTAATGTTTCACATCCTTGAGTTTTATTACGAGCTGAGACTTCAACACATGAAGTACCTGGTGATTTGCTTGATTCGGGAAATGATGCAGGAATGCACAAGGCTATTGACATAGATAGGATAGACAGTGAGAACCATTTTCCCAGGATGTAAAAATCAAATACTAATAGCATTCAAGGTGAGAGGGCCAAAGTTCAAAGGAGATGTGTGGGACAAGTTTTTTTTACACACAGGATGATGAGTGACTGGAATCATGTTGCCAAGCAGTTGGTGGTTGAGGTAGATCCATTTGTGGCATTTAAGTGGCTTTTGGATAAACCAATGGATACGCAGAGATTGGAGGGACATGAATTATGTGCTGGTAGATGAGTGATGATGATGGCATTATGTTCAGCATGGTTATTGTGGGCCTAAGGGCCTGTTCTTGTGCTGTAATTGTTTATGTTCTATTTGTTGTTATCCCTTTTCACTTTGGGAAGTAACAGTGATTTCCATTCCGTAGTGCTTAAAATATAAGATGGCAAAACCCAATTGAGTTTCCAGGCTCCAGTCTCCCAGAAAGAAATAAAATAGCAAATTTGAATCTTGTCTTGTTTCTTGAGCAAGGTAACGCTTCTGCAATACGCTTCTTCATCCAAATGAAACAAAGTGTGTTGAAATAAAATGAGATTAGCTACAATTTTTTTTAACTGACCTGAAGACTCCTTTAAGTATATTGCCAAAGGTTGGATTAGAGACTTGTGTTTGAAGAACATTTCCCTTTGACACGTGGACATTCTCTGTTTGATATTGTTGATTGTTTTCAAGCTGGAAAGGGTACAGAGAAGATTTATAAGGATGTTGCCAGGACTAGAGGGTCTGAGCTATAGGGAGAGGTTGAATAAGCTGGGACTCTATTACTTGGAGTGCAGGAGGATGAGGGGTGATCTTATAGAGGTGTATTAAATCACAAGAGGACTAGATCGGGTAGATACGCAGAATCTCTTGCCCAGAGTAGATGAATTGAGGACCAGAGGACATAGGTTTAAGGTGAAGGGGAAAAGTTTAATAGGAATCTGAGAGATAACCTTTTCACACAAAGGGTGGTGGGTGTATGGAACAAGCTGCCAGTGGTGTAGTTGAGGCAGGGACCATCCCAACGTTTAAGAAACAGACAGCACATGGTACATGGATAGGACAGGTTTGGAGGGATATGGACCAAACACGGGCAGATGGGACCAGTGTAGCTGGGACATGTTGGCCGGTGTGGGCAAGTTGGGTTGAAGGACCTGTTTCCACGCTATATCACTCTATGACTCTACAGCACAAATCATTTGAAATGACTCTGAAAACCATTATCCCTATAATAAAGATCAATACAATTTCCTCTGATGGGATGAAGACTGGGATAAATTGGGAACCATCAGAAATAAAACAAAATCCAATTTTGAAATTGGCATTGGTTTATTACTGCCAAATCACATCACACTATGTCATGGGAAGACATTTGGTTAGGTACATGAATAGTAGGCCAATGGGCAAAATGCAAGAAAATGGGACCTGCTTTGATTAGGCATCTTGGTTGGCATGGATGAATTGGCTGAAGGGTCTGTTTCCGTACTGAATGATTCTATGAATACAACAAATAATGCAAAGAGAAAAATACCAGAGTACAGAACATAGTGTTACATCATTATAGCATTAGAGATGCAGAAAAAATATCGAAGGTCTGCAATGAGGTAGATTGAAAGATCAGCAATACACCCTAGCATATGGGAGGACTGTTCAGTAGTCTGATAACAGAGGAGAAGAAGCTGTTCCTGAATCTGGCGGTGCGTGCTTTCAAGCTTTCCTATCTTCTGCCTGACAGGAGAGGAGAGGGAATAACCAGGGTGAAAAAGGTCCTTGAATATGTTGGCTGCTTTCCCAAGGTAGCATGAAGTGATACAATTTCTGTGATATTTGGCTTAGCTGTGACTTTGAGAAAGGGCAGATTCACTATATACAGTCCTTGAGGATTAAATCAAATTCTCAAATCTTTTTTATGTTCCGGAGAAATAAGAATAGATTTCTTCATATGTGGTTTTGTGAAATCGGGGACAAGGTGATGGATTAACGGCCTGAGCCTTCCATCTCTTCCTCCATTTATGAAAACCTTATTTTGTCTGCCAGTACACGTTGCCAATGCAGTCAAGTCATTCTTAGTTTGATAAGGCAAGATTCCCTTTCTCTGCAGCGTTTGGGACTTTTCAATTTCAGCTACAGGCAGATGTACTAATCAATATCTCGCATGATGGATTTCTGACTACCTTTATGGCAAGTGTCAGAAAATTTGCTCTTCTGAATGGCTACAATCCTCACAACCAAGTGAACACAATATTGCTGCAGGATATGTATCTGTGAGTAAGTGCAATAAATAAAGAAGGGAGAAAACATCTATTTCAGGGACAAAAGTCTGTGGATTTTATAAGATATATTTTTAGCCCTTATGCTGTTCTGAATATGGGTTGTTGTCCAAAGGTAAGATAGTTTAGCTGTAATGTAATTGGGAGATCATTATTTGTAAGGATGATATATATGGAAAGGTAACAGCAGGCACAATTCTTCATCCCTCATTCATCTTAACAACTATGATTAAATATCATATTTTCATCTTATCAGGAGTCGAGTGTGTTTAATTATCAAATGTACTGACAAATGGACAATAAAATTCTTACTTGCAGCAGTGTAACCATTTTAATTCCCCTTCCCATCCCAATACTGACCTTTCTGTCCTGGGCCTCCTCCATTGCCAAAGTGAGGCCACACACAAACTGGAGGAACAGCACCTCATATTCTGCTTGGGTAGGGTAGCTTACAACCCAACAGTATGAACAATAAATCTTCCAATTTTAGAATGGGTGTCAAGGCTTATGGGGAGAAGGCAGGAGAATGGAATTTGGAGGCAGAGATCAGCCTTGATAGAATGGCGGAGTGGACTCGATGGACCAAATGGCCTAATTCTACTCCTATAACTTGTGAACGTAAGGTCTAACAACCTCCTCCCCATCCTTTCCCCTCCCCTTTCTAATCTGTTGAGACTGAATGGGCCAAATGGCCTAATTCTGCTCCTACGACTTATGAACTTATGAACTCCTGTTTACCTTTAAAAAGGGGTGACAACTGTCAGTTATCTCAGCCAGATATATTAAAGCTCTTCTGTAATATTATTCAGCTCCATTTTTCTTTAAAGAAACGTGAGAGTATTAAAAGTTGCTTGATGATCGTCCATATGGAGAAAATGGTTAGGTCGAATAAGATTACAAACCAAAACTTTCCTGTTGACTGTGCTATGCCTTCAGTTGCATTCCCAAAATGTCATTATCCTGCACGGTTTGACAGTAACTTCTTCAACAAGCCAAATCACTTTTTTAGCTGCTGTAACTAATTGGACAAATGCCATATAGATTTCCAGGCACTTGATTGTTGTTCTTTTTGGGATATCGATAATCTGAACAGGTTCTTTCAAAACTGGATCACAAATTAGCATCTTATTCTGAAAATGATAAGCTTCTGTCATGTAACAATCTAACACGTGTGCAAAATTTCCAGCGTCAACGCAGAACAAATGACAAAATGTGTCGATAGGAATTGCAGATGCTGGTTTACACTGAAGATAGATACAAAATGCTGGAGTAACTCAACAGGTCAGGCAGTATTTCTGGAGAAAAGGAATAGGTGATAATTTGGGCCGAGAGAAGGATCTCGACCCGAAACATCACCTGTTCCTTTTTCCCAGAAATGCTGCCTGACACATTGAGTCACTCTGGCATTTTGTGTCTATCTTCAGAACAAATGACATCCTGTTTTCTGAAACCAATGAATGTTTTTTTTCTATTAAAGATATTAAGCCATTCCAAGAACGTTGCACATCCATATCGATTGCTGCAGATTTGCAAGAACAACTTTCATGAGTCTGCTGATAAGTTTCTTGAAAAGTTTTGTCAGAACTTTTGTAAGAAATCACTTCTTGGAGATTGCTATTTTCCTGCTGCCAAGCATATGTTTTGCTGTAGAAAGAGGTGTAAGACTATGTTTACTCACAGTCGCTCCAACTCACTGTTTAGATTGTGAACTATTTAGTTCCTGATTATGTGGGTCTTTTGTTTTCTCCTGTGTTGCTCGCTGTATTTGGGAATTGGAAACTCACCCAGACACTTTCTCAGCCAATCCCAGTGCTGGCCAATCAAGCTCAAGGTTTCATAAATTCTATCTTCATATCATATCAAAAGTACAGAAAGCAACTGTGGTTCTGACACAATGAAGACCAGAATACGTTTCGCAATAGACAGAAATAATCTTTGTCCGAAAATAATGAAAGCAGAAATCCTTCTTACTGAGCTTCTTACTGAGTTAGTTATTTGAGTACAGTCTGCCTCTATGATATGATACGATATGATATGATACGATAGAACTTTATTTATGCCAGGAAGCAAATTGGTCTGCCAACAGTCATAAAATACAGCAAGATACATGAAACATGAAAATAAAGTGACGAGTGGAAAGTCCAGGATTGGGGATGTGCAAAGATTGGGGGGGGGGAACGGAGGAGGGTTAGTCTACCCCATGACAGAAGGGGGAGGAGTTGCACAGTTTGATACCCACAGGGAAAAAGCATCTCCTGTGACGTTCTATGCTGCACAAGACAGCACTTTAGCACTGAAGACCACTCAGCTCCAATGCTCAGAAGATTGTTGGCTGATTCAAAAATCAGCAGGCAGCATATTGGAGAATTATAATTGGATCTAGCAATGCTCCAGCACCATAGTGCTGTGTCACTATTATTAAACTAGGTCCAATATATTAGATTATATATCGACAGAAGCAAAGGTGTATATGGAGAGAAACTGGGAATATTGGAGATGCTTAATTTTTTATCTGGTCTGACTTTTCCTTGAATACAGCAATTCTATTGGAAAGCAAGGTTAGGACTCCTTATTTGGTAAGTTTTTGATTGAGTGTGAAAAGGTAATTTTGTCCGGTTCCACTCTGTTTCCTTTTCTTTTCCATCATCTGTTTGGCCTATTTGTGAAAATCAATGAACAACAATTCCAAAGATAATGAACATCTCATTGTCAGTGCCTTAGTTGTGATTACTTCTTCAGTCACCAATGGAAAAGCCGGAAATCTCCAGGACCGGACAATGTTTCCCCCTCCACCCTCAAGCTCTGTGTCGAACAACTGGCACCGATCTACACAGACATTTTCAACCAGTCCCTGCAAACCTGCACTGTCCCTGCCTGCTTCAAGGTCTCCACGATTGTCCCTGTACCCAAAAAGACAAGGATCACTGGTCTTAATGACTACAGGCTTGTCGCACTTACCTCTGTAGTCATGAAGACCTTTGAAAGACTTGTGTTGGCCCAGCTGAAAAACATCACAAACCCCCTGCTGGACCCCCTGCAGTTTGCATATAGGGCCAATAGATCGGTGGACGACGCAGTCAACCTAGGCCTGCCCTTCATCTTCCAGCACCTAGACCACAAGGGGACCAATGCAAGGATTCTGTTTGTGGACTTTAGCTCTGCTTTTAACACCATTGTGCCAGAGCTACTGCACTACAAACTCTCCCAGCTGACTGTGCCTGAACCCCTCTGTCAGTGGATCATCAACTTCCTGACGGACAGGAAGCAGCATGTGATGCTGGGAAAGCACATCTCATACCCGCAGACCCTCAGCATAGGAGTTCCGCAAGGCTGCGTACTCTTCCCTCTCCTTTACTCTCTCTACACCAACGACTGCACCTCCACAGATTCCTCTGTCAAGCTCCTCAAGTTTGCGGATCACACTACCCTGATTGGACTGATTCAGGATGGGGAGGAATCTGCCTACAGAGGGGAAGTGACGCAGCTGGCGTCCTGGTACCATCGCAACAACCTGGAGCTCAATGCTGTCAAGACAGTGGAACTAATTGTAGACTTTCAAAGAGATCTCCCTCCCCTTCCCCAACTCACCATCAAAAACACCATAGTCACATCTGTGGAGTCATTTAAGTTCCTTGGAACCATCATCTCCAGGGACCTTAAATGGGGGGCCACCATCGACTCCACAGTCAAAAAGGCCCAACAGAGGATGTACTTCCTGCGGCAACTGAAGAAACACAATCTGCCACAGGCAATGATGGTCCAATTCTATGTTGCTATTATTGAGTCTGTCCTCACCTTCTCCATCATGGTCTGGTTTGGCTCAGCCACCAAGCATGACATCCGGAGGCTGCAACGGATCGTTCGCATGGCTGAGAAGGTTGTTGGCTGCAACCATCCCCCCATTGATGAACCATACACTGCAAGGGCCAGGAGGCGAGCAGGCAAGATCATCTCTGACCCCTCTCACCCTGGCCACAAACTCTTTGAAGCACTTCCCTCTGGAAGGCGACTCTGGACTGTCAAAGCAGCCACAGCCAGACATAAAAACAGCTTTTTTCCACGAGTGATAGTTCTACTCAATAACCAAAGTCTGTAGTCTCTTTTTTGCTCTGGTTTATTTTCACCCACATGTTTAGACCGTAATGTTGTATCATTATTGTTTTGATGTGGTTATGCTTTATTCTTAATTGTTAACTGTATGTTTGTGTTGTCATTTGTGAGCGGAGCACCAAGGCACATTCCTTGTATGTGCATACTTGGCTAATAAACGTATTAATTAATTAATTCATTCATTCATTCAATGGATGCCTCAACAAATTGAATAAAATGGAAAAGAGTTTTGAAAAGACAAGAAATTGTCATTTTTTAGTCTCTATGGAAAAATAGAGATTTTCTCAAAAAAACAGTTGGCAATGAACTAAGAGCTGGAATAGGACAGTTCACCAGTGCAGTCACAAGAACTCTACAGTCAATCGCATACTTGCAACAGTGATGCAGTTGGTAGAGCTGCTGCCTCACAGTGCCAGAGATCCATGTTCCATCCTGACCTTGGGTGCTGTGTGTGTGGAATTTACACATTCTTTCTGTGGCCACAAGGGTTTCCTCCAGTTGTTTCGGTTTCCTCCCACATTCCCAAAGATGTATGGGTTTGTAGGGCAATTTCTCCTTGTGTCGGGAGTGGATGAGAGAGAGGGATGACATAAAAATAACGTGAACGGATAATCGATAGTCGGCGTGGATGTGATAGAGAAATGAGGAACTGCAGATGCTCATTTACACAAAAGGACACGAAGTGCGAGAGTAACTCAGTGGGGAGAACATGGATAGAACATGGATATAGGATCTTTATATCTTCTATAACCACAGGCAAAGTCCCAGATGACTAGAGAGTAACCAATGTTTTCCTTTGTTCAAGTGGGGAGATAGAAAATTAAATGCTGATAAACCTCATATCAATGGTAGGGAAGCTATTGGAGAGGATTCATGGGAACAGGATTTATTTGTGTTTGGGATTGTGCTAATTAGGGACAGTCAGCCTGGTTTTGTCCTGTACAGATCTTGTCTTACAAACTTGATTGGGGCTTTTGAGGGGGTGGCAAAGATGATTGATAAGAGGAGGGTGGTGGATGTTGTCATCGGGGATTTCAATAAGGTATTTGACAAGGTCCCTCGTGATGGGCTGATCCAGAAAATTCGAGAGAGAGTGCAGAAGACATTTACCAGGATGCTGCCTGGATTAGAGGATATTAGCTGTGAAGCAGTATTGGATAAACTTGGATTGTTTTCTCTGGAGTGTCGGAGGCAAAGGGGAAATCTGAAGGAACTATATATAATTATGAGAGGCACAGATAGGATACAGTCAGAACCCTTTTCCCTGAATGGGAATACTAGACTGTGCAGCTTTAAGGAAAGGAGGTTAATGTTTAAAGATGTACTGACAAGTTTTTTACACAAATAGTGGTAGGTTTTTGGAATGCTCTTTTAGAGGTAGTGATGGAAGCAGATACGCATGTACATTTAGCAATTGTTTAGATAGGCACGTGAATATTCTGGGAAAGGAGGGATATGCATCAGGTGCACACAGAAGGGATCAGTTTAATTTGGCATAATGTTCGGCACACACCATGGGCCAAAGGACCTGTTCCTATGTTGCACTACCCTATGTTATATCTTTTTTAAGTGTGTAATTAATTTTTAATTTCATTCTACTGACTTTTTCATAGTCCTGGAATCAAGAGCAGTTGAGGACTTGGGGGCTTGAAAAAAAAATCGATGCCATAAATTATTATTTACAACAGACAAAACACCATTAAAAACTAAGCACAGAGGAAATATCAAATCATTAGTTTGAAGTGAATTCCACAGATCTTAATTTGAGATGTTTCTCAGGGGCATGTTCGGGTGATTCATTCATCAGTGAAAAGATGTATGTTAATGTGAGTTTTCCTCCATTCATATTTTAAATACAGTTCAAGCATGTATATTGAGTAATCCATGTATTTAAATCAAGTTCACTATGGTGAGGATAAACTATGAAATAAATAATACAAACAGGTATCCTGGAAACTTCCATCTATAATTGCTGTGAAGGAACTATCTCTGAAAACACATACCTTCAGATTCAGGAACAGTTTCTTCCCAGCTGCTATCAGGCAATTGAACCATCCTATCACTAACTAGATAGCGGTCCTAAGCTACCATCTACCACATTGGAGATCCTCGGACTATCTTCAATCTGACTTTATTGGACTTTATTTTGCACTAAACGTTATTCCCTTTATCCTGTATCTGTACACTGTGGACGCCTTAAGTGTAATCATGTGCTGTATAGACTTTCTGCTGACTGGATAACACACCACAAAAAAGCTGTACGTCGGTACACATGCCAATAAACTAAACTAGACTTAACTGTATAATCTGTTCATCCACAACAGATTCAGGTTCCGGAACAGGTAATTTTGTCACGCACCCAGCATACCAAAAATAATGGGCAAGCCTGTTATTCCTGGCCTGTGGAAAAAAACACCTGCCTTATTTATGTCCTTCATAGGATGCGATCCAGCTGGAATGTGTGTGACTCCAGACCTACCACTGTGTTTCTGCCAATGAAATGGCCCAGCAAGTAATTCAACGGGGAATGGGGTACTGATTGAGAATGATCAGCCATGATCACATTGAATGGCGGTGCTGGCTCGAAGGGCCGAATGACCTCCTCCTGCACCTATTGTCTATAGCCTATTGTCTATTGTCTATTGTGTAACTGAAGGTGCATCACTCCTTACTGTCATTCTACTCCATCAAGTCCATGAGCACCTTGAAACTCACAACCGGTACAACCAAGAAGGGCAACCAGTGTGTGGGAACAATACGAGCTGCAGTTCCTCTCCAAGTCTCTCAACACCTTGCCTTGAAAATATATCACTGTTCCATCCAGTCCATCACACAGACCGTACCTCCTCCCATTGCCTCCATCTACGCTTCACGCTGCCTCAGAAATGCAGCTTACATAATCAAAGACTTGGCCCATCCCGGTCATTCTTTCCTCTTCCCTTTCCCATCTGGCAGAAAGTACAGAAAGTGTGCATCACCAGATTCAATGACATTCTTCCCCTCTTTCATCAGGCTTCTGAATGGTCCTTCTATAAGTTAAAGTACTGTCCAATTCACCCTCACCTCATTGAGGACATTAGACGTTTCCTATGGAATTGATACACGACAATCTTGAGAATTGTATTCTGCACTCTGTATCTTCCCCTTTGCTCGAGCTATTAGACTTGATTGTAACCGTGTGTGGTATATCTGATTTGTTTGGATAGCATGCAAAACTAAGCTTTTTACTCTACCTCAGTACACGTGACAATAATAAACAAAATTCTATTGCTGACTCAAATATGATAGACCCAAAATGCTGGAGTAATTTAGTGGGACAGGCAACATCTCTGGAGAGAAGGAATTGGTGACGTTTCAGGTCGAGACCCTTATTCAGACTCAGATCTACTACCACGGGCTCGAAAACCAAAGACTCCCACCCCACACCAGAGGGATTGCAGTAATTTAATAAGGCAGTTCACCAGCATCTTCACAAGGGCAATTCGGCATGAGTAATAAATGCTGCCTTTGCCACCAATGCCAAAACCCCCAAAATTAATCACAATAATGGCCTGCCACTGTTCCTATCTTCTTGACAGTGCTTGGAACAGCAACAGAAAAATATTCCCAATTTTATGTCTGGTAAGTGTATTGAGGTGAAGATCCATTCTTTCTGTCATTGTTAGATGTCTCTGACCTTGAAAGGGTATAATGAATGTGCTAATGGAACTGAGTTTGATTTATGTCAGTGCTCCCTGACTCTCGTGAGATTGTGAGTACCTGCACAGTGGAGTGGGGATTCGAAAAGACTCTGTTGTGGCGAAGTTTGTTCTTTATTTAAGCCGTGTGGCAAAGAAGACAGAATTTAAAATTTGCTCTGAGATTTTAAACTGCCCAACCTGAGCCTTTTCCCATTTTATAAAACTGGACCAGAGCCAAGTAGTGGGTTTGAAAATCTCAAACATGCCACAATGCATTTAACTCTCAACACTGAGGGATTGTGTAGTTTCAACCAGGGTGCTTCACTCCAGGTAGTTGGAATAATAGTAATAGAAAACTGAAGAGACAAGACTGACAATGTGTGATGCCGTGCAGTGCTCATGAACTTATACAGTAATGTGCTGGCAATTCAGATTTTTCCTAACTTTTGACATACTCTTTATAAAATAAATGTATGTTGAAATAAAATACAAGCTTAATAAATTCTAGTTAGAAGGTTCAGAAATCCTCAATGCAAACTCTGTTCGAACTGTGGTGAACATTCTATCTTCTCAGGCAAAGACCATTTAATCCCATTTTTAGCCAGGAGATCCAGAAACGGCAAGATTCTTCTCTCAAAAGGATACAAAGTGCTGGAGTTACTCAGCAGGTCAAGCAGCATCTCTGGAGAACATGGATTGGGGAAAGAGATGAAGGGTCTCAGCCCAAAAGGTCACCTATCCATGTTCTCCAGAGACGCTGCCTGACCCGCTGAGTTACTCCAGCACTTTGTGCCCTTTTGTGTATTAACTAGCATCCGCAGTTCATTGTTTCTACAAGATCCTTCTCTTCACAAGCCCACCTCATTCAGCTTCAGTGGAAGGTACCTTCAAATCTGAATCAAAGGCTATGTGTTCTAGTCCCACTTGAGCTAAGGGAACAAAAAACTTGAGCCTGAAACCAGTGCAGCGCTGAAATAGAAGGGCAAAATAAAACTGCTGAAGAATCTCAGCCACTCAGGTGGCATCTATGGAAGGAATGAACAGACAATGATTCAGATTGGGACCCATTCTACTGACTGTGGAAGGGTTCTAACCCAAAATGCCTGTCCATTCTCTCCACAGATGCTGCCTGGCCTACAGAGCTATTCCAGCAGTTTGCATCTGTCTGTCCTGCTGAGTTACTCCAGCATTTTGTGTCTATCTTTGGTGTAAACCAGCATCTGCAGTTTCTTGTGTCTCTGATATAGTAGTGCTGCACTATGAGAGGAGATATTTTTCAGAGGAGACAAGAGACAAAGAACGCTCTTTCACAGAGATCCTAGTCACTCAAATGCTATCGCTAACATCAGAATAAATCACTACCCTAAAGTCCAGTTTGAGGCATCTTGCAATGTGTGGAATTGCTGCTGCTTTTCCCACATTTCAAGTGCTTCTTTTATTTTTAGGGTGTGTTGAGATTAGGAAAGGTCAATTTTTTTAAAGCACATTTGCAAGCAAATGGGACTAACATGAGCGAATGGGACTAGCTTCCTGGAAAATTGGACTAGCATGTGAGCAATTAGTACTAGCATGCAGACAAATAGAACTAGCTTACGGCAAACGGGTCTAGTGTGCATGCAAATAGGACTAACTAGCTTACTGGCTAATGGGGCCAGCATGCTGGCAGGTAGAACTAGCTTAGATGGGCATCTTGGCTGGCATAGACAAGTTGGGCTGAAGGGCCTGTTTCCGTACTGTATGATTCTCTGACTATGACAAGCTAACCTTTACACATCATCTGCTTTTCCGTATGTTCTTGAAGGGTTGAAATTGGGACAGATTGCTCTATGTCAGATTTCATTCCCAGCAGTTCAGAGCCACGTAATACCTTGGTCTTCAATTCTTTCACAGCCTAATCATACTATTACACAGTCGTGATAACAGATTGGATAGTAATCCAATCCTCAGGAAAATTGTCATGCTTCCATTACAACTTTAATTGAAGTCAAGAGGACTGTTCATCTGGAGATTGGTTCATATTCCACTGTGGCAGCTTTAGAATTTAAATGGATTTACTTAACTAAATCTAATATCGATAATGAGATGACCAGATTGTTGTGGAATCCCATCCGTTTCTCTAATGTACTTCAGAGCAGAAAATTTACCATCCTCACCTGGTCTAGCCTGTATGTGACACCAGATCCACCATTATGGTTAAATCTCAAGTGTACTCTGAAATGGCCCAGCAAGTCATTCAGCTCGGGGCAATTAAAAATGGATAATCAATGGTGGGCTTGTCCACCTTCTTTAGACTTTAGAGATTCGGCGTGGAAACAGGCCACCGAGTCTGTGCCGACCAGCAATCACCACGTGCACTAACCTACACACACTAGGGTAAATTTTACAAGTTACCAAAATCAATTAGCCTGTTTGTCTTTGGAGTGTAGGCAGAAATCAGAGCAGCAGGAAAAAACCTACGTCGTCACAGGTAGAACATAGCAACTCCGTACAGACAGCAGCCCTAGTCAGGATCGAACCTGGGTCTCTGGCGCTGTAAGGCAGCAACTCTACCATTGCGCCACAGTGCCACTTCACTGTGAAAGGATGGAAGAAAATTCATCAAACCTGAGGTATTCTTGATTAGTCCAGATCGATTTTCATTGACTTCATCAACTAAATTAACAATCCAAGACTCTAATCTGCCTCACCTTAAATATAGCAACCATTGTGGAACCATATAAGGAGCAACAATGAAAAATCAATTGAACCATATTCTTGAGGAGAAGGAGTGTATCCCTGTCATGCCAGTGTCAAATGTTTATAAAGGTCCACAAATTGATTAAAAATTCCTAATTCCACAATTTCTGCATCAATTTACCAGAAGATCCATGGCCCCATTTGGATATAATTTAAAGCCAATTCTATGCTGAGGTTCAGACGTATAAGTCTTTATGTTTGGGTTGGAGAATGAAATGTATGTTTCAAAGACTGATGTGGCAGAAATGGGTTTGTCTCATGAAAGACTGGTACCAGTCATCCCAGAGATGGGAAAATGGTAGACATACTGGTGGAATAGTCTAGGCCTGAACCATCCTGGGACCAGTGCTCCAGCAACATGTATATGCAAGGAAGTGGAGAGGAGTTAACATTAAAACGTTGGGCCTTAGATGTGAAAATTAGGGACATCCAGAGAGCATGTTGAAGAACATTAGGTCTGGTCCTGTACAATGAGTTAAGATTTATTAATGATCTTATGAATGCTCCCCAAGTTTGTGATTATCATAAAGTAATTGAATTTTACATTCAGTTTGAGGAATAGAAGGGCTACATTACTTCTTTTGAACTTAAATAAGGGTCCTGAAAGAAGAGGTTGTTCAGTGACTTGGATTAAGGAATATAAGAAAATAACTGCAGATGCTGGTACAAATCGATTTATTCACAAAATGCTGGAGTAACTCAGCAGGTCAGGCAGCATCTCGGGAGAGAAGGAATGGGTGACGTTTCGGGTCGAGACCCTTCTTCAGACTGATGTCGGGGGTGGGACAAAGGAAGGATATAGGTGGAGACAGGAAGATAGAGGGAGATCTGGGAAGGAGGAGGGGAAGGGAGGGACAGAGGAGCTATCTGAAGTTGGAGAAGTCAACGTTCATACCACCGGGCCGCAAACTGCCCAGGCGAAATATGAGGTGCTGCTCCTCCAATTTCCGGCGGGCCTCACTATGGCACTGGAGGAGGCCCATGACAGAGAGGTCAGACTGGGAATGGGAGGGGGAGTTGAAGTGCTGGGCCACCGGGAGATCAGTTGATTAAGGAATTGTTGGTCTGTCATGCAGACCACATTCATGGGGATGTTTCAAAATACACCAAATTGATACATTCCAATGAGAAAGGGTATTTCCAATTTCCAAAGTAAAAACCCACCATCCAAAGTTAATTAAAAAATGTTAAAGAAATTATCAAACTTAGAGGAAAAGCACATGATTGTGCAAAGACCAGAAACAGATTAGATGATTGGGTAGATTTCAAATACCAGCAAAGGATAATCAAAAGATTATTAAGGTTGGAAAAAGAGAGTATGAGATAAAGCTAGGTAATAACACAAAAAAACTGAGAGTAAGGATTTCACTCTGTATTTCAAAGAGTGGAGTTTACTAAGTGACTGCTGGTGCGATAGAAAGTGAGTGCTGTTGCTAAATCAAATAAGGCTAGGCAATTAATAATGAAAACTAAGGAGATCACAGATGAATTAAACAGGCATTTTTAAAAATCAATCTTCACTATAAAACACGCAAGTGACACCCCAAAAACAGTTATAAACTGGGAATTTGAAAGAATGAAGGAATTTGACATTGCAATTATGAATAAAATGGTATGGAGTGAATTGCTGAAACCATGGACTGAGAGGTCCCTGGTCCTGTCTTCATCCTAGGATTTTGGTTCTTGGTTCTTGGTCCTCCAAAATATTCCAAATGGAATTTAAACTGGAGGTGTGAAGGGATGTTATTAGTGAGGTAGTTGATGCATTGTGTTTAATTTTCCAAAATGTACATCCTACATTTGGAGAAGATTTCATGTAGCTCTTTTATTCAAAAATGGAAAGACAGAAAGCAGGAAACTAATAAATTTGGCGATGACACAAAGCAAGGGGAGAAAGTAAGCAGTGAAAAGGACATAAGGGGAGCACATAGAGGGTTTCAGTAAATGAGGAAAGATATTAAAAATTGAGAGAAAATGTTTATTAATTATGGCAAGAAAAACAAACATTAAGCAGATTATCTAAACAGTCATAGATTGCAAAAGTCCATGATGCAGAGGAACCTAATATCCAAATGGATGGATTGAAAAGGATCAGTTTGCAAGTATTGCCACACCTTGAAATAATTATGAAAGCTGACAGAATGTTATTGTTTACTGCAAAGGGATCTAGGGAGGTTTTTTTACACAGGGTATTTGTGAGACTGCTTTTAAATACTTGATAAGCTGAACATTTTTAAAACAGTTAAAATGATAACATTACTGTAACAAACAAAATATAGAATGTATTTAGAATCATATTAAACTATTATAATGTGCATTATAAAATAAACATATCATGCTAAATTGGCCAACTATATCTGGGGTAAAGGAAAAGCAAAAAACTAGGTGATGGAGACAAAATAAAAATAGGAAATTATTGTGTTGCTCAGCAGGTCAGGCAGATCTGAGAGAGAGGTTAATTTCAGTAATGGTCTTTCTCCTAATGATTTCTTATATTGAAATTGTATTACTTAGCACAATAAACATGATGCTTTCGGAGAATGTCTGAGTTATTTTCTTTCATTTCTGTGCTATTGGTGATAAACGTAATTGTTTTTTGTCGCTGATGAAGGTTACTGATTGCAATTAAAAATGCTGCTTAATAACTTGTAAAGGAATATTGAGGCCAGAAGAATGAGACTCTATTTCATGGCTTTCTGCTAAAAAAATCTAATTATTTTCATGGGTTATATACATCCAATTGTGCCTAGTTTAAAATTTTGCACTTCACACTATTATGATTAATCTATAAATGAGGCTTTATTATACAGATGACATTAGAATGATTTCCCCATGCGGCTGATTATGAATGAGTACAAATGAAAGATCATTTGAGACCAAATTAAGCCAAAGTATTTTTATTCCCTCATTATTACACTTGGATCTGGGATTCTTGTTCTTGCGTTATGTTTTAATAGATGGGTTCTACATGACGCCCAGCACAGCCTGAAGGATAAAGACAGGTTTTTCCATTTTCTACATCCAGGATCATTGAATCCTCTTTGATCAGATAAAATAAAAGACATAAAGCAAAATTTGCCAGAAATATTCTAAAATAGGGACACAGAGCTAAGCAGTATGGATCAGGTCCTTCACCCCAACTCATTCATGCTGTCCAAATTGCCTAACCAAGCTAGTGCCACTTTCTTGCGCCTGGCCCAAATCCTCCAAACCGTTCCTATCCATGTACCTGTCCAACTATCTTTTAAATATTGTAATTGTGCCCACTTTCCATTCACTTTGTGCATCTCATAATTTGATACATCTCTACAAGATCACCTCTCAGCCTTCTATGCCCCAATCTATCCAGCCTCTCTTTATAACTCAAATCCTCCAAACCTAGTAACATCCTTTTAAATCTTTTTCCACACTTTCCAGTTTAATGACATCCTTTCTGTAGAAAGACGGGCAATACATTACACGGTACTCCGAGTGAGGACTTACCAGCATCTTGTACAGCTGAAATAAGATGGCCCAATTCCTGCAGTCAATACCTTGGCCAATTCCGGCAAGCATGCCAAATGTTTTCTCCACTTCCCTGACCATCTGTGATACCACCTTCATGAAAACTTAGGTCTTTCTGGTCTACAACACTTCCTAGGACCCACTGTTTTCTGTGTAAGTCCTGGCCTGGTTTGTCCTGCCAAATTGCAACAGTTTGCATTTATCTAAATTAAACTCCATCTGCCATACGTTGGCCCATTTGATGAAGATCCCATTGTAATCTACGATAACATTATTCACTCTACACTCTACCACCAATGTTAGTGTCATCCGCAAACTTTCCAACCATGCCACATCCAAATTGTTAATATAAAATAAAGCACAACGAGGGACAGAGAACCAATGCCTGTGCACACCACTTGTTACAGGCCTCCAGTCCTAAAAACAACCCTTTACCACCATCCTCTATTTCCTATCTTCAACACATCCTGTATCCCACGTGATCGAACCTTCTAGACAAGCCTACCATGCAATACCTCGTCAAAGCCTTGCTCCAGTCCGTGATCTATTGCACTTCCTTCTTCAAACATTTTGGTCACTTCTTCAAAAAGCTCAATCAAATTCACTGAATTATAAAAAAGAAAATGCTGAGGGCAAGTAGCATCAATGCTGAAGGGATTAGAGTCAACCTTTCAAATTAATGTATATTATCAGAACTTGATGAAAGATCATTTGCCTGAATTGCTCATTGTTTTTCTTCTCTGCACAGACATCGCTTGCCCTGCTGAGTAAATAGTCACCGTTTCTTTCTCCACAGATGCTGCCAAAACTACATTCAGCATTTTCTTACTTTTAATTTCAGGACTTGGTCATGTGCAGTATTTCATTTGCCAAATCCCTGTGTGTTGGTGATGTAGTTAACAGTGTAAAATGATCTCTTAGCTATCCTATTCTTGGTCGGAAATGCAATCATCTTGAAGGATGAAGGCTTCAGGGTCAAGTTTATTAGTTTGGTTTATTTAGTTTATTTGTCATTCCATTCCTTACAGATCATGCAATGAATGGGACGAAACAGAGTGCCTCTGGGGGCCATAGTGCAATACAAATGCAAAACATATAGACAGGGGATGACAGAGCAGTACAATATGATACAGTACAATACAATTAGACAGTACAATGCAATACAATACATATAGACAGGGGATTAAAGCATATAAACGGTAAAAGGTAAAACATTTAACCTAGAGTTTAAAGCATGTAAGCTCCACTCCTGTGCAATACCCAGGAAGCTGGTGTGCACACTCTCCGATGGAACATGAGACGGAAATCTCAAATTCTTATTCGGGTGATGTACAGTGCATTCAGAAAGTATTCAGACCCCTTCACTTTTTCCACATTTTGCTACGTTACAGCCTTATTTTAAAATGGATTAAATTCTTTTTTTTTTAATCATCAATCTACACACGATACCCCATAACAAAAAAACAAAAACAGAAAACACTTTACAAAAATTTCTAAACATCTGTTTTCGCTTTTTTTATTATGGGGCATTGTGTGTAGATTGATGATAAAAAAAAAAGAATCCATTTTAAAATAAGGCTGTAAAGTAGCAAAATGTGAAAAAAGTGAAGGGGTCTGATTACTTTCTGAATGCACTGTAGATAAGATTCAAAAATCTGATGACACTATCTGAAAGTGGAAAGTTTCTCATAGGCTCATTCAATATTGCCCCCACCTGTCCTTATTCTCCGGAGACGCTGCCTGACCCGTTGAGTTACACCAGCACTTTGTGTCTATCTCAAATTTGCAACATGTTAATTTTTACTCTGGGTATTTAATTATTTTAGCTTTTAGTTTTTAGAACTTGGGTGTCACTGGCCAAGGTAGTGTCTATTGCCCATTCCGAATTGTCATAAGAAACATGGTGAAGAGGTGCCATCTTGAGCCATTGCAGTGTTTTAGTGAAGGTGCAGCCATAGTGCTATTGGGTAAGGTTTTCTAGAATTTAGACCCAGTGAAGATGAGTAACTGGTGATGTATTTCCAAGTCAGGGTGGTACGTGACTTAGAAAGAAACCTGCAGATGGTGGTGTTCCCTTGTGCTTGGTGCCATTGTCCTTTATGGTATTTGAAGTCATGGGTTTAGGAAGTGCTAACAGAACAGTCTGGACAAGCAACTGCAGTGTATTTTGTAGATGGCACACATTACATCCACTGTGTGGCTTTTGATGAAAGGAATGGATGTTAAGTTGGAGGATGAGATACCAATCATACAGGCTGCTCTTTCCTGTGTGGTGTCTAATTTGTTGGGTGTTATTTGAACTGCAATTAGAGAGTATTTGATCACACTCTGGTTTTATGGTCATAAGGTCATAAGTGATAGGAGTAGAATGAGGCCATTTGGCCCAAGTCTACTCCGCCATTCAATCGTGGCTGATCTATCTCTCCCTCCTAATCCCATCCTCCTGCCTTCTCCCCATAACCTCTGACACCTGTACTAATCAAGAACCTATCTATTTCTGCCTTATAAATATCCACTGGCTTGTCCTCCACATCCTTCTGTGGCAAAGAATTCCACAGATTTACCACCCTCTGACTAGAGAAATTTCTCCTCATCTCCTTTCTAAAAGAACGTCCTTTAATTCTAAAGCTATGACCTCTAGTCCTAGACTCTCCCACTAGTGGAAACATCCTTTCCACATCCACTCTATCCAGGCCTTTCACTATTCTGTGGACACAAATGGGTTGGAATTGGATTGCTGGAACTAAGGCTGCTAGATGGTTGGCGTGCACTCTGTAGACAAAGTGCCTGTTTCTGTGCTGTATCTCTCTATGGCTCTGTTAAATGCTAAACCCAGTTAGTTTGATAGTTTAGCAGCTGGACAAGCAACCAATAGGTGTTTGATATTAGAATCATGTTTCACACAGCTGTTGTCAAAATAGCATGTAGAATGGAACTGCAGATTCTGGTTTATATTGAAGATAGACACCAAGTGCTGGAGTAACTCAGCCCGTCATGCAGCATGTGTGAAGAAGGGTCGTGACCCAAAACGTCACCCATCCTTTTTCTCCAGAGATGCTGCCTGACCCGCTGAGTTACTCCAGCACTTTGTGTCTATCTTCTGTTGATCAAACTAGACAGTGTTTGATTTTGCAAGCATCCTTTTAATTCTTGGTAATTAAATACTGTAATAGAAGTGGTATCTCCACAAATGGCACATTCAAGCTTGCTACAATGTTTTAATGATATTTTTCAACTGAATCCAATGTCTTGTCCTCTGTCTCCTTAACTAATTCCCTCAAGGTCAATTAGATGGAATGAGCACAGTTGGAGTCCTTTGAATGGAATTCCTGGACTATTGAAAACCTATTGTCAACTTACCCACTTACCAAGAAAGAAAAGCAAGATAATGTTCTATATTAGGGAAAGCAGATAACAGGGATCTAAAATGTTGAGGGCAATAAACTATTTCATTAAAATACTGGTCTATTCAAATTAATTAAATCACGCAAGAATAATTCACTTATGTAATACACATATTGCAACAAAAGAACAAACATTGAACTTAGCCTCTTGGGGACCAGAGAGAAATAAAAGATTCAATTAGATTGAATCTACATGTTAAACTACCTCCTCAATTATCTTATCTATCAAACAAAATGACTTTCCTAACTGTAATTTCACCTGAATGTTCCAATTTTTTAGAATGTAAATTATTTAACCTGAAACAGCAGGTGAAGCATGGAATATTTTTATGTGGAGAGGTGGCAAGCTAACTGTTCACATGAGGAATGCAACTGCTACGTAATGATTCAATGATTCAGCGAATCATGGTCACAGTGAAATTCTTTGTTTTTGCATACAATCCGGTAAAATCAAAACAACAGACTTCACCTAGGTTGTACACACAAAGTCGCCATGTTTCTGATGCCAACAAAGTTACAAACGTTCTTAGTGCAGTCTTATCTTCTCTCATCGGCCCATTCACTAGGCCCCTCTTTGTTCTTGGTGGCCACTGAGTAGTATCGGAGTTGTAGACCAAGGCTGGAGAATGCAGGAAGGATTTATGTCTGCTTGTGCCCCTTGCTGCAGTGAGGTACAGTGAAGAAATGGTCAGCACATGTATTGTGGTTGAGATGGGAGATGGTGGTGCGAGAAGGATCGATCAGTGCCTGTGGTGTAGTGAGGAATGATGAAATGGCGCTGACTTGCTGTAATATTAACTGAAGGGAGTATATTTCCAAAATATTCTATGGTAGTTAATCACAAAGTTGAATTAGAAAGACAGGTTTATTAATCATTCTGCACTCGCAGAACCAGTGAAGTGGTTTCAGCTTCTGACGGCAGCGGTTGATGCACAGGTTTCATTAATGGCCTGGCTCAATTTAACTTCAGCACAGCACTGCTTGCTGATGGAGATACATTGGTCTGTGGACGTGTGCTACATTGTGAGAATGGGGAGGAGAATGATGGCGAAACATTTCAAGCCACGAGAAGCAGCCGTTGCTGCATATTTTGCCCCCCCCCCCCGCCCCCAAAAACAGCAGATTATTTTGCAGAATCAGTTGTTTTATTGCAATGTTAGTGCTGCCAGATCATTCTCATTTATTAGGGGTGGCACAGTAATGCAGTGGTTGAGTTTCTGACTTACAGCACCAGAGTCTCAGGATCGATCCTGACCACGTGTGCTGTCTGTACATAGTTTGTATATTCTCCCCGTGACCATGTGGGTTTTCTCTGGAAGCTCAGGTTTCCTCCCACACTCCAAAGATGTACAGTTCTGTAGGTTATTTAGCTTTGGTAAAATTGTAAAAGTGTCCCTAACGTGTAGGATAGTGTTAGCGTATGAGGTAATCGCTGGTTGGCACTGACTTGGTCAAGTCAAGTCAAGTCAAATTTATTTGTCACATACACATACACGATGTGCAATGAAATGAAAGTGGCAATGCCTGCGGGTTGTGCACAAAAAGAATTACAGTTACAGCATATAAATAAAGTTAATAAGTTACTGTTATTGTCGACAAAAATTTAGTCTCTGGGGTTATAAAAGTTGACAGTCCTGATGGCCTGTGGGAAGAAGCTCCGTCTCATCCTCTCCGTTTTCACAGCGTGACAGCGGAGGCGTTTGCCTGATCGTAGCATCTGGAACAGTCCGTTACTGGGGTGGCAGGGGTCCCTCATGATCTTGCTTGCTCTGGATCTGCACCTCCTGATGTATAGGTCCTGCAGGGGGACGAGTGTAGTTCCCATGGTGCGTTCTGCCGAACGCACTACTCTCTGCAGGGCTATCCTGTCCTGGGCAGAGCTGTTCCCAAACCAGACTGTAATGTTGCCGGACAGGATGCTCTCTACAGCCCCAGAGTAGAAGCAATGAAGGATCCTCTGAGACACTCTGAATTTCCTCAGTTGTCTAAGGTGGTAAAGGCGCTGCTTAGCCTTACCCACCAGTGCGGCAATGTGCGTTGCCCACGTCAGATCCTCTGCGATGCGGACTCCCAAGTATTTGAAACTGCTCACCCTATCCACAATAGACCCATTTATCTCCAGTGGCGTGTACGTCCTTGGATGTTTAGCCCTTCTGAAGTCCACAATCAGCTCCTTTGTTTTAGTGACATTCAAGAGGAGGCTATTGTCCTGACACCAGAGTGCCAGATCAGCCACCTCCTCCCGGTAGGCCTTCTCATCGTTGTTGGAAATCCGGCCCACCACCACAGTGTCATCAGCAAACTTGATGATGGAGTTTGAGCTGAACCTGGCCCCACAGTCATGTGTGTACAGGGAGTACAGTAGGGGGCTAAGGACGCAGCCCTGGGGGGATTCTATGTTCAGGGTGAGGGAGCTAGATGTGTGTTCCCCCATCCTGACCACTTGGGGCCTGGCAGTGAGAAAGTCCAGGACCCAGGCACACAGAGGGGTGCTAAGCCCCAGTTCCAGCAGCTTCTCAACCAGTCTGCTGGGGACTATTGTGTTGAATGCTGAACTAAAGTCAATGAACAGCATCCTCACATAGCCCCCCTGGCTGTCCAGATGAGAGAGAGCGGTGTGTAGAACCTGGGAGACCGCATCATCCGTGGACCTGTTCGGACGGTATGCGAACTGTAGTGGGTCCATGTTGCGAGGAAGGAGGGCGCAGATGTGCTTCTTGACTAGCCTCTCAAAGCATTTCATGGTGGGCTGAAGGGCCTGTTTCCGTGCTGAATCTCTCATGTCTAATCATTTTCTTTTACAACGATTTGGTTTTCTCCCTGAGTTATTCTCTTCCCACCCCTGAAATGCCTCCCACCCCTTCTTGAGGTTCTTGTCCCAATACATCACCTATTCCTTTTCTCCAAAACTGCTGCCTGACCCACTGAGTTAATCCTGCTTTTTGTGTCTGCCTTTGGTTTAAACCAACATCTGCAATTCCTCCCTGCAGATTATCCATCATTTATCTTGCTTATTCTAAGGGCATTTCTAAAAACAAATTAGCTGTTCTGCAACAATGACTTCACTCAAACATTTTCCATTGGGTTTAAAGTGCTTTGAGATGTTTTGAAAGTTTGAAAAGTCTGAAGAAGGGTCTCGACCCGAAACGTCACCCATTCCTTCTCACCTGAGATGCTGCCTGACCTGCTGAGTTAGTCCAGCATTTTGTGAATAAATACCTTCGATTTGTACCAGCATCTGCAGTTATTTTCTTATACTGAAAGTTAGTTTATATATCTGTGAGTTCTTTCCTTTTTTTCCGCCTGAAACTTAGAAACTTCACTAGTAGCCAGATTAATCTGACCCTCATGTGGTAGATTTCAGCGCCTGCTAATATGGTTAGCAAACCTGCACTGTTCACAGTGTGAAGCGTGACAAATACAATCTTTGCTGGTATGGTGGCACTAGAGTAGAGTTGCTGCCTCACAGCGTCAGAGCCCCAGGTTCAATCATGACTGTGGGTGCTGTGTGTACAGAGTTTGTACATTCTCCCTGTGATTTTCTCCGAGTGCTCCGGTTTCCTCCCACACTCCAAATACGTGCGGGTTTGTAGGTTAATTAGCTTCTGTAAAATTGTAAATTGTCCCTAGTATTTAGGATGGTGTTAGCGTATGGGGTGGTTGCTGGTCAGCATGGATTCAGTGGGCTGAAGGGTCTGTTTCCATGTTGCATCTCTCAACTGATTTAAACCAAGTTCTTGGTGTCTGGCTGCTTGAGAGCTTTGGACCAGAATGGATGCTGCAATGGAGGGCTGGGGAAGGGGTGTGGTGTTGGTGGGGAGCACTTTAAGAGTGATTCAGGAGACATGTATTTTGTGCGTAGGGCCATGGTAAATCTCCAGCAGTAACCAGATCCATTCGGAAGAAGGTTGATGGGAAAACTACTCAAGACACACGTCATCTCTTGAATGATGATGGTTAAATGTCTGATTGCTACTCAGCTCCTCCAGCGGGACGAGGGAAAAGCAGACAAAATCTCTTCTCTTTGGACATGGAATTTGAGTTCCTTCCTTCACTGAGCAGCAATCAGTTTCCACAGCCTGGAATGGTTCTGGAACTGGGGAGCTGAGATGCACCATGATCTTGACCCCTCCCCCCCCCCCCCCCTCCCCAACAAGTAAAGCTGCCCATACACATGAAATTGCTCCTGAGGTTGTTAGAAGTCAGATCCTAAGGAGGACAAAGATTATTTGAGTGTTGGCCCTTTAAATAGCATAGTTTGAGGTAAATGCTTTTGGTTGGTTGATCTAAAAATATACTAGCACCATACTTTATTTTTGGAGCTGTGAGATGGAAGGTCTCTCTGCAGCTGAACTTTTGTGTGTCACACCACCTTCAAGGCCATTTGTAGCATTTAAGGAAAAGAAGTAGAACGTGGAATTGGAGTGAGGAATTAAATTTTCCAACAGCTGTTAAGATGTGCAAAAGTGCTCTACTCCAAGTTTACTTGAGTTATTTTCAGCTTCATAACATTATTTATTTTAGAGTCCTTTGACAGAAGTTCTAGCCAATGCTTCCTTGAAGGCGGCACAGTGGTTTACGAGAGTGGACTCCTTTCATATGTTTGTACTTTTGGTGCCTTGTTAATTGGCTTCCATTTGCTTATTTAAACTACTAAACTAAGCCTGAGTTTAAACTTGCAAGGTCTACTTTTGTGAAGGAATAATTTGACATCTTTTCAGAAGTTAATCGTGATACTTTGTTCCAAAGTTTTAGTTTTAGTTTGAGTTTGAGTTTTAGAGTTACAGCATGGAAACAGGCCCTTCAGTCTGCTGTCCAAGCCGACCATCGATCACCCATACACTAGTTCTATGTCCTACATTCTAGGGGGAGTTTACAGAAACAAAATAACCTACAAACCCGCATGTCTTTGGAGTGTGGGAGGAAAACAAATCACCAGAGAAAACCCACAAGGTCACAGGGAGAACGTACAATCTCCGCACAGACAGCACTCGTGGTAAGGATTGTACCCGGGTCGCTGGCGCTGTGAGGCAGTGGCTCTACCACGGCACCAGTATGCCATTCTTGTGATATGATGCTAAGCTCAAAAGCATCATGGAAATGTTAGTTGCTTCTCTCCGCATAGATACTGTTGACCTTGTAAATATTCCCTTTTTCTGTATTGTACAAGCTGTTAAGCAGGCTGGCAGAAAGACTCCCTTTTGGCAGGTGGTCCATCTTCATCCTAATCTAAAGTCTTAAGCCATGGCATTTTCCCATTTGTATCAAACTTAATAGCATCATGTGAATCTTGCTAGTAAATTTATCTTCCCATCAAAAAAGTTTACATATAATGAAGAATGGATTTTTCCGGTTCTTGAATACAATACCAATTCTGGAACCCAATTAGAGTCTTGACCAATTCCAATTCATGGATAATTCTGAAAAGGTCTTCGACCTGAAAAGGCATTCTAAAATATTGGTTCTATTTCTCTTTTCATAGTTGCTGCCCACCCTGCTGAATGTTTCCAACTTTTCTAATATTATTATTAATGAAGGCAAAGATCTTTGCAACATCCTGAGCTATAGAAGAGGTACCAGAGAACTGGAGAATAGCCAATGTTATTCCTTTGTTAAAGGAAAGTAGAGATCATGTGAAGAATTTTAGGCCGGTGAGCGTCATGTCAGTTGTAGGGAAGTTTTTGAAGGGCGTTTTCCGGAATAGGATTTAGTCTCATTTGGAAGTGAATGGGTTAACTAAGGACAGTCAACATGGCTTAGCATGCAGCGAACATGGTAGTGTATTCCACTCTAGACCATTAGAAGCACGACTGACCCAGGCCTCTGTCACCTTTCATCTGCATTCCCTTTCGCTCAGTTATCATTGGATGAAACCAAACAAAGGAACTGGAACTCATCTCCATCCCACTCAAACCTCCACAAAAGGGTGGCATGGTAACGCAGCGGTAGAGTTCCTGCCTTACACTGAATGCAGCGCCAGCGATCCGGGTTCGATCCTGACTACGGGTGCTGCCTGTACGGAGTTTGTACGTTCTCCCTGTGTCTTGTGTGGGTTTTCTCAAAGATCTTTGGTTTCCTCCCACACTCCAAGATGTACAGGTTTGTAGGTTAATTGGCCTGTTAAATGTAAAATGTGTCCCTAGTGTGTGTAGGATAGTGTTAATGTGCGGGAATCACTGGTCGGCGCGGACCCGGTGGGCCGAAGGGCCTGTTTCCTCACTGTATCTCTAAACTAAACTAAAATAGGGAAATACTGAGCCCAAAATTATGCTCTATTAATTTTGAGTTTAGTTTAATGTCACTTGTACCGAAGGACAGTGAAAAGCTTTTTGTTGCGTGCTACCCGGTCAGCAGAAAGACAATACATGGTTACAATTGAACTGTTCACAGTGCACAGATACAGGATAAAGGGAATAAGGTATAGTGCAAAAAAAAGTCCAGTAAAGTCTGATTAAAGATAGTCCGTGGAACTCCGATGAGGTAGATGGTAGGTCCGAATTGCTCTCTAGATGTGCAGAGAAGGAGAAATATAGATCATGTGCAGACAGATTAATTGATCTTGGCATAATGTTTGGCACAGACATGTGGGCCGATGTGCCTGTTCCTGTGCTGCACTGTTCTATGTTGTTCTAGGCAGAATAACCAAGTGGATGAGCATGATCTCCTTTGCATGAGTGTCAGCAGCTCGGATCTCAAGTGTCCATTCAAATTTCAAGTCATTCCAAGTTAACTCTGGAAGGATTTGCTTTGATGTGCCTTCTTTCAGCTTGGCATTCACTTCACTGTTTCCCCCGCTTCATTGCACTAAAGCTCACCTTTGTTCTGTAGGAAAAATATCCTGGGATCCAATGCTTCTTTCCATAAGTCACACAAGGAATGCTCCATCTAGTTTCATTAGCAATTTCTTGAAGCATGTTGCACTAATAATGGTGGTCTAAATGGAGCACATAGTTTGCATCAAACACTTTTGTATCGGAATTACCTTGGGGATTATGAATCTTAGATCGTGACTGATTAACTCACCAAGGACTTTAAAACAAAGTGTCATGTGGAACTTCGTGTCACAGGGGTTGAGTTCAACAGCAGAAATAATAAAGGGCGGCACAGTGGCGCAGCAATAGAGTTGCTGCCTTACAAAGCCAGAGATCTGGATTCGATCCTTACTATGGGAGCTGTCTGGAGGGAGTTTGTACGAAGGTTGTAGGGAGGTTAGGGAGGTTAATTGACTTCTATAAATTATCCCTAATGTGTAGAATAGAACTAGTGTAAGGGTGATTGTTGGTCGGCGTGGACTCGGTGGGCCAAAGGGTCTGTTTTCACGCTGTATCTCTAAATAAAATTAAAAGGAGAACAATCCACTCCACAAGCCTCCACCATCAACATTTAACCATTAACTCATGATCCCAAATCACTGCTAGTCCAGGAATACCAGCAGTCATGACAACTGGCACATTTTCAGCTCTGGAAATACATGGTTCCTTTTGAAACCTCAGTATTACCCAATATTGTGACATGGGTTTAAAAGGTCAGAGTCCATCAAATTACTCTGTACTTTACTGTGCCACCATTCTCCAATACACGTCTTTCAAATTGATTTCACCCCACTGAGTTAAGACAATGAATGATTGGTATATTAGCGGGAGCTGCAAACGATGCGTGGTGAAGTGGTGTCATCTGTTTTACCCTCAATCTACAGTCCTTTGCTACTTTTGTGACGCCTTTGACCACAACCGTTTAATGACTTGGGGAGGCCTGCCCATCATACTGCACTGTCAGTCACATATGCTGAAATTTCATTGTGAGCTATATCGCAGTATTAATGACAATTGCCTTGTGGATCTTAAGATCATGTGATAGGAGTAGAATTAGGCCATTTGGCCTATGAAGGCTACTCCGCCATTCAATCATGGCTGGTCTATCTCTCTCTCCTAACCCCATTATCCTGACTTCTTCCCATAATGCCTGACACTGTATGAATCAAAAATCTATCTATCTCTGCCTTAAACAGAGCAATCTGTCCATATGAAGTCTCCCAACATCTGCTTAAAGTAGTCTTATCACAGAGAGCCAGCGCAGCGGTAGAGTTGCTGCTTTACAGCGAATGCAGCGCCGGAGACTCGGGTTCGATCCTGACTACGGGTGCTGCACTGTAAGGAGTTTGTACGTTCTCCCCGTGACCTGCGTGGGTTTTCTCCGAGATCTTCGGTTTCCTCCCACACTCCAAAGACGTACAGGTATGTAGGTTAATTGGCTGGGTAAATGTAAAAATTGTCCCTAGTGGGTGTAGGATAGTGTTAATGTGCGGGGATCGCTGGGCGGCACGGACTTGGAGGGCCGAAAAGGCCTGTTTCCGGCTGTATAGATATGATGAGATATGATGATGAAAAATATCCACTGACGTCCTCCACAGCCTTCTGTGATAAAGAATTCCACAGATTCACCACCCTCTGACTAAAGAAATTTCTCCTCATCTCCTTTCTAAAAGAAAGTCCTTTAATTCTGAGGCTATGACCACTAGTCCGAGACTCTTCCACTAGCAGAAACATTCTCTAAGTACCCAGCCTCTCTCACTGCACTCCTTACTAAAAAAAAAGCATCACTCTCCAATTTGCTGCAGCTGGCTCTCTGTGATAAGACTACTTTAGGCAGATGTTGGGAGACTTCATATGGACAGATTGCTCTGTTTATGGAAGATAGACACAAAATGCTGGTGTAACTTGGTGGGACAGGCAGCATCTCTGGAGGAAACGCATAGGTGATGTTTCAGGTGGGAACCCTTCAGACACATGGATATTGGCAGAAGAGAGTGAAACAAATCCTTTAGATGTTCCATGACCAGCACTTCAGACACCTGTGCTAAATGATTCATTTGCTCACCAACAGTCTCTAGGGAATTGTCTCAATAACAAAACATTTGAGCGCTGCCAGCTGGTCCACAAGCATTCGCACCGGATTTTAAAAAGATTGCCTGAGGCAATCATACTAAATGAAATGCTTCCTACTTAATTCCTGTCCCGAGCTAATGTGGTCCTTAATTGTGCACTCCAGGTGGGTGGGGGTCTACTGACAATGTGGGGAGTACAAAGTCAGTTTAGATCCCACTCCTCATACCTGTAAAAAATGCAACCATTAGTGAGTAACAGATGGGATCAACATGCATACACTGCTTACCTTTTCATAAGTGGACAGGGTACATCCCAGTATTTGGGTTAGAAAATGGGATTTGCTACTCCTCCATTCCATCATGGCTGATCTAACTCTCCCTCCTAACTTCATTCTCCTGCCTTAACCCCATAACCCCTGACACCCATACTAATCAAGACTCTATCTATCTCTGCCTTAAAAATATTCATTGACGGCCTCCACAGCCTTCTGTGGCAAAGAATTCCACAGATTCACCACCCGATTGGTGGATTCCACCAGAATGGAATTCCACAGATTCACCAACCTATTAAGCACTATGGGCTTATTACAGACCAAGTAGATGGACATGGTGGCTTGATATTTTAATCAAAGTTCAACTGTGGTCTATACCCTGATTGTTGCAACGCATTTTCGTACCTCATATTTATAGCACTATATACTGCCAACATTTAAGTCATATTGATTGGTATTCATTTCATATGTTGCAGCTTTAGTTTAGAGTACTGTTGCAAAGTGTTACTACCCATTCTGAGCCCAACTGAAGATTGTCTACTGTGCTGACAATATTCCTAAGCAAATCTGAATGTAACAGGAAGAGGTTTTGATGGTGACCCTTTATGAGAATAAATCTTTATAGCATGAAGCACAGTATTATTTCATTGTTTTCATTAATCACCGTTCTCACAACAACATACTGGAAATATTATTGAATCGTCCATGGATACAAATGCACAATACATAAATATACAATGTAAATATAAAATCCAAAATTTATTATGCTCCCAAGTCAAAATACATTTTTGTAGATGCAGCTGCAAGCAGCAATGGGTGTTTGGAGAGCGGTCCATGCAATTGGATGTAAAGACATTAACCTTGTTACGAATTTCTGATCCCTAATCCTAGTTACCCATTATATCAGGTAGGTGGGACCAATGTAGATGGACATGTTGATCATTGTGTGTAAGTTGTAAAGACCTGTTTCCACGGTGTACGACACAATGAGAGAAATAGATTGCTTCTGCAAAATACTCTGAGATAGGGTATGTTATTGGGGTCAACTGCATTCCATTCCTGTTTAATTTTAAAATAATTTCCTCATGATTGTGCTTTCAACTGTTCCCTTAGGTTTTTATTTCTAAGCCTTTGTACCCTGTTTGTTCCACAATCCCAAATAAATCCAGTTGAATTTCCTGTTTTTGTCATCTTGCAAGAGATGCACACAATGCATGACACACTGAAATGCAGATGTGGCCCTTTTGTTGATATTGTTGTATGGTGGCAGAAAATCGTGCCACGTGGAACAAAGTCATGTTGCAGAGAGAATGCAAAAACAAAACACAATTTCCGAAGCTAAACAAAAAGAATGGCCAACCGTTAACTACAATTGTGTAAAGATGCAAAAAAATATACTGACTCAATGTAACCATTTCTCCTTTATTATATTAAAAATGTGCTTATTCGCCCTGATCAAGAGCTTACTGCTAAATGGTAACAAATGGCTGATGCAAGAGAGAGACAAGAGAGAAAGCTGAGTGGTTCTAATTCAATTAATCTCTTACACTGTGAAAAAAATCACTCACAATTTTTTCTCTTTTTTCCCTGCACTGACTAATTGGTCGTGCCAGTTCCGTATTAAATGCATCTTCATTTACCATCTGCTTTTAGTCTGTGCAGCAATTCCGCTGATTTAGTGTCATGGTAAAATTGATGTTCTCCTCGTTGTACAATTTGTATTAAAAACCCTGCTCTGCTGAAGCTGGGACTGTGCAGTGGAATTGTAGCCAGCTTGTGGGGAGTGATTTCAAATGCGACCCAGACCATGTACCTTGGAATAAGATTACTAATTGTTTTCATTCAGAATGGATTGTGGTTGCAGTAATTTCCTGGTTATGATGCTGATCCTTCCTGGATTCTACAATGTTTATTTATTGTCTCATGAAAAGCTTTTGTTGCGTGCTGACCAGTCAGCAGAAAGTTTTTGTTACAGTAAATTACCAATGACCAAGAAAATATAGTCTCTTTAACAGATCAAGAGTTACACCTACTGCTGCTGTAATAATTACAGGCTACTAAATTAACTATTGGTTTTCACTTCAGGGCTCGACTCACAATAGTAGACAAGCACTTTAAACTATCTAGACAGTGATATAGCATCATAGCTTTTAAGGCACAATGCAAAATAATCATCAGCTTCAATTTATTTCTGTCTTCAGTGTGTTCATTGTTAATTATCTATTTCAGTTTAAATAATTCCATATAATTTGCTGTTCTTGAAGAAATTCTGTAAAATTTGGGTAATCTGGACATGCATTGTTTTTTTAGCCTTTTCTTTTCTCTGTGCTCAGTCGCCAATTGTTTTGTATTAGCTCGCAGTGAATTGCAATTTTGAAACCTGCAAGGTTGTTTTCATCCCCAGCAGTCATCTTGTTTATTAGATCAACGCTGAACACTGAATAACTCCTCTGCACATTATATCCCAATCAGCATTAATGAAACAAATATTCATATTCACAAAACAAAATGGAGACCAGTCGACAATGACTGTCTATCCCCAGCCAGCTCCCATAACCTTGCCTGTGCTGCTAAATTTAGATATTCTTCAAAGTGCAGCTGAAAATGTGAGAAAGCTCTTCCTACTTGCAAATATTCTTAAAAATATGTCCTTTTGGCAATTAATATGGTAACAAATTTATCTTGCTTCACAGATACAAATAAGCCCCCAAATGTATTTATTTGGATTCTTTCAAGGCTTTTACAGAGTTACAGATGTGAGCTGTGGCATAGTAATACCAATGGACATCAGATTTCAGTCTCCGTGGATCTGAGTCCTATTCATGCATCAAGCAACAGCTACAATCACAGCAATAACCTTCAATTGTAAAGTGCCTTCAACAAAGTAAATCATATCAAATGCCTCCTGGAACTGTAATTAACATGGAGCTGGCCTTGCATCTCTATTGTATCTGTTCACTAGCGGGCAAATAATATTCAGCAATTATTAGCAATGCTTCTCCAAACAAAGTGCTCCAAACAAACTGTTTGCTACAGGCCTCTAAGCAAACGCTATGATGAATTTAACTATATACAAAATTCCCATATTGCTGTAAATTGTTTAAAATATTATTTTTTAGTCATACAGCATGGAAACAGGCCTTTTGGCCCACCTTATCCATGCTACTCAAGATGGCATATTGAGCTGGTCGCATTTGTCCAACTTTGGCTCAAAGCTCTTAATAGCCTTCTTGTCCATATATCTGTTCAAATACATTTTGAAAGTCAATAATTGAATCCACTTCTATAGATTCCTCTAGTAGACCATTCCAAATACTGACTACCCTCTGAGGTCACTGGTTGCTCCCGAGGTCCTTCTTAAATCTCTCCCCTCTCACCATAAGTATAGGTCTAGGAATGACAAATGGAATGTAACTCTGACAAGAGTGATGTGTTGCACTTTGTTTTGTCAAACAAGGGAAGGACTTGCACAGTAATTTGTAGAGTCCTCGAAAGTGTTGCAGAACGGAGAGATCTGGGACTGCAGGTGCATATAAAGCGGAGAGTCAATAAATGGACAGGGTGCCCTCTAATTTTTGAATCCTCTACTCTGTGGGAAAAAAAAGACTGAACATTCACTTCATTATGCTTCTTGTGATTTTATCTAGTTCAATGAGGTTCCCTCTTAGCCTCCTACACGCTAAAGAAAAATGTCCCAGCTATTACTGAAGCTTGCAAGTCCAGGTAACTTTCTGAAGAAGGGTCTCGACTCAAAATATCACCCATTCCTTCTCTCTAGAGACGCTGCCTGTCCTGCTGAGTTACTCCAGCATTTTGTGTATATCTTCGGTTTAAACCAGCATTTGCGGTTTCTTCCTGCACATAACTTTCTGGTGAATTTTTTCTGCTCTATTTTCAACATAACATTCTTCCAATAGTGGGTGATCAGAACTGCTCACTGGACTCTAAGTATGGTTTCACCATTGACTTGAACAGCTGCATCCAGTGTTTGTACTCCTTCCCAATGAAGAAAAGTGAACCAAACGCCACCATCACTATGTGTAGGGAGAAATTGCAAATGCTGGTTTAAACTGAAGACAGATACCAAAGGCTGGAGTAACTCAGTGGATCAGGCAGCATTTCTGGAGAAATGGAATAGGTGACATTTCGGATCGAGTCCCAAAGAAGGGTTTTGACCCGAAATGTCACCTATTTATTTTCTCCAGAGATGCTGCCTGACCCGCTGAGTTACTCCAGGCTTATGTGAACTTCTTCACCATCCTGTCCACCTGACTCACCACTTTCAGGGAACCACACATCTGTATTCCCAGATCTCTCTGTTCTGCAACACTATCCAAGGCCCTAACATTTACTGCACAAGTTGTGCTCTGGTTTGACATTCCTCACAGTTATGGTTTGGTTTGGTTTGGTCAACACCTCACAGTTGTCAAAATTAAATTCTATTTGTCTTTCTTTCGCCCACCTTCCCAACTTGGGTATCCTTCCTCACTGTCCACTATACCACTAATTTTGGTGTCATTTGCAAATTTTACTGATAATGTACATTGCTATCTAAATCATTAATGTAGTGAAACAGTGATCCAAGTACAGATCATTGTGGCACTCACTGGTCACATTCGGATAAACAACCCTCCACAACTACTCCTTCCTCCAAGTCAAATTTCAATCCAATTTGCTTCCTTACCTTGGATTCCATGTGAACAAACCTACCTGACTAGCCTACCGAGTGGGATCTTGTCAAAGGCCTTGCTAAACTCCATATAAATAATGTCTATTACTGTGATCTCATCAATCTTCTTGGTGGCCTATTTGATGAAGTCTATTAGGTTGATGAGACATGATTTCCTATATAGCCAATACACTTCATCAAATGGTTTTACACATGACCAAACTCATTCAACTTGAGTGCCACTCTTTTGGCTCAAACGTAAAAAAGTTACAAAATACTTCAGTGTAACCTCGGTTCTTGTGTTAAGCCTGAGATTTGGCTTCACTGGTCATTCACATGGCTAGACTGATCTTCCAAAGTGCAATAATAAGACTTAATTGGCAACACATGTGGTAGCTGCATTTATACAGGTGGACAAGAATGACTATGGTTATAGGTAATGATCACACTCAAAAGTGTTAGCTGGCAACATGATCTTTCAAGAAATTCAGACCAAACCAAGATTGTACATTAGAAACAAGAAACCCTGAAACAAGAAACTGTGCCCAACCTGAACTCGCAACTATTTCTCCCCTCCTTCTCCCCTTCCACCTATATTCCTTCCACTAGCTTCACGATTTGCAACTCTTCAATCCTTTTGTCTCACACCTTTGTGTCATTTCATCCCTGACCTTTGTCCAACCATCTGCCCACCAAATATTTTCCTCATCTGTATCAACCCATTACCTGCCCCATCTCTCTTCCAACTTTTTTACCCCACCCCCCCCCCCCTCACCCCCGACAATTAGTCTGAAGTCCCAATTCGAAACGTTACCTATCCATGTTCTTCAGAGATGCTGCCTGACCCGCTGAGTTACTCCAGCATTTTGTGACTTTTAAAAAAAAGTTTGTACATTCATAGATACTACCATCCTTTGGTTAAGGAGCTGCAACCAGTCTGCTAACAACACCATTGCTTGCCCAATTGCCCATCAGTGAAGCATGAACAGTACAAGTTTACCGTCTGCACTGCTACAATCACAATAACTTTCTCCAATAAATTCTTTGCCGCAGACGGCTGTGGAAGCCAAGTCTTTGGGTATTTTTAAAGCAGAGATTGATGGGTTTTTGATTGGCACGGGTGTCAAAGGTTAGGGAGAGAAGGCAGGAGAATAGGGTTGAGAGGGAAAGATAGACCAGTCATGATTGAATGGTGGAGTAGACTCAATCGGCAGAATGGCCTAATTCTACTCCGATGACTTATGAACTTGTGAATATATGACTTGGCCATCTATGATCTCGTACAACCTCAAGAAGGGTTGATAGATTCAATGGCCACAGTAAATTACCCCTTAGCATGGGTAGGTAGTCAAAGAATCAAAGGGAAGTAGATGAGCATGTAAGAGGGAGTATGCTGTAGGGCTGCAGGGAAATAAAGAGAAGGGGTTTGGTGCTTAAAAGACAGCTCTGTAGCGAGCCAGTATACACAATTGATGGGCTGAAGAGTTACATGTGGTGTCATAAACAAGTTACTTTTATGTTGTTGCTTTCTTGTTGATTGGCGTTTATTGAGCGATTAGCTAAATAGCCTGCGGGTTTGCAGATCCAATTCCCAGGTCAATGCAGAGTTTCCTCATATCAGCAATTGAATGCTGCAATTGATTTATCTGCCCAGAGTTAAAAAGGGAAAATAGATCATGATGTCCTTTCCTCACGGTTGTCTATTTGGGTTATTTTCAGTGTGGAGAGTAGTACAGCAGAGTCTGATCTCGCTCTCATCCATCGTGGAAAGAATCCGGTACATTTTGCTGAGATAAATTTGATGTAAATTATGAAAGTGCATAAAGTAAATATATAAGATTATGAGAAGTACAGATAGGGTAGATGGTCAAAATCTTTCCCTCCAAAACAGGGGGGGCACGCATTTAAGCTAAGGAGATATTAAGGACCTAAGTTTGTTTTTTACGGGCAATTGTTGATAACTGCCAGCGGAGATGGTAGAATACGACAACATTTCTATGTTAAAGAGGCTGCCTTATGTCACAGAAGGCTGTGGAGGCCAAGTCAATAGGTATTTTTAAGGTGGAGATTGACAGATTCTTGGTGTCAGGGGATTTGGGGAGAAGGCAGAAGAATAAGGTTGAGCGGGAAAGACAGATCAGCCATGATTGAAGGGCTGATCTTGATCAAGAGTAGACTTGTTGGGCTGAATTACCTAATATGGATGAATTACCTAATTCTTCTCCTAGAACCTATGAAGAGGTGATTAGACAGACATGGGATAGGTATGGCATAGATGGATACAGGTCCATTGCAGACAATTGGGATGAGTGTAGATAGGGAAATGGGTCAGCATGAATGTGGTGGACTGAAGGCCCAGTTCTGTACTACGTCACCCTATGCCAGTAGATGAAGCACATTCAGACTTTTGACAGTAGATTGAGACATTATATTAAGGTGCTTTATTTTCAGCCAGTAATAAAACTCTTGAAATGGGAAGTTGCTTACTTAGTATGAATTGCAAGGTTGGGAATGAGTAAGCAATAGCAATGTAAAATTTTCCAGATTATTTTTGAAGCTGTTTTCATCTTCAATCCAATACACTAGCAAAACTAACTTCTCCTTCATCACATAAACATAGCTCAATTCTTGACACAGTTGCTGATGATCTCATTACCATCTAAGGATGTAGATGTTAGACAATATATTCAGTTGTGCACTTAAAAAAAAACCAGTGTACTCTTTTCCACACTGCCCCAAGCCACTAAAGTGATTGTTGCACTGGCAAAACACAATGGTTAATACTGGGATTATCAGGGACTGATTAACCAATTGCATTAGGTTGATTTAATGGCGCAAATGTGAAGTGCTGCGATTATTTTGCTCTGATATTGCCCTTTAACAACACTTTTATTGTACCACTGAAACCAACATTTTCAAATGTCGGCCATTTTAAAATAGTAGAGAAAATAGTGTGAAAGCCCAGTAATTGTGGCATTACCTTCACCATGCATTTCCTGTTGACAACATAGACTTTTAAAAGCTAAATCCATTTTCCAATTGTTGGAAAATTGTCATGCAGCATTACAAATACTTGCATTTAAATCATGAGGTCATTGAGCACTCACTTGCAATAGGCCTGGTGGAACATAGAGACATTCTCACCATAAATCATTAAACAGCTCAAAGTCTAAGACTTATTCATGCCTAACTTGGGCAGTAGGTCTATTGTGATGCTCATTTCACGAGATCCAAGATCCATTGTGTTAGAACACCCATCTGCAGTTTTTGTGCAGCAACTAATGGGGTCTAAAAGGTGCAGGAACTAACATTTATTGGTTATGTCTAAAAATACTTTACTTATGGCAGTTTTTTTTGGCCACAATACAAGTGCCTCCTCTTGGTCCCTCACTTTTTCTCTCTTTCTCTCTCTCGCTTCTCCAGCTTCCAAATGTATCAATTTTTCTTATAGCTTAATATCTCCAATAAAATATTTGACAGAGGAACCTGAGGTACTGTGTCAGTGTGCAATGGTGTTAACTCATGGTTCAAGACTCTTCAGTTTTGGTTGATCCTCCATTTTGTTTTAGCCACTCCACTTAGCACACTCAATGTTCATGTCACATCACTTCTAATTCCACTTCAGGAAAAGTTATACTTTTTAATTTAAAGCACAAATATCAAAACCGATAATAGTAGATACTTATTTTCTCTCGTTGTCTGTACAGGATTTTTAAAATTTCTATATGATAATTCATGTGTATTATTTTAAACAAGACCTAATTTAATAAATAGTAGCACTCAGCCTTTCCATCCCAAAACCTTCAACGAGTAAAGGTTAAATGACAGTGCAAATGTACAGGAATGCACAAATGTTTTGTATTCTTTCCACAAAACCAATTGTTTTGAGATGGCCTCCCATGCCCAGTTTTCAATCAGTTTATTTGGAGTTGACCATTTCATGGGATTGTTGTGATGTCATTGCAAAAGCACCTCTCTCCCAATTCGTGAAGGACGAAACCATTCTGCCTTTTATATTTTATGTCAGTTAACATTTGCCAATGCCGGTATATATAGGACCTCCTCAATATTTAACCCTCCTTGACAAGCAAGACGGGTAAAACAAAATGTCCTAACCAAGCTTGCCTAAGGTCTTGTAATGACATCACAGCCTGGGCTCACTTCCAATCCATTCCCGATTCCACAAAGTTGCTGAACTTGGTGCGTTGCGCGGTGCTGCAGTCTTCAGCTGAGGAACCAGAGTCAGTGATGCAGGCAAGCATCTGAGCCAGGGAACAAGGTCGATGCCGAAACGTAGCCCACCTGTCAGCATTCCAAAAGTCCGCTCACAATCCTGGGGTGTCTCATCTCCTTACAGCGCTTCTTTCTCTCTCTGTGAGCTTCTGCTGAGTTTCATCTCTGCTAGCTGGATGTATCTGATCACGTTTGTATCTGCATTTAAAGAAGAGAAGAACAAGAGTGAAGATGACCCATTCAGCACCCTGTGCATGCACAAATAATGTTTTAGTTTAGTAACCAAAGGATTCCCCTTCTCCAGTCTCCACCTAAATAACCAGCCGTCATGTACAAAGATAAATACATCATGCCGACAGGTTATCTTACCATCTTGACCATTAACATTGAGCATGGTTTGCCTTCATTCAAACTCCAATCATGTGCAAATACAAGGAGGGAGTGAAGGGAATCACTTTTTCAGCAGCCAATGTGCCTGAGTTTCTCTACCTAATGCCGAGGCCAATTAGAACAACACAAAAGTCTCCTGCAATGAAAGTATCCACCTTGTTCAGAGAGCAAGATCCAGATTTTGAACCATCTTTAGACCTCCTACTACAGAGAGATGTGTATTATGCTCCAAATTGCAAATATTTCCGCCTGTGAAAAGCTATCACTAGCGTGGCCTTTCACGAGGAAAAGGATCCCACACACTTCTTTTCCTAGACTTTCTTTGTACCTTCATTCTTTAGATTTTATTCTAGACTTTAGAGATACAGCGTGGAAACGGGCCCTTCGGCCCATCGAGACCACGTCAACTAGCGATCACCCTGTACACTTGCACTGTCCTGCATACTAGGGGCCCTTACAATTTTACCAAAGCCAATTAACCTACAAACCTGTACTTCTTTGTAGTGTGAAAGGAAACTGGAACACCCAGAGAAAATCCGCATGGTCACAGGGAGAACGGACTAACTCAGTACAAAGAGCACCTGTAGTCAGGATTGAACCCGGGTCTAAGGCGCTGTAAGGCAGCACCTCCACCACTGTGCTACTGTGCCGCTCCGCCGTTCCAAGTAATTAAAACTCAAGAATAAGGGTACAGTAAGAAACTAAAGATAAATGTAGTTTTCAAGGGATGAAAGCTAAAGAATTTGAGTATGATGCATTTGTGGCTCCATTGCCTACTGCAAACTCTGTTTTTATACTTTTTATACTTGTGCTCAACGCAGAAGAATACAAAAGTTATTGTGACATGGCAGCACATAATTGATGCAGATTACCTCACTGGTAGCATTTTGCACTAAGGGGCATTTCACCTGTCCCTAAGAGCCTAATTTACTGCATATAAATTGGATAGGAGTACACATAACTCTTGAACCAAGACCTATGTGGCTGTACAGCGGCACTGGTTAATAAGCCTGGCTGATTTTACAGTTCATTAATCTGATCAGGATTGTGGTACCAGTTAGAGAAGCTATATTTGAAAACTATATTTGCTGTTGAATTGGGGGGGAAATGAATGGAACTCACCAGTGCCTCACACACATGTAGGTCAACACACCTGAGGGGAAAATATCAGCCGCAACCTAATGGGAAAATCCACTTACTCCCCACAGCTTCGCAAAACAAAGATCTCAACATTGCAATCAGAGTACTGTCGGTATATAGTAATGCATTCAAAATGTTCAGTTGTCCATAGATGGAGCTCCAGTTGTCATTCCCCCATAGATGCTGTCAGTAAATGTTTTAAAACCTCTCAATCTTCATCTAAATGGTTCTAACTCTGATGTTCTAATCTACTCTGTAGCTGTGAATTGGCACCTTAAAGTAAGCTCGAACAGTAGTTTTGTCTATTTATATCACCTCAAGTCAAGGTTATGCCGAGGCGATGAGGTAGCCAGTTTAGCATTAATAGTTTAGCATTGTAGAGGTAATGCACAGTAAAATGCTGTAAAACCAAATTCCAGTTAAAAATGAGTGTCGTCCTTACTCTCAACAACTCCTCCTTCAACTGCTCCCGCTTCCTCCAAATCCAAGACACAGCCATGGGCACTCTCATGGGCCCTAGCTATGCTTGCCTCTTTGTAGGGTACGTCTAACAATCCCTGTTCCAGGCATACACTGGCCCTATCCCCGAACTCTACCTCCGCTACATTGACAACTGGATCAGTGCTACCTCCTGCACCCATGCAGAACTCATGGATTTCATTAACCTCACAACCAATTTCCATCCTGCACTCAAATTCACTTGGACCATCTCCAACATCTCCCTCCCCTTTCTTGATCCCATGTCCCCATTACAGACAAGTCAAGTCAATTTTATTTGTATAGCACATTTAAAAACAACCCACGTTGACCAAAGTGCTGTACATCAGTTCAGGTACTAAGAAACGAACATACAATGGCACACAAACATAACAGCACATACATAAACAGTTCACAGCGCCCCCTCAGAGGGCCTCAAACACTAGGGAGTAGAAATAGGTTTTGAGCCTGGACTTAAAGGAGTCGATGGAGGGGGCAGTTCTGATGGGGAGAGGGATGCTGTTCCACAGTCTCGGAGCTGCAACCGCAAAAGCGCGGTCACCCCTGAGCTTAAGCCTAGACCGCGGGATAGCGAGTAGCCCCAAGTCGGCCGACCTGAGGGACCTGGAGATAGAGAGGTGGGTTAGAAGATTTTTGATATGGGGGGGGGGGGGGCAAGCCCATGTAGGGCTTTGTATGTGAATAGGAGGAGCTTGTCGTCGATTCTGTACCGTACAGGAGATAGACTATCGACTAACGTCTATTATAAACCTGCTGACTCCCACAGCTATTTAGACTACACTTCTTCCCACCCTGCCTCCTGCAACTCCCTGGTTGACACATCCCTTGCCACCCAAACCACCCCCTTCCCAGATACTATCCCCTGCAACTGCAAGTGATGCAACACCTGTCCCTTTACTTCCATCCTCAACACCATCCAAGGACTCTGACAGTCCTTGCAGGTGAGGCAGAGGTTCACTTGCCCATCCTCCAACCTCATCTACTATTCTAGGTGTAAATACCACTATAGCAGCGAGACCAAACGCAGATAACGCTGAACACCTTTACTCACTCCGCCTGGGCCTACGCGATATCCCAGTTGCCAAACATTTTAAACCCCCCCCATTCCCATACTGACCTTTCTGTCCTGGGCCTCCTCCACTGTCAGAGTGAGGCTAAATGCAAATTGGAGGAACAACACCTCATATTGCGGTTTGAATATTGATTTCTCTAACTTCATGTAACCTTTGCTTTCCCCCTCTCTATGTCCCTCCCTTCTCCTATTAGTTCTCCTACTAGTTTCACTGTCCTCCTGATTAATATATACTGATTGTATGCCTCCTTGTCACCTTCCCCTCATCCAACAATGAACCATTCTATATTTTGTTGATCAACGTCTGCTTTGATCTGTTCTTTTCACACCTTACATGTTCTTTGTACCCTTCCATATCTTGTTTCCCTCTCTCCTGACTCTTAGTCTGAAGAAGGGTCTCAATCCGAAATGTCACCCATTCCTTCTCCACAGAAATCAGTTTAAAGGAGATGTGCTGGGCAAGTTTTTTTTTACACAGATGTCGAGTGCCTGGAACACACTGCTGAGAGGATAGTGGCTGAGGCAGATACGATAGTGACATGCAAGAGGCTAGGGAAAATTTATAATTTTACTGAAGCTAATAAACTTATAAACCTGTATGTCTTTGGAATGTGGGAGGAAACCAGAGCACCTGGAGAGAAAAAAATCCATGATATAACAGGGAGAACGTAAAATTCCATAAAGACAGCACCCGTAGTCAGGATCGAACCTGGGTCTCGGATGCTGTAAAGCAGCAACTCTACCACTGTGCCGCCCACAGTTATTAATGATAATTTATTTGAAGACAAAGTATCAAAATAAATGAAACTCACAGCACATAAATGTAACTATATCATTCACTGGAAGGCTACAAAGTTCTGGACAATTGTGCTGGGGTTCGTTATTGTCTAAAATGTCGAGAATATTTCAACCTACTTTACCGAATAAAGAGAATGCGGCAAAGGTTATCATGAACTTATAAAGTAGGCCAAGTACCTAATTGAAATCCAAATATCCATTTGCTCTTGTCTTGAATATCACAAAATTTTTAGTACAGTGAAAATATTTGTGGAAAAATTAATTGGACAAGAAGGTTGATGAATGTTGGGGTCCCTTGAACTGGTGAAATAAAAGAGAAAAATCAAAACTAATAATGTTGAAATGAAATGGAATCTCATTTATATTGTCCACAGGAGAATGTTGCTGCTTGGGATGATAATAAATCAAAAGGACAATGTGTCTAGATAATGAGGATTTTTTTAGGAGAAAGAGAAAGAGAGTGAAATATTGTGTAATCGTATTTTAAACCACAATTAGATAATACATGGATACACAGATTTATATTGAGAATGAGATGATCAAACTGTTCATTATATATATTCGAGCATTATTATATACTAGGCCAAGTTGACCCGTTGGGTCCAAACCTCTCCTGCATTGGTGCAGCACCCTCTCCTCCCCCTCCCCCTCCCCTTTCACCCCCATCTCCCCCTCCCCTAACCCCCTTCCCCTCCCCCCCACTCCATCCCCCTCAACCCCCCCTTATCCTCCCTCCTCCCGCCCTCCCTCCCCCTCCCTCCTCCCCCCCTCCCTCCCCCTCCCTCCCTAGGAGATAGATTAAAACGTTAAAATGTGAATAACTTTAAAAATCTAACACCGATTTCTATGAAACTTCTTCCATTAGCACCAAAGGGACGACGGTCAGTAAGGTGGGCCTAAAATTGTTGCGCTATCGTGTACTGTTTTGGCTGTAGTTCAGGAACAAACAAACAAACAAATGAAAGTTTTAGTGTATAGATGCAAAATCTCCTGAAGTGTTGTTTAATGTGAAGAGGTTCTCCTCCTCTCCTCTGTATTTTTGGTATAAGTGTAAATTGTCCCATTTGTGTGTAGGATAGTGTTAATGTATGGGGATCGCTGGTTGATGTCGACACTGTGGGCCGAAGGGCCTGCGTCCATGCTGTATACCTAAACTAAAAACAAAAAGTATAGGTTTACACTCGGAGCAACTCTGAAGGAGTTTGAAGTGATTTTGTATTTGTGACTCAAAGAAGATTCGAAAGATGGTTTCAAATGCAAATACAACAATTGACCCATGGAAGCACATCCCTACTAACTCAAAGCTTCCCAGTCTCACCATCCACTTGCGTTTGGAATGACCCTGCTAATTTTGCCTGACTAGATTACGACAAACACTTATCAACCTTTGCAAAATGTGCCTAAAAACCCAGAATTGCTGACTCTTAGCTGCTCAGAATGAAAGTGACAAGAGTTGTTGGAGGACACTCTGATGAGTCACCTTTCCACAGCTGCAATCCTGCCTCCCCTGACAGCCTGTCGGATTGCAGTTTCTTTCACCTACTAAGGAATCTGTTCTAGTGATCGATAGTGTTCTACCTGGTCTTTTCTCGCCTCCAGCTCTCCACCTACACCCCTCCCCCCAACTTTCTGTCTGAAGAAGGGTTCCAACCCAATATGTCACCCATCCTTTATTTCCAGAGATGCTGCCTGACCCACTGAGTTACTCCAGCATTGTGCTTATCTATTTCAGTGATCCACCGAGCTGGGACTTTACTCAGGGGTGGGAAGAGATGGGATGGTTTGAGATTTGTGGGCACATCTGAAGATTGAAAACCCAAAGGTTGTTGCTGCCTTGCCAAGTCAACGAAATTAACCGCAGGTCACCTGTCAGCTATTTTCAGCAAGTTTCTGATCTGTCTTCACTAAGGAAGATACAAACAATCTCCCAGATGTTCTAGTGGACAGAGATCCTTACAATGGGTGTCAAACATTTCCACGCTGTTTGTTTCATCTTGCGAGAACCATCCACCCGATTGTGGATAGTCCTGAGACAGCTCATCGCCAGCTTCTTACACACCATTGTACATACGTCCTTGTCCCCACCACCCCAACTGACCACTACCTGAACAATGAGATGTGAATATCCTTTCCCGCATCCAGAGTCTCATACAACTGCAGCCTTGGCAAGTATGATTTATTTTACCCAGAATCTAAGGACAACGTAAACAGAAGATGGCAATAGGAATCCATCCCTCCTTTCTCCAATCTTTTCCCCCTAAAAACTTGACTTTAAATGCATCCCGCAACACAAAAGGTAATGGCTACCCCCTTTCTTGAATAATTTGGAAATTAGACCCTGGGTTAACTAGGGGGTACTTTAAGAGAATTACCAGCTCTTTTGCAATCCACCCATTTAGACGACATGCGGGACAGGAAGGCCACGTTCTATTATAAGAAAGAATCCTTGTGCAACATCAAATTCTCAAATTTAAGTGCCATGTTGAATGTATCCCCTCATTTGGAAAATGATGATTCAATATGTCTGTGGGTCAAAATGGCGACGATATTTAACTTTGCACCTACCTGTGTATATCTCAAATTAGACAGAGGAAAGTGAAAGATCCCTTACCTGTTGGCTCTCGGTTCTTTGCTTCTTTCAGATAATGTAAAGCTTTGTCATAATTCCCAAGGTGGTAGTAAGCCACACCAGAGCGATATAGAGCCTTGAAATTATCTCCTTCCTTCTTCAAGACCTTGAGACAATATTCCTTTACTCGCTCATAATTCACTAGTTCCGCTTGTAGTAAGCAAGCTTTTGAGAAAAATGAAGAAGAGAGAACACAAGAGATTAGCAATTATAGATTTAAAACATTGACACAAAAAGAGACAACATGAGGCTTTGCTCCCTTTGGTTTTATTTGGCTATTGGGTGGAGGTGCAAAGAGACACCATGGTGTCCAATGAATGCCCAACTAGCTGAGATCATTCCTCATAGAGTCATAGAGAGACACAACAGAAACAGGTCAGTCAACCTACCGAATCTACACCAAGTATCAACTATCCATTTACTAATCCAATTTTAATACCAAGTTTTATTCACTCCACATTCTCATCAACTCCCCTCAAATTCTACTGCTCACACACCAGAGAAAGTTTACAATGGCCAATTAACCGACTGACCGCAAGTAGTGCGATGTGGGAGGAAACTCGAGCAGTCATGTGGAGAATGTGCAACCTCCACAGATAGCACTTGAGGTCCTGTTATTCATCAAAATAGTTGCCGCAGACATTTTAATAAACATTCAACAAATTGCAAGTCTAGCAATTAAATGCAGTTAATGCAGTTAAAATGTCCTACAACACTTTTATGGGTGTGTTACCAAACAACATTCGACAACGTGCCAATGGAGTAATATTAGGTCAGGTCATCAAAACTTTCTTCAAAGAGGTAGAATTTCTAAAGAGAATTTTAAAGGTGGGGAGAAGCAGAAAAGTTCAGAGAAGGAATTCTAGAATTTAGACCGAGATGTTTCCAGGCACAGCTGCTACTGAAGCCAAGGATGCAAAGGTGACCAGGATTACAAGAATGCGGAAATCCCCAGGAATCACGTGGTTGCAGAAGGAGAAGGAATGGTAGAGTTGCTGCCTTACCACGCCAGAGACCAGGGTTCGATCCTGGCTATGGGTGCTATCAGTATGGATTTTTTACGTTCTCCCTGTGGCCGCATGTGCTTTCTGCGGGTACCCGGTTTCCTCCTGTACTCCAAGGATGTGCAGGTTTGTAGGATAATTGACATTGGTAAAATTGTAATTTGTTCCTGATGTGTAGCATTGTACCAGTGTACGGGGTGATCGCTGGTCGGCATTGACTCGGTGGACTGAAGGGCCTGTTTATGTGCTGTATCTCTAAAGTCTAAAGTAAATTACATCGTAATATTTCGTACTGTTACCAGGATGACATTACTCTTCTATAAAAAAATAATTACTGTGCAACAATCTTTCCACCAAAAGTATCTTATTGCTTGAAGAAAGGGAGGGCTTAAAAATAATCTTTACATTATGAATATTTGTATTATATTATATATTAAATATATTATAATATAAAACACCAGAATAAGTATAATTTGGAAGCAGAATCTGTAGTATTAATTAATAGGGAGGGAGATGCTTATTTTAAAGGCACTTGGGAAAGGAAGAGTGAAGCAGGTTAGCTTCTCTAAAAATGTGATCAACTTTATTTGCACTTCTGGGAGAGAACAAAGAGTACAGGGAATTAAGGAAAGAGAAAATGAAATTGATCTATTGGAAGCAAGCAGTATCTGATGGGACAAATGGACTCCTTCTGCGTCATTATAAATATTAGATGGGACAGTCAAAGGCAACTTGCAACTTCTAAGACACAAAATCCTGGAAAAACAGCAGGGCAATCGCGAATCTGGAGAGAAGGAGTGGGTGTCGTCACGGGTTGAAACCCTTCTTCAGACCTAGGTGAGGTTTAGACAATAGACAATAGGTGCAGGAGTAGGCCATTCGGCCCTTCGAGCCAGCACCACCATTCAATGTGATCATGGCTGATCATTCTCAATCAGTATCCCGTTCCTGCCTTCTCCCCATACCCCCTGACTCCGCTATCCTTAAGAGCTCTATCTAACTCTCTCTTGAATGCATCCAGAGAATTGGCCCCCACTGCCTTCTGAGGCAGTGAATTCCACAGATTTACAACTCTCTATGACCGAAAAAGTTTTTCCTCATCTCCGTTCTAAATGGCCTACCCCTTATTCTTAAACTGTGGCCCCTGATCCTGGACTCCCCCAACATTGGCAACATGTTTCCTGCCTCTAATGTGTCCAACCCCTTAATAATCTTATATGTTTCGATAAGATCCCCTCTCATCCTTCTAAATTCCAGTGCATACAAGCCTAGCCGCTCCAGTCTTTCAACATATGACAGTCCCGCCATTCCGGGAATTAACCTAGTAAACCTACGCTGCATGCCCTCAATAGTAAGAATATCGTTCCACAAATTTGGAGACCAAAACTGCACACAGTACTCCAGGTGCGGTCTCACTATGATTTGACTACACATGTGGCAAGAATGCATGGACAAAACAATTCTTGCTACACCATTGTATTTTACTTTCAAAGGGGTAAATAATCCTAAACCAGGAGACATCTTGACATGCAGCCAAAGGACCATTCCCTTCACCTGGAAAATTACACAGCACTAATCACATCCATTGATAAGCTTAATTTTCCAAATCACTACTCTTCTCAAGAGCCTTGAGAAAGTTGGTATTTGTTTTGAAACATGCCTTCAATAATAATTCCTCGACTTCCTCAGAAGACAGTTTCTACAGATGCACCATAGAAAGTGTCCTATTGGGATGCCTCACTGCTTGGTTTGGAAACTGTTCCTGCGAAGACCACAAGAAATTACAGAGAGTGGTGAATGCAGTCCAGCCCATCAAACAAAGTAGCCAACCAGTCTCCTCCTCAACTCCTCCCCCCCCCCCACTGACTCTATCTACACCAAGTTGCCTTGGGTAAGTAGCCAGCATAATAAAAGACCACTTATCATTCCTCTTCTCCCCTCTCCAATCAGACAGGAATACCTTCATAGCACCCTCCACCAGTTTCAGGAACAGTTACTTTCCCACTTTATCAGACCACCGAATGTATTTCTCAAAACCTAAGGGTGCAGTCACAATCTCCCGACCTACCTCATCGCCGCACTCGCACTTTTTTGTTATCTGCACTTTCTCTACAGCTGTAAAACTACAATGATGTAACAATATATTCCCCACACTAGTTATTTTTTACTCTTTGCACTACCTGCTGTACTTGTTTACAACTTGACTATATTCATATCTGGTATGTGTAGGAAGGAACTGCAAATGCTGGTTTACACCGAAAATAGGCACAAAATGTTGGAGTAACTCAGCGGGACATGCAGCATCTCTGTATAGAAGGAATGGGTGATGTTTTGGGTCGAGGTCCTTCTTCAGACTTCAGAAGAAGGGTCTCGAACTGAAACATTACCCATTCCTTCTATCCAGAGATGCTGCCTGTCCCACTGAATTACTCCAGTATTTTGTGTCTATCTTCATACCTGGTATGAATTGACTGGATAAAAAGTGCACAAAAAAGTTTTGCACTGTTTCGGTGCACATAACAATAATAAATCAATATCAAATCTCCTCTGTCCCTCCCTTCCCCTCCTCCTTCCCAGATCTCCCTCTATCTTCCTGTCTCCACCTATATCCTTCCTTTGTCCCACCCCCGACATCAGTCTGAAGAAGGGTCTCGACCCGAAACGTCACCCATTCCTTCTCTCCCGAGATGCTGCCTGACCTGCTGAGTTACTCCAGCATTTTGTGAATAAATCGATTTGTACCAGCATCTGCAGTTATTTTCTTATACAATAATAAATCAATACTGGTAATGAGAAAGAAACTTAAAATTGTAGCTAACATTCCAGCTGGCTGTCAGCACACAGAGAGACTGTATAAAGCCTTCCACAGAGCCAGCGCTACTCAGAGCAGAAGTTTCCTGTGGCTTAGTGCACGCTTCAACAATCCTGCCTCAGCAAAGGCGTGAGTAACTCGTGCACAGAATGGAAGGAGATGCAGACCAGAGCATGCTCAGAGGGGAAGCATGGCTCCACAGGCTTCACAGATGGCTGTGGAGGCCAAGTCAATGGATAAGGCAAAGATAGATAGATTCATGATTAATATGGGTGTCAGGGGTTATGGGGAGAAGGCAGGAGAATGGGATTAAGAGGGGATGATAGATCAGCCATGATAGAATGGCAGAGTACACCTGATGGACCAAATGGCCTAATTCTGCTCCTATTACTTATGAATTTATGAACTGCTGCTGTAGACAGGAAATGCAACACAGTGATTACGTTATTGAATTGACAATACAAAAGCTTGGACGAGTGACCTAATGAATGGTGGTCATAACCCATCATGACAGATTAGTCATTTAAACCAATGAAATAAATTAATTCAGATCTGTTATCAGAGATGGTAGCCACAAAACGGCCATATCTATCTAAAAACACCTAATTAATTTGCATTTTTCAGGGAAGAGAATCTGTTTTCCTATTGTGTCTGGACTAGACACAACCACAAGCAAAAAATAACACAAAGTGCTGGGGTAACAGTGGGTCCGGTCTCTGGAGAGCATAGACAGGTGATGTTTCTGATCGGAACCTTTCTTCAGACTGATTGCAGGGAATGGAAAAAGAAAGCGGGAAGAGAGGAGAGACAGGACCAAGTCTGGCAGGTAATAGGTTGATACAGGCGAGGGTGGTGTGGGGGGGGGGGGGGGGGGGGGGGGGCAGGGGGGGGGGGGTTCAATAGGCATATGGTAGACAATGGCCAGAGATGAAAAACAGAAAGTACTGACTAATTCTGTTTCCTCTGCCCCTTCAAGCAGTACTTTCCAACTCATTATTACATTCTGGCCAATATTAGTTTTCCACATCTCCCTCAATCTTTAGTAAAAAAAAAAACGTGTTCCTGCTCTTTGATGACAACATATTTACTCTGTATATACAGCACACTCCATCTATTATTTCAGATTTTATAGCATAAGAAATGGACGTATGCCATATGTGATTGACCTTTCAGGAGGAATTGTCCCTTTCAATGCTGCTACCACAGAGCAAACAGTGTAATGGAGACTTGATTGGCCAGCGGTTGCCAGATGATGGTTGGTCCTTGGATCAATGCATCCGTTCGTACTGCCAGCAGTCCTAACGTGACGCAGCAAGAGGACTAGCATTACTGTGTCCGCTGCCAGCATGGATAACTCATCAGGTGGGTCAGCTTGCACCGTAACCAGTTAAATTTCCTGAGCGACAGGATATGACATAACGAAGGACACGTTATCCTTTGATTCTGGCTAAAGTCCATTCTCAAAACGGCACTACAGGATCCAATTTCTAGACAATGCTATTTCACAGTCTCATTACTAAATACATTTGGCAATGAAGGCTGTTCTAGGGCAATGATGTTTTATTTGACAAAATATTACTCGCAATTCACAAGTAAGGAAAATGAAAAATAAATCGACAACAATATTCATTAAACGACCTCTTTATTCATTAAACGGCCTCTTTATTCCTCCAAAAGAATCCTCAGCATCAACTTGCTTCCCCGGATTACCCAGCGACACCTGCACATTTTACGTAAGTGTAAAGCTGTTCTGGCACTTTTGACTTCATGCTGATGCAAATGACTTGTTGTAATTAGATTGTGTAGTTGCCAGTATTGAATGGAGTCAGTGATTTATGGTCACCTCAAATAAGCAGTCACTTATCTCTTCAGTACTCCCAAACCAATAGTAATACTGGTCTAAGTTCCAATTTAAGAGCTGTACCATAAGGTCATATGTGAGAAGCAGAATTAGGCCATTTGGCCCATCACGTCTACTCCGCCATTCAATCATGGCTGATCTATCTCTCCCTCCTAACCTCATTTTCCTGCCTTAACCCCGTAATCCCTGACACCCATACTAATCAAGAATCTGTCTATCTCTGCCTTAAAAATATCCATTGATGGCCTCCACAGTCTTCTGTGGCAAAGAATTTCACAGATTCACCACCTTCTGACTAAAGAAATTCCTCCTCATCTCCTTCCCTAAAGGAACGTCCTTTAATTCTGAGGCTATGACACCTAGTCCTAGAATTTCCCACTAGTGGAAACATCCTCTCCACATCAACCCTATTCAAGCTTCAGCATTTAGTTGATATTCAAATGCACTAATATTTAGAACTCCATTTTTGCTGCCCAATGTGGAAACAGAGTAAAAGAGAATCTAAAGCAGATCACTTGGCCCATCGAGCCTACTCAACCATTCAATACTATCATATCCTTTAAACTGTATAATATTCCTGCCCTATCTCCCTACTTCTTGATACTTTTTGTGTAAACTATCTTCTTAAATATATCCAGTAACTCTTCTCCACAGCTTTATGTGGTACATAATCCCAAAATTTTACCACTCTTGGAATAAATAAATTTCTCCTCATCTCAGTCCTAATTATTTTGTCCCATTTTCTGAGACTGTTACTCCTCATTCTCGACCGTTCAACCTGTGGGAATCACCCGCTTAATGTCCAGTCTGTCTATTCCTGAACAAAATTTTGTATGTTTCAATGAGACCTCCCCTCATTCACCTAAACTTGCCAGACATTGTCAACTTTATTGCTCCTCAGACAACAGTTACACCATCCAAGGAATCAGTCTGGTGAAACTTTGTTGCACTCCATCCATGGCATGTTCTCAGATAAGGAGACCAAGCCAACATACAACAAAGTGCTGGAGTAAATCAGTATGTCAGGCAGCATCTCTGGAGAAAAAGGATGGGTGACATTTCGGGTCAGCCTCCCTCAGGCCTTTCTTCAGAGAAGCTGCCTGACCAACTGAGTTAATCCACAAAATGCTGGAGTAACTCAGCAGGTCATGCAGCATCTCAGGAGAGAAGGAATGGGCGACGTTTCGGGTCGAGACCCTTCGTCAGACATTTTCTTACACCGAGTTAATCCAGCACTTTGTGTCCATCTTTGGTTTTAACCAGCATCTGCAGCTCTTTGTTTCTACAACATACAACATACAATACCCTAGGTCAGTTTCATCACATCTCTGCACAACTGAAGTAAGATCCTTAGTCTTGTTCTCGAAACCCCTTGCTGTAAAGGCCAGTGTACAATTTACTTTTTTAAATGTGTGCTTCACCTGCACAAATGCTTTAAGGGACAAGTGTTCAACAGCAACCAGACCCCTTTATACATCAGCGTTTACCACTGTATCTCGATGTAACACTTTGTCACTTAAACCAACCTGGATAATTTCACATTTATCCATGCCATAATGCATTTGCAAAGTATTTGCCTGCTCTGTCAATTTTTTTAATTCGCAGTGAATCCTCTTTGTATTTCTCTTCACAATCCCACCATCACATATCATCAGCAGACATATAAATGTTACATTTGGTTGGCTTACCCAAATTATTGATGTGTATATATTATAGAATATTTATGGGGCCAAAGCACTGACCCCTACCTACCCACTGCTGCTTGATAATATTTATTCCTTTACACACGGCTTTCTGTCTGTCAGTCAATTTTCAATCGTCATAAGAAATATTATTCCTTATGAAAATCCAGATGCTGCATATCTACAAATCTCCCTTATCTATTCTTTCAACTAAATTTTCAAAAGCCACAAATAGACTTGTAAAACATGATTTTTTTTTCATAACTCCACATTAACATTGTCTTACTCCATTGATAGGAAGTGCCCTGTTATCCATGATGACAGATTCTAGCATTATCCTCTCCTCGTAGTCCCTGTTTTCTCGTTTCTTCTTTTTTTAAGTAGGGGGGGTCAGAGCCAGAAGTTTGAGAACACATACCTCCAGATTCAGGGCCAGTTTCTTCCCAGCTGTTGCTAAGCAATGGAACCATCCACTCACTAAACTAGAGTGCAGTCCTGACCTACCATCTACCTCATGGAAGACCTTTGAACTATCTTTAATCGGACTTAAACTTGTACTAAATAATATACCCTTTACCCTGTATCTGTACACTTTGGACGGCTTGATTGTAATCATGTATAGTTTCTCGTTAACTGGATAGCACGCACCAAAAAAAGCTTTTCACTGTACCTCAGTACACGTGACAATAATAATAAACTGGACTAAACCAAACATTTGCCACCCTCCAATCCAAGCTCCAGGAGAAATTTCTACTATAAAGACATTTGGATGATGACCACCAAATATATCCACTATTTCCAAGGCTAGAATATTTCCCCTAAATCAAGGATCATCTTTACTTTTTTGCATATTTTTCATTAATTTGAGCATTATCTCTCTACATCGCCGTCTATATCTCTCGTTTCCCTTTCCCCTAACTCTCAGCCCGAAATGTCACCTATTCCTTTTCTCCAGAGCTGCTGTCTGACCCGCTGAGTTACTCCAGCTTTTTGTGTCTGTCTTCGGTTTAAACCAGCATCTGCAGTTCCTTCCTCCACTACTGTAGCTGCTGCCTAATCAATCATTGTGCGTAACAATTGCTACCTAATGTATAATGGGATCTCTAGTATAACTATCTTCTAATTCATGTAATTATGATCTAACATCTTCAAATGAATTTACTTCCACCATTATCATCTTTTATTAACTTATGGAGACTGTGGCATTTTTGGAGACGGTGTTTAGTGCGTAACGAGACATGGTGTAACCTCAGAGTTCAAATGCGATTCACAAATCACACAAGCTTTACTTTGGTGGCTTATGATGTCAACCAAATTGCTGAAGAAACTATTTCCATAACATAACTATCGAGTGTTGCTTCAGAGCTACTGACAGATGTTTTTCATCCTACAACCCTTTAAGTTCCTTCCCGATTTCTTACATTTTGCATTTCATGTGCCCATCTCGGTTTAAAACACTTGCCTTTAACACCCGTGGACCCACCTTTACTGTGGAACTGTTTGGGCTTCCACTCTTGTGTTGAGGATCTGCCAATTTTCTTTGAGGTCAAAATGTTGAGGCACAGCCTTATGCAGCAACCAGGATGAGAAGGAGCCCTTCACACAGTAGATAAAGTCAAAACTGAAAGCCCACCCTCCTCTCAATAAGAATTTAGGACTCTTCAGGATTCTGCGCACTTTGTTAAAATTAGAAGTAATAATGAAATGATTTTCAATATTCAATTAAACCCATTCTTGGGGGAAAGCATCTATTGTGCCCAGCGCTCCTCCATCTAAGTGCTGCTCAGAATTGTTATTCTTCTCAGTCGTTTTAAACTGTCTGGTCTCCCTACACGATTGAGTATAGAGGTATACTTTCTCTGTGACACCAAGAGTCAAGATAGAGTCAAGAGTACTGAGTTAGTACATTCTCCCTGTAGCTGCATGTGTTTTCTCTGGTTGTCTAGTTTCCTCCAAAAATGTACAGGTTTGTAGGTTAATTGGTTTCGGTAAGTTGTAAAATTAGCCCTAGTGTGTAGATACTGTTGGTGTACAGGGTGATTGCTGGTCGGCGTGGACTTGGTGGGCCAAATGGCTTGTTTCTGTGCTGTATCTCTAAAGTCTAAAGTGTTTCATTATCACATGTACTGACAATGGAAAAATGAAATTCTTAATTGTTACAGCTTTACAGGCTCATAAAATCAATAACACACAAAAAACCCCAATAATCAATAATATAGTTAGATAGAGCTTTAGGGGCTAGTGGAATTGAGGAATATGGGGAGAAGGCAGGCACGGGGTACTGATTGGAGACGATCAGCCATGATCACAATGAATGGCGGTGCTGGCTTGAAGGGCCGAATGGCCTCCTCCTGCATCTATTTTCTATGTTTCTATAATTAAATGAATAATCCGAAATATTCAATAACCAGACTAGTCAAAACCCAAGTATGGGATGAAACCAAAACAAATCTCACAGTAGATCGTATTTTTCCATTGTAGATCATAGTTACTGAGGTAGGGTTGTAGTTAGCGTGCTGCAGTATTCAAGAGTCTGAATATTTTCTTGAACCTGGAGATAACAGTTTCCAAGCTTGTGTAACTTCTTCCAGATAGTAGTGGCGAGATGAGAGCGTGGCCAGGGTGGTCTTTGATTATATCTGCTGCCTTTCAGAGGCAGAGCATCCTATCGATTCCTTCGATAGTGGGGAGGTCAATATTGGTGAAGGACCAGCAAAGTCCACCATTTTGTGCAGACTCCTTTGTTCCTGGGTGTTCAAGTTACTGAACCAGGCTGTGGATCTCTACTGAACACCTGTACGCTCTCTACTGAACACCTGTAAAAGTTTGAGAATATTCATTGACATATCAAGTCTTCTAAGGAAGTAGAGGCATTAATAAGCTTTCTTTGTGGTTGTTTCGATGTGTTGAGCACAAGATAGACCTTCAGGAACTCCGTTCACCTTTGTCCTGTCAATGAAGACAGATTCATGGATCCTCGGCTTTCTCTTCCTTAAGTCAACAAACATCTCCTTGCAAAGATTGAGAGCAAGGTTATTGTTCTGGCACCATTGAAACATGTTATCGATCTCCTTCCTGTAATCTGATTCATCATTACCTGTTATTCGTCCAACGAAGAAGGTTTCGTTGGTGAATTTAAAGATGCGCTAGATCTGTGCCTGGCTCTACAGTGTGTAGGAAGGAAATGCAGATGCTGGTTTATGCCAAAGATAGACACAAAATGCTGAGTAACTCAGAGAGACAGGCAGCATGTCTGGAAAGAAGCAATGGGTGCAATTCAGACTGAAGAAGGGTCTCGACAAGAAACATCACCTATTCCTTCTTTCCAGAAATGCTGCCTGTCCTGCTGAGTTACTCCAGCATTGTGGGTCTATCCTGGCTTTGCAGTCTTGGGTACAGATAAAGTAGAGCAGAGGACTGTGCACACATCCTTGAGGGTCTCCTGTGTTGGCCACCAAGGAGGAAACGTCATTGCTAATTCATACCGATGAGGTAGTCAAGGACCCGATTCAATCAGGCTATCAATCTTTAGTCAGAGGGTGGTGAATCTGTGGAATTCTTTTCCACAGAAGGCTGTGCAGGCCAAGTCAGTGAATATTTTTAAGGCAGAGATAGATTCTTGATTAGTACAGGTGTCAGAGGTTATGGGGAGAAGGCAGGAGAATGGGGTTCGGAGGGAGAGATACATCAGCCATAATTGAATGGCGGAGTGGACTTGATGGGCCGAATGGCCTAACTCTACTCCTATCACTTAAGACCTAATGACCTAATGACCGATTGCATAGGGATAAGAAGATACCCAGTTCCCTGAGTTTAATGATGAGTTTAGGGTATGATTGTGTTGAATGATGAGCTGTAATCTATGAACAACAGCCTGACATATGCGTTCCTACACACTGGGGACAATTTACAGAAGAAAATTAACCTACTAAGCAAGGCTCTGTAAGGTTGTAACTCTACCACTGGGCAACTGTCCCCGTGACGGATACAGAGATTAAGAAAGGAAAGAGTGGCGTCAGTGTTAGTCTGTGAATTTGATGTCAGGGTGGTAGTTAGTTGCAAAGTTGATGAAATCTACGAGTTCTGCATACAATCATCGATGTATAGAAAGAGTTGGGAGATGGTGCCGGGGTATGTTAGGAACAAGGAGCGTTCAACGTGGCGAACATATGCATCAGATGAATGTAAGATGACGGGGATGTTAATGGGCTACATCAAACCAGACATCTTCAGTTTAAAGGGGACACATGAAACTGCAGATGCTGGAAACCTGAGCAAAATGCAAAGTGTTGGAGGAACTCAACGGTTCAGGCAGCAGCTAAGGAAGGAATGAACAGATGACGTTTCAGGTTAGGCCTCTTTTTCAGACCAATTGGAGTAGGGAGAGAAAGTTAGGCATATCTGTGGCCCATGCGAGTGTGCATGGCTACACCTTTGACCTCAAGAAAGTGAAAGGAGTCAAAACATAAGTTGTTACGGGCGAGGGCAAGTTCTGCCAGGCAGAGGAGGGTGCTGGTTGAGGGGAACTGATTGGGTCTCTGTTTAAGGAAAAAACAGTGTTACAGGGGGCTTCTTGGTGAGGAATGGAAGTGGAAAGGGACTGGACAAACCATTGTAAAGATGAGGCGATGGGGGCTTTGGAATTGAAAGTAGGGAAAAAAGGAAGTGGGGCTGGGACAAAGCCTGGCAAGTGATAGGTGGATACAGGAGTGAAGAGGAGGGTTGATCCACCTATCACTCAGAGTTTGTCCCGGTCCCACCTCTCTTTTCTAACTTTCTCCCCCTAATCTAATCAGTCTGAAGGGGGGGCCTAACTCAAAAGGTCATCGTCCATTCCACCCACAGATGCTGCCTGACCCGCTGAGTTCCTCCAACACTTTGTGTTTTGCCGAGGTTTACAGCATCTGCAGTTTCTTGTGTCTCCATTAAGACGAGGATGTTCGGTTTAATGTCGACAGACAGCAGGGTTTGTTTCCAAAGCTCTCCTTTTAATCTCAAACTGATTACTGCTTGTGAATGTGCATTAGAACAGATTTTTCTGAAGACAGATTCCTGTGTGAATCAATACAGGCTGTGTCCACATAATTTTATAATTCCTGAATAATCCCAAACACTCTCTACCCAGATACCTCATGAATAGTTTCCCCATCAGAATGGCTGACTATGAACCATCAGATCAAACTGAAAATTGCTGAATTGCTCAAACTGTGACAACACCAACTCAAGTGCATTTGAATGAAAATAATTGGCTGTGTTTTTTTACACTCTCTATTAAGTGAGCCTGAATTGAAATTGGCTGTGTACCTATTAAAAAGGATAAGGCACCTTAAGCAAACGGGTGCTTTGTTGAACTCGGTTTTTAAATTAAAACTCCCTCACCCAACCAAAATTAAATGAAATCTTGCATCACTCTAAGTGGATGGTTCAGTCCACTTAATGCACTTTCATTCAGTCACAGACTATATAATGCAAGGGAAGAAAAAATATTACTCTGTTAGATAAGCTGCTGAGAGCTATGGTGGGTGTGGAGATCAGAATGCATGATTAACATGCTGCCAACTGACCCAGTGAAGGCAAGACTCTAACTGCAAACTGCCTGCTCATTTACAAGATTGTGGTACAGGAGCCATGCTGCTAAATTGGTGACTCCCTCGCCTATTTGCATGGGTGGCTGGCACAGTTGCAATTTCTAAAAAGCAGACTTGCATCTATAAAACATAAGAGTGAAACTGCACGAATAGTCTCTCAAGCCTACTCTGCCACTCATAGTTGATCAGACTGGTGATAGTAGGACCTAAAGAAAGGAACAAAAGCTGGAGTAACTCAGCGGGTCAAGCAGCATTTCTGGAGAAAAGGAATAGGTGACGTTTCAGACAGAGTCAGGGAAAAGGAAACAAGGGATATAGACGGTACATAGGACAAATGAATGATGGATATACAAAAAGCAATGATGATTAAGGAAAGGTGGAGCCCCCAATGGCCCATTGTTGGCTGTGAGGTAGATGATAACGAGTTATACAGACAGTGAAACTCAACAGGACGACTGTGAAATGAGTACGATGACTAGGGTGGGGGTGGGATGGAGAGAGGAGGGAAGCAGGGGTTACTTGAAGTTAGAGAAATCAATATTCATACTGCTGGATTGTAAGCTGCCCAAGCTAATGAAGTCCATGAGTACTGCATTGGGTGCAGGAGGTAGCCACAAAGCAGTCGTCAATGTAGCTGAGATAGAGCTTGGCGGTAGGGTCAGTGAATGCCTGGAACAAGGATTGTTCGACGTACCCTACCCTAAGAGGCAGGCATAGCTGGGGCCCATGCGTGTGCCCATGGCTACGCCTATAATTTGAAGGAAGTGGGAGGAGTTGAAGGGGTTTTTTGGAGTGAGGACCAGTTCTGCTGGGTGGAGGAGAGTGTTAGTAGAGGGAAAATAGCTGGGTCTGCAGTCGAGGAATTTAAGACCTTCCTGATGAGGGATTGACGTATAGAGTGACTGAACTTCAAAAGTAAAGATGAGGGAACTGGGGCCAGAAAAACAGAAGTTATTAAAGAGACGAAGGAATGTGAGGTATCTTGGACGTAGGCCGTGAGAGATTGTACCGGGTGGGATAGGATGGAGTTGAGGCACGTGGAAATGATTTCAGTGGGATCGGAGCAGGCAGAAATGATGGCTCTGCCAGGTTTATTGTGTTTATGGATTTTGGGGAGAAGGTAAAACTGGGCCGTGCGGGGCTGGGGAACGATGACGCTGAAGGCTGTGGAGGGCAGACAGCTTGAAATGATAAAATCACAAATATTAAGACCTTCCTGGCTGACTCCATAAACCATGATTCCCTTTCAATTCTTAATGCTTAGTGCCTTACAGAAGGGCCAAGTGTTGATGGCAGTGCAGAATGCTGCAAGGTAAATGAATTCAGTTGTTGTCTCACTACCAGGCACCAAGCTATTGGGTATGCTGTGCATAGTTATACCCTGGGCATTTAGTGAATATAATATCTTCTGACTGCATTACTTTGTTGAGCTGAGGTGCCGCGAGTATGTTTAATGGCAGCTTGCAACTTTGGGACCTCCAAAATCCTGGTGAGAGCGAGTGGTCACTTAATCCACTGCTCTTTTACAAGGGAGAGTGTAGCCGATGTAGATGCAAAAAAGTGGAGTAACTCAGCAGGTCAGACAGTATCCCTGAAGAAAAGGAGTAGGTGACATTTTGGGTCGATAAGTGATGTTTCGGGTCAAGACCCTTCTTCAGACCTTATGCAGCTCTCTTGAAATGGCAAACATTTATGACCTCCCTTCTCTGACATGGAAGGAACCTGAAAGATTGAAATTAATAGTAAACTGGTACTTTAGTAATCATCGGCAAACAGGTCCTCTGGCTGTGGCTCGAGCATGCACAGTAGGTCAGTGAGATGGCCTTTTCTCAGGCACCTCAAGCATTGTTCCATGCTTAAAGTGAATGTGGCTCCAGAAGATACTTGCAGGTTTTGAATTCCTGCTGAGGGCTTGTGTCCACTTTGTCCCTCGCTCAGCAAGTGGTCCTACTCTATGTGCCCTCTCTTCACTTCCTTTGCAATGAATAATTCCAGGAGGTATCTCTACTAATGCACCCATGATGGGGAACCTTAGGGGACATGCAGAAACACTGAAGTCAACACAGACTCCTGGAACTCTTGACATTCATCTTCATGTGGACTGAAGACATTCCTACAATTTAACCAACACTCCAGAGAAATTAACCAGTAACCGACCTTCAAGTAACTGGTGAACCTTTTAAAATTTCTTGTTCCTGAACATGCTTAGTTGATTGAGGTTGGGGCATGAAGTTAGCTTGAATGTGGAGAACCAGTTTGATAGTGGGGTCAAATCATAATGATTAATGGCATACAGTCCAGTCCTCATTCTTTTGGTGGGTGTTGCTGTTCCATGCCTTAGATGATGCGAATGCCTATTTCAGTGTCACAATTCAACATGTCTTGCACAACAAATGTGTGCATTAGCTATGATCTTGATTTCAATTCAATACCCTTCACGCCCAAGCAATGACACCATGCAGTTGAATTTCTCACCCATCGTTATGTTAAAATACCTGTGGATGCTGGAATTAGTCCATGCTGAATATATATCTTTGAAGATATTTTGTTTTCTTTTTAACTTCTGTATTATTTGATTGACCTTAGATTTTAGAGATACAGCATGGAAACAGGCCCTTCGGCCCACCGAGTCCATGCCGACCAGCGATCATACCGTACACTAGCACTATCCTTCACACTAAGGACAATAGACAATAGACAATAGACAATAGGTGCAGGAGCAGGCCATTCAGCCCTTCGAGCCAGCACCGCCATTCAATGCGATCATGGCTGATCACTCTCAATCAGTACCCCGTTCCTGCCTTCTCCCCATACCCCCTCACTCCGCTATCCTTAAGAGCTCTATCCAGCTCTCTCTTGAAAGCATCCAACGAACTGGCCTCCACTGCCTTCTGAGGCAGAGAATTCCACACCTTCACCACTCTCTGACTGAAAAAGTTCTTCCTCATCTCCGTTCTAAATGGCCTACCCCTTATTCTTAAACAGTGGCCCCTTGTTCTGGACTCCCCCAACATTGGGAACATGTTTCCTGCCTCTAATGTGTCCAATCCCCTAATTATCTTATATGTTTCAATAAGATCCCCCCCCCCAGAAGCCAATTAAATTAAAATTTGTACATTTTTGGAGTGTGGGAGGAAACTGGAGCACATAGAGAAAACCCATGTATAGACTCCGTACAGAGAGCACCCGTAGTCTGGATTGAACCCGGGTCTCTGGCGCTGTAAGGTAGCAACTCTACCCCCTGCCCACTGTGTCGCACAAAATTTATTGTACATATTTCCATTTGTTTTTACTGTGCAGAAAGAGGAGAAATAACAAAAACAAGTTTTTTCGGTCATCAATTATGCTCCCAGCATAGACCATGCATAATGAATATAATCATGGATTTATTCAAACCACTTAGTCTCTGGTGAACAGAAAACATTCCCCAAAGTTTCGGAAATGTATTATCACTTAAATCCTCAAATACTAACTTGCAAAACGTAATTTGCCTTCTGTCAGCTCATTTATCCAGAATTATCTTCTCAGCAGGGTGATACAGAGGGTAAAGTATTGGTTGTCAGAATTCTGGACTACTGATCCAATGGCATGGGTTCAAATCTCACAAAAGCCATCATGAAGTTGAAAATTAATTTGAAATACTTTTTGAAAACTAGTTCTCAGGGATTGCAATTATGAAACATGCATTTGTCATTAAAATCCCAACTGACGCAGGGAAGGAAATCTGCAATCTTTGCCCTTTCTGGTCTATTTGCAACACCATAGAGGGTTGACTCTAAAGCATCATAAGATCGTAAAGATCATAAGTGATAGGTGCAGAATTAGGCCATTCAGCCCATCAATCATTCAATTATGGGTAAACGATATCTCCCTCCTAACCCTATTCTCCTGCCTTCTCCCCATAACCGCTGATACCCATACAAATCAAGAATCTATCGATCTCTGCCTTAAAAATATCCACTGACTTGGCCTCCACATCCTTCTGTGGCAAAGAATTCTACAGATTCACCACCATTTGACTAAAGAAATTCCTCCTCATCTCCTTCCCATATGAGCATCTTCTCAGTTCAGTGGTAGATAATGAACGTAGGCAATGCCTGCAAGAACACAAGAAAATAGGAGCATCAGTAGGCCATTCAGCCCCACCGTTCATTATGATCATGGCTGATTGACCCTCGGCCTAATTTCCTTTTTTTCTGCGACTTCTCCATGCCCTCAATTCTCCGATCTTACAAAAATGTATCTATTTTCACCTTAAATACTTGTAACGATCCAGGCTCCACTGCCCTGTGGAGTAGAGAGTTCCAGAGTCTCGGCCTCATAGTGAAAATAGATTTCTACACAATACTCCAACAATAGGGGCAGCACGGTGGCGCAGCGGTAGAGCAGCGCCAGTGGCTTAGGCTTGATCCCGACTACAGTTGCTGTCCGTACGGAGTTTGTACCTTCTCCACGTGACCGCATGGGTTTTCTCCGGGTTCGCCGGTTTCCTTCCATAATCCTTCCACGCTTAAGGATAGCGGAGTCAGGGGGTATGGGGAGAAGGCAGGAATGGGGTACTGATTGAGAATGATCAGCCATGATCACATTGAATGGCGGTGCTGGCTCGAAGGGCCGAATGGCCTACTCCTGCACCTATTGTCTATTGTCTATAATCCAAAGATGTAGATTTGTAGGTTAATTTGATTTGTTAAAATTGTAAATTGTCCCTAGTGTGCAGGATAGTGTTAGTGTATGGGGATCACTGGTCGGCCGGAGCCGGTGGACCGAATCATGCTGTTTCCGCGCTGTACCTGTAATTTGAGAGGGAGAAGGTAAAATCGGAAGTGTCAGTGTTGCAGTTGAACAAAGGGGACTATGAAGGCATGAGAGAGGAGTTGAACAAGGTCGACGGGAAAGGGATCCTAGCAGGAATGATGGTGGAACAGCAATGGCAGGAATTTCTGGGCATAATCCGGAAGACACAAGATCATTTCATTCCAAAGAGGAAGAAAGATTCTAAGGGGAGTAGGAGGCAACCGTGGCTGACAAGGGAAGTTAGGGATGGAATTAAACTAAAAGAAAAGATGTATAATACAGCAAAGAGTAGCGGGAAGCCAGAGGATTGGGAAACTTTCATAGGACAACAGAAGGTGATTAAACGGGCAATACAGGCTGAAAAGATGAAGTACGAGGGGAAGGTGGCCAAGAATATAAAGGACAGTAAAAGCTTCTTTAGATATGTTAAGAGAAAAAGAGTAGCAAAGTCAAATGTGGCTCCTTTGAAGGAAGACACGGGTGAAATTATTATGGGTAACAAGGAAATGGCAGAAGAGTTGAACAGGTACTTCGGATCTGTCTTCACTAAGGAAGACACAAACAATCTCCCAGATGTACTAGAGGACAGAGGATCTAGGGGGGGTAGAGGAACTGAAAGAAAATTGCACTAGGCGAGATATAGTATTGGGTAGACTGATGGGACTGAAGGTTGATAAATCCCCAGGGCCTAATGTTCTGCATCCCAGGGTACTCAAGGAGGTGGCTCTAGAAATAGTGGACACATTGGTGATCATTTTCCAATGTTCAATAGGTTCAGGATCAGTTCCTGTGGATTGGAGGATAGCTAATGTTATCCCACTTTTCAAGAAAGGAGCGAGAGAGAAAACGGGGAATTACAAACTAGTTAGCCTGACATCAGTGGTGGGGAAGATGCTGGAGTCAATTATTAAAGAGGTAATAATGGTGCATTTGGATAGCAGTAAAAGGATAGAATAAAGGGGAGGCCATTTAAAACTGAGGTGAGAAGTCACTTTTTCACCCAGAGAGTTGTGAATTTGTGGAATTCTCTGCCACAGAGTGCAGTGGAGGCCAAATCACTGGATGGATTTGAGAGAGTTAGATAGAGCTCTAGGGGCTAGTGGAATCAAGAGATATGGGGAGAAAGCAGGCACGGGTTATTGATTATGGACGATCAGCCATGATCACAATGAATGACGGAGCTGGCTCAAAGGGCCGAATGGCCTCCTCCTGCACCTATTTTCTATGTTTCCAACCAAACTAAACCCATGCCTCAGGAAAGAATTTAAACAAAATATAGCAGGTAATTTTTCCAACAATTATTTTTGGGTTTTCTCCACTACTACTTTCTCTGAGAATCCACTCATGATTATCATTTTTTTTTTCTTTCAAAATTGTATTTTATTCATTTTATATATATTTTGTATGCCATAATGAATAAAATACAATTAAAAAAAAAAAATATATATATACACATTACAAGTGGGACATGTCTTATTTTTATTTACTGTACAGATATTTCTACATAGTTCCTTGCAGTTCTAATGCATCAGTGAAGCATTTGGGAAGCTCTTAGTCAGGGCCTAGGCCCTCAATGTCGAGTGGCACTAGGACCCAAGATTGTCCCCACAGAGCCTTTGTGGTGGTTGCCCTGAGCCTCAGTCCATCCATCCTGCACATGTCCCTGCACCTTGCAATTTGCCATTCTACACCATTCTGATGCGGATATCTCCTTGCACTGGAAGACCAACTTGAGGGACGTTGGTTCCAGGAGAGAGACGTAAGTTCAAGGAGAGGGACATTGGTCCATATGCCATTCTGATCAAAGTTGGGGTTGGAAGGCCCTGCAGGATCCTGGGTGGGTGGGGGGGTTCCTGCATCAGGAACTGCTCCAGTAGACCAAGTGTGCGGGCAAACCGAACTTTGGAAACGGCACCAACAAATGGTGGCGCCTGCATGTGTAAATATGCTAAAAGAATTTCACTGTGCAGGTGCACACGTGGCAAAGAAAGCACCATTGAACCACTGATACAAGATGAGCAACACGCCTCTTTCACCACGTTGATTATCACGCAGCAGTGGTCGACATTTATCTCCGTGTGACAGCACTTGGAACAAAGTCCCATGTTATGTGGCTGCCTAGGGTGAACCTCGACAAAGACCTCTTTGGTATCCCTTTCCAGACCTTCTTAACAAACACACAGTCCACGGGAACCCAAGTAATACGTTCACCTGCATCACAGCCATCTTGAGGACATTGTGTGGTGCGATTGAATTTACACACAGCCGGAGTCTCAAAGTATGAATAAATCTGCTTGAAGAACTCACAGATACAGATATGAAATTTGTCTTGTACAAATCAAACAGATCTTCAGTTTGAACTAACACTTCAATTTCAGTGTAGGTGAATCGTTACAAAGAGTTAACACTCTAAATGTATTTTTCAGTTCCACTTTCTGTGATATAAGCTTGTGTGTTGCAGATAGCAAGCACATGCACCTATTCTGTGTTGAGGAGTGATGGTATTAATAGAGGTGACTCGTTCATTCGTCTAACGTCACATCTGAGAGTGGAAAAGTACCACAGTTATTAATGCAAAGAGCCAGCATTGCTGCATTTTTATTTGCTTGTTAAAAGATTTGTAAGGCTCATGCAAAGTTTCTCTCCAGCTTCTTCAGGCTTGGCTTTAAAGAGAAAAAAAGCATTACTGATGCCTGAGAGCATCAGACAATCAGAAGGGCTAAGAAGATACAGAGTAATTTGAGCCAGAGAGAAGTATTATGCGAGAAATCGAGGGGACGGAGACAAAGGCAGAGAGCGTCAAGAAATCCTTATGGATATGTGTTTCAAATAATGTTAATGTCACCAAATTTGAGGGCACAAATTATGCTGCTGTTGTGTCTGTACATTGGAAAGTAAAACTAAAAAACTGTCCAAAATTATCTGAGGCGAACAAAGAACAGGAACTTTATAGTGTGTAAGAAGGAACTGCAGATGCTGGTTTAAACCGAAGATAGACACAAAAAGCTGGAGTAACTCAGCGGGACATACAGCATCTCCAGAAAGGGTGACCTTTCTGGTCGAGACCCTTCTTCAGATCACATTTCGGGTCGGGGGTCTGAAGAAGGGTCTCGCCCTGAAACATCACCTGTTCCTTCTCTCCAGTGATACTGCCTGTCCCGCTGTGGAACTTTATAGTCATAGGATCATATAGCATGGAAACAGGCCCTTTGGCCCAATGTGTCCACACCGACCAACATGTCCATTACACAAGCTCTACACTAGAGCAACCTGCCCGCGTTTGGCCCATATCCCTCTAAACCTTTCCAATCCATATACCTGTGTAAATGTTTCTTAAACATCGCAATAGCTCTCACTGCTGTTACACTGAAACTGGCAGTAGCTTCAGTATTTAGTTTAGAGATACAGCATGGAAATAGGCCCTTCAGCCCACCGAGTCCATGCCAACCATCGATCATCCATTCACACCGGTTCGGTTATCTCACTTTCACATCCACTCCCTACACACCAGGAATAATTTTACAGAGGGCCAATTAATCTACAAATCCGCACATCTTTGGGATGTGCGAAGAAACTGAAGCACCTGGAGGAAACCCATGTGGTCACAGGAAGGCGTCCAAGCTGAACACATAGAGCACGCAAGGTCAGGAAAAATGCAGATCTCTGGAGCCGTAAAGCTGCAGCTCTACCAGCTACCCCACAATGTCGCCCTTAAGAACATGTTCATCAAACATGTTATGTTAAGCAGAGATCCTACAGGTGCCATTTGTGGTTCTGAGCTTCTCTAAGGTCTGTACTGTTTTGCGGCCATTTCCCCCTCAATCCAAGGAATTAGACACAAACTTCAGGTACTTACAGATCAGATTCACTTTCAGATTACCCAAGCTATAATTAATGAAACCATAATTAATGACTCCTGAGCTAATAGGCTTGGTATAATTGTAAATTGTCCCTAGTGTGTGCAGGATAGTGTAAGTGTGCGGGGATCGTTGGTCGGTGCGGACTCGGTGGGCTACAGAGCCTGTTCCCACACTGTATCTCTGATCTAAACTAAACTAAAACCTTAAATCCAATCATTTTGTGTGTGGATTAAAATGTCTCAGATAAGTATTTTAAATAAAACTGATATTTCAGATTCTATCCTCGTGTGAATGCTGTAATCGTTATTTTGTGTTCTGTAAAATGTTTTAAACTCAGAATGACTGAAAGTTTTGATGTTCCTTCCTTCAGTGAGTTGAGTGTTCATCACTTCAATTGCAATGCACTTGTTTATTGCCAGGGTTCTGTTTGAAATGAAGCTGACTGTGACCAAAGTCAGCCCAAGGAGACCATGAGGAGCATTGCATTTACAACAACTATCTTACACTGATTTTTTTTAAACCCAGAAACAATGTGCAAAAACATATCGCACAATAATTACAGGATATTCTCAACAACTAGTCCATACCACTTTTCCCCATCCTATTTCTTGTCATCTTTTAAGCATGCCATTTTCCTTCATGAACCCAAGTTTAGATGTACAATTATTTGTGTTTAATTTAGTTTGGTTTATTCTGAGACTTTTAGTTTAGACATACAGCATGGAAATAGGCCTTTCTGCACACTGAGTCTGCATCGACCAACAATCACCCTTACACTAGTTCTATCCTACACACTGGGGACAATTTTGCAGAAGCTAATTAACCTACAAACCTGCATGTCTTTGGAATATGGGAGGAAACCCGAGTGCCTGGAGAAAACCCATCCAGTCATAGAGAGAACATATAAACTCTGTACAAATAGCACCCATAGTCAGAATCGAACTTGGGTCTCTGGCGCTGTAAGGAGGCAACCCTACCGTTGTGCCACTGTGCCGCCCCTGCTCATCACCTGAACTACAGCACAACATAGCAAGTTCCAGATATTAACCACACTGAACCACTGATACCTACTATATCTGGTATTAGTGGCAAAATACTGAGAATTAAAATATATATGGATCTTCTATTCAAACTGGAATTCAATCCCCACCATTAATAGTTCATCAGATCTATATTTAAAAATGATTTATCTATATATTTTTAAATACAGTGCAGAGAAGCCAGATTTATTTTTAGATGTGAAGTAACATACTTAGACTTAGTTTTAAGATTTAGTTACCCTAGTTAGACCCAGACGTAGATACCACAATGGCCAAATCCATCTTATTCTCAGACCAAAATATTATCAAATTTATCTACGTCACAAACACGCTAATAATCTTACGTCAACCGCAACGTGAGGGTAAATGGTTATTGGAACAGAATAAAAAGCAAATGTAAAGCAAGTGCATGAGTTGTAGGAAGATAGGATGGCACCCTATTCTGTCCCAGTCTCCTTCTCTCAACCAAAGGGTTACCCAAGTAAAACATCAACCTTTACTGATAGTACAGGCCCAGTGCCAACAAATGCTCATCATATGTTAACCTACTCATTCCTGGGTTCATTTTTGTAAACTTCCTCTGGACCCTCTTCAGAACCAGCGCATCCTTCCTCAGATATGGTGCTAAAAATAGCTTGCAATATTCCAAATGCGGCCTCACCAGTGCCTTATAGAGCCTCAACATTAAATCCCTGTTTTTGTATACGAGCCCTCTTGAAATAAATGCTAGCATTGAGTTTGCTTTCTTTACTACTGATTCGATTTGCAGATTAACTTTTTGGGAATCCTGCACCAGCACTCCTAAGTCACCTTACACCTCCGATTTCTGGATTCTCACCCCATTTAGAAAATAGTCTAGGCCTTTATTCCTACTACCAAAATGCATGAGTCCACACTTTGCTACACTATATTCCATCTGCCACTTCTCTGCCCACTCTCCCAACCTGTCCAAGTCATTCTGCAGAGTCCCTGCTTTCTCTACACCACCTGCCCTTCCACATATTTTCGTATCATCCGCAAACTTTGCCACAAAGCCTTCAATCCCCTCGTCCAAATCCCCAGGCTTCCACTCTACAGTGAGCAGAATTGCAGTTCCAGTGACCTAAGTTAAATCTAAATTTTACAGCAGCACTCACCTACCAACACACTTGTTTTTGGGATGAGAGAGGAAACAGAAACACCTTGGGAACCATGCAGGGAGAACATGCAGATGGAGTTTGCATGTTCATCCTGCATGGTTCACAGGTGTTTCTGTTTCCTCTCTCATCCAATAAAATGTGTGTATTGGTAGGTGTGTTGGCTGCTGTAAATTGCAACTGGTGTACGTTAGTAGTGGAACCGGGGAACGTTGATGGGAACATGGGGAGAATAAGATGGGATTTAACAATTCTGACTTCTGATGCTGTCTATGTGGAGCTTTAAATCATTAGATCATAAGACTTAGGAGCAGAATTTAGGCCGTTCAGCCCATGGAGTCTACTCTGCCGTTCCATCGAGGCTGATCTATTTTTCCATCTCAACCCTATTTTTTGTGCCTTCTCCCCGTAACCTTTGATGCCCTTCTCCCTGTGACCATGGGAGTCCCCTTTGGGTTCTCCCTGTGACTATGGGAGTCCCCTCTGGGTGCTCCCTGTGACTATGGGAGTCCCCTCTGGGTTCTCCCTGTGACTATGGGAGTCCCCTCTGGGTGCTCCCTGTGACTATGGGAGTCCCCTCTGGGTGCTCCCTGTGACTATGGGAGTCCCCTCTGGGTGCTCCCTGTGACTATGGGAGTCCCCTCTGGGTGCTCGTGTTTCCTCTCATGTGCTGTAAATTGTACCTAGTGTGTAGGTGAGTGGAAAAATCGTGTGAGAGTTCATGTAAATATTGGGAGAATAAAATGTTTTAGTATAAGATTCGTGTAAAAATGGTGCTTGATGGAGTTAAAATAAAACTTTTAAAAACCGTGCACAATTTTAAAAAATCTCATGCAAGGCGACAATGCTGAATAAACATCCTCTTCATTTTATTTTGCTTGGCTCGTGATCATACTGATAGAGGCGTTTGTTGTCAGGCAGAAAGATCAAGGCTGCAAAGTTAATTCTTGTTAATAAAAAGCCTGTTTTCTCTATAATTAACAGAGTTCTAATTAAATTGTCTTTTGAGCAACCATGCGGTTTCAAAGCCACAGCATTTCAACATGAATTAGGAAGAAAATTCCAGCACTCTGCAATTTCTTATCAAACAAGAATACTGTCTTCCTCACAGAGCCTAGTGTCAACAAGAACTTGTCACCGTCTTACAGGGCTTGAGTAATTCTAACCTATGTGCTCAACAGGAGTTCTGTGAAAATGAATCAGAGGAACCCATTGATTCCCTGCTTTGCTTGCCATGCAAGGGATCTTGAAGCCTTGTTATTAAACGTAGCTGTTGAAAGTAGTGATTAGTGGAATTAGATTAGATTAAACGCCACCACCTCTTGCCTGGACGTCTAACATCAACAAGGATAATAGTCGGCAAAGAACACAAACAAATAACATTATGGATCCCAGCGGCACCAAGTTATTATCACACAGGAACTCTGCATTATTTACTAAACAAAGTGGGCATGCTCAATGATCGTATTAAAATTAAGGCACATTTAGGGACATTTCTGAATCAATTCATCACCCTTCAATATTCCATCATCTGCAATCTCTGGTGCCCCGATTCTTCACCCTACTGGAAGTGTCCCTCTGATTCTCAACTAAACTCTTGGTTCTGAGATGGGGTAGCCAGTCAGACACTCACATCTGGGCATAAACACAAATAAACATTAAATTGTATAGCTGGCATAAGAGGGCAATCGCCTCCCCTCTTGTCATGGGTAGATGGGGTGGTCAAAAAGGGTTTCAGTACATTGGCCTTCATCAGTTGGAATATTGTATGGTTGTTGGGAGGTCATATTGCAGTTGTCTAAGACATTGGTGAGGCCGCAATTAGCATATTGTGTTCGGTTCTGGGCACCATGTTATAGGAATGATGTTGTCAAGCTGGAATGGGTACGGAGAAGATTTACGAGGATGTTGCAAGGACTTGAGGGCCTGAGCTATAGGAAGAGGTTGAGTAAGCTGGGACTCTATTCCTTGGAATGCAGGAGGATGAGAGGTGATCTTACAGAGGTGTACAAAATCATGTGGAATAGATCAAGTAGATGCACACAATCTCTTGCCCAGAGTAGGGGAATCGAGAATCAGAGGACATAGGTTTAAGGTGAGAGGGGGAAAGATTTAATAGGAACCTGAGGGGTAGCTTTTTTACAGAAATGGTGGTGGTGTATGGAATGAGCTGCCAGAGGAGGTAGTTGAGGCAGGGACTATAGCAAAGTTTAAAAAACATTCAGACGGGTACATGGATAGGACAGGTTTAGAGGGATAACGCAAGCAGGTGGGACTAGTGTAGCTGGGACATGTTGCTCAGTGTGGGCAAGTTGGGCTGGAAGGCCTGTTTCCACACTGTATGACTCTTTGACTCTACTCCTTTATCTAATGTTCTTATGTTGCTTGCAATGAACTGATGTTGTTATTGAAATCACACGTTTTACAACATCCCATTACAATTAGATTGGCTGCTTCTCTATTAAGGTGAAACTTCATTTAGCCAGATTAACTGCATACAATTTTCAAGACAACAGTGATTATGTCAGAGTGAGAAATTTGAGGGTTGCTACCCTTGTTATCCTACTTTTATGTGCTATAAGCCCGTGCTGATGCAGGTATGAAGGCAAAAGAGAATGCAGTTGCCAAAATCTGGAACAAGAAACAGTACGCTGGAAGAACCCAGCAGATTTCAGTTTAGTTTAGCTTAGCTTAGTTTATTGTCATGTGTACCGAGGTACAGTGAAAAGCGTTTGTTGCGCGCTAACCAGTCAGTGGAAAGACAGTACATGATTACAATCGAGCCATCCACTGTGTACAGATACATGATAAAGGGAATAATGTTTAGTGCCAGTAAAGTCCGATTAAAGATAGTCCGAGGGTCTCCAATGAAGTAGTTAGTAGCTCAGGACCACTCTCTAGTTATTGATAGAATGGTTAAATGGTCAAGCAGCATCTGTGGATCCAAACATTAAGGTCCTGCATCAGACCGGACAGAGAAGAAAGATTGCCAGTATTTAGCTGTACCTGGGAGGGGTGGGGGTGAGGGGGGAGGGGTGAGGGTTGAGGGAGCGGTGGCTGCCAGTTGATGGGTATAACCAGATTAGGAGGAAAAGACGGGTCCTGATGGGGGAGAAGGTGAAAGGGTGAACAAAGGGAGTAACAAAAAATAGGTAGGACGCAACTGCCGACGCTGGTTTACACCAATGGTGGACACAAAATGCTGGAGTAACTCAATGGGACTGGCAGCATCTTTGGAGAGAAGGAATGGGTGCTATTTCAGGTCGAGACCCTTCTTCAGACTCAGGTCTGGGGAGAGGGAGACACAGAGATATGGAAGGGTAAGGTGTGAAAATACAAATCATTGGGGATAATGTTCAAGGAAAATGTAGAATAGTTCATTGTTAGCTGATGGGAAGGTGACAACGAGGCAAACGATTAGTAAAGTTTAATCAGGAGGACAATGAAACTAGTCAGAAAACTTGGATGGGGAAGAGAGAGAGGGGGAGAGCAAGGGTTACTTGAAGTTAGAGAAATCATAACACTGGGTTGTAAGCTGCCCAAGCAAAATATGAGGGACTGTTCCTCCAATTTGCGTTGGGTCTTACTCTGACAGTGGAGGTGGCCCCGGACAGAAAGGTCTATGGGAATGGAAGGGTGAGTTAAAGTATTTAGCAACTGGGAGATCACATAGGCCTAAGCGGACTGAGCGGAAATGTTCAGCAAAACAATCGCTGAGCCTGCGATTGGTCTCGCCAATATATTGGAATCCACACCAGGAACAGCAGTCACATCGCACCTGGAACAGCAGATACAGTAGATGAGGTTGGAGGAGGTGCAAGTAAACCTCTGCTTCACCTGAAAGGACTGTCAAGGTCCTTGGACAGAGTCGAGTGAGGAGGTATAGGGACAGGTGTTGCATCTCCTGCGGTTGCAGGGGAAAGTACCTGGGTTTGGATGTGAAGGGATGTTAATCAAAGAGTTGCAGAGGGAATGGTCTCTGCGGAAAGCGGGAAGGGATGGAGATGAGATGTGGCTAGTGGTGGGATCCCGTTGGAGGTGGCAAAAATCCCAAGCTCTGGAATTCCCTGCCTGGATCTCTCCATTTCTCCTCTTCATGGCTAACTTTTGTGATCAAGTTTATGGTCACCTGTGCTCACACCTCTTCCTCTGGCATTCGTGTTTTGGGCAGCACAATGGTCAGCAGTAGAGTTGCTGTCTTACAGCACCAAAGACCCGGGTTCAATCTTGCCTGTGGGTGCTGTCTGTACAGAGTTTGCATGTTCTCCCTGTGACCCCGTGGGCTTTCTCCATGTGCTCCGGTTTCCTCCGGCACTCCAAAGATGTCGAGATTAATTAGCTTCAGTAAAATTATAAATTGTCCCCAGTGTGTAGAATAGTGCTAGTGTACGGGGTGATCGCTGGTCGGTGTGGACTCAGTGAGCCGAAGGCTTGTTTCCATCCTACAAATAGGTGTTTGCTGATTATGCATCTTGGGATATGTCACTTAGTTAAAGACAACATATAAATGCAAGGAAGCTACTGGAGGCATGAGTAACTGCTGGAAGAGGTACATTACCCTATTCAAATTGATTATACCTTGAGTAAAGCACTGACTGTTTCTTTCTAAACAGCTGCCATCAGCACTTCTCTGTATTAAGGGCAGCTAATAAACCGGTTACTAAAAAGATTTCCTTGCAGCGTTGGTTATCTACAATTCAGCAATTTGCGAAGAAAATGACTTCACTGTGAAGATATAAATAAAAATGTATTATTAAGATGACAGTGTAGAGAATTTATAGAGGTAATGAGCACTCCCTGCCAGTCACCCAGTACATTTTGTAATCATTTACACCAAACATGATACAGGTCCTAGAACCATATTTTCGCTCATCGTCTAAATATCCTTCAAAATGTTTACCTTTCCAATTAAATCTGCCTTGGCCTCAACCTTCCCTACTTCTGCAGCTTCCTTCACTCTAAATCTTCCAAGAATCTAAAACCAGATAATTCTGTCCCCTTGTCCAAAGCCTGCCACCAATCACCCCGCCCTGCAGCCTATCCAAATTATTGATCATGCCTTGAGCTGCTAATGATCAAAGTTCCATTATTCCTTCAAAAAATCTCAGTTTATCTCTCCTCCATTAAAGAAGCTCCTTAAGATCCACCCACTTAATTATTTCACATGGTTCAGAGTCTTTTGTTTTGCTGAAAATGTGCCTTGGAATATTTGAATGTATTAATGACACTGCAAGTACAAGGTATGTTGTGGCAGAATGTGCAGGAAAGAACTGGTGTGCAGACGCTGGTTTAGACCGAAGATAGATACAAAATCCTGGAGTAACTCAGCAGGTCAGGCAGCATCTCTGGAGAGAAGGAAGAAGGGTCTCGACACAAAACGTCACATTCCTTCTCTTCAGAGACGCTATTTACTCCAGCATTTTGTGTCTATCTTCGGTATGTTGTGGCAGGGTGTATTTTAAAAACAAAATATGTCAACAATGTCAAATGAATGAGAATTGAAAGTCAGACAAGGTGGGATCGTAACAAAGGATGAGGCATGCATAGTGAAACCGAGCTCACACAATGAGACTAAACTTGGAGGTGACAAACACAATAGTAACTGCGAGGAAATATTTAGACATAGACGTGATCAGACAGGGAACAGAGGGATACAAACCATGTGCAGGCAGATGGGATTAGTTAACATCAAGGCTGCTGCAGACATGATGGCTGCAGAGCTCATTCCTGTGATGTGCTGGTCTGTGTTCTATAAATGCACATCTTACGTAGAAGGGATCCACACAGTCAAGGAGGCAAGACAGAGAAGGCAAGGCAGGAACCTAAATGCATCACTTCATGGACATGGTTAGATTTCATCTCCACGCTTTCCTCTTCTGCTTTTTTTGGCCACCATGCAGTTTTGCCAAATGAAATAATACAAAGGTGAGGTTTTATTTATGGCATTCCTCTGCTCTGACAGGCACAGAAGGTCTAAGTTAAGAGTTTTATTAAAAAAAACACCATCTGTCATCAGAAAGAATTGGAACAAGAGATTGCTAGAAACATAACTACCTGCTAAAAGGCTATTTATAATTTAGTAATGTGCTATTATGGTTCTCCCTCTTTAATCCTGACATTTAAAATTATTTACATTAGACTTATTTTGAGTCTTAAATCTCCCTCAGTTCTGAAGGCAGCTTTGCTGGAAAAGACAGCAAAGGCAGGTCATGGAAATTCCAGAACACCTTGACAGGTTTTGCTGGGATGGTAGAGTTCCACTGGTCGGTGGCATTTTGGTAACATCTAACAGGGCAATGCACACTTGCATAGATGCAAAGATAGGGTAGGTAGAAGGAGATATTTCTGCATAACAGAGGCATGTTTAGAGTAAGGGGATCCGAGAAATAACCTTTCCACCCAGAGGGTGATTACAGTTTGGAATGCACCGCTGGAGTGGTTGGTGGAGGCAGCTACTCTAACAACATTTAAACAGCATCCCAATGAGCACTCGAATGGCCAACAAACTGAAAGCTATGGACCAAGTGCTGGTATTTGGGATTGGTACAGATAGGCACTTGATGATCAGCATGGGCATGGTGGGCCAATGTTTTTTTCCCCAGGACTGTATTCATGTATAACAATTATTGCATTTGAAATTGTTCTGTTCTGGTCACCCAGACTGGACTTGAAAGGTTAACCAAAGTTCCAAGATAGCTTGTAGGGCTTGCAGCTGGAGGGAGTGGTTTGGGCAGGGAACATATGGACAATCACCCTCTCACTCTCCGGTATCTTCATTCACTGTCTTTCTCATCTCCATTCTAAATCAGGCAGGCGGTTGGATCAGACCATCTTGTATCGGCTAATGCCAACCGTGTCACATGATAAGCTCATATAACACCAGAAATCACCAGGGAGGGCTTTGCGGGTATAGGAGCCTCATCTTTGCAATTCACACCCTTCACTAAAGCTTCCTTTTTCTCGCCCCTCAGCAATTCTGTACACTCCACCGCCAACCCCATTTTACAAGCAGTTGGAGCGGATTAATTAGCTGCACCGCATGACTTCAAGTATATGGGAAACTCTCTTTGTATCCAATAGAGATATGTAAATGATAAGTTGCTAGAAGTCAGAGTTATGTGATGGTGATAACATTATAATGAAATACAGTCAGTGGTCTTATTAAAAGTCAAAACATTGCTTGCTCTTACATGTTTGCTTGTATATACATAATGTCGAATACATGGAATGACAAGTGCGTGATGAAAGCAGAGTTACACCTCGTTAAGATCCCAGGTATCAGCAACAACATTGAAATGGGATCCATCAGACGATAACTGATGCACATTTTTTAAATGTGTACAAAGGAGCTGCAGATGCTGGTTTAAACCGAAGATAGACACAAAAAGATAGACACAAAAGGACTTTCATATGAAGAAAGACTGGATAGACTCGGCTTATACTCGCTGGAAATTAGAAGACTGAGGGGGGATCTTATTGAAACATATAAAATTCTTAAGGGGTTGGAGAGGCTAGATGTGGGAAGATTGTTCCCGATGTTGGGGAAGTACAGAACCAGGGGTCACAGCTTAAGGATAAGGGGGAAGTCTTTTAGGACCGAGATGAGAAAACATTTCTTCACACAGAGAGTGGTGAGTCTGTGGAATTCTCTGCCACAGAAGGTAGTTGAGGCCAGTTCATTGGCTATATTTAAGAGGGAGTTAGATGTGGCCCTTGTGGCTAAGGGGATCAGGGGGTATGGAGAGAAGGCAGGTACAGGTTACTGAGCTGGATGATCAGCCATGATCATATTGAATGGCGGTGCAGGCTCGAAGGGCCGAATGGCCTACTCCTGCACCTATTTTCTATGTTTCTATGTTTCTATGTTTCTAATGCTGGAGTAACTCAGTGGGACAGGCAGCATCTCTGGAGAGAAGGAATGGGTGAGTCTGAAGAAGAGTCTCGACCCGAAACGTCACCCATTCCTTCTCTCCAGAGATGCTGCCTGTCCCGCTGAGTTACTCCAGCATTTTGTGTCTATCTTCACATTTTGTTAAATCATCATTTATGGGAGAGGGTGTCACTGCCCAATGTTTACTGCCCCTCCCTAATTGCCCCACAGAAATTGTTGATGAGGTGCATTCTTGAGCACTGAGATCCTCCAGGTGTACACATTTAAGCCTTCATATCTCTGCAAGGCAGGCTCTCCTCTTTCCTGCAAGGACTGAGCAGGTCTTAGCTGACACAGAATAGACTAAATATAGATGCAGCTCCTTAAACCACAGAAGAGGAAGAAAATCTGCCATAGTTCTCTCTCTCTTGATCACTATAATCAGCGCAGGGGCAGAGAAGACAGAATTGAGTGCAATGTCTCAATTAGGTTTTTTTTAAACACCCAATAATATCAGAATGCACAATTTGAGAATCTTCACTTTATTCATGGTTTGCTGCTAGAAATCTGAATGAAGAAAAATTGCAGAAAATAATAAACAAACTCGGCAGAATCTGCAGAGGGGGAAAACAGAATTTATGTTTCAGGTCACAGACCTTCCAGTGGAACCTATGATGAATAGAGATAAGGAGGTTTTAAAAACAGGAATATGTGGGGAAGGGTAGCTAGAGCAGGGGGGAAGTTTGTGAATGTGATGCCAGGCAGGAGGGATTAAATGAGGAAGGGATGATAGCACCAAGTAACGGAAGAGAATTGTGGACGCAGCCCAGACCATCATACAAACCAACTTCCCTACCACTGACTCCATTTACACCTCGTGCTGCCTCTGCAAGGCCATCATCATAGTCAAGGATGAGTTACAGCCCGGTAACCCTCTTCACCATTCTTCCTTCAGGCAAGAGATATAGGTGTGAAATATCCACCTTCCGATTCGGGGATAAATTTATTTCCAGCTGTTATCAGGCAACTGAACCGTCCTACCATTTAGAGCAGGGATCTCCAAACTATGGCCCGCGGGCCACATCCGGCCCGCCACGAGATTTTATCCGGCCCGCAGCAAGCTCTTAGGCGGCAGGGACTGGAGGTAGAAGCTGCCAGTGAAGGTTCACCGGGGAGCGGATTGCCACCGACCCAGAGCCGGGACAAGGCGAGAGATCGCAGCGCCCCCTCGCTAACAACAAACTCAAAGAAACTTCCCTCCTCGCTGCCGCTGCCAATCACCCCGGGGAGAGAGTCATGGTAGAGGGAGCAGCGGGTGAGAGCGGGAGCGCGGGGAGGGGGTCAGAGGGTCCGGTGAAGGAGCGCCGCCACTTGCGGGGGCTGCTCCCTCCCCCTCCCTCTCTCTCTCCTAGAGCCAGCAAGATCTGTGCTGCTCCTCCACTCTCTTCCCCGGCCCCGTCTCCCTCTAACGCAGCGAAATAAGAACAAACACAAGTGAACTTCCCTCCTCGCCGCCCCCACTGCTCCCCCCGGGGATGCGGGGCATCTGAACAACAACTCCAACACTTGTGTTTGTTCTTATTTTGCTAAGTTAGGGGGAGACGGGGCCGGGGAAGAGAGTGGAGCAACGGCACAAATCTCACTGGCACTGGGAGAGAGGGAGAGAGAGAGGAGAGAGAGAAGGAGAGAGCAGCACCCGCAAGTGGCAGTGCTCCTTCACCGTATCCTCTGACACTCTCCCCCTCCCCGCCCACTCTCACCCGCTGCTCCCTCTACCCCGACTCTCTCCCCCTCCCCCCACTCTCCCCCCCCCCCCCCCCTCTCTACCCCTCTCTCTCTCTCTCCCCCAGTGGTGGTCACTATATTTTTTCTGTTTCATAAATAATTGTATACCTATGGTATATATATTCCAATATTTCAAGCTCTTTTTAAAAATGGAATATTATTTATTTGTTGCCATATAAACCTAACGTAAACTAACCTAATCTAACATAACCTAGTTTAATCTTTCCTAATCTAATCTAACGTAACCTATTCTAAACTTTTTTGAGTTCATTAAATTTATAAAACTAACACTTCTTTATTTTTTCCTGTGGCCCGCAAAAATGTGCCAAATATATAATGTGGCCCTCGTGCTGAAAAGTTTGGAGGCCCCTGATTTAGAGAGTAGTCCTGAGCTACTATCTACATAATTGGAGACCCTTGGACAATCTTTAATTGGACTTCACTGCACGTTATCTTGCACTAATCGTTATTCCCTTTATCATGTATCTGTACACTGTGAATGGCTCGATTGTAATCATGTATTGTCTTTGCCTTGACTGGTTAGCATGCAACAAAAGTTTATCATTGTACTCGGTACATGCGACAATAAACTAGACTAAACTTCCCTGTCTCAGGGAAGTGAAAATCCTGAATGGAAGTTGATGTCTTGTATCTTGAGCTTATTTTGAGCTTTGTTGCATCAGTGAGGGAGGCCAAGGTCAAAGAGGTTAGAGTGAGAGTAAGACAGAGTGAGACAGAGAATTAACAGTGAAAGTCTAAGGTATCACAAAATGCTGGAGTAACTCAGCAGGTCAGGCAGCATCTAGGAGAGAGGGAATGGGTGAGGGAAATTGGAGAAACAGCATCTCATATTTCGCTTGGGCAGCTTACAGCCCAGTGGTATGAATATATTGATTTCTCTCACTTCAGGTAGCCCTGGCATTCCCTCTCTCTATCCCAAAGTCACACTAGTTTCTCGTTTTCACCCTACAAACAACAAACAATGGCCTGTTTCCTTTATCATCATTACTTTTTTGCTTATCTTTTATTCATTGTTCTTTATCTCTCCACATCATCATCTATATCTCTCATTTCCCTTATCGTTTACCAGTCCTAACCAGTCTGAAGAAGGGTCTCAACCCAAAACGTCACCCATTCCTTCTCTCCAGAGATGCTGCCTGTCCCGCTAAGTTACTCCAGCTTTTTGTTTTAACCTTGCACCATTATCCCTGTTGTTGTCTCTTCTCTCCTCTTTTCACTTTCCACTACATCTTCTCACCATGTCCTACCCTACGTATTAAAACTTGTTAAAACCATTTTCAGTTTGATGAAAAGTCACCATCCTAAAATATTCATTTGGTCTGATCTGCTGAGCATTTCCAGCGTTCTCATTGTTTTTACATTTCAGTTTAGTTCCACCCCAACTTATCACCACTCCCCTCAATATCTCCACAATTTCTCGCTCTCACTCCATTTTGTCTAATGATTGGTGATGAACAAGTATAACGCAAGCGCCGTCTTTGGCCTCCATTTCAAACTGTTCTGTAGCACTTAATTCTGAATGTTTTTTCCCTCTGTCACATGCTTTATACTCAAACAAACTGCGCTCCTACATTTACCTCAGGAGAAGACTAATGACTTTTCATATAGACAGCGCGGAAACAGGCCTTTTCGGCCCACCAAGTCCGCACCGCCCAGTGATCCCCGCACATTAACACTATCCTACACACACTAGGAACAATTTTTTTTAATTTTTTTTTAACATTTACCCAGTCAATTAACTTATCTGCTCCTATACTGCAATCAGCTAAATGGTCACAACATTGTCCCATACTAGTCACTGCAATGAAGTATCTGCTGCAGAAAACTTCATCCTTACTCTACCAAGAATCTTCAAGTTAGTTATCCACCCGGCACCCAAATTAATCTAAAACAGAAATACTGTTCACAAGGCATCTGTTCACAAAGGCTTCTACACTTTCACAAAGGCATCGTGTTAGACTGTAGTTAGAAGCATAGATTGACACAAAGTGCTGGAGTAATACAACGGGTCAGGCAGCATCTCTGGAAAAAAGGATAGGAGACATTTTGGGTCAGGACCCTCCTTCAGACTGTATCGTACATGTCATTACAGCACACACACTGAACGGTTATGATTCTATGACTACCCAACCTCAAAGATTCTTATATCATGTCTTCCAGTGGGCGTTGAGCCAATGTACATAGAGAATATAAATGTGAGCCACAAACAAGTGACCTGAGCCTTTCATGTGCTCTGAGAGTTTACAATGTGGCCACAGAGAAGACTAACGTACCATAAGGTCACAAGGAATAGGAGTAGAAGTAGGCCAATCGGCCCATTGTCTACTCCGCCATTCAATCATGGCTGATCTATCTCTCCCTCCTAACCCCATTCTCTTGCCTTCTCCCCATAACCTCTGAAACATGTACGAATCAAGAATCTATCTATCTCTGCCTTAAAAATATCCACTGACGTCCTCCACAGCCTTCTGTGATAAAGAATTCCACAGATTCACTACCCTCTGACTAAAGAAATTTCTCCTCATCTCCTTTCTAAAAGAAGGTCCTTTAATTCTGAGGCTATGACCACTAGTCCGAGACTCTCCCACTAGCGGAAACATTCTCTAAGTACCCAGCCTCTCTCACTACACTCCTTACAAAAAAAAGCATCACTCTCCAATTTGCTGCAGCTGGCTCTCTGTGATAAAACTACTTTAGGTAGATGTTGGGAGACTTCATCTGTTTATGGAAGATAGGCACAAAATGCTGGTGTAACTTGATGGGACAGGCAGCATCTCTGGAGGAAACGCATAGGTGACGTTTCAGGTGGGAGCCCTTCAGACCCATTTATATTGGTAGAAGAGTGTGAAACAAATCCTTTAGATGTTCCATGACCAGCACTTCAGACACCTGAGCTAAATGGTTCAGTTGCTCACCAACAGTCTCTAGGGAATTGTCTCAATAACAAAACATATGAGCGCTGCCAGCTGGTCCACAAGCATTCGCACCGGATTTTAAAAAGATTGCCTGAGGCAATCGTACTAAATGAAATGCCTCCTACTTAATTCTTGTCCCGAGCTAATGTGGTCCTTAATTATACACTCCAGGTGGGTGGGGGTCTACTGACAATGTGGGGAGTACAAAGTCATCTTAGATCCCACTCCTCATACCTGTAAAAAATGCAAGAATTAGTGAGTAACAGATGGGATCAACATGCATATACTGCTTACCTTTTCATAAGTGGACAGGGTACATCCCAGTCATTTGGGTTAGAAAATGGGATTAGTGTGGGATTAGAATAAATGTTTGCCAGATGGTCAGCAGGCACTCATTTATAGTAATCCTGTACTGGTGGGTTGAAGGTCCCATTTCCATGCTGCACTTCCCCATGAATGTGCAAACTGGAGGTATGTCCACTTACTGCACCAAACATTTATTACACTGGCCAGTTTCCAACTCAGCGGTATTGTGACTTCTCTAATTTCAAGTAATTCCTGCATTCCTTTCCACTTCCTCTCCCCCCCCCCCCCCCCCCCCACACACACACACCTCACCCATTGTAGTGTCTGACTAGTTCCACTAGTTCGCATCCTTGTATCCCTCTCATTAACACATCTTCCCCAGCCAACAATGAGCTATTATGAACTCCACCTTTCCTGAGGTCATCTGCTGCCGGCCCAGATTTGTTCTGGCCTTTTCTCGCCTTCAGCCACTACCTCTACCTTTCAGTGTGAAGAAGGGTTCCGACCCGAAATGTCACCTATTCCTTTTCTTCAGAGACTGCCTGACCCGTTGGGTTTTACGTCTATCTATTCAATCAATTCAGAACAAAGGAGTTTAATAAGTTATTCCATTTTATGTGAGGGAGCGATTGGATCAAGTGCTCTCACTCTGCATTATAAATGCAGGCAATTTGGATTCCATGGCCCTTGTCCACAGAGAGATTTTATCCGAGAGGTTGCAGTGAGGAACTATCGGCTCAAATTCCGTTTTAATTTGACCTGTCTGCTGGACTCCCTCAGATTAAAGGACGAGGAAACAAGGAACTCCAGAAAGTGGTTTACAAAAATATGAAGAAAGAAAAAAAACAACAAAAAAAACAATTGTCCCTAGTGGGTGTAGGATAGTGTTAATGTATGGGGATCACTGGGCGGCACGGACTTGGAGGGCCGAAAAGGCCTGTTTCCGGCTGTATATATATGATATGATATGATATGACACAAAATGCTGGAGTAACTCACAGGTCAGGCATCATCCCTGGGGAATATGGAAAGGATCTGGCCCCATCTTCAGACTTCGAGTCTGGGTCAAAAACATGGTCATAGAGTAAAAAACAGCAGGAATCACAGAGGGAGAGCAGTGGTTCAACGATACTTTATTGTCACATGTGAAATGCTTTGTTTTGCCCAAAACCTGGCAAAATCATACAGCAGACCTCACCTCGGCAGTACACAAGTGTTATTCTGTTTCTTGCGCCGACAAAGCTTCAAAAATTCAGCGATCAGTCCTATCTTCTGCCTTCCACTGCACGTGGTAGCAGGCGGACCCCGGCACTGGGTCCCCCTCTTTCTCGGTCCCCCCCCCCCCCCCCGCTGGGTACCCCCATCTTTCTCGGCAGCCCCCCCAAGAGAATCTCACAGTACTCCCGTTGGAGAGAAGAGGAAAACTTATTCAAAGTAGGACATAAAACAAGCTAGGCCTGGTCTGCCCACTTTAGTTGGATGTTGAAATCCCACTGTCTAGGCAGAGTTCAAGGAATTGTCCCTGGTATCCTAAGTGACATTTATTTTCAATTCACCAAACTAAGACTGAGTGCTCTTCATGCAGGATCATAGAGCATTGCCTTATGGTTCACCGAGTCATACTGATCATTAATTATCCATGCACACTATTTTCCAGCACTTGGCCCATAGCATTCTAGGTTTTGGAAATGCAAGTGGTCATCTGGGTGCTTCTTAAGTCTTGTGGGGGGACTGCCTTCACTTCATGGAGTGTGCCCAAGGTGCAATTCAGTCTCTTGGTGAAAACATTCTTCCGCAGATCCCCTCCACACCTCCTATCCTTAACCCTCAATTTACCCTCAGAGATATCCCCTCAATTTTGGATATCTTTGCCATGAGGAAAACGTTGTTATTATCTACCCAATCTATGCCCTCTCATAATTTTGTGTTCCTCCAATCTCAGATGTTCAGCTATTCCCCTCTGCTGCATGGGAAACAAATCCATCTTACTCAGTGTCAACAGGTCTATCCCAGCCAACATCCTGACGAACCGCTTCTGCACCTTCTCCAGTGCAATCGTGTCCTTCCTGTAGTGAGTGTACTGTTTTGCATCTGGGATCTTGCCATGTATTGCCCTGGTGCTTTAGACCAATGCCAAGCCTTCAGAATATTGCAGTGGCTGGGAAGTGCTATGGATTTGCAATATCATATCATATCATCATATCATATATATACAGCCGGAAACAGGCCTTTTCGGCCCACCAAGTCCGCGCCGCCCAGTGATCCCCGCACACTAACACTATTAACACTATCCTACACACACTAGGGACAATTTTTACATTTACCCAGCCAATTAACCTACATAGTCGTGATAGAATGGCAAATTTCTATTAAATCAATGACCTCCAACAAGGGATGTCTACAGGGGTTTAGTTTAGTTAAGTTTAAAGATACAGCGCGGAATCAGGCCCTTTAGCCCACCAAGTCCGCACTGACCAGCAATCCCTGCACATTAATACTATCCTAAACATACAAGGGACAATTCACACATATACCAAGTATACAAACCCAAGCCAATTAACCTACAAACCTGTATGTCTTTGAAGTGTGGGAGGAAACCGAAAATCTCGGAGAAAACTCACGGGGTCACGGGAAGAATGTACAAACTCCGTACAGACAGCACCCATAGTCAGGATTGAACCCGGATCTCTGGCGCTGCAAGTGACCCTACCTCTGCTATCCGCATTTATTTAAAATGACCAAAACAGACACAACTGGAAGCTGTCAAGCTTTACGTTGTGACACTGCTACTTTTTAAAACATCTACGAATGGCAGCAGATCCCCTTTAAAAATGGGGGGGGGGGGGGAGGGGGGGGGAATTAGCTGTCAATGTGGGAGGAAAACGTGGGAGTCTTTAAATTCTGTGCCAAAGATCACATCAGCTTGACAGGCGAGAACATTCCTGTTCAGACTTACCCATATGGTTCTCTGAATCCTTTTGTCTGTCAAACACTTCTTCTCAATGCTTTAATGAGTTTATTTCCTCCCTGCTCTTCCCTGCCAACATTTCTTGACAAGACACCAATGAACAGGGTCAGTGATTTGTCACAGCTGACAGCCGATCACGAATATCTCCACTTGATTCCCGCAGCGCCATTTACAGCTTTAAGTTTTTGCTTAAAAAATTCCCTGGGGACTGATGTGTAAAAGGCAGGTAGTGAGTGAAAGAGGTGGCATGAGTGGAGTGTCATGGTTCGATTAGCTAAAATGAACAGAAGCAAAAAAGAGATAGCTCTTACTGCGCTACGAAAAATCTGTCTAACCAAAACATTTGTTCTGCCAATGAATAACGTTTCCCTTTGTATACTAGCATGGCTGTCATCAGAGTCATGAGTGTTCATATGTCATATGTACCGAAACCGAACAATAAAATTCTCACTTGCAGCAGCAGCACAAAAGGTTTGTAAACACAGTACACAATAGACAAAATATTAAACAAACAAAAAATAGATTTAATGACTAAAAAATCATCCAACTCCAGGAGGCGACATTAACAACTTGACTGTAGTATATGCTTGGGTCATAAGCCAGACTACTTTCTCTATGCTCGACCCGGAGGCAGTTGCAGCTAAGTGGAGGGAAAGGTCCTGTTGTGGTGTGTATACACACGGTCTCTGATCAAGAACAGAGGATGCATGAAATAATGATGGACACAAAAAGTTGGAGTAACTCAGCGGGAAAGGCAGCATCTCTGGAGAGGAATGGATGACGTTTCGGGTCGAGACCCTTCTTCAGACTGTGTTTTCACGATGCATGGAATAATACCAATCAAACCACCCTGGCCTGGAGAAAGGTTTGAACCAGGCTGGCACTATCCAACTCTGAATATACATCTCACATATAATTCCGTCAATCTAGGCTCCAGAAGTCATTCCCTGTTGCACTTTCAAAAGTGAGCTCGCTTAGTTAATAATAATAATAATAATGCATTTTATTTATATAGCGCTTTTCATATACTCAAAGACGCTTTACAGAGATTTTGAGAACATAGGGAAATGAATAAATAGATAAATAAGTAAATAAATAAATGAACAGAGAAAGGAGACAGAAGGTGAGGTGACCTTCAGTGGTTGAAGGCAGTACTGAACAGGTGAGACTTCAGCGATGTTTTGAATGTGGTGAGTGTGGAGGAGTCTCTAACGGTTTGGGGTAGTGAGTTCCATAGGGTGGGAGCAGCGATGGAGAAAGCCCTGTCCCCCCAGGATCTGAGTTTGGTCCGGATGTGGGGGGATAGGAGATTGGCAGCGGCAGAGCGGAGGGTGCAGGTGGGAGTGTGCCTGTGGAGGAGGTCGGTCAGGTAGGATGGGGCCAGGTTATGGAGGGCTTTGTAGGTTATGAGGAGGATTTTGTACTGGATTCTCTGGGGGATGGGGAGCCAGTGGAGTTTATAAAGGACGGGGGTGATATGGTCACGGATCGAGGTGTGTGTGAGTAGACGGGCAGCGGAGTTCCCCTTCTTGTTCCTCTCTTTCTCCTGCCACTTCCCATTAGCTTTTGAACTTTCCTTTCCTCCAAATAAATGGATCAATAACTGATCTTTTTCTCACTAGATCATAATCCGAAATAAATTGAGTGTGGGAATCCAGAAATATCCATTGGCTGAACACCCTACTCATCAAGTCACTTAGCATGGAAACAGGCCCTTTGGTGCAACTTGCCCAAACTGACCAATATGCCCCATCTACACTAATTCCTGTCACCATTGCCATTTAGAAAGCACCAATCATCATATCATCATCATATATCTACAGCCGGAAACAGGCCTTTTCGGCCCTCCAAGTCCGTGCCGCCCAGTGATCCCCGTACATTAACACTATCCTACACCCACTAGGGACAATTTTTACATTTACCCAGCCAATTAACCTACATACCTGTACGTCTTTGGAGTGTGGGAGGAAACCGAAGATCTCGGAGAAAACCCACGCAGGTCACGGGGAGAACGTACAAACACCTTACAGTGCAGCACCCGTAGTCAGGATCGAACCTGAGTCTCTGGCGCTGCATTCGCTGTAAAGCAGCAACTCTACCGCTGCGCTACCGTGCCGCCCCAATCTACCTGTAAATCAGACTAGTGCCATGCCTCTGTGAACCTGGGTAAGTAGTGTCAGCCCTTTGTACCTTCCAGTCAGGGTCAGTCCATACGTAGACAGTCAGAAACTTTTTCCCTCGAGTGGAAATGTCCAACACTAAAAGGCATAGCCATAAGGTGAGAGGGGGACACTTTAATGGAGATGTGCAGAGCCAGTTTTTTTTTTTACACAGTGAGTGGTGGGGGCCTGGAATGCTTTGCCAGGGGTGTGGTGGAGGCAAATATGATAGTGGCCTTTAAGAGGCTTTTAGACAGACACATGGAAGTGCAAGGAATAGAGGGACATGGATCATGTACAGGCAGATGAGATCAGTTTCACCTGGCTACATGTTCAGCACAAACATTATGGGCCAAATGGCCTGTTCCTGTGCTGTGTTGTTCAATGCTTTATAAGGATCAAGAACAGGCACCCCAAACAAAATTCCACTTCCCCATTTCTGTGGCCAACTGTAAATGTCAGTTTCATGGGATTATCTCATTCGGCTTGTTGGCTAGGGATCAAAATTTGGGAGACACAAGGAACTGCAGATGATGGAATCTTGTGCCAAGCACCACGTGCTGGACTAGCTCAGCAGGTCGTGCAGCATCTGTGGGGGAAATGGATAGGTGACGTTCCAGGTCAGGATCTATCTTCAGATCAAAATTAAATAACCATCTTGGTCTATGTAGCTCACCTGCATAATTTTTTTTCCTGAAAGAAAACCTGTCAAATTATAGCTGCAAGTGGAGGGAGAACACAGGTAAAGCTTTTGAACAGCTGATTCCTTACATCAATGAGGTTTACGCTATGTGAAGAAGAGAACAATGCAAAGACTGTCTTTAATGCATTCTATAAACACACAAGAATATAGGAACAGAACTGAGCCACCTGGCCCCTTTAACCTGTCTCACCTTGCAGTACTGTTTCTGAATGAAGGGAGACCTACGTGACTGGAATATAGAGCAAAAACTAAACCACTAGAAGAACTCAACAGGTCAAGCAGCATCTGCAAAGGCAAAGGGATGGATGATGTTTCATGTTCAGATCCTGTAGAATGACGATCTTGTTGCCTCCTCGATGGTACTTGACCCGTTGAGTTCCTCCAGCAACTTGTTCTTTTTTGTTTCTAGATGAAGTTTCATTTCACATCGTGGACTTCAGGAGCTGTCTTGATCACCCCCCTTTATAGGGAAATACACAACAACTTGATCAAAAGAAAAGGTTATTGCTGATCTGTTGAGAGATGGGGGGTTGGTGGTGAAGGGGAGGTGACATGCTTTGTCGTGCATCTCCTCTCCTCTAGTTTCTTCTAGTTCCCCACCCCCTCCACAATCACTCTGAAGAAGGGTCTTGAACTGAAGCATCACCGATTCTGTTCTCAGACATGCTGCCTGGCCCACTGAGTTACTCCAGCATTTTGTGTGTCTTTTTCATCCACAATAGAAGCTGTTTTCCACCCTTAGTGCTGCACCAGAAGAGAATGATAGCCTCTAAGTAGCTTTTCTTTCCTACAATCTTCCAGTGTGTCAATAACTTGGATCTCCACCAGCACTCTAAACAGGCCTACTAAAATGGCAATCATTTACGGTGGTGAAACTGACATCTTTAGAGAAAGGATGAAAGGATGAATTTTGAATTTCAAAAAGAAACTGCAGAGGCTTTCAAAATTGTCACATTGGTTCAATATGCTGCAAAGGGTTCACACTTAACACAGGAACATTACCCACTTAACAAGATCAGCACTCCGTCAACATTAATGAGACGCGCAAGGAACAGGTGCCCTCTTAAATGGAACAGGCTGGATTCCAAGAAATGACAGGCAATTCAGTAGCGAAAGTAAGATTACAAGCAGTTCTCCATGACCCAAGAAAAAGCCACACAGCTGCCATGTAAGAGCAGCGAAGAGAAAGTGACAACTAGAGCCATATATCCCTCTCCACACCATGGATTGGAGCATTTTAAAAGGGCTGAAGAACTGGCTGAGGTGTTTCCTACTCCGAGGGTTATGGACTTCATTGTTGATGTGAAGCAGCAGCAGTTCTTTCCATTCGTGAAAAAAAATGTTACAGAGTCATAGAGTAACATTTTTATTGAATGTGACCTGATTTCTATTTTCCCTGATTCTTAACTAATTTTCTCGCCGCGAATTATTAGTTTAACTAATAAACTCGCTGCGTGTCCTTAATTCATGAATCTTAAATTCAGTGGCAATTCCCCCTGAATATTAATTGCGACACCAACCTTGCATTGTTGCAAAGCACTCGGTGATAGTATACGTGTTAAGCATGTAAGAATGGAGCTGTTGAATTCATCAGACTGGTCTGAATTAGGGTCTCAACCTGAAATGTCACCTATTCCTTCTCTCCAGAGATGCTGCCTGACCCACTAAGTTACTCCATCATTTTGTGTTGATCTTCAGTGTAAACCAGCATCTGCAGTTCCTTCCTACACATAATATTTCTCCCTGTAGCTCAGTGTCAAATTTGATTTGATAATTCTCCTGTGAAGTGCTTTGGGAAATCTTTCTGTGCACGACAAAGATGATATGAAAAAGCCAGCCCTTGATGTCATTTTGCTATCCACAACAATTTGTGCTTTCAGCTGTATGGCCACAAGGTTGTCACTATGCCTGCATTGCAGTGAGAAAACTCACTGTAATGGCAAGAGTGCCTAATGGCACGGGTGCACTGATAAACCAACCCTCAGGGCAGAAATACCCGCAACTGCTTTCGCTCTGCTGATAACTGTGAAGACAGCAAACTACTTGGTGATTGTAACATTGTATAAAGAGGCTCTCTCTGACACAAGAGCCCCATCTAGTGAAATCTTGCAGATCATATCAAGTAGAAATGTGGAGGAAGGAACTGCAGATGCTAGTCTATCCTCTGTGTAAACCCAAGATAGACACAAAAAGCTGGAGTAACTCAACGGCTCAGATACCATCTCTGGAGAAAAGAAATAGATGACATTTCAGGTCGAGATCTTTCCTCAGACTGGAGAAGGGTCTCGACCCGAAACTTCACCAATTCCTTTTCTCCAGAGATGCTGTCTGAACCGCTGAGTTACATCATATCATATCATATATATACAGCCGGAAACAGGCCTTTTCGGCCCACCAAGTCCGTGCCGCCCAGCGATCCCCGCACATTAACACTATCCTACACCCACTAGGGACAATTTTTACATTTACCCAGCCAATTAACCTACATACCTGTACGTCTTTGGAGTGTGGGAGGAAACCGAAGATCTCGGAGAAAACCCACGCAGGTCACGGGGAGAACGTACAAACTCCTTACAGTGCAGCACCCGTAGTCAGGATCGAACCTGAGTCTCCGGCGCTGCATTCACTGTAAAGCAGCAACTCTACCGCTGCGCTACCGTGCCGCCCAGCTTTTTGTATTTACTCCAGCTTTTTGTATTTATCTTCAATATCAAGTAATAACTTTGTTATAGCATTTGAAAATCCTCGATTGCATTTTGTCCTTCCGTCTCCTCAACAAATCCCATTTTCTACTCTGACACAACACCACATGCTTATGCAACCTATTAAGACTCCTGTGGAGATGTAAAATCACAATATTTCTGGTAGACTGGTGTTGCAATTAATTCTGGTGTTGCAATTAATATTCAGGCGGAATTGCAACTGAATTTGACATTTATGTATTAAGGATATGAGGAGAGTTTACATAGTGCAAGTGAGAAATGAGTTAAGAATCATGGAAAATAGAAATCAGGTCACATTCAATAAAAACGTTGCTTCTGAACAAATAAAATGGAAGCAAGGTATTTTAAAAAGGCGATAGTTCTCATCAAGGTTAAATCAACAACTACAGGAATGCTGATATGACATTCAGTTCACCCTGTTTCTAATTTCAGTTCAGTTTGCATGATCACATTTTAATTTACCTGATCAATTGTTAATTGTAAAGCCTAGTTCATTTCTCAATGAAATAGATTATGCAGTAAATTATATATGTCATTGATCATCACACACTGACTGGACTTTCCAGCAGAGGTCAGAATAGATGTCCCAAATGAACTATTTGGCCTCCACAACACCAGGAGCATCCTCTGGAGTCAATCAAAGTTATAATCGCAAGCAAATATCCAATTCAGGTATATTGTAAATAGTGGATAGACACAAAAGAAGCAGAATGCTGGAGTAACTGAACGGGTCAGGCAGCATCACTGTAGAAAATGAATAGGTGACGTTTTGGTTCAAAACCCTTCTTCAGACTGAGAGTCAGGGGAGAGGGAAACTAGAGCGATGAAAAGGTTCAGAACAAATCAGAGCCCGCACCAATGATCAAGGAAACGTGGAGCCCCAATGGTCCATTGTTGGCTGTGGAAGAGGTGATAACGAAGGGACATATGTATGCGAACAGTGGAACTGGCAGGACAACTAGGCAGAAATTACTTGAAGTTAGAGAAATCAAGATACATACTGTTGGGTTGTAAGCAGCCCACGCAAAAAAAAGATGTGCTGTGCCTCCATGTGGCCTCATTCTGACAATGGAGGCCCAGGACAGAAAGGTCAGTATGGGAATGGGAAGTGATTCTATTGGCCCAGAGCAGGTCCAAACCTATCAGCAAAGTTGTCCTCACTTTCTTGCTATTCAAATTTTGATTAGCACTACAATGTTAGTTTTGCCACCCATGATACATCTCTTCACAAGTTCGTAAGGTCATACGTGATTGTAGGCCATTTGGCCCATCAAGTCAACTCTGCCATGCAATCATGGCTGATCTATCTCCCCTCTGAATCCCATTCTTCTGCCTTCTCCTAATAACCTTTGACACCCATACAAATCAAGAATCTATCAATCTAGGCTGGCCTGTCCTAAAATTAAGAAGTCAGTTTAAAATGTACAAGAATCCACCAGTGCCATTTTAAATTACCTCGATAAATTACAAGTATCTGCGTTTCTTCATTCGAAGTACTTCTCCACAGACTGTACATGAGTCAGCTAAATACTGGCAACAAGCACTTTGGCGTAGTGGACCAGTATTCAGGGCACAATAAGATATCACATCACAATGTAAAAATAATTTCACTTACGTCCAATGATTACTGTTGGATTTTCTTTTACGGTTGTTCTATTGCCAACCAAAATGCAGACTGATTTTGGAACTCTCCTGCACATCAACTTCTCATGATGTCTTTTGGAACAGACTGTGGCTACAATACATTCTTTCCAACTGAGTGTCACTTTATCTTCAGCGTGTCACAACAGGTAGGTGTCAGCTAATGACATTGTCATTTCACCACATAGCCCATCATCCACTTCTCTGTTTGCCTTCGACAGCACGACAAGATTACGTGGGCATACATTTTGCATGGGGAAAAAAACTGCAGATGCTGGTTTAAATCGAAGGTGGACACAAAATGCTGGAGTAACTCAGCGGGATACATTTTGGGTCGAGACCCTTTGTCAGACTGAGGACTCAGTCTGAAGAAGGGTCTCAACCCGAAACGTCACCCATTCCTTCTCTCCAGAGATGCTGCCTGTCCCGCTGAGTTACTCCAGAATTTTGTATACCTTTTGCATAATGCTGGAGAGCAAAAAGGCTTTTTCTTCAAATTGCACAGTCGTGGAGAATGCCTTAAGCCTTACATGAAATATGTACTCTAAGCAAGCTATCAGTACAAACCTGAAGAAGAAAACCCCTGGAGTGCAGAGGCTGGCTCTAAACCTTCTTGCACTGCCTACTTTATAAGTCAACCATTTCTTGGTTAGATGGATGAGCAGATCTGACTCTGGCTGGTCACTTACAAGCTACTGTTAACATCCTCAGCAGTCTAATGTCGAGCTGTTATTATTGCTGTAGAAAATTGAGGCCATATTTTTCAATGATATTTCAGAGTTTCCCGTGATCAGACTGAAGCCACTGCACCATTCCAATGTATTTATATGTCATGACACCAATCAATGCACAATCTCTGCTTGACATCATTTGAATTTGCATGCAAGCACTCACTAACTATCTATTTTTGATAAATATTGAATCATAAGCACTGTGCCCAAAACATTTACCTCTAAAAGCTGCCATTGTTTTGATCTAATATACCTATTGGCGTTTTCTTCTTTCTTCAAAGGCGTTTGAATCTGTCATTAACATATTCTTTTGAAATATTCATAACATAAAATGTACAGATTTTACTCAATGAGTCGCGATGGCTCAGAAGGAGTGCCTGGTACCATCCCTACATCAAGATTGCAGTGGATCTCGCATGTACCCACAGGACATGAAAGGACTGTATGGGTGGACACAGGTTTTCAGCTTCCTGCCGGAAAATTAAAAGGATCTTGACATCCTTTGTTTTATGCTTCATGGATGGGTAGGCGGTCTGGCATAACCCCAGGTGCTGTAAACTGCCAGCATGTGCCACATCACCAGTTGACCACATGGTAACAGGCACCCTTCAAAAACTTAGAATGACAGAACTTGAATCCTGAGCCAAGCCGTCCAAACTCAAACTTGCCTTTGATTCAAACATTTGTAATCATTTATTAGCTCTTGAAGGATGAATTGCTAATTTTCATGGACAATTACGTATTCGTCAGTATTTGACAAGGATGTTCGCGTGATGAGGAATATCTCGCTGAATAACATCCATGTGAATCATTTCTAATGGTCGATATCTCTACACCGTCACATTAATCTACACTGAGTGATCTCACTACTTCCATAATATGAGATCTCTGCAAATCCCATTGGCAAATGTCAACATACAAAACCGTGAGGATAATCGACAAGGCAAAAGAACAGCTTCGGAAGGAACTGCAGATGCTGGTTTCCACCCAAGATAGACACAAAATGCTGGAGTAACTCAGCGGGTCAGGCAGCATCTCTGGAGAAAATGATTTTTTTTTCTCAGCGGGTCAGGAATCTTTCTCCAGAAAGGAATCTTTTCTCCAGAGATGCTGCCTGACCCGCTGAGTTACTCCAGCATTTTGTGTCTACCTTTGGCAAATGAACAGGCACGGTAATGGTATAAACGTGAAAATGTGCATTTCGGTTCAGATTCTCTCACACTGTTTGCGTTCGCCAAACTGCCCTCGATTGTGATTTCACACCAAAACAATCTTGCTACGGGGCAGTGAATGGTGTTGACCTCTTCTTCTCTTCTTAAAGTAGAAAGGTGAACTCTCTCATTCCTTCTCTCCCATCCCTTCTCTCCCGAGATGCTGCCTGACCTGCTGAGTTACTCCAACATTTTGTGAATAAAATACCTTCGATTTGTACCAGCACCTGCAGTTATTTTCTTATATATATATATATATATATCCCTCTCCCCCTCACCACCTTATCAAACCACACACTGGGAGCTGGACAGATCACGCCTTGGTCAGGCTGGCGACTCACCTGCCAGGCTGTTGTAACACTCGATCTCACTGCTCTCCACCACCTTCCTCTCTTCCTCGCTCAGTTTCACCGCTGTCCTCCCCGGGGCAGGATGCACCTGGACGGCAGAGGACGAGGACGAGGACTCGCACTCGCCCGCCGCCAGGATGCCCTTCATCTCCAGCAGAGCCCGGTGGTACTTGCCGATGGCTTCCCGGAATTTCTTTTCCTTGTAGCACTGGGTGCCCTGGCTCTTGAAGTCCAACGCTCGGCGGATGGCATCCTGCGGCTGCTCTGCCTTGGCTCCACTCAGCTCGCACTTGGACACAGCGTGGACAGTGGCAGTGGTGCCAACACCTCCTCCCCCGGCTCTGCCCGCATCTCCCGGGCGCCCAGGGTCGGAGATGTGCCTGATGCCAGCTGGCTTTTTATCTTCCATCTCCTAACTGCTGCTGCTGCTTTCGCCGCCGCCGCCGCCGAACTGTTTCATGTTGCTGGCTGGCTGGCTCGCTGCAAACAAACAAGCCGCCTGATGGGTGTGTATTGGCGTTTGCCTGGCTGGACTCGTCCTACAGATGCACCGCCGCCTCTGATCTGCTGAGCTCCGCTGCTGTGCACTATGTGTGTGTGTGTTTTTGGAAGAAGGGTGGGTGGGGGCAGATGCCTAGGTCTGTATTGTTGACCCGGAAGAGCTGGAGCAATCCACACATATTCCAACCTGAAGCGGGTGTCGAGTTGAAACGAATTATAAGAAGATAACTGCAGATGCTGGTACAAATCGAAGGTTTTTATTCACAAAATGCTGGAGTAACTCAGCAGGTCAGGCAGCATCTCGGGAGAGAAGGAATGGGTGACCTCAATAAGAATCATGGTTGGACAGAGGGGCGAGGGCCAACGGGTTATAGGTGCAGTCTACCACCCAAGACCAGGACATCCAATCTCATCACCGCAGCAGAGGGTCTCCCGTTCACAATTTGCACGCACCCTAACTAACCGTGCGGAATTGAAAGGGCGAATTGAGAAACAGTAATTGCATCTCACACAATCTGCAATGAAAAATCAACGGTTTTTTAAAAATATATTATTTCTGAAACGCAAGACCCACGTTAAAATCTTCAGCCTGCCTCTGGATAGGCTGGCAAAAACATGTGTAGGAAGGAACTGCAGATGCTGGTTTACACCGAAGACAGACACAAATTGCTGGAGCAACTCAGCGGGTCAGGCAGCATCTCTGGAGAAACCCTTCTTCCCACCCGAAACGTCACCTATTCCTTTTCTCCATAGATGCTGCCTGATCCGCTGAGTTACTTCAGCATTTTGTGTCTATCCGGATAGGCTGCGACTGTTTTCCCTGGCGCGGTGGAGGCTTCTGCATGTATATATGTTATGAGGGGTATAGATAAAGTCAATGTTCAGAGGTTTTGCCCCAGGGCAGTGGAGTCTAAAACATATTTGGTGAGATCCAGAAACGGTAGGGAAATGTCGGTGATGGCCCAAGTGAATTTGAGTGCAGAATGGAAATTAGTCATGAAGTTGATGAAGTCAGTGAGTTCTGCATGGGTACAAGAGGTAGCACCGAGTGCCCATAGCTACGCCTTGGTTTTGGAGAAAGTGGGAGGAGTTGAAGGAGAAGTTGCTGAGGGTAAGGACCAGCTCTGCTAGGCGGAGGAGAGTGTTAGTAGACAGAAATTGGCTGGTTCCGCGGTCGAGAAAGAAACGGAGGGCTTTAAGACCTTCCTGGTGGGGGATGGAGGTATAGAGTGACTGGACATTCAGGGTAAAGATGAGGGAGTGGGGATCGTTGAAGAGACGAAGAGCGTGTGAGGTGCCTTGGACTTAGGTATGGAGGGATTGGACCAGGGGGAATAGGATGGTGTTTTGTCTTTGTCAAAAGAAGGGATGAGGTTAGGTAAAGACTTAACAATCCACCATCACCTGTCCCCTCCCCATCTCCTTCCTGGTATTGATGGTACTTCAATAATGAATGCAGGGAACACCAATCGTAAATAGGCACAAAAAGCTGGAGTAACTCAGCAGGTCAGACAGCATCTCTGGAGAAAAGGAGTAGGTGACCTTTGGGTTTGAGACCCTTCTTCTGATCTATTCTATTCTATTCTATTCTACTCTATTCTATTCCACCAATGGCGCCGTCAGCGATGGCAGCCTCGCCAACGGTCTGTCTGTCTTTTCGTCTTTATGTTATTTTTAGTGTGATTAAAAAGTTTGTGTTAATGTTCTCTGGTTTGTTTTATGTGGGGGGTGGGGGAGAGGGTGGGGGATTTTTTTTTCATCTCTTACATTGCCAGGAATGCGATTGTTTTCCGGATCGTATCTCCGGTCACTCTGTGGCCTAACATCATGGAGCTGGCGGCCTTGCTCGAGACTGACTTTGAGCCCACCACGGGGCCGTGGACTTACCATCGGAGCCTGCGATCCCATGCCTGGGTTTGATGCTGCAACCGCAGCCTGCGGATTCCAACATCAAGGAGCTCGCAGTCTCGGGTAGAGGCTGATGTCGGGAAGCTCCAAAGTCGCAAGAGGTTCAACTTGCCTTGGAGAAGGCGAACCCAATTACTTAAGCACCCCCTTTTATAGAGCAACAGCAGCACCAGCCAATGATAAATCAAAAGATTTCACTGGTCTGCATGATTCACAGGTGCAATGGTTTTTTGATAGTTTTAGGGAGGTGTTAGTCTCTAAGTATTTAACTCACCAAAAGTTAAACAATGCACATGCTAGAAATTGGAAACAAAATGAGTTATGGAGTCACAGCGCAGAAACAGGCCCCTCAGCCCATTGAGTCTGTGCCAACCTATGCTAATCCTATCAGTCCAATGCCAATCCCATTTTATTCTCTCCACATTCTTATTAATTTCCCACCCTATGCCAGATTTTTGCACTCACCCACACGCCAACGAGCAAGTCACACATCTTTCTCAAGCGGGAGGAATTCAAAGCACCCGGAGGAAACCCAGGTGGTTACAGGGAGAACGTGCAATCTCCACACAGACAGCACCGGATGTCCAAGTTGAATGTGAATCACTGGTACCGTTCCGATGAAGAATCTTCAGCCTGAACGGTTGACATTATTTCTCTTTCCACAGATGCTGCCTGATCAAATTAACCTTCTGCTGCCCTCTGGCAAACACTACTTTTGGACCATGTTGTTTTATGTAGCCATGTAGCTGGCTAATGGAAAGCATTATCAACACCTCCCTCCCATAGATTTCTCATAATGTTGAAGGAGATTATTTGGAGCCTCTGGCAAGTTTACTTCCTTCTCGTTGTCTCTCATTCATCCCTTATAAGATATCTGTTAAGTAATCTGTAATTAAACTAATAACGTGAAATAATCTGTATATTGATATTTTATGAATATCTGTTGAATGACTCCAGGCTTGAAGTTTTACTTTTCTAGCACAGAAATTCTTGGTACATTCATATAAAATGAATTTGTTTTTCATTTTATCAGCTGTTAGATCTTTTAGTTTGGAGCCAAATTCAAAATAAACAGGTTAGCAATCAGTTAAAATATCAGATCAGGCTGTTTCATATGAAGGTGTTAAGTATTGCTTAGCTAACACTGCATCGTGTACTTTATGGTCCAATGCATTATTTTTAGGTCTCAGATAAATGATGCTTAGGTTCTGAAATCTAATTTGCAGGTGTTTAACAATGCTTTCCAACGAGATAAACAGGGATGAATGGGATGCAGTAAAGACCTACGTCAAAGTGTTGGAAGGAACTGCAGATGTAGGTTTACACCAAAGATAGACACAACATGCTGGAGTAACTTAACGGACAGGCAGCATCTCTGGATAGAAGGAACGGGTACGTTTCAGGTCAAGAGCCCTGATCCTCTCCCCTGACTCTCAGTCTAAAGAAGGGTCTTTCGAACAAGATGGTTATATACTAATGTGCCTTTCTGTGAATTTCACATCTTCTGCCAAGCATGTTTTTATGTTAAAGGTTACAATAATGTTACATTTCTCTTGACCTGTATATCCCATTGAACTTTGAAATAATCACTGATTATATACTAGAGCTTCTGTCTGATAAATCCTTCGATGCTAAGAATGCAGTGCCATTCAATGGTTCAGAGAAATATAGTTCTTATGGAATTATACTTAAATTCTTGTCCATAGTCTACATGTTTGTTTCAGCTCTTTGACCCCCACGACCAGCCTTTCTGTCCCTTATTACATTTTATTAGTGCCGTGCATCATGCTTTCTTTGCTTGGGTATTAAATGGAGCTGATAATCCTTAATTAAGATCACCATAATCCATAATCCCTGTGATCCATGATGTTAGCTGTCTATATGATATGAATTGTAAAGCCTTGTATAATACTAGTGTCTCTGCATACTTTAGTCAGGTCTTACATTTGTGATGTAATTTATTTGTGAAGCTACATAATGCACACTCCAGGTTGTATAGTAACAACCCACCTCTATTTATTATTTAGAACAGGGTATGGACTCAGCAGTCTTGAGTGCTTAGAATCAGAAAATAACCACGCTGTTTACGTAAAGAACAAAGGCAGATAAACAGGAACAAAGAAGGAAGAATATTTTTGCAGCGCTTCACCACAAGAGGGTACTGAAGTAGAGACCGCAATCTTATTTAATATGGAATTAGCTAAGAGTTTGAAAGGAATAATTGTTAAAGGAAGGGAGATTAGCTGACAATTGGAGCAAATAGCCAACACCAGCATAGAAACATTGCATTGAATTATCTCTTTCTGCGCTAGAGTTTCCATAATTGCAAGGTACACCATTTTGATGATGGTCACATTGTTTAAATTAGAGCTGGGGTGAATGCTCCTGGATACCATGCCTTAATGCTAAATATTTATTTTATGTCTCCTTTTAAATGGCAGATACATGTTTCAGGTACAAACTCAAGAATCACCCGCCTGAGAATATGCAATATTATTTCCACTATGATCAGTATATTAGAGAGCCTTGTTTGCTTCAAACTCTATGATTGCCAGTCGTAATAGGGCATTAGTAAGGATTGGCAGGGTAAGAGTAGTATTCTGATAGTGCACATCTGTACTTGTTCTTAAGGCTTTGAAACTGCTTATTGAGCGAAACAATAATCAATCCAGGCCTTGATATTGGCAAACATGCTTCCCTGCATATAGGACTGGAGAATGATCAAGAATCAGTTACGTGAACTATGACCAATATTGTTCTTTCAAGTCCAGGTGTATAAAAAACAATGGGGGTGTCTCAATGGCCATCTAAGTAGAGAATTTTTGAGGGAGGATGTTGTTGACAATGCTATCGAACAGCACCAAATCACCAAAATGCTCACCAATTCTCAGTGTTCCACCAAGACCACTCAGCTCAGACTCCATCATATTCTTGTGGACCTAAGAGCTGAATTCCAGGGTTGAGGTGAGAATGACCACCCTTAACCTCACTGTTGCATTTGACCAAACGTCACACCAAGCAACCCTAATAAAACTGAGGGCATCAAGGAGAAATCACTTCAATTGTTGAAGTTACAACTCTCACGAAGGAAGATAGTTGTGGTTGGTGGAAGTCAATCATCTCAGCTCCAGGACATTGCTGTAAATTTTCTTGAGGACGGCACAAGGTGGCACAATGGCACAGTTGGTAGAGCTGCTGGCTCACAGTGCCAGAGACTCGGGCTTTGATCCGGATTTTGCATAGAGGGAATGAAGTGAAGATTCACTAAAATGATTCAAGAAATGATGGGATTGTTAGAAGAGAAGGGATTGGGTTGACCAAGTTTGTATTCACTAGAGTTTAGAAAAATGAGAGGGGATCTCATTGGAATGAACAATATTTTAAAAGGGCTTGATAGAAGAATGCAAGAAGGGAGTTTCCTCTGGTTCAAGATTAGAGTCACAGAGTCGTAGAGTCATACAGAATGGAAAGAGGCTCTTCGGCCCTACTTGACAATGCAGACAAAATTCCCCATCTATGGTTCCTTCACCTGTTTGCATTTATAGTGTCATAGTCACGCTGCAAGAGTCATGGAGTCATACAGCAAAATTCTATAATCAAGAGTCACAATTTTAGGATTTTGGGGTAAGACAGTTGTTGTGGAGACCACACTGTTGAATATATTAAAGGAGGTAGATAGATCTCCAGACACAGGACATCGTGGTATGGGAAGAAATATGTTAAAGAAAAATAGGATCAGTCACAATCATAGGAGCAGAATTGAGCCATTTTACCCATCGAGTCTGCATCACCATTAAATCATGGCTGATCTAGTTTACAACCCCTCTCAACCCCATTCTCCTGCCTTCTGCCTGTAATCTTTGACTCTCTTATTAATGAAAAACCCATCAATCCCTGCTTTAAAAATAGACAAAGACTTGGCCTCCACAGTTGTCTGTGGCAATGAGTTCCACGGATTCACAATGAGTTCCACAGATTCACAACCCTCTAGCAAAAGCATTTCCCCCTAGTCTCCATTCTAAAGATTCATCCTTTTATTCAGAGGCTGTGCCCTCTGGTCCTAATCTCTCCCACTAGTGGAAACATCCTCTCCACATTCACTCTATCTAATCATGTTTCGGCTGACCCTATTTGAAGGGTCGAATGACCCACTTTTCCAACTATTTTCTGTTGCTATATCAGTGGTAGAGTTGCCAAGATCAGGAAAAAGTTGGAAATAAACTTCATTATGAAGTAACAGACTATCAGAACTTGTGGATCTACATATTCCAAGATGAGAGCTGCAATAACATTTTGCACGTCTTTATTTCAACAAATAAATAACTTTAAAATATTTTTTTAATAATGATTTTATTTACTGAGATGTATTTTGATTACTCCATCTAAGATCAGGCTAAAAATTCATAACCTCAGTTACACAGATTTATACAAGAGTGAATCTGTGTTAATGAAGCCAAAGAAATATAAAGTCATTAATTTATCTCAATGATTAGTACAAATAATTGTGTATTTTTCACAAATATAACAGAACACAAATATAGTTTGATAAATTAATGTATTATCTATTATTAATGCATTAAATTTTTGATATTTTTCAATTTAGATCACAATTGTCAACTGAACTTATCTACAAGAAAAAACTAAGGAAATCTGACAGTAAATAGTAATCATCTCAGGCATTTTCTAATAGTTTTTACATGTTCGATTTGAAAGCTAACTTTCACTGGGTAATCTATATACTGAAACTTTACATGCTACATAAAATTATTGAGTTAGCATGAAAGCTACAATTAAAAAAAAAAGAAATTAGATTGTAGAAAAACAAAGATAGATTGGCTGATTGGAAAATCACATGCACTTTAACTTTCAGTGATATTACTATTGGTTTTCTAGGTCCAAAATATGATCAATGTAATGAGATTTGAGTCTTTTTTATCAGAACCCTTATATGTGCTTCAGTACAATGTAAGTAATCTAAGAAAGGTCACTGAACACTGGTGGAAAAACAGAAATACCTCATTAAAGCCATTGATGAGATTAAAGTGTAGATAAATGTTTTCTCAGTAGCTGGAGATTAGTAGCAACAACTAATATTGATTTTCAATGATAAAGGTGGATAAAACAAAATTGTATAAATAATTGCAGATTCAGCTGTTTAGTTCTCTAATGTTTTCTAGATTACACAAAAGAAAAAATAAATGAATATCCGGGACATGCTCTAATTTCACCAGTGGAGCATATCGATACACCAATATTACCATAGGACATTTAGATTAATTTCCCACAGAAGTTACCCAGAATCATGCTGTAAATTCAGTCAAGGATCTATGGAGAAGCACCACAAACTCTTATTCATTTCTATCTTTGAATTATCTATTTTTTAATCTCTCCCAGTGAACTGAAGCAACCCCAGCCAAAGCTGAAACAGCAACCTCGATGGCAGTGGACATTATCTGTTCTGATTTCCCTCAACCTGTCTGCAGTCATTGATATGGTCAATTACACCAGCCTCCTCCAACACCATGAGCAACATTTGTTTGATTCCCATCTTATGGATAAACTGGTGATGAATGTATAAATTATGGCACAATGTTTATGTGTACCGCACAAATTAATTTATTCGGGAGATACTTTGGCATGATCTGGCAATTACCATGTGCTTCACAAAACCCTCCTTTTAGATGGTTTTATACACTAATACATGGGGAAGCCCACATATGAATGAAGGCATTCAATACAATACAATACAATACAATATATCTTTATTGTCATTGTACCCAGGGGTACAACGAGATTGGGAATGCGCCTCCCATATTTAAGTAATTTAGACAACAGGAACCCAACGAAACAAATGTAACAGTTTTAGACAGGGTAAAGTGCAAGTTGATCTATGCGTTGTGACCATCCGGCTCAGCAGGACCGGTTCATAGCAGCTATGACCCTGGGGATGAAGCTGTTCCTGAGTCTGGAGGTGCGGGCGTAGAAGGCCTTGTATCGTCTGCCCGATGGAAGGAGTTCGAACAGACTGTTGCAGGGGTGTGAAGAGTCTTTGTGAATGCTGGTGGCTTTTCTGAGGCATCGTGTGTTGTAGATGCCCTCCAAGTCTGGTAGCTGTGTTCCGATGGCCCTCTGAGCTCTATGGACTACCTGCTGTAGAGCTTTCCTTTCTGCCTCCGTGCAGCTGAGGTACCACACAGGGATGCCATGCGTTAGGATGCTCTCTATGGTGCAGCGGTAGAAGGTCGTCAGCAGCTGTTTTTTTTTGTTTTTGTTTTTTTGTTTTTTTTAATCAAAAATATTTATTCAAATATTAAAATAATATATACAATACAATAAAACCAAAACAGAACCCACCACCAGAATATTATACAAACAAATATACCTATTGAAACTATCATACAATTATATTACAATCCCCATCCAGGATACATCCAATCCCCCGCGGTGCCCAGCGGTCCCGGAATTCCTCCAGGGTGCCCGTGGACAGCGCGTAGTCCCTCTCCAACACCACCCGGGCACGGATGTAACCCCGGAAAAGGGGCAGGCAGCTGGCTCGGGCAGAGCCCTCTTCCGCCTGGCGCCGTGAGTCGCGGATGGCCAGCTTGGCCTGGCCCAGGAGCAACCCAACAAGGACATCTTCGGCCCTACCCTCTCCCCTACGCACAGGGTGTCCAAAGATGAGGATGGTGGGTGAAAAATGCAGCCAAAAAGCAAGGAGCAGCCCCTTTAGATATTGGAACAGGGGCTGCAACCTCACACACTGCATGTACACGTGGTACACAGACTCTTCCAACCCGCAAAAGTGGCAGGCGGCTGGCGAGTCTGTGAACCGCGCGAGGAACAGGTTGCAGGGGACTCCTCGGTGCAATACCTTCCAGCCCAGGTCCCCGATGGAGAGGGGCAGAATTCCTGCGTAGAGGGACCCCCACCGCGGGGTCACCTCGCGACCGGAAGGCAACACCGACCGCCACTTAGTGTCCGGACGGTGGACCAGGGCGAGGAAGTGCAGGGCGTGGAGGAGGAGCCCGTACAGGACACGCCTCCCTGCGTCTCAGAGGGAGATGAAGGGTGTCGAGGAAATGCGACTCATGTTGTCAGCAGCTGTTGGGGTAGACCAGACTTTTTCAGTGTTCTTAAGTAGAACAGTCTTTGTTGTGCCTTCTTCACCAGCGCAGCAGTGTTATTGGACCATGTTAGGTCCTCCGAAATATGAGTGCCCAGAAACTTGAAGCTGGACACTCTCTCCACACTGTCCCCGTTGATAGAGATCGGGGCATATTCCCCGTTATGTGACCTACGGAAGTTGATGATCAGCTCCTTGGTCTTGGTGGTATTTAGGGATAGGTTGTTATCCGAGCACCAGTCCGCCAGGTTCTGCACCTCCGCTCTATAGTTTGTTTCATCCCCGTTGGTGATCAGCCCGATCACCGTTGTGTCGTCTGCAAACTTGACAATGGTGTTGGTGTCGAATGCAGGAACACAGTCGTGTGTGAAGAGGGAGTAGAGCATGGGGCTCAGAACACAGCCCTGTGGTGTGCCGGTACTCAGGGTGATAGTGGAGGACAGGTGTGGGCCCATTCTCACTGCCTGCACTGCATTTAACTGCATGCACTACAGGCCTGATCACCCCTCCTGTGATTTTCAAGTCTGCATGTCTTGGGAAGATGCAGGCAAACATGTATGTCCTTAGAGTGTGGGAGGAGCACCTGGAGAAAACCCAAGTGGTCACGGGGAGAATGTACAAACTCCATACCGACAGTACCCATAGTCAGGATCCAGACCAGGTCTCTGGTGCTGTAAGGCAATAACTCTACCGCTGCACCAATGTGCCATCCCATCTAGTTAAATGAGTCTTAGTCGGGTAGGTTCCAGGCTGTTGGATGTAGTGTTCAGATCCCATTTGAGGTCCACATTATTAAAAGCTTACTCCTCGTGATCGCTCCCCCTCATACATCGTGCTCACCCAGCCCAGTTGCAACACCCAACTCTCTGTTCCAATTGTGAAGCTAATTCTCCATTCTACAACTTGGCCATAAGCCTGGCATCCCTCCTCCCAACACTGTCCTGATTCAACTCTTCATGCACTGAGTTCACCTGGCCACCCAGCACTAATGCCCCTATATCTCTCCACACATCTCCAAGCTTTTCTCTCTACAAACTGTACCCAAAAATGATCCTAAGACTGATCTGTCCAACTTGCTCACTCCACCATTTATAGAGAGTGCAAAGAGAAGGTGTCTGGTTGCATGCACGAGTGGTTTTAGTCTCCAAGAGAGCCTGGCCAGATGAGATGTAGAATTTTGCAGTGGTAGTTTCAAGGGTAAAACAAAATCTGATCATAGAGTCAGAGTGTGGAAACAGGCCGTTCAGCCCAACTTGCCCACACTGACCAAGATGTCCCATCTACACAAGTCCACCCGCCTGAATTTGGCCCATATCCCACTAAACCTGTCCTATCCATGTACCTGTCTAAATATTTCGTAAATGGTTCGATAGTACCTGCCTCAACTACCTCCTCCAGCAGCTTGTTCAATACAGCCACCACCTTTTGTGTGAAAAAGTTACTCCTCAGATTCCTATTAAATACTTCCCCCCTCACCTTAAACCTATGTGCTCTAGTTCTCGATTCCCCTACTCTGGGCAAGAGACTCTGCATGTCTATCCCAATCTATTCCTCTCATGACGTTGTACACCTCTAAAAGACCACTCCTAATCCTCCTGCGCTCCAAGGAATAGTCCTTGCCTGCTCAACCATCCTCGATAGCTCAGGCCTTCGAGTCCTGGCCACATCTTCGTAAATCTTCTCTGCACCCTTTCCAACTTGACAACAATGTCATCATCCGTCGTCATCTCCTCATTTAGCATTCCATTCCAGTCATCACCTTTTTTTAAAGCTTTCTTTTTGCACTCATACACAATTAATAAATATTTCCCCAAATATTCAGCCTTTGACCCTCCAATTCTACATCCATTTGGCAAGCAATGCCACATTGGATTAACTTCCACATTCTGCACTGTTATCCTTCCCAACCTCTGTCCCTCCTCTAGTGTTCAACCTGTTCAACAGCCATTCTATAGCTAGCTCCGACAGATAAACATGGGAAGATCAAAATCATAATTTCGTGCTTTGACATATTCCATTCATGAAATCCTCATTCATGCAGTAATCACATACAGTGCATTTAGAAAGTATTCAGACCCCTACACTTTTTCCATATTTTGCTATGTTACAGCCTTATTTTAAAATGGATTAAATTCATTTTTTTAATCATCAATCTACACACAATACCCCATCATAAAAAAGCAAAAACAGGTGTTTAGAAATTTTTGCAAAGTAATTAAAAAGAAATAACTGAAATATCATATTTACATAAGTATTCAGACCCTTTGCTATGACACTCAAAATTGAGCTTATGTTCATCCTGTTTCCATTGATTATCCTAGAGACGTTTCTACAACTTCATTGGAGTCCACCAGTGGTAAATTAAATTGATTGGACATGATTTGGAAAGGCACACACCTGTCTATATAAGGTCCTACAGTTGACAGTGCATGTCAGAGCAAAAGCCAAGCCGTGAAGACCAAGGAATTGTTAGTAGACTTCTGAGACAGGATTGTGTTGAGACACAGATTCGGGGAAGGGTATAAAACAATTTCTGCAGCATTGCAGGTCCCAAAGAGCACAGTGGCCTCCGTCATTCTTAAATGGAAGAGCTGGCCAACCGGCCAAACTGAGCGATCGGGGGAGAAGGGCCTTGGTCAGGGAGGTGACCAAGAATCCGATGGTCACTATGACAGAGCTCCAGAGTTACTCTGTGAAGATGGGAGAACCTTCCAGAAGGGCAACTATATCTGCAGCATTCCAGCAATCAGGCCTTTATGGTAGAGTGGCCAGATGCAAGCCACTCCTCAGTAAAAGGCACATGACAGCCCGCTTGGAGTTTGCCAAAAGGCACCTAAAGGACTCTCAGGCCATGAGAAACAAGATTCTCTGGTCTGATGAAACCAAGATTGAACTCTTTGGTCTGAATGCCAAGTGGCACCGCTCATCACTTGGCTAATACCATACCTACAGCGAAGCCTGGTGGTGGCAGCATCATGCTGCGGGGATGTTTTTCAGCGGCAGGAACTGGGAGATTAGTCAGGATCGAGGGAAAGATGAATGGAGCAAAGTACAGAGAGATCCCTGATGAAAACCTGCTCTAGAGCGTTCCGGACCTCAGACTGGGGCGGAGGTTCACCTTCCAACAGGACAACAACGCTAAGCACACAGCCAAGACAATGCAGAAGTGGCTTCGTGACAAGGCTGTGACTGTCCTTGAGTGGCCCAGCCAGAGCCCGGACTTGAATCCGATCGAACATCTCTGGAGCGACCTGAAAATAGCTGTGCATCGACGCTCCCCATCCAACCTGATTGAGCTTGAAAGGATCTGCAGAGAAGAATGGGAGAAATTACCCAAATATAGGTGTGCCAAGCTTGCAAAGTCATACCCAAGAAGACTTGAGGCTGTAATCGCTGCCAAAGGTGCCTCAACAAAGTACTGAGTAAAGGGTCTGGTTACTTATGTAAATGTGATATTTCTGTTATTTATTTTTAATTAATTTGCAGAAAATTCTAAACATCTGTTTTTGCTTTTTTATTATGGGGTATTGTGTGTAGATTGATGATGAAAAAAATAATTTAATCCATTTTAAAATAAGGCTGTAACATAGCAAAATGTGGAAAAGTGAAGGGGTCTGAATACTTTCTGAATGCATTGTATAGCATTGATTATTCAGTGCTTTGAAAACTTCAATCACCTTATTGAAACTGCTAATGAACACTACAAAGTCCAATTAAACTCTGAATTGCAAACTGCCTTGATTGCACTAGGGATTTGGGGGCATTATTTTTGTCTTTGGATTATACTGTTTGTCTTTATATATTGAACTTTTTATTGTTTATTATAGTCTACTGGGTACTATGTTTACATTACTGTCACGCTGCTCCAAGTAGGAATCTCTTGTTCTGTTGCAGGACATATGAAAATAAAACACTCCGGCCTCTTGACTCTCTTAACTGGTATTTTTCCTTCTCTTCACCTCCATCTACTGGCTCGCTGCTTCCCAAGTGCCTCCATGTTCCCATCCTAGCACTGCCATGGGATCATTCATCACTTCCACCATAAATTCCTTTAATCCAGCACCTCCCCTGCGTCCCCCACAATTATCTCACAATTTCTCCAACTGCAGGTCCTTGCACATCCTCCCTTTCTATTCCAAAATGACACTCTTTAAAACGCTCATCAAAAATTCATTCATCTCCCATTCTTCATCCACCTGACACACAATGTTCTCCAGCGATGCTCCCTGACCCGCTGAGTTACTCCAACACTTTGTGTCCATATTGAACTAACTTGATCTCAAAGTTTAACTGTTTCCATTCCCACCAATGCCATTTTTATTTCTATATCCAGCATCTTCGGTTTTATATTTCTGATTTCCAGTATCTTCAAATTTGTTTTTTATGCAGTGCCAATCTCCCCTGCTTTGTCTCAGCAGCTCTCTTCCTATGGATTTTGAATAATGGTGCCAAAAATGGTGGTGCCCTCGTGTGTAATATATACAAAAATAATTTCACTGTGCAGTTGCACATGTGACAAATAAAACACTATTGACTTTTGACCATTGATGTCCTTGGTGAAGTACCTGTGTGGGTTCTCTGTGTTAAAGTTGGAATATAAATGCAAGCTCTGTCGCTGTTTTAGAAGTAGAAAATATAATCAGCGATTGAGGGTCAGTGGATGACAGTGATATAAAGCTAGATAGACACAAAAAGCTGGAGTAACTCAGTATCTCTGGAGAGAAGGCATGGGTGACATTTCGGGTCAAGACCCTTCTTCAGACGCTGCCTGTCCCTCTGAGTTACTCTAGCTTTTTGTGTCTATCTTCGGTTTAAACCAGCATCTGCAGTTCCTTCCTACAAATAAAGCTAGATTTTAGAATCAAATGAAAGGCAGGAATTGCCAGCAGCTGTCATTTTTATTTCCACACCGTGTGGCCTCAAAGATAGAATTATCCATCAAAATTCAGAATAGTACACAATGGTTACAGCTCGCATCCCATTGATCGGCGATTACCCCTTTGTGCCTGATGCAACTAGGAGGTGCTAATTTCAACATCATGGGTGCTGAACTACAGACAGGAAAATCTTTGTTTTTAATGATAGTTCATCTATTAGAGATAACATTGAAAGTAGAACATACAGCACAAGTTCAAGCCCCATGGCCCACAATGTCTGTGCCGGACATGATACCAAGTTAAACTGACCTCCTCTACTTGCCTGTGATCTTATCCATTTATTCCTTGCATATCTACATACTATCTAAAAGTCTCCTAAATGCCATTATCATATCTGCCTTCATCACTATCCTGAAAGCAATTTCCAGTTACACTGTGTAAAAAGAGTTGCCCCACACACCTCCTCCAAACTTTAAACTTTGCTCCCCTCATCTTTGATTGGAATAAAAAGATGGATGGCAATGTTGAAATGAGAAGCTGGTATCAGCAATACATTTATCCTGCACTGTCACCTTTGGTATATCCCAAGGACTGATCGTTCATTTGTTCCTGAAACAACTGTACTTCATTAGCTGTGGATAGACACAAAATGTTGGAGTAACTCAGCGGGTCGGACAGCATCTCTGGACAAAAGAAATAGGTGGTGTTTCGGGTCGGAACCCTTCTTCCAGCACTTTACTCTAGCCTTACTCCAGCATTTCAACATAGAAACATAGAAAATAGGTGCAGGAGTAGGCCATTCGGCTCTTCGAGCCAGCAAGGCCATTCAATATGTTCATGGCTGATCATCCAAAGTCATTCCTGCTTTTTCCCCATATCCCTTGATTCTGTTAGCCATAAGGGAGAAATCTAACTCTCTTTTGAAAACATTCAGTGAATTGGCCTCCACTGACTTCTGTGGCAGAGAATTCCACACATTCACAAATCTGGGTGAAAAGGTTTTTACTCATCTCAGTCCTAAATGGCCTACCCCATATTTTTAAACTGTGACCCCTGGTTCTGGACTCCCCCAACATCGAGAACTTTTTTCTTGCATCTAGCCTGTAGAATCCCTTAAGAATGTTATATGTTTCTATAAGATCCCCTCTCATCCTTCTAAATTCAAGTGAATACAAGCCCAGTCGACCCATTCTTTCATCATATGTCAGTCCAGCCATGTCGGGAATTAACCTTTTAAACCTATGTTGCACTACCTCAAAAGGAAGAATTTTGTGTCTATCTTCCTTATAAACCAGCATCTGCAATTGCTTCCCACTTCATTGGCTGTGGCAGCTTTACATGTATTAATAAAGCAAACATACTGAAACTGGCAGTCTTAACTTGACATGATGTAAAACTGCTGGTAAACAAAGAGCCGACATATCTTCATGTCCAATCAATTCAAGTATTCATTTCTTCACGAAGAATGACCCATTATAACACAAAAACAGGTTGTTTGAAACAATTAGTCGAAGTAGAAGTTGCTCTTCCATGACCCCAACCACATTCTTGCCTGGTCTTAGCTTTTTATAGTAGCTAATGCATTATAAGGAATAGTCATGTAATGATTATATTACTAGACTCGAGGGCCACGACCTAATGTGAGTGAAATGCCACAGCAGCAATTTGAAAATGAATCTTGCCACAAAATTCTTGAAATAAAAAGCTGGTATCAGTGATAGGCTTATCTTCACTGTTACCTCTGGGGTGCCCCAAGGTCTGTTCCTTCATTTCTTCCTATTTCTCATTTGCACTCTGGCACTTGGTAACTTAGTGATGAAATGCGTGTACACTAGAGACGGTCAGCTCTATCTCCACAACACTTCTCTGCTTTGTCAAAATTGGCAAACCAAGATCGGACGGTAAATCAGCTGACATTTCCACCAGCCGGGTATAAGGAAGGTCAAAGCCACTTTCCGTAATCCCCAGGGCAAACTCCATTCCCTAGCCAAAGACTCCATCCCTATCCCTGGCACATATCCAGAGTGGAACCATTTGCAACCTTGCGATGATCTTCTGACCATGTAGCTGTGCTGTAACAATTGCCTAATTCCATCTCTCTAACACTGACATATCTGACACTGCCTTTGCCTTAGATATTCTGTTGTAGAAACCAATATCCATATCTTTGTTACCTCTAGCCTTGTCCATTCTTGTTCTTCCAGCCTCGTACCACTCTCTGTATATTTGAAGTGATCTAAATTGCTGATATCTCTGTCCTACCTGTACCTACCAATGTTTCCCATTCCTTCTGTGTTTGATGACAGAAAGCCATGGTTTTATAATTGTCAATTGAGGGATTTCAAATCCCTCCCTGGACCCACCTCTCCCTATCTCTGTAATCTTCCTTGCCTTGAAACCTTCTGAGATATCTCTGCCAACTCCAGTTATAGCCATTTGATCATCTGTAAATTTTATTGGTCCACATTTAGTGCCCAATCCTTTGCTGCCAAAGGCTGAATTACAAGAACGCTCCCTCAATCTTTACACTTACTTCCCATTCGTTCCTCCTTTAATATCCTCTTTAAAACTAAGCCTTTGGTTATCAATCTCCAAAATGGCTTGATGTTAGGATTTTATTGATAATGCTCCTGGAAAGCAATTCAGAATATTTTGCTTCATTTAAATTTGCTATATCTGTGCAAGATAATGTCGATGCCACATTCTCATCAAGAGAAATCATCAGGCCCTACTACCCTGAGTCATTTCCATATCATTTTAAACAACACATCCTGCACATTCTAATGAAAAGACACCCTGGAAACACCTTCAGGAACCATTTCAACATTGTTACAATCAACGCACGGCAACAGACTCCAACATCACAAGAAAGAACCTGGAAGCTCCTGTCATCTGGCACAGGACAGATTCCGTGACTCCCTCAATGGGTCTAAATTGATAGAATAACGTCTTTTTTATCTCTTGAGATGCAGAGTAGCTAGTTCGGGGGAAATATTTATCACTGGCATTCAATATTAAATGCATGTTATAAAATCAGTCATAGTTGCACTCTGGGACAGAATCTGTCATTGGGACAGAATGTGTGGCAGACTGTGCTACAGGCAGTTAATATCCTTTTTCACATTTAGCATTGATAGCCAAAGGGGAATTTCATCCCCTGCCTCCACATGTTTGTCAGTTTTAGTTTAGATGGCCATCTTTGTATTCCATCCCCTTTCTTTCCTGCTGGCCTTTCTTTTTTTCTCAGCAGGTGTGACATTTTTCTCTGCATCACATCACTAAGTGCACTTGTGCATGTTATCACGTAAGACCCACGATCACAATATTAAATGGTCTTTTGAGGGACACTGGCACAACCGGCAGCATGCTTACATTGTTTTGTCAGTTTCATTTCGGGGAAATAACTGTGTTGTGTTAGAAACAAAAGTGTTTTTTAAAATACAAACTAAGCTTAGAAATTATACCATGTAGCTGAAAAAAAAATCTGCACAATGATTAGCATATAGAGTGTTTTCACACCTGTAAGAAATATGCATTCCATCAATGGAGTGACATTGGAAACATTGTTGTATCAGCCACTGTTGTGCAGTGAGTGTTGTTTGCCGACCATAAAGGATGTATGGGTGGAAATGCTATCCCCTAGCGTGACTTGCTGAACAGCAATGTAAAAGAACCTACTAACGCTCCATCGGTGATAGCTTTGGAATCTTGCTGTGGAGAAAATGGCAAGGGAGTAATCAAGGTGGATGAAAACGGAGGCCTCCAGGTATAGCAGCAATAACCCCAGGCAGCAGACATGTGGTGAGCTGGAGAGGTATGAGTGGTTGCAACCTTTCTTTCTGTACGTGGCATGGGTTCCAGTGTACCTCAGAGCAAATGATATTTCCAATATCCCGGGGAAGGACAGAGAGCAGAACAGCAAAGCTGTACGTGAAAGGAAGGAAGGCAATAGCAACACTAGGTGTAGGGCCGGAGAAATGTAAAACATGAACAAGTTTGTTAATGCCACAAACCATAGATGATGATGTTTCTTACATTGACATTGAAAGAACTTTGAAAGCATATATTAATCCAGCCATTTTGGAGATTTCCAGGAGTTATATTTGGAGCATGCAACCAGGAGCATGCAACCAGGAGAAACTGGTAATGACTACTTTCTGATGAAAGGTCATTAATACAAAATTCTATTTTTCTCTCCAAGAACTCGGGTTCAATTCTGACCTCAGTTGCTGTCTGTGTGGAGTTTGCACATTCTGTCCTTAACAGTGTGGGTTCTCTTTGCATGCTTTGGTTTCCTCCCAAATTTCAAACACAGTGCAAACTCTGTGGGCCGAAGGGCCTTTTCCATGCTCCACCTCTCTATAACTATATAACCAAGACAGCTGTATAAACTGTGTAGGGCTAAGCTTAGCAATGAACCTGCTTTTCTCTTTTCGGTTTTTCTTTCACATTTTCAGCATCTGGAGTTTTGGGATTTACTGCCTGAGAAAATATCAGCCTATGAAAGCAGGCATTGTGGAACTGCTGTGGGTAAATGTAATTTAAATAGATAAAATACCTTATGAGCCATTGTGGCACAGCTGGTGGAACCCCTACTTCACAACCCCTGTGACCCAACTTCAATCCTGTCCTCTGGTGCTGTTTGCATGGAGCCTGCACGTTCTCCCTGTGACTGGGTGTGCTTTGTGTTTCTCCTGAGTGCTTGCAGCTCCCTCCCACAAACTGAAGGTGTGCAAGTTGGTTAATTGGCCACTGTAAATCAGTCCTTGTGCATTGGTGAATGGTGGATTCCAGAAGGCTTGATGGGGAGGTGGGGAGAATGATTTGGGGTTAGTGTAGGATTATTGTAAATGTGTTGTTGATGGTCACCTTAGTCTGATTGGGTTGAAGGGATTGATTTTGTGCTCTCTATGTAGTGTCTCTCTCTCAGAATCCCTTACAAGCATGGCATTAGCCTGGCCCTCCATCTCACAAATGATCAACCAATTCTCCTCTTTCTGTTCTAGTCCCAGTGTTTCATATCCATTGACAATTTCAGTATCCTGTAAACCAAACCAGTGAACCAGACATTTTCCTCCATATGGTCAATAATGTCAGAACAAGTAAGAGAAAGGTCTTACACCATGTTAAGTATTCAAGAACTGTTCTATTACACACAAGGCATTGGACCACACATGCAAATAAATTTTGCAGCTGTGATCTTTCTCACAAAACAAAAATTTACTCATTACAAACACTTCAACATATCCTATAGTTGTCCGAATAATCTCTAGACCAAGAAATATAAAGTTCAGTGATTCTCTGCACTAAAACGAGTCACATCAATAAATAGAACTGATAGATATCGTGTGCTTCAGCTGCTGTGATTCTCCCTATATGAGCTGTAAGGGCAATATGTAACATCAAACCATCACTCAATATCAGACTGCATCTCCTTCTTCCAAAACAAGAAGCTGTGCTTTAAAAATAGGAACATTCCAATGGCACTCCAAATTGCATGCTGATGCAGAGTAATTAGATTCAGTTACCTGAGGCAATGGTTTGCTATTCACTTGCCTTTCCGCTACCAGTGGTCTGCAATCTTATTCATGTGCTAAGCAACACAAAGGAAAACACAGAAGTGTGTTGTATTTTGATTGTCAATGATAAGTCATCTGCTTCAGTTGTACCCAGTAGACCCTGTCAAACTAAATCTCACTTTAATTTCTTTTTCTCCTTGGCCTAGTTACTGATCTAACATTTTCAATTCCTTTTGCAAGATTGAAATTGATATGATTTTGCTGAGCAGAAGGTGAATAAATGGGACTAAAATTCTGTTCAGCCATGTGACAATTACATTTGATCCTTGCAATTGCTCTAAAATGCCCTCATCAGTTTGTTTAGGCTGGGACATCAATTTCTCTCTCCCTTTTTTGAACAAAGATGTAATAGTCACAGTATGTGTAGGAAGGAACTGCAGATGCTGTTTTACACTGAAGATAAACACAAAATGCTGGAGTAACTCAGCAGGACAGGCAGCATCTCTGGAGAGAAGGAATGGGTAACCTTTCGGGATAAGACTGGAGTCTGAAGAAGGGTCTTGACCCGAAACGCCACCCATTCCTTCTCTCCAGAGATGTTGTCTTTCCAGCTGAGTTAGTCCAGCACTTTGTGTCTATCTAATAATTACAATACTTTGGTTTTCTTATCCAATTCCCAGATCAAAGGGAACTTTGATTGTGGAATTTCCACATCTCTCAACAACCCAGGAAGTATCTCTTGTGAGGTAGACACAAAATGCTGAAGTAACTCAGCGGGACAGGCAGCATCTCTGGAGAGAAGGAATGGGTGACGTTTCGGGTCAAGACCCTTCTTCAGACTGATGTTAGGGGAGTGGGCGAGACAGAGATAGAAAGTAGTCAGAGACAGTAAGACCAGTGGGAGAACTTGGAAAGGTGAGGGGATGGAGAGAGAGGGAAAGCAAGGGCTATTTTAAGTTAGAGAAATCAATGTTCATACTGCTGGGGTGTAAGCTACTCAAGTGAAATATGAGGTGCTGTTCCTCCAATTTGCGCTGGGCCTCTCTCTGACAATGGAGGAGGCCCAGGAGAGAAAGGTCAGATTGGTGAGGGGGAGTTAAAGTGCTGAGCAATCGGGAGATCAGATAAGAGCGGAGGTGTTCAACGAAATGATCGCCGAGCCTGCACTTAGTCTCGCCAATGTACAGTGCCGAGCCTGCGTTTGGTTGAGGAAGTATCTCTTATTGACTTTTCTAATTTGAATGTTGATAATGATAACCATTGATCTACATTCATTTTTTTTGCTATTATTAATCTTTCCAATTATACGACATGCTTTGTTATTAAATGTTGGTGGCAGTTTCTTCTCGAGTGAACAAAGTTGCAAAAAAGAATAGGATAAAGGTCAATACACCATATAATGGATTTCAGAATAAAAAGCTGCTAATACTCAGCAATTCAGGCAATGTCTGTGGAGAGAGGGAAACAGAGTTAACATTTTACATTCCTCAGAATTGTGAAAAGTTTGAAATGAAATAAGCATTAATTTGCAGAAAAGTACGGGGGGGGGGATGGAGAGAAATAAAGCCAATGCCAGTGGTACGGTCAACTACACTATCAACAAAAGTGGAAGGGAATCTCTGATGCAGGACAAAGGAAGGCCAAGCAATGCTGGCTGAAAGATGGTGGTGAAAGCGTGACTGGAGGAGGTGAAAATCGGGGAAGATGAATGAAATCTGAAATACCAGAGTAAAAAAATAATCAAACATTGGAAATGTGCAATGCGGGGATGGGCCAAAGGGCCTGTTTCCACACCATAATCTCTAAACCAAAGCAAAGTGATGCTGAAATTAATGAGTACAGGAAGAGACAAGAGGAAAATTTTGTGGAGGAAGATGGGAAGATGACGGTGAAAGTATTGCACGGCAACATTTTATAGGGAAAGTTGCTGTAGAAGACTGTACAAAACACAAACTCAGAGACAAAAATAACTGTACAGGGCCCAGGGCAGAATAATATCCTAATTTCACCTGAATTAAAGGATACATCACTCATGATTCCATTTTCTAACATGTCTTGACATTGTCACGACTTCCCTTTTGTCTTCTAGTCTCCCTTCCTAAAACCACTTGATTCTTGCTGCCACTGCATTATTTGTGATTTTTCACTCTGTCCCTTGACGAATATGAAAATCGTGTTCAGCATACCCTCAATTCCCCATAATAGATGGTGGCTGAGCAGAACTCACTGCATGGAGCACAAAGTCATCCAGCTGGAATTCATAATATGACATGACATTAATGAACATTTAGAAAGCCAAAGCAGTCATCATGGACGTAAAGAAACAGGTCACACTTGAATGATATAATGGATTTTTAACAAAAGAGAATATCTTGATAAAGGGAACGTGATGGATGATATGTAAATTAATTTTTCAGCAAACGTTGGAAAATATGCCTCCTGAAAGAAGCTTTATTAAAATTAAGGTACAGAATCCAGTTTAAAAATACAGGAAATGCCAGTAGATAGGAAGTAAAATGTAGAAAATTGGATGTTTCGGATTAGAATCAGTGCCATGTTTTCTTAAAAAAGGAAATTCACACTGAAGTTTGTTAATGATACTAAGTCAAGAAATCATGCAGCCTGGAAGAAAGAATAAGAGAGGTTTCAAATCTCTGGTGGATCAGGAGATTTATAACAGAGATATAGTTAATTCAGGGGAAAAAAAGTGATGTAAAGAAGTATACTTGGGCAGAACAAAAATTTATACCATCATTTAGAGCAATCTGCAATGCTTTGGCTGAGAAGATGATGGGCATGGCTACTCTTGCAAGACTTGTAAAGTATCTAGATGAGCACGAATCTCCAATTAGTATAGCTGAATACTAGATGATTGGCCAGGACATGATGGGCCGATAGGTTATTTCTGCGATGTAAGACTCAACGACTTTGTTTTTAGACAATGATGAACCATAACATATTGAATATTGAAGTGGAAATTTTACATCTGTCCTTCCTTAGCATTAGTTTAGTTTTAGTTTAGAGATACAGCACAGAAACAGGCTCTTCAGCCCACTGAGTCAGCGCCGACCAGCGATTCCCGCAAATTAACACTATCCTACACACACTAGGGGCAATTTACATTTATACTAAGCCAATTAACCAACACTTGGGGCTCACGTTGTCGACCTCCCCATGGTGAGCCCTGTCAACTGACCTCAATTAGGCGAACGACAACAAACAGAGACAGCAGAACCAGAAGCAGCTTCATAACTTCTGCTGCCTCAAACGCAAGAAGAAGACCAACACTTAATGTACGTCTTCGCAATATGGGAGGAAACCGAAGATCTCGGAGAAAACCCATGCGGTCACGGGGAGAACATACAAACGCCGCACAGACAACACCCGTAGTCGGGATTGAACCCGGGTCTCTGGCACTGAAAGCACTGTAAGGCAGCAACTCTACTGCTGCGCCACCGTGCCGCCCTGATTAGTCTGATAATAATTGGTGAATTGTGAGGGAATGCAAACGTGAGGCCGTGTGCAGAAATACATGCTAATTTGGCTGAAATTGTAATGTATCCTTCTTTTATCAAGGCAGTTTTCTTTATTGAAGAATTGGCAATTCCCTGACAGACCATGCATACCACCATCTGCTGCATCTGCTCCCAAGGTGAAGCTTTCTACTCTGGGACATCTGAGATGTCCTCTTTCTCCAGGAATTGTTTTCCCCCCATGACACCCCCCAGACAGAAAAGAGGTAGAGTTCACCCCATCTGCCTCCAGATCCAATACAACATTCTCTGTCACTTCTGCCAATTCCAACATGATCCCACCAAAATGTTCCAGAAGGGTTAAGAGGGACCTGAGGGGCAATTTTTTCACTCTGGTGTGTCTATCGAATGAGCTGCCAGAGGAGGCAGTTGAGACAGGTACCAAAACAGTCTTTAAAACACAGTTAAAAAATAAAGATATTTGGACAAGTACATGGATTCGAAAGGTTTAGAGGGAAGATAGACGTCGTCTGAAGAAGGATTCTAACCCAAAACGTCACCTATTTCTTTTCACCAGAGATGCTGCCTGACCCGCTGAGTTACTCTGGCATTTTGTGCCTATCTTTGGTATAAATCAGCAGCTGCAGTTCCTTCCTACACAATGCAAAATGAAGGGAAATGGGATTAGCTTAGATGGGGCATCTTGGTTGGCATGGACGAGTTGGGAAAAGAGCCCATTTCCATGCTGCATGACTCCATGACACAAGGTCTGTTATTTTGCTCAATGTTCCAGCATCTGCAGTCTCCTGAGTCTCTCTGCCACCTGGCTTGGGTTTTTTCTGCACATTCATTCACTGCAGCATGTGGATCTTAGCCAACCAAGCTCGTTGCAGCTATATTCCCCCTGCCTCTGAATAATAACATTGGCGCTTAAGTATTCCACAGGGAGTTACATCTAGTAAATGACTCGAGGTTTCTTACTGGCAAACATTAAAATAGATTGTTGTTGCTCTGTGTATTGCTATCGAGGTTTAATGCATCAGATCTGAAATGCATCCAGTAAAGATATCAGTACTCTCTACCTAATTTGGATTATAAATGACATTTATTTGCCATCACCCCCTTGCCACGCTCTCAAAAAATTAATACGGCCTTTCATTTGACTTATTGTTGTTCACATTGGAGGTAAAATCATAGAAAGATGGCTCTTTAGGGCAGAGGGAAAAGCTCATTTTCCCCATCATGTTAAATCTATCTATGCAAGGTCAGGCTCATTTGATGGGGCTTTTTGAACTTAGGCCTTAAGGTACCGGAAAGACTATTAGTTGTAACTACATCTATTTATTCAAGAAACCTTCTTGACTAAATTAGAAAATTGCTAAACAGAACAAGACTATTTCTGCAAGTAAACTCTGTTAATTTTGCTTGGTCACCATTCCCTTTCCAATTAACTCTGTGATTCAGCTGACAATGTCTCCTCGCTCTGCTAGTTTAGTGGCAATTAATGAGTTTAAAATAAATGTTAACTTTTCTGCTGACATCGAGGTGAATGTAACTAAAGACGTACAAATTGTAAATTATAAATGCATCCGGGTTTTGATGTACTCTAAAAGCTATTCATTGAGTCAAGTGGAGAAATAATGGATAGGAAACCCAGAAGTGCAAATCTCCCATAGTATCCCACGGTTTTTAATTGAGAAGAAGCCTCAATTCAGGTCAGGTTCAGCTCAAACTCCATCATCAAGTTTGCTGATGACACTGTGGTGGTTGGCCGAATCTCCGACAACGATGAGAAGGCCTACCGGGAGGAGGTGGCTGATCTGGCACTCTGGTGTCAGGACAATAGCCTCCTCTTGAATGTCACTAAAACTAAGGAGCTGATTGTGGACTTTAGAAGGGCTAAACATCCAAGGACGTACACGCCACTGGAGATAAATGGGTCTACTGTGGATAGTGTGAGCAGTTTTAAATACTTGGGAGTCCACATCACAGAGGATCTGACATGGGCAGCGCACATTGCCGCACTGGTGGGTAAGGCAAAGCAGCGCCTTTACCACCTTAGACAGCTGAGGAAATTCAGAGTGTCTCTGAGGATCCTTCATTGCTTCTACTCTGGGGCTGTAGAGAGCATCCTGTCCGGCAACATTACAGTCTGGTTTGGGAACAGCTCTGCCCAGGACAGGATGGCCCTGCAGAGAGTAGTGCGTTCGGCAGAACGCACCATGGGAACTACACTCGCCCCCCTGCAGGACCTATACATCAGGAGGTGCAGATCCAGAGCAAGCAAGATTATGAGGGACCCCTGCCACCCCAGTAACGGACTGTTCCAGATGCTACGATCAGGCAAACGCCTCCGCTGTCACGCTGCGAAAACGGAGGAGATGAGGAGTTTCTTCCCACAGGCCATCAGGACTGTCAACTTTTATAACTCCAGGGACTAAATTTTGTCTTCTCTATAGTAACTTTATTAACTTTATTTATATGCTGTAACTGTAATTCTTTTTTGTGCACAATCCGCAGGCATTGCCACTTTCATTTCACTGCACATCGTGTATGTGTATATGACAAATAAACTTTGACTTGACTTGACTTTACTTTTTCCATGGATTTCTTGGCTGACGGTTAGCCAGACTTAACAGGCTGGCTGCCTTCTAGGAAAGGCAGAAGACTGCAGCAGGAAAGTGGGCAGGGAGAGATCACTGTTGGAATTCTGGATGGAGATGTGGAGGATCAGATGAAATTATATTAATGAAGGGCACCCGTTGACCATTGTTGAGCTACAGTTCCATGTACCCATGAAGTACCTCGTCATATGTAATCTGTCATAATGTGTACGTTTGCATTTGGAGTATGGGGTATATAATAAATAAGATAGCTGCAACTTTACCCAACTTAGATATAAACAGCAACACTTTTCCTGAGAGATCTGTACATATCAATCATGAATAAACTCTCAAAATGACAGCTTTCCCAGCTTAAAGGATGTTGAATTCAAATTAGAAGAGCCAACAGGTGTACAAAATTGTGAGAGGAACTTTGACTTTGAACTGGAAATTAAAGGTCTATTCCTGTCTATTCCAAAACCAGTCCAGGAACAATCTTCCCTTACTGTTTGCATAATGTTCCTTCCTTCATTCACTTTGCACAACCTATCCTTATATGCATCAGCATATCAGCATTAAATATTCCAACCTCTTTACTGTTCTGACTGATCCTTTCCTTTCATTCCAATTGTTGTCTCCACCTCCCAGTCTGTGTTCCGAGTAAGACAACATTTCACTGACAGGAAAAGCTATAACAATTAATACTCTGAGGATTGTCTCCTTTCTGCTCACTTTTAAAAGCTTGCAAGTGTTTTATTGAATATTAATCCAATATCTAGGACTTGACGAGTTGCATTCCTAATTACTCAGACTTGGTTCTTGCGACTCTGATCCTTTTTGAAGTTTTCCTAACTTTTTGCAGCGCAATATATACTTAACATGCAGTGTGAACATTAGTACTAACCAGATTAACTTACTGGGAGGTTATTTAGCAGCATCTCACCTCCTCTAACATATTTTGATACAGATAATATCTTGTGTTCAGTTTTGGTCACCTTGCAATAAAAAAGATGCCATTAAGCTGGAAAAATACAGTGAAGATTTACAAGGATGTTGCCAAGACTCGAGAGCCTGAGCTTTAAGAGGAGATGCAGGCTAGGACCAAATGGGACTATCTTAGATGAGACATCTTGGTTGGCATGGACGACGTTTGCCAAAGGGCCTGTTTCTGTGCTGGATATCTCTTATGCCCTATGCCATCAGTGCATCAAGTGTAAGCTGGTGCTCATGGCATCCCCACAACATTGCAATTATTTCCCACATTATCTCTCGCTAATGTGATCATCAACACCACTCTTAAAACCTTAATGCACTCTTCAGCTATGATTTCCAAGTAGGAACATAGGAACATAGAAAATAGGTGCAGGAGTAGGCCATTCGGCCCTTTGAACCAACACCGCCATTCAATGTGATCGTGGCTGATCATCCACAATAGGTACCCGGTTCCTGCCTTCTCCCCATACCCCTTGATTCCGCTAGCCCTAAGAGCTATATCTAACTCTCTTTTGAATGCATCCAGGGAATCAGCCTCCACTGCCTTCTGATGCAGAGAATTCCACAAATTCACAACTCTCTGGGTGAAAAAGTTTTTCCTCATCGCAGTTCTAAATGGCCTACCCCTTATTCTTAAACTGTGGCCCCTGGTTCTGGATTCCCCCAACATCGGGAACATTTTTCCTGCATCCAGCATGTCCAGTCCTTTAATAATTTTACATGTTTCTACAAGATCCCCTCGCATCCTTCTAAATTCCAGTGAATACAAGCCCAGTCATACCATTCTTTCATCATATGACAGTCCATCCCAGGAATTAACCTCAGTGAACCTATGCTGCACTCCCTCAATAGCAAGAATGTCCTTCCTCAAATTAGGAGACCAAAACTGCACACAATACTCCAGGTTTGGTCTCACCAGGGCCCTGTACAACTGCAGAAGGACCTCTTTGCTCCTATACTCAAATTCTCTCATTATGAAGGCCAACATTCCATTAGCTTTCTTCATTGCCTGCTGTACCTGCATGCTTAATAGCAACATCCAATGTCATTAAATGGTTTGCAAACCTCCATTTTGCTGTTGCTATAATCCATTTGAAAAATTGTGTAAAAATCAATGTCAAGAAATCGTAATGCTACATATGTAAATGGAACATTAACTAATTTACTTGTAACTAGTCTAATACTTGTTTTCATTAGAAAAGGATAAAAATGATAGAACATGCATATGTAAAGGTCCTTCCACATTTCTGGTGCAGCACTGAGGAAGTGCCGCACTATCGGAAGTGTCAACCTTTGGATGTGACATCTTTACTTCACTCTCAGTTGGACAACAAAAAGAAAATCACACAATGCTATTTGAAGAAGAGCAGGTGGATTATCGTCACTGATCAGGACAGGACTTACTCATATTCAGCCAAACTTGTTCATTCAGTACACAAATGTTAATGTACTAACTAATAATGAGACTCATGCCATTAAATTGTAGACATAACAAATGTGCCAATCTTTGGCCTTTAAGTGCTCTGGCAATATCCAAAATATGGGTACCAAATTCCTGCTGTATGTCAACAATTTTTATTTTAAAAATAATACATTTGTTGCAATAAATTCCTATTTGATTTTTTACTGTTTTGGTTAACTCCAATGTTGAATATACTCCTAGAAATTTCATAATTTGACGTCCTGCATTGATCAAACCTCCCTCCATTCCCAACTCCCTCAACCATCTTTAAACAACACATCTTGAACCTCTGGGTGAAAAGACACATGCTCTTGACCCCAATCTCCAACAGAAGTCTTTATGCTTGCTTTGTTTTGGACTCCCAAAATATCACATTCTCCTTCAACCACAGGGATACTGCTCTGTTATTTATTCTGTTTGAGTTAATTATAGTTGCATTCAATAAAACAACCTTTAATTTTTGGAGACCACAGTAACAATCTTGGAGTTACTGTCTGCACAAATGCAGCCTGTCCTGCTGTGCTTTTCAAGCATTTTCTGTGCTTATCTTTGATTTCCAGCATCTGGTAAAATTCAATTTATATTAGAGGAACTTGGCATACTTAAAATTTGTCAAAGCACTTGATCATTTCAAGTTTCAAAATAAATTTAAACTAAATTGTTACGCTCTACAACCTGGGACTCTGTTTATGAAAGAATCAGGGATGTCATCATCTCAGGGTAACGCAATTAACATTTCTCTAAAAAGGCGGCACAGTGGTGCAGCTGGTAAAAATGCTGCCTCATTGCGCAAGAGACCCAGGTTTAATCCTGACCTTGGATGCTGTCTGTGTGGAGCTCGCACAATGACTGCATGGGTTTCCTACAGATGCACCAGTTTCCTCCCACATTCCAAAGCCATGCGGGTTTGGACATTAAATGGCCTCTGGAAATTGCCCTAGGTGTGTAGGGTTTGGAGTGGAGTATAGAAAGTAGGATAACATTGAGCTAGAATGGGCGATGGTTGGTGTGGACTCAGTGGGTTGAAGGGTGTGTTTTCGTGTTGTATCTTTCAATCAATAAACAAGGCCGTAATACTTTTCTGGGTGAAAAACATTGACACAACTTTTGAGCTAAATCACACAATAATTGATATAAAGAAGATTGGAAAATTCATTCAGCAGGTAAAATATGCTTTTCAACAAATGATAAAAATCTGAGACCTCACTACTAAACACTGAAAATACCAAGTAATCTTACTGAATTCAATGGGGTCACTCAGAAGTGGAGCAATTTACTGCTGGCTAGAATAGTTAATGCTGTTGAGGCATGCTGATCAGGAATGCAGCGAATGTACACTTACTTAGAAGAAGCTTCCTGAATCAAGATACAACATGGATTGGACTTAATAGGATTGGATCGCAAACTGAAACGATTTCACAATGAGGTATGTTGATTGCTGGATTGCCCGATCTTCAGCATGGGCTGCAACTGAAAACATTTTTTGTTGATTTTGTGATAGTGCAAGTCCCAGCCTGTTCCACTGTTCAGCAAATGGGAGTAGATTTTATTCTATTAATACTACAGACATTGTCGAATTGATTAACATTTCCATTAAATCACCCTGGTTAGTACCACAGAAGTGGCTTTTTTAAATTAATATGTGCAGGAATACAAAACTGCTTTGAATATTAACCTTTCACAAATGAATACAATTGTCAGGAAATTCCAATATTCAGCTGACTGGGCTGGTAGTAACTATGGAAATATGTGCAGTAGTCAGCAAGTTGCTCTGCGGTAAAAAAAAATGAAACTGCTACTCTGGCAACTTCAAATTACATGCTATTCAGGCGAAAGGAAATGATTTCTGCTATTCATGCAAAGCAAATATTTAAATGCATCTTTCTCTCTATTTGTTTATGTATAGAACTTGGTCATAGCATTTTATCTGTTGTATCTGTTCCTCTTTTACGACCAGCAAACAAATCAATAATCAAGCTTGAGAGAATGAACATTAATAACCTGTCCAACTAGGTATTGATTTGTACATCAAGTCAATTCCAAGCATCTGAAACTCGAAATGTGTCTGCTCCTGTTGTTAATGAGCTAATGAGGCTCAGAAAGTATCCATTAAGAAGGCAGAAATTGTATGGTTATTTTGGGCAAAGCTCCAGAGATGTACAAGATGCTTGCGGGAGGGCATTTATATTGAAACCCGGGTCTGCCCTGGCCTGATTAGCCACATGATGACTGCATCCAACAAAGTGGTAACAACAGACAGGATGATTTCTTTACTTGTTGAATTTTTACATGTGTAAAATGTACATGGACTGGTCAGACTGAATGTTCCAGCTGAACTCAATGTGTTTTCGTAATGACTTCAGTAGGTCAATAAGAGACAAATATAGATATCTGACATTGTGTGAAAGTTGGCATTTTAAAATGGAACAGTTATTGTTTTCCTTCTGGAGTTTACCAGATGGAAACTTATACTAAAATTCGTGCTTCTCATTTTAGAAACCTAAACATTACCAGTTGAAAGCTTTGAAAATTAAATATTTATTCCTTTCCAATTAAACATTAAAATAATGGGCTGGAACTTTCTGGGGGCAGCGGGCTGTGTTTGTTCGTGCCAATAAACAAACTGTACTCAAAATGGCACATAGTACTGGAGTAACTCAGTGGATCAGGCATCTCTGAAGAACATGGATAGGTGACGTTTCAGGTCTAGTCCCTTTTTCAGACTTCATCCTTCACCTGACTGCCAGACAAAATGTGCTACCCATTTCCAGATCTCCCATGATAGACATGTAGACACACATCAGAACCTTGTATGGCATTTTCCATCGCCACACCAAGGTCTGCAGATGAAATAGCTGAGAAAGCTTTTGCGCCCTGAAAGGTTGTGCCAGATATCAAAACTGTTGAGTCTTTTGAATGCTTCTGGATGCCACTGATTCAAAACAAATTAAGACGTATTAAAAATCAATTAAACTCAATGCTTTATTGAAAACATTAAAAAAATTAATTATACAAAACACTAAACACTTTAATGTGTGAAAGCATTTAAAATAAGACAATGGTTAAATTACTTCATACTTATTCTTTGTTCTTGTGGACATTCATTACACACCCTCTATCACAAGGAGATCCTTCTTTTGGTAAGGAGAGCAGATCTGCACAGCACATTCCACCTGAAGCTTTTTGGCATCCCCTTTACAGCTCACACTTCCACCCAGTCCAGTATATCTGCTAATATGAATTTGTTACACTTAGATTTTCTTTTATTCCTCCCCATTCCAATTATTGTTATAGATTGCAAATATTTACTGACCCAACATTGATCCCTGTGGCATCCCACCTGTCACAGCCTCCGGGAAGACCCTGAAACCAGTTATTTGATTAGATTTGCAGTCATTGTTAATCACCTTTGTATATTGTTAAGTTGTTTATACTTCATTTTTCCTGAAGAGAAAGGAGACTATGGCGCATTTCTAAGAATCAATACACTGTTCTCTCCAGATCAAAATAGGTGTCCATATTGTGATCATGAGGTATGGTTACCTTGCAGCAATTTATCATTACTGCAAAAAGTCTGGACCGTTCAGTCTGCAATCTCCAGTTCTCAAATAGATAAGTATTCTGTCTTTAAAATAAGGCCTTACCTCTTGGATATAAACATGCTATGTCTCAATGCCATTAAGCCATTACAGGAAGGAGTCTCACAACCAGCTACCTTTTAATATTTAAAGACGATGAATCAGTGAGAGGAAAAGGACAGGCAACATGCACAGAGGAATGGGAGCGTTGTTGAGACATAGGGAACTGGAATAGTTAACCTAGTTACGTGTAGCTGATGAGTTGTAATATGGGAAATACAGCAGCTAATTTACAAGGACTGAGCCTTCACAGTTGGCAATATGATAATAACCAAATAATCTGTTTATGAGGAACAAATATTGGTCAGGATTACTGTGGTGAAATTGTGTCGTGGGAGCTTTTGCAACACCTAAGAGGATAAATATTGGTTTAGCATTGTATTCAAAAGTCAGCCCTGCCAACAGAAAATTACAGGAAGCCTCTCTCCAACCTTTGATATCTTGACCCTGCAGTCACCTGATATATTCTTCATTGCCTTAGTATCATTATTTGAGTGTGACCCTGTCATTAGAATCGTAGAATGGCATCATATAACATGGTATAAGGCTCCTCAGCCCAGCTCATCCACGTCAACCAAGTTGTCCACCTGAGCTATCCATTTGCTTGCATTTGACCCATATCCTTTTATTGTCCTATCCATGTATCTGTTTACATGTCTTAAATGTTGTGACCATTCACCTTATCTACGCTCATTGAAATGTTATATGCCTCTAAATGCATGCACTTCAGTCTCCTTTGGAAAAAGCCACGCCTATGTAGTCTCTTCTTTTAACTCAAGCCCTCCAGCCCAGTAACATTTTTGTTAATCTTTTTAGATTTTAGATTTAGATTTTTAGATTTAGAGATACAGCGCGGAAACAGGCCCTTCGGCCCACCAGGTCCGCGCCGCCCAGCAATCCCCGCACACACTAACACTATCCTACACACACTAGGGACAATTTTTACATTTGCCCAGCCAATTAACCTACATACCAGTACGTCTTTGGAGTGTGGGAGGAAACCGAAGATCTCGGAGAAAACCCACACAGGTCACAGGGAGAACGTACAAACTCCGTACAGACGGCGCCAGTAGTCTGGATCGAACTTGAGTCTCCGGCGCTGCATTCGCTGTAAGGCAGCAACTCTACCGCTGCGCCACCGTGCCGCCCTTTTCTGCACCACTTCCAACTTAATGACATCCTTCCTATAGTGTGGCAACCAGAACGGCACACAATACTCCAAATGCTGTCTTTCCAATGTCTTGTACATGACGTCCCAGCTCTTGTACTCGTTGCCCTAACCAATGAAGGCAAGTGTGCTAAACGTCTTCTTCAACACGAATGTCACCATTTTCAATGGACACAAGTGTTCGCTAGCTCTCTTTGTTCTAAAACACTCTCCAGCACCCTGCCATTTATTGTGTTGATTTAACTTCTCAAAAGGCAACACTGTGCATTTGTCTGCATTAAATTCCATCTGCATTGCATGGCTCATTTTCCCTAGATCTTGTTGTGGAACACATTTTACTAAATTGAAAGTGCAACATAATACAAGTTGTTGTTATTAAGGACTAAGGAAGGTAAGAAATTCCAGACACACGAGGAAATGAGAAATCTGATCTCTTAAGTTCAACAAAACCATGTTCCAAGAATGTGAGAGAATATAGGATTTAGCCTATTTTGATCATAGGAATGAGAAAAGGGCATTTGTAGATTAAATGATCAAGGTGTTTGTCAAGTAATGAGGAACTTTAAAGATTTCAACAGTTGTGAGAGGGTTAACCAAGCAGGATTAGGTGGCTGGGATACAAAGACTGAGACATTGGACTGGTTTTCAGGTCCAAGATGGTCTTTTATTTCCCTAGGAAGTTTTAGTTACTAAAATGGATGTGATTCTAGTGTAAGTAAAAGCTTATCTGAAAATTCTATTAAAAAGAAGCTGCAAGCGCATTACCGTGAAAATTTGTGTAGAGGCAGTGTTGCTTTCAGACCTGTAATGATTTCTACCAGTTATTAACATAACTGCTGCTAATACAGTCAGTCATGCTGCACCACTGGCTCCCTCTGTCATTTCATGAACCTTCCACATCAGTATATAGGGAGCAAAATGAATAGCAACATTAGAAAATAACGTACAAGATGACAGCAAATATCCAAACTTATAAAATGCTCCATTCTTGGAAGGTGTAGCACATCCTTGTATCAATAAATTCATGTTGAGATGTGCAAAAAGGGATTAGCAGTTAGAACACCCAGAACATCCTGCCTCCCTTTACTTGAAACAGTCCATAACCAACATGCCTTTAATGAAAGCCTGCCAACTGACATCTTGGTGCCATATGGAGCAAAGACGAAATCGCTCAAGACTGAGTCTTGTATGTGTCTGACCTACAAGATAAAATCTTTAACAGCACTAATGCATTCCCCACCACAACAAGAACATAAAGTGAGAAGTCCTTAGGTTGATTCAAAATCTTCCAGGTGAAAATCCCGTTCCTCTCTCTGAAAAGGAAGGACTGACTGGCTAGGACAATATATCCTCATTGCACCACCTACCGGCTCCTTCTTAATTGCAAAGTTAGCATTTACTGCTGTTAGATACCAGGAAAAGTGCCCTGAAACCTGTTGCATGTAAACAAAATGAACTGCAGCACAATGAGAGCAGTTAGGATGTTTTGACTGGAATTAAAACAGTGTACATGATGTAACTCAGAAAGATGGGGATGCCTTCTTTATGTTCCATACCCCTTGGACAAAGCACCGGCTAGCAATTCAAAGCAACATTTAAGACTACATGGCAATTATTTGCTGTATGTTTACTTTCTGTATTTCATGAACTAGCACACCAAGGTCCTTCTGAACACTAACCTCTAATAGTTTCCCATCATTTAAAATGCATTTGACTTCTCTATTCTTCCTATTAAAATGAATAATATTTACCCATCTTAATTGTCATCTTCCACCTTTTATTGCCCACTCCCTTGATCTATCAAGCACTTTTTGCAGAACCATGAAGAGAAACCGGATAGAAAGAAGCAGTAAGCCTGTGATGGACTGGGCTGTGTCCACAACTCTCTGAGGTTTATGTGGTCAAGAGCAGAGCAGTTGTCATACGAGGCTGAGATGCATCCTGTCAGAATACTGCAGTGGTTCACAATCCAACAGTAATTTTAACTGGAAATGAACATAATCCACCACTGATTAAACCACATTTCTGAGGATTTGTGCATAAAAAACATACACAAATGCATCCAATATCGGGACTTTTATTTCTCCCTATCATGCGGCACGGACAAACTGAAAAATATATTTTTCACTTGCAAAAATACTTTGCGGAATTATATTTTGCAGAGCCAGCTCTGGGCAGAACCAAAAAAAACTGAAATGGGAAATAACCCGTTATTGATATTTATAAGTAGTTCCATAAATGTTTAAATGAAAAACCGTCATGAATTTTTTAGTTCTCTCTGACATTTAACAGAAATGACCTAGAAATTCCAAAACACAGCTTCATAAGCAATGGTACTGTGCTGTCGAAAGTGGGCTTAAACCAGAGTAAATGTTCACACATTTCCAGGTAACTTGGCATCCACTGGGAAATTTGTCCGTTGATTTTTTTAGGGTGGGATTTCTATTCTCACTGGCACATTTATTCCACTGTGAAATTCACCCAGTGCTGCAATATGCAAAATACGACTTATGAATATACAGACCAACCAACCGTTATGGACACCTATTCCCCGAAGACTGTGCTATTTAAAAGGCCAACCCTCAAACTGTATTATCCGTCTTCACATAGATATGTGACCTTCCGCAAAATCCAATGAGGTTGTATGTGTGCCTGAACTTTTTTCATGTGGAGGTCAAGGTCATAGTTGCCAAATCTTTGCTTATTAAGTGCACAAGGAACACAGAGCCAAGCCTGCAATAGTTGATCAGGGACGACAATCAAAGGGTGAATTACATTTCTGCTCGGCTCACGTTTCCATATTCAATTAATTTTACAAGCCTCACCGTGTTCCCATGAAAACATCAGATGGAGAAAGGAGGTCTTCCTCAATCTTATGTAATGTTACTTTTCACAAGCAAGCTTAGCCTCCAAAAATGATTCCTTGATTTCCCCTACCCCCAACCCAGCCTAGATTGAACTTTAAACTACTTATGTGCATCAAGGTTAGCCAATAAGAAAATGGAAGTTGCAACAATTCTTTCCAATGCCACAGAGATACAAAGAGTGCACCAAATTAGTGAGAAATGGTTCGTAACCCCTTCCAGTGTGTGATTATATGGTATAATTGCACAATGATCAAGGTACTGGAACGTGAAGGTCTAGACAATTGATCTGGAGACAGAAGAATGAATCGCTTCCATCACCTGTGTTATGATCGTCTCTTTGCAATGTGGCTCACCTCACCTCAGTCAGGCAGATTAACTCACACCTTTTGGTGATTTGGAGATACTCACAGGACAAATGTTGATTAGGCCACTTCATCATCATAAGACCATAAGTGATCGGAGCGGACTTAGGCCATTTGGCCCATCAAGTCTACTCCACCATTCAATCATGGCTGATCTATCTCTCCCTCCTCACCCCATTCTCCTGTCTTATCCCCACAACCTCTGACTCCCGTCTCCCGTACTAATCACAAAATTTCTTGAACATATGATCATATAGAGGGAAGGATGGGGGGAGGGGGATCCCTGTCACACTGGTCCTCTACATCCCCACTTCCCTGCATTTTCCTTCTGCCTGGCAACATTTACTGCTGCCTCCATTGGGAAGGTGCTTTGAGTACCGACTCACTCCAAAAACTGTTGTGACAATGAAATGACAGCTCTGAGCTTGACACAGAGACCTTGGCAGATATTGCTCAGGAAGATTTCAGCATAAGACTTAAGCATAAGATTTTAGCATAAGAATCCATGTGCAAATCCTCAATGTGCTACATTTATTGTGCCTTTGCCCCATTTCACTAATAGTGTGAAGTTACTGTGAACGTTATTAACAGCCTTTGGTTAGCACACCAACAAAGGAGATCTCCAATTTTTAATTTCCTTTAATAGTGTTATTTGATTTATCTTTTGTTCTTTCTCAAACAACTGTTCTTTTTACCTGCAGCAAAGTGTCAAAGAAGAAGTTTTCCACTTGCAGAATGATATTTAGGCAGAGGGGGCGACGTTTCAGTTTGAGACCCTTCTTCAGACAGATTCAGGGGAGAGGGAGACACAGAGATACAAAGATATGACAATGGACAATAGACAATAGACGCAGGAGTAGGCCATTCGGCCCTTCGAGCCAGCACCGCCATTCAAAGTGATCATGGCTAATCATTCACAATCAGTATGCCTTCTCCCCATACCCCCTGACTCCGCTATCATTAAGAGCTCTATCTAGAAAGCATCCAGGGAATTGTGGATGAGGCAGAGAATTCCACCGATTTACAACTCTCTGTCTGAAAAAGTTTTTCCTCATCTCCGTTGTAAATGGCCTACCCCTTATTCTTAAACTGTGGCCCCTGGTTCTGGACTCACCCAACATTGGGAACATGCTTCCTGCCTCTCGTGTGTCCAATCTCTTAATAATCTTATATGTTCCCATAAGATCCCCTCTCATCCTTCTAAATTCCAGTGTATACAAGCCTAGTCGCTCCAGTCTTTCAACATCCAACAGTCCCGCCATTCCGGGAATTAACCTAGTGAACCTACGCTGCACTCCCTCAATAGCAAGAATGTCCTTCCTCAAAACTGCATACAGTACTCCAGGTGCGGTCTCACTGGGGCCCTGTACAACTGCAGAAGGACCTCTTTGCTCCTATACTCAACTCCTCTTGTCATAAAGACCAACATGGCATTAGCTTTCTTCACTGCCTGCTGTACCTGCATGCTAACTTTAAGTGACTGATGAACAAGGACACCCAGATCTCTTTGTACTTCCCCATTTCCTAACTTGACACCATTCAGATAATAATCTGCCTTCCTGTTCTTACCACCGAAGTGGTAACCTCACATTGATCCACATTAAACTGCATCTGCCATGCATCTGCCCACTCACACAACCTGTCCAAGTCACCCTGCATCCTCATAGCATCCTCCTCACAGTTCACACTGCCGCCCAGCTTTGTGTCATCCGCAAATTTGCTAATGTTACTTTTAATCCCTTCATCTAAGTCATTAATGTATATTGTAAATAGCTGCGGTCCCAGCACCGAGCCTTGCGGTACACCACTAGTCACTGACTGCCATTCTGAAAGGGACCCGTCTTTGTTTCCTGTCTGCCAACCAATTTTCTATCCATGTCAGCACCCTACCCCCAATACCATGTGCTCTAATCTTGCCCACTAATCTCCTATGTGGGACCTTATCAAAGGCTTTCTGAAAGTCCAGGTACACTACATCCACTGGCTCTCCCTTATCCATTTTCTTAGTTACATCCTCAAAAAATTCCAGATTAGTCAAGCATGAATTTCCCCTTCGTAAATCCATGCTGACTGGAACGATCCTGTTACTGCTATCCAAATGTTCCGCAATTTCTTCTTTTATAATTGACTCCAGCATCTTCCCCACCACTGATGTCAGGCTAAGTGGTCTATAATTTCCCGTTTTCTCTCTCCCTCCTTTCTTAAGTTCCTCCAATCCACAGGAACTGATCTTGAATCTATAGAACATTGGGAAATGATCACCAATGCATCCACAATTTCTAGAGCCACCTCCTTAAGTACCCTGGGATGCAGACCATTAGGCCCTGGGGATTTATGGAAGGGTAAGATGTGAAAACGAGTGATCAAAGAGGACGACGATCAAGGAAAATGTAGAATGCGTGCTTCTGATCATAGTTTGGATGTCGTAAGTTGCTCTGGGTCTGTTGTTTGACCACAGGAAGTTGTTTTATTCTTTCAAGAAACCACATGAAGTTTGCTCTGGGCTACTGCTCTGGACCACAGGTGAACCACATCACCTTGGGCAGGTTGGCTCTGGATCACTGCTCTGGCCCCAGGTGGACCACCCTCACCTTGGGCAGGTTTGCTCTGGACCTCAGGTGCACTACCGTCACCTTGGGCAGGTTTGCTCTGACCCTCAGGTGGATCACAGCATCTTGGGCAGGTTTGCTCTGAACCTCAGGTGGACCACATCATCTTGGGCAGGTTGGCTGTGAAACCTCAGGTGCACTACCCTCACCTTGGGCAGGTTTGCTCTGGACCTCAGGTGGACCACCCAGGTTGCCCCAGGAGTCAGGGCCGTTGCTAGGAGACCATCCTCGCCCCGCCCCCTCCTCAGTCTCGGCTCAGCCGACCATCGTCATCGGAACGCGCCGTTTCGCGATGACGCGGCGACTGTGCGCCGAGCGGTAGCTGACATGGCGGCGGCGGCGGCAGCGGCGGACAGCAGAGGTGGGTTGTCGCGGCTCTGGGCCCCGCTCACTAGCGGTGGGGGCGGAGGAAGCTCTCACGGAGTGAGCTAGCGGACTGCGGAAGCGATCAGCTGGGATCAGGCACCGTTTTGAGTAGGAAGCCGACGAGAGAAGAGAAAGACAGCTGTTTCTAGTCCGATTACAAAGTAACCAAGTCACATTAGTTGTGTAGGAAGGAACTGCAGATGCTGGTTTGAACCGAAGACAGACACAAAGTGACACAAAGTGCCGGAGTTACTCAGCGGGACAGGGAGCATCCCTGAAGAAAAGAAATGGGTGACGTTTCGGTTCGAGACCCTTCTTCAGACAGAGCCAGGGAAAGGAATACGAGAGATATAGACGGCGATGAAGGGAGATGTAGGACAAATGAATGAAAGATTGTTTTTATCATGTTCATCTTAACTGCAAGTAAATCATATAATTAAGCCAAGCAGGATATGCTTTCTGATAAATCTCTGCTGCTTTCCAGTTTTTAGCCATCAGCAGTCTAGGGTGATTGTCTCGTAACATTTCTCAGCACTGAATCATTTTTAAAATTTAAAACTTGACTTGAAGAAAGCATGAATAAAGCATTTGAGAACGGAACTGCAATGAATTTAGTTTTGCTTAATTGATGAAAACATATTCCTTCATTCAGTTTCCATAATAATTACGAAATAGAGATAACGATTAAAAAAGTACAACATCTTTAATTAATAGGTTTGTGATCAATGGTGTCCCTGAGGGATCTGTTCTGGGACCTCTATTGTTTATGATTATATATAAATGACTGAGATAAAAATATAGATGGGTTGGTTAAGATGGGTTGGTTCAGTCTGAAGAAGGGTCTCGACTGAAACGTCACCCATTCCTTCTCTCCTGAGACGCTGCCTGACCTGCTGAGTTACTCCAGCATTTTGTGAATAAATACCTTAGATGGGTTGGTTAGTACATTTACAGAAGACACAAAAATTGGTGGAGTTGGAAACTGAGGAACCCTGTCAAAGGATACAGCAGGATATCCAGCAGGTTACAGATATGGGTAGAGAAATTGCAGACAAAGTTTAATCCAAGTTACTGAGATGTTGCTCTTTGGGAGGTCAAATATAAAGTATATAGTTAATAGCAAAACCCTCAAAAGCATTGATGTATAGAGGGATCTTGAGGTCCATGTTCATAGCTCCCTGAAAATGACAGCACACATAGAATGGTAAAAATCTTGTATTTGTCTGAGAGGGCATGAAGTGCAAGAGTCAGGAAGTCATGTTGCACCTTTTCTAAAACTTTTGTTCTGCCTCACTTGGAGTATTATGTGCGGCTCTGGTCACCCCTATAGGGCAAGGAAGTGGAAGCTTTGGCGAGGGCGCAGAAGAGGTTCATCAGGTTGCTGTGTGGAGGGTATTAGCTACAAGGAGAGGCTGGCAAAACTGTTTTCTCTGGAGTGTCAGAGGTTGAGGAGAGACTTGACAGAAGTTTATACAATTATGCGAATCATAGACAGGTATACAGTTAGAACTTTTTTTGCAGAGTGGAAATGTTAAGAGGATAGCTTAAAGGAGATATGCAGGGCAAGTTTATTTTACACAGTGAATGGTGGATGCTTGGAACATTCTCCCAAGGGAAGTAATGGAAACTGTCATTTAAGAGGCTTTTAGACAGGTACATGAATATGGGGGGGGGGGATATGGATTATGTGCAAGCAGAAGAGATCAAGTTAATTCAGCATTGTGTTTGGCACAGACATTGTAGGCCGAAGGCCCAAATTCTGCATATTCTAAAAGGCCCATATTCTAAAAGGTTTCATGTGGTTCTGTAGGAATAGGTTCTGACTATTAATAAGAGAGTGGGGAGTAGAGACAGGATATTTTTCCATATTGGTGGATTTCAGAAGGCGTTCAGAGACTTGAGGGAGTTTTGGGAGAGATAGAACTAAGAAAGAATACAAACTTGCATTTATATAATGCCTTTTGAGATTGTGAAGATTTGTAAGGTCCCATAGAGGAGTTTGGTCAACAAGTTTACAACACTTGGAATTGGACAATGAAATACTTAGGATGGGAATTGATTAACAGCAGAGAACAAAAACTAGGAAAACGGATATCTTTCAGGCTGAAGGCTGTGTTTACTGGATTACCACTGGAATTGGTAATTGGGGCCCCAGTTAGTCACCATCTATCTCAAAGGTACCTGACTGTCCTTGTACATAAGACATTGGTAGGTAAGGGCAAATAGCATGTTGGCTTTAATTGTGAGACCACACTTAAGACTATTGTACATAGTTTTGGTCTCAGTAAAAAAGATAAATTTTCCATTGGTGTATAATTAAGGTTCTCTGCACTGGTCCCTGAGATGGTGGATTTGCTGTATGTGGACACATTATAAAGACTGGACATATTTTATTGCAGTTAAAAGAATGAGAGATCGTGTTGAAACTCAACATTCTTACAGGCTTAACAGATTATGGAGCATGCAGGTACAGCAGGCAGTGAAGAAAGCCAATGGAATGTTGGCTTTCATAACAAGAGGAGTTGAGTATAGGAGCAAAGAGGTCCTTCTGCAGTTGTACAGGGCCCTAGTGAGACCGCACCTGGAGTACTGTGTGCAGTGTTGGTCTCCAAATTTGAGGAAGGATATTCGTGCTATTTAGGGCGTGCAGCGTAGGTTTACTAGGTTAATTCCTGGAATGGCGGGACTGTCATACGTTGAAAGACTGGAGCGACTAGGCTTGTATACACTGGAATTTAGAAGGATGAGAGGAGATCTTATCGAAACGTATAAGATTATTAAGGGGTTGGACACGTTAGAGGCAGGAAACATGTTCCCAATGTTGGGGGAGTCCAGAACAAGGGGCCACAGTTTAAGAATAAGGGGTAGGCCATTTAGAACTGAGATGAGGAAAAACCTTTTCAGTCAGAGAGTTGTGAATCTGTGGAATTCTCTGCCTCAGAAGGCAGTGGAGGCCAATTCTCTGAATGCATTCAAGAGAGAGCTGGATAGAGCTCTTAAGGATAGCGGAGTCAGGGGGTATGGGGAGAAGGCAGGAACGGGGTACTGATTGAGAATGATCAGCCATGATCACATTGAATGGCGGTGCTGGCTCAAAGGGCCGAATGGCCTCCTCCTGCACCTATTGTCTATTGTCTATTGATTGTATGCACTGTTGTAGGAAAGTGCTTGGTGTGCACAATAAAATACCACAAACTCTTAACAACAAAATAAATCACATTAGTCCCTCTCAGCCAGAAGAAGGGTCTCGACCTTTACTCCGCATATATTCCCTAACCCGTTGAATTATTCCAGCATTTTGGGTCTATCTTCGGTTAAACCAGCATCTGCAGTTCCTTCCTACACATAATTAATCACATTATTTGTGTTTGACAGAAGAATAAACAAAATATTGTGTTTGACTTTGTATTCTGCAAATATAGAATTTATAAGATTAACCAGTATAAGATTTTATAAGATTAACCTGGGCGGCACGGTAGTGCAGCGGTAGAGTTGCTGCTTTACAGCGAATGCAGCGCCGGAGACTCAGGTTCGATCCTGACTACGGGTGCTGCACTGTAAGGAGTTTGTACGTTCTCCCCATGACCTGCGTGGGTTTTCTCCGAGATCTTCGGTTTCCTCCCACACTCCAAAGACGTACAGGTATGTAGGTTAATTGGCTGGGTAAAATGTAAAAATTGTCCCTAGTGGGTGTAGGATAGTGTTAATGTACGGGGATCGCTGGGCGGCACAGACTTGGAGGGCCGAAAAGGCCTGTTTCCGGCTGTATATATATGATATGATATGATATGATATGATAACCGATGATCCTTTGAATTAATATCGAGTTACCTCAACAAGTAAATTTAGTTGCCATTGCACAGCAGCTATTTACTTTCTCCCTGTATGCATTAATCTAATTAAAGCCTATTTTAAAAAAATGTCACTTTATATTTGTGCTGTTTTGTTTCTTTCAGATAACCTTCTGGGGATCTCATGGGTAGACAGTGCTTGGATTCCAATTCTAAATCCAGGGAATGTACTTGACTACTTTTCTGAAAGAAGCAACCCATTTTATGATCGGACTTGCAACAATGAGGTAGTCAAAATGCAACGGCTTAGCCTGGACCATCTACAGTAGGTATTACTTGATCAATGTGCTCCAAAGTGCAGTTCTTTTTGACAATTCCCTCAGATTACTGCATAACATCCAATAGGTGTTGGCGGATAAGGTTCACAGTACCATTCATGCTATTCTGCTGCTGTAGCTTTGTAATCAAGTTAGAGTCTGCTTTTGTGTTGTGCCATGCTGACCCCCCACCTGTTATTTATAGGTTCAAAGATTCTTCTATTCCCCAATAAATTAAAATTTCATGTTGTCTTTGTGAGTTCTTATTTTGCCAGATGTTTAGTTTGTGTTTAGTGTCACCAATCATTCCCATCAATGAATCACCAGCATTATGATCTGGAGCGTGCCTTCACTCATGAAACATCTGGGTGAGCCGTACTGGGGCCATGGATCAAACAAAATGGTGGTCCCTGTTTTCAACCTTAATTGAATATACCACATGTTGCAATATTAGTCCCTTTATGTTTGATGACTGGATATGATATTTAGCTATAGATTAACACAAAATGCTGGAGTACCTCAGCGGGACAGGCATCATCTCTGGAGGGATGGAATGGGTGTTGTTTCGGGTCGAGAGATATAGACGGTGATGTAGAGACATATTGAACAAATGAATGAAAGATATGCAAAAAAGTAACGATGATAAAGGAAACAGGCCATTGTTATCTATTTGCTAGGTGAGAGCGAGAAGCTGGTGTGACTTGGGGGGGGGGGATGGAGAGCTTTAGTAGATTGATGATTGGTATCTAAAGCAACAAATTTGTACAATAAATATTTTTTTAAATGAAGCTTGAAAATAGAGGTGCAGGTTTTGTGTGCTGGATAAGTTGTTTATAATAGAATGAAATGTTTAGTTTTGTTTGATTTTTGCCATATTTTCATTTATTATTTCATCTATTTGCAGTGCAGAGAATCTGACCATATATATGGTTCAGTTCAGATTGAAAATTAAGTGTTTGCAGTATACACCTGCAAACCAAACTTGCAGAACCACAAATGTGTCTGCCTTGCCCAGAGCTGGAAACGTGAGCTAATCTGTGATGTAAATTGGTTTCAGCTTTCAGGAAGCAGCTGGCAATAATTGATTTCAACCCTGTCTTTTCACTGTGATAACTGTTAAAGGACCCGTTAAGTAATCTTAATGGGAAAATTGCTTCATATTTCTAACACTATAACAGCATTGTCAGTAACTGGATCGTCAAAATGCAGGAGACAATCCAGTTACCTGCAATATATGTGATTACAAATAAAATGGGGTAATCCTGTTTATACTTCAGCTACTTGCCCCTTGTGTGAGTTTGACAATCAGTAGGACAGCAAGCTTCTTTACTGTGTCCTGAGTTTTGGGACTATGTTGTGATTGGATGTCAGATTCTGGGGAACGGTGGGTAAATGATTTGATGGTTAAAAATTAGTTTCACCTCTTTCACCTAAAGAGTTCATCATCCAGGCCTTCCTTTCATTTGCAACTCTTTTGTGTGAGAAGCAATGTGAGAACAATGATTGCTGATGAATCAACCTGATCAATTCACCCTGCTATTTTTTTGTCGGTTTAGTAACATGACTGGTCTGGAATACATTCTGCTACATGCACAAGAACCTATTTTGTATATTATTCGAAAGCAACACAGGCACAGTCCAACCCAAGGTAAGACGTTTCTATGTAACTGAAGCTGTCATAAGAATAGCTTTACAATGGCGTACAACCTTGGTGTGCTAGATATAGTGAACCTTTAGAATTTATCATGGAAACTGAATTTCAGTGGAAGTCAATTGCAAATTCTCTTTTGTTTTCCAACTTGCAAAGACAAATAACTAAATAACAAATACCTGCAACAAAGAAAAATGTGATTTTTTGGGGATTTTTATCCAGACGTTTTGAATGTACAAAGCAAGAAATTGGTGAAATTGCGGACAGTGGGGAAGGCTGCCAAAGTATACAGTGCGATGTAGAGTCAGGTACAAATGGGCAGAGAAATAGCAGATGGAGATTAGAATAAACCCAACTGTGAGATGTTGCACTTTGGGAAGTCGAATGTAAGGGGAAGATATACAGTTGATGGCAAGACCTTTTACAACATTGATATGAAAAGGAGTTTTAGGGTCTAAACTAATAGCTTCTTGAAAGTGGCAATAAGAGTAGATAGAATGGTATGGTATGCTATCCTTCATTGGTCAGGGCTTTGAGTATAAGTCGGGAAGTAATGTTGCAGCTTTATAAGACGTAGGTTCAGCCCCATTTGGAATATTGTGTGCAGTTCTGGTTGTCTCATTACAGGAAGGACATGGGGTCTTTGGACAGGGTGCAGAGATTTATCAGAATAGGTCATAAGTGATAGGAGCAGAAATAGGCTATTTGGCCCATCAAGTCTACTGCGCCATTCAATCGTGGCAGATCTATTTCTCCCTCCTAACCCCATTCTCCTGCCTTCTCCCCATAACCCCTGACACCTGTACTAATCAAGAATCTATCTACCTCTGCTGTAAAATATCCATTGACAAACTCCATTGCCTTCTGTGGCCAAGAATTCCTTAGATTCACCACCCTCTGACTAAAGAAATTCCTTCTCATCTCCTTCCTGAAGGATTGTCCTTTAATTCTGAGACTATGACCTTTAGTCCTAGACTCTTCCACTAGTGGAACCAGCATCTCCACATCCACTCTATCCAAGCCTTTCACTATTCGGTAAGTTTCAATGAGGTGAAATGTCGCTTGGATTAGAAAGCATTAGTTATAAGGAGAGGTTGGGCAAACCTGGATTGTTTTTTCTAGAGCGTCAGAGGCTGTGGAGAGACCTGATAGAAGTATATAACATGTAGGAGGCATAGATAGGGCAGACAGCTGTAGCTTTTATTCCAGGATAGAAATATCAAAGACTAGAGGACACTGGCCTACAATATCCTGGAATATCTTTCCTTTTTAAGAAAAGCAACAGCTCTCTCTGCTCTCCGGACCTCCGGAACTTGTCTATGCTAGGGAAGAATCAAAAATCTTTGGCAAAGTTCCTGCAATCTCCTCTCTTGCCTCTCCCAATTATATAGATTCCATCAGCCCCTTGGGATTTATCCACCTTAATGTTTTTCAAGAGCCCTAACATCGCCCCCTCCTTGATTTCAAACTGTCCTTGCATATTCATATTCTCCACACTGATCTCACTGTTATCCATGTCTTCTCCTTGGTGAGTACAAATGCAAAATACTCATTTAGTACTTCGCCTACATTCGCTGACTCCAACCATAAATTGCTTGTAATTGCCCACTCAAGTTCTTTCCTGTTTGCTTTATATTCCTCAAAAACCCCTTCTGATTGCATCTTTCTAAATCTTATACAAACTTCCTATTTCTTTTTGACTAAATTCACAATCTCTTTAGTCATCTAAGATTCCCTTACCTTACCATCCTCATCTTTCCTCCTTACTGGAACCCATGCTGATGCTGAACTCTGAGCTGCTAGCCTTAAAACAACTCCCTTTTGTCAGACGTGGACTACCCAATAACAACTGCTCCCAAACTGCTCTCCCCAGGTCATGCCTAATAATGCTGTAATCTGCCCTACCCAATTTAGTATCTTCCCCCAAGGACCAGACATATTCTTGATCATAATTGTCTTAAAACCCATGGAGTTGTGGTCACTGGGCCAATATCCTGGAATGCCCTCACTAACAACTTTGGTTATACCCATACATCAAGGAATGCAATGGCAGCTCACTATCCCTTCACAAGGACAATTAGGGATTGGCAATTAAATATTAGCAGCCTGCAAAATCCACATCCTGTGAATGCATTAAAAAAAACCCCAAGATGACTGTCTGTGATCCATCTTCAAGTAAACGCACTGGCATTCAAAGAATCATAGAAAGCTGCAAGACATAAAATAGCCATCTTGTGTGCCTCCAGTGTCTTCTTACTTATGAGTCAATCTGTTATGGATATGATCCACTGTTAGGGTTTGAACTTGCAATTACTTTTGATATTTCAACCTTAATACATTGTAAGAGCTGGCATGTGGATTTTAAATTGAAGTCTGGTTGTTGGCAAGGGTGATGTTCAAGTGGATGCTGAAGATCACACACTGTTATTTGTGGAACCTAGTTTCCATGCGTTAATAACAAAAATGCTCATTCTCTTCATTTTTGCTGAGAATTGTTTAGTTGAACTCAGTTTTGTTGGCATAAGTCACTGCACTTCAATTGACTGTGAGATTTGTACTGTTGTATCACATAAAAGCAACTTTGTCTCCCCCCATGCCTTTTTATGCTAATGAGTAGCTTGAGAAGAAAATAGACTACAAAGAACATTTGAGATTAGCGAAGGTGGCGTAACTCAGTGGGTCAGGCAGCATCTCTGGAGAAAACAAATATGAGACGTTTCGGGTCAAGACCCTTCTTCAGACTCCTTGTGTGGGTCTGTTTTCCTGCTATAGCTTCCTAATAAACCAATCCAGTCATTTCATCTCTGATTTATTATCCGGGGCTGCTTATGCTGAAAAACCAGGATTTAAAGCAGTATCCGCTGAAGTATTACTTGTTTAATATCTGGTTCAAGATTATTTATCTTTTGGACCATATTAGAAAATTTACTCTAATATATAAGAAATTATTTTTTGCTGTTTACTTTATTTTAACATAATTTTTCTCCTTTTCAGCTACTCCTTTGGCTGATTATTATATAATTGCTGGAGTAGTGTATCAAGCTCCTGATTTGGGATCTGTATTAAACTCTAGAATGGTAGGTGATTTTTCTTCATGTTTTTTTGAATAAGTGTATTTGATGTTCCTACCAAATATACATGATCAATACGGACACTACATCATCCATGTAGGCCAGTTTATTTTGAATTCAGTTCAAATTGCGGTTTCTCTTCCAGAGATGGAAACCAGTATGCCTTCTTTTCTCTCTCGTATCCTGTTATTACATCCTGTAATTAGTGTAACAACAACAGTTTTGCATGGCTGGATATCTCAGTTCCTGTCATCTCTATTTATATTTCAGAAAAGGCAAGAATTCAATAAATGTAAAAAGGGAACCGACAGCTCTAAAGTTAAAGACTGTAATTAGTAAACTTCAAAAACAAACCGGAGTTGCTTTCATGAATGATGCAGATCCACTGCTGTCAGATCTACGCAGCTTACATGCAGTTGCTATGTCCAAATGATGTCCATCTTAACAAATGCAAGCCCTTGAAATACCATTTAAACATTCTGCAGGAGACATCTGGCATTGTGGTTGCAATGTGATAAACTCTATGTTCTTTTTCCAGCCGAAAATATTGTATGTTATGAATAGTTCATTTATGCTGAAGACAATTATTATTTGGTAACTATTATTTCAATTCCATTTTCTTCTAAAAATAGCTGACAGCAATTCACGCAGTTCAGTCTGCCTTTGATGAATCCATGTCTTACTGCCGATACCATCCCTCTAAAGGATACTGGTGGCATTTCAAGGACCAAGAAGAAAGGGGTAAGTTATCACATACTTTTTTTCCAAAATTGACCATTTTCTGAAACTGTTAGTAGCATGCCATCTGCTGGTGGAAAATCGTAGAGCAATCTAAAATAATAAAAATTGCAGGCCATAAGAGAGCAAACTGTTCCAATTGACAGAAAATGAAAGACCAACAAACATAGGATTTGGGCAGTTTGCTAACAAACCTAAAGTGACATCAAGGGAAATTGCATTACACTGGAATGGATTGGAATTGACTGCAGCAACGTGGGGGTTGACGATTCAATTGCAGCATTAACAAAGAAGTTAGATGAGTGTATGGGGAAAAAAATAGAGGGGTGCAGACAGAGGATGGGGAAATGGTCCTGGCTGGATCTTTCTTACATAAAGCCAACGTGGACATGATGGGTTAAACAGCAACCTTTCATGCAATAAACGTTCTGTGATTTCATCATACTAGTCAATTTCGGTCTAAGATACAATAATGACTGAGCATCCACAGCCTTTTGGGCCAGAGATTTGCGATATCCCAGCCTTGTGACTGAGCAATTTTGTCTATTTTCCAGTCCTAAATGACCATCCGCTTATCTTCAGACTGTTTCGTGGTTCAGAGCTCCCAGCTAGGGCTCTCAGCCTATACCTTATTAACCTATAAGAATTTTCTATCTTTCAATAAGATCACTAATTAGGCTTCTAGTGTAAATATCACCCATATTACTCAACCTCTCCTCTTGGACAACTATGTTCCAGAAATCATTAATTCCTTCTTCTGATGATGCTGACTAAATTGCTAAGTGCTTCCAGCATTTTCTGTTTACAGTCCCATACCTTTAATGATTTCCCTTGTTTAGATAGACAACTCTGGATTTATATTGAACCACATTACTTTTAATCTTGATGTAAAATTATATTATATTTCGTAAAGACCTCTACCATAAGATTATCATTTAATTCTTGTTGCGCAGAAGTAAATTTGTTTCCTTGTTGATTCCTCATCATTCTGATCAAGAAATTCATCTTGTGTACATGTGCAGTAATGAATCATTTGCTGTGTTATTACAGTTTGATTTGCCTTGTCTACGTATAGATTCAAGTCCCCACAATTGCAGCAATGCAAACCAGACTTTCCACCATTGACTGTAATTACACTTCACACTGCTTCTGGAAAGCAACCAACATAATCAAAGACTTGTCCCACCCTGATCATTTCACCTTCTCCCTGCTCCCATCCAGCAGAAGGTACAGAAGCTTGAAAGTGTGCACCACCAGACTCAGGAGCAGCTTCTTCCCCTCTGTTATCAGGCTTCTGAACGATCCTTCAATTAGCTAGGGTACTGTTCGATTCACCTCTACCCTATTGTGGACATCAATCTTTGTTTATGGAACTGATGCGCTGCAATGCTGGGAAAAATGTTCTGCATTCTGTATCTTTTACTTTGCTCCGCCTATTCTGCATTCTGTATATTTTACTTTGCTCTGCCTATTGCACTTGAGTTTGATGATTCTATTTATGTTTTGTATTATCTCATCAGATTGCATAACATACAAAACAGGGCTTTCATATTTACCTCAGTACATATGCAAATAATAAAACTAAACATTGCAAATACAATGGTGTGGCGGCTCCCAAGGGTCGGGCCATACCACTATCGAACCCCTCGGCCCTTAGCTACAGGAATAAAGGATGGGATTTTAGGCGCGATCTCTCTAGCAGACTCGACCGGACTAGAGAACAACAACGAACAAATCCCTCCCGAAATACCTGGCTCCTCGCCTTTATTTCGGGCTTATAGACGCACCACAATGACACATTTTCACTAATTTAATCATTTATACCATGTGTTACACACAATTCCTTCTGTGGGACTGTAAATAATTCCTCCAATATTTTCAGTGGCATCACCTAAAATGAATTCTGGTTCTATACCACAATCTTCTGAGGCACTATCCTTTCTAACTACTGAACTGATGTCATTCCTTATTAATATTGCTACCCAGATTTATTTTCCTTTTTGCCTACTTTTCTTAAACTTTGTTAACCGTGGGATATTTAGTGTCCCAGCTTTGGTCAGCATGCAGCTATATTTCCGTAATGGTAACATGAATACAAGGAACTGCAGACGCTGGTTTACAAATTAAAGACACAATCTGCTGGAGTAACTCAGCGGGTCAAGCAACATCTCTGCAGAACATGGGTCAGTGATGTTTTGGGTTGGGATCCATGTTGGATCATATCCAGTTACTCCCATTCATGCCACTCATTCACCTGCCCTGTTGCTGATATAACATGCATTAGTTAGAGCATCATTAAGTTTAGGCTTTGAACATTATCCCATACTCTTTAACTTTTTTCTCTGCTGTTTCTGCTGCCTGCTTGCTCACTACATTTTTAACCTCTAGCCTTGTTTCTCTCCCATCTAACTCAGGTCACTATTCCGTATCTGAGCTGGTTCAAATCCACCACAAAAGCACCAAAAAGCCTTCCTGCGATCATTTTGGTGCTACGCCTGTTGAAGTGTAACACATCTAACTAGTATAGTTCCCACCTTCCAAGGAAATCTAAAGTTCTATCTCCTGCATGTCACTCCAGTCATGCAGTTATTTGCTTTATCCTCCTATTTCTGCACTGACTAGTATGTGACACCGGGGGTAATCCTGAGATTGCTCTCTTTGGTCATTTTTAAAACTATGATTGAAAGGGAAGAGGGGAAGTAGACAGTATAAAGATGTGGGACAAAAGCTTGCAAGCAATAGGTGGTGCACGTGAGGAGGGGTTGATTGTCAGATAAGAGTGAGGTGGGAGAGGGAAGGATGCTGATCAGCCTTTTGTTCTCCACTTAACACTGCCCAGACTTGTCACTATCTCTACCCTTCTCTCTCCACCTGACTTATCTGCCAATCAAGCCCACTTCACCCGTGCCCACCTATTTCTTGTGAACTATTGCCCAACCTTCTCCCCAACCTCTTGACTGTCTTCTTCCCCTCTACTCTTTCAGTCGAAATGAATGGTCCTGACCTGAAACATTGACTGTCTATTTCCCTCCACTTGTGCTGCCTGACCAGTTGAGTTCATCCAGTGGCTCTCTTTTTCTTGCTCAAGATACCAGCATCTGCAATATTTTGTGCCTCCATTTAAAAGGGTAATTGTTTGCCGTGAAGATATCTGAAATGTTGTGTCGTTTTCCCTGTTTCTCCCAAACAGACAAAGTAAAACCAAAATCAAAGAAGAAGGAGGAGCCAAGTTCAATATTTCAGCGTCAGAGAGTGGACATGTTACTTCTGGATATCCGGCAGAAATTCCAGCCCAAGTACATTCAGGTCTGTCTGGTCAACGCTTTTGTTAAATATATCAATGAGTGCAGAAGAACACCGTTGCCGACTGTGTGATGTTCCCTTAATTCCACAATGTGCAGGGAGAACAAATGGTTTGAATCCTACAATTTGCATTGGTGGCAGATGGGTTTCAATGTGGTTTAGCTGATTGTCTCAGCAGCATTCAACTCTGAGGAACCTCTGGAATACGCCACTTTCTGAGACCACTTTTAATACCAAAACCATCTGGCTGTACTTTTTTGCACGAGGACACACTGCTACTAGTTCAGGTTTAATAGGATCGAAGTTAAAACGGGTTTTTTGTTATGCAGTAAAGGTGATACTAAAAAAATGGTCAATGTGTTCACTAAACAACCCCCTCACAGAGTGGATTTGAATAGGATTATTTACGCATTGTACTTTGGTATTTCAATTCACCTTCATGGATGAAATTGCAATGATTTGCTGCAAATGTAAAGTAAGTTTGTTCATTCTCTCCACATCATCCTCGGGCTGCACAGTAGCACATCAGTCGAGTCGCTGCTTTACAGTGCCAGTGACCCAGGTTCAATCCTGACCTCGGGTGCTGTTTGCACGGAATTTGTATGTTTCCCCCTGTGACCATTTGGGTTTTCTCCGGGTGCTCTGGTTTCCTCCCACATTCCAAAGATGTGCAGGTTTGTAGGTTAATTGGCTTCAATAAATTCGTCCTAATGTGTGGGATAAAAATAGTGCATGGGTGATCGCTGGTCAGCGTGGACTCGGTGGGTCGATGAGCCTCTCTACCCTGTTTCTCTAAAACTAAGCTACATCATCCATACAATCTTGGCAGCATTCATACCCGACAACTACTGCAGCCAGTAATGGCTCACATACTGTTATATTAAGCATCAGGTCCACAGAAGGTCCAACCTTATTGCTGTTTCATGCCAAGCAAAGTTGCATGATCACTTTGGCTCTATTCGCAGTCTTTCTCTTTGCACTGCTGCACGTTACCTGCAATGTAAATTATAGTTGGAGCGGAACTAATCTACTTGACAGATGGGTTGGGACCATTTCCGTCACCTCCAACGGGATCCCACTACTGGCCACATCTTCCTATCTCCATCCCTTTCTGCTTTCCGCAGAGACCGTTCCCGCCATAACTCCCTGGTCCACTTGTCCCTTCTTACCCATACCACCCCCTCCCCTGACATCAGACTGAAGAAGGGTCTCGACCTGAAACGTCACCCATTCCCTCTCTCCCGAGATGTTGTCTGACCGCTGAGTTACTCCAGCATTTTGTGTCTACCTTCTGCTTGACAGATGGGAAACGAGTCAATCTATTTAGCCTTAACAGCAGAACCATGTTTATCTCAAGAAGCCGCAGTATGCAGACGATGTTTGCTTTTGCACCTTTGTATGCTGAGCTTTAAGTCATGGTCCACTTATTCAATTAAAAAAACACAAGTTCAGCCTTTCACCACCTTGCAACTATTGCCATTGGACCATGAGGGTTGACAATGACAATGACTTCATGGGATTGCTGAACAGGAAGTTCAGTGGTATTTCCGGTCTGTTTCAGAAAATAATAGCTTGTCCCTTTTGTTTGCTCGTGCTCTATTTTTTAACTAATTTCTTGTCTTCCAGAGTCAGTCTCATCCTGTTGAAATGCGGAGTACAATAGAGAGTTTCCCTTTATAAACATTGACCTCATTATAGCGAGAAGGGTGTTACTATGAAACAATGGAGAATTTATTTGATCTTATCTTATGAAGGTCTCTGAATACCTTTAAAAAATATATTGATTGACATTGTTTTTATTTTCAGCCAAAATCTGGAGACAAACCTATACCAGGTGAGGTTTTTTTCTGGCACATCAAGTTAATTGTGTGGGCTTTTAGATAAATATATTGACTGCCTTTTTTGAATGTTAATATTTTTGCCTTTCAGTGGAGGTGAAAAAAGAACCTGAGCCAACAACTGAAACAATCAAACATGAAGAAAAAGAGTCTACAAAGAACTCGCAGCAGAGTTCAACAACGAAAGCTCCTCCTGAGAAACGCATGAGGCTGCAGTGAAGAGGTGGTTGAATCCTTCTCACCGAGTCAATAACCTCCAGGCTCAGTCCGCATGGGCAACTGGACTCTTGCATTTTCATTTCATACACAGCAATTATTTTTTGTATTTGTTTCTGTACTGCAACCACATAGGGAGTATGTTCTCTGAGAGAATTTTAACCCTTGTGGTTCTGCAGTCCCTTCCATTTCCCAAATGACAACACTCCTTGTAACTTTGAACATTATTTTCTTGCTCTGGTTGAAATGAGATGGAATAATTGAAAGATGTCCAAAACTACAATTTTAGCCATTGCTGGATAAGAGGATTGAAGTTGAAAACAAGTGATACCATTGGTACTTGAAATATTACTTGGCTGTTTTGTACCCGTTTAAAAAGGATGCTTTATAATATTAAGTTTATATGAGTCACAGTTTATTAAAAATCTAAATCTGCAGATGCTGGTAATTTGAAAGAAAAAAAGAAAATACTTGAAACACTTAGCAGGTCGGAAAGAAATAGTTAATGTTTCAGGTCAAAGACTGTTCAGTTTTGCCTGATTTACAGATTATTCAAGTGTATCGATAATTAATGGTTTAGTTGTTTGTTGCTTGGTTCATTCTTTTGCAAAAACTATGTATAATATTTTCCATCTGACTGAGATGTGTAGTTGATTGAGAAATGATGGGTTTGAAAGCAAGTTATTTTGCCCTGTGCTCCTTGGCATTGTACTTTGCTACTTTGTAAAGGTAAATTACATTAAAATTCATGTTTGTTGATGAATTTGGTAAAGATGTCTATCCTTCAATGAAATGCTCAGTGAGGAATTTCCAGGACTAATTCATGGATTTATGCTGATTACCTCTTATTATTAGTTTAACATTTCTTTCTTTCATTCTTCCTGTACACCAGAAAGGGAATTATTCTATGGCCTGTTTGTGCTTTATCCTGTACAAATGCAAGCACAAAGCAGCAAATGTACACAAGAACAGTGAATTGCCTCCCCTCACTGGCAGCAGCCTCTTCCTGCCAGGATACCTTGGGGTGGCTTCCCCTGATTGAAGGCAGATTGCCAGAGATTGCCTCCGATCAGGGAAAGCAGGTGAGGACGTGGACGTCCCCAAATGTCCTCCACAGCCAAAGAGGCTGCATCTCGAGTCTTCAGGTGGTTCTTCGACCAGGAAGTGATGTTAGCCAGTTGAGGAAACTGCTTTATGTGGAGGTGATAAATGTATATGGAGATAACTGAGTATGAAAATGTCGCCCTTCTTTGAAAGAGGATACGAGTACAGGAGCAAAGATGCCGTCTTCCAAATACATAGACCTGAAGCGTTGTGTGCAATTTTCAATTCCATACCAAAGACTGCTGCAAAGGGACTTCAATAACAGCTCATCAGAGTGATTTCTGGGTTGGTAGATTGGATTCACTATGCCTGTATTCACTAGAGTTGAGAAGGATCAGAAGATATCCCATTAAAACCTACAAATTAGACACTGTTGGCAAAGTTCGATCTGGCTCAGAAGCCTAGAATGAGGTGCTCACAATCTCAGAGATGAGAAATATCTTTACTCGGGTGGTGAACCCGTGGAATTCCCTACCACAGAAGGCTGTGGAAGCCCAGTGGTTGAATATATTTAAGATGACGGTTGGATTTCCAGACAGAAAAATACATCAAGGGGCACGAGAACAGTGAGAATATAGTATTATGATTGAGGATCTACTGTGATCTGATTAAATAGTAAAGTGAGCTTGAAAGTCCATATGGCCCTCTGTTCCTAATTTTTATGTTTCTGCAATAGTACAGAAGAAAGAACATCAAGAAGCAGCCAGTAATGAATGCAATACCATCGGTAATAATTAGAGTGGATCTAACAAAATCAATTGCAGGGCTTTAAAAGTGCTTTTGCTGAAAGCAATTTATCCTGAGTGTCCAGATCTATGGATTTGGATTATTAAATAATGTTGCAGCATGGAATACTGATGGAAGTGTTTACATTCTTTTACTGATTCTTTCAAATGTTATTGTCAAATGTTAATGCAACTGGACAGGACAGTGGAGTGGGGATTTGTCAAAAGACAAAGCTTGAATACATATGTTCTTTTCTTCAATTAATAAAAAACACTATAGATTCTGGAAATTTGAAACAAAAACAAATGCTGGTAATGCTCAACTAGTCAGCCAGCATCTGTGCAGAGAGAAACAGTTAAAGTTGCAGAAACATTTGAACAATAAAGAGCAATCTAAATAAAGGTCCTGACCCAAAACATCATCTGTCCATTCCCTCCACAGATGCTGCCTGACCGCTGAGTTTCTCCACCATTTTGTCTTGTGCTTACAAAAGGCCTTTGACCTGGACAGCTAACTGTTTCTCTCTCCAAGATGCTGCCTGACTTGCTGTATATATCCAGTGTTTTCTATTTTTTGTGTCTTTCACATTGTCAGTCCCACAGTCTGTTGCTGGAGTATCGTCTGTTTCAATATATCCTGCAGTATGACGATGCTGCCGTACATCATTTCACAGATATTTAATGAATGTTTCCAAAAATGAAGTGTGAATAATTTGACTTTCAAAGTGTGTTTATTAAATCGTGTGATTAATGATGTTGTTTTCTGATATCCTGAGAAGTAGTTTTGTGTTTCTGAATAAAGAACCTGAAACTGCTGTAATCTTCAAAAACGTATGTTTTTTGAGAATGTGTTAGTTCAGGGCATCTCAGATACATGTGTGCAGAATCTAGTCTTGTGCCTTGTGCCATGCTGAACCCAGATAAAGAGTTATTTATGCTAGTTCCATTTCCCAGTTTGTCTTTTTGTCTCTGGTCTTTGTCTATCCATCTACCCATTAAAAAAAAACCCTTGCCTGTATTCACCTATTGATTGCCAGTCTTTGTTCTGCCCGCAGCTCTCTTACAGTTTCCTTCATCCCCCCCCCCCCCCCCCCCCCCCCCCCCCCACCACCACAATCTGTATGAAAAAGCATCCCAACCCAAAATCAGCAGTAGCAGTAGCAGCAGTAGCAGCAGTAGCAAGCAGCACCTAGCTGTGTTGCTTGGGAAGTAGTGTGTGGGGATTGTGTGGGGATAGTAAGGAGTAAGACCTGTGTGATCTCCCGGACTAGTTTCGATCGCCTAGCTTGGGGTCGGAGAGGAATTTCCCGGATTTTTTCCCAAATTGGCCTGGGTTTTTAATCCGGTTTTCGCCTCTCCCAGGAGATCACTCAGTTCTTTTGGGTGGGCGGTTGGAGCGGTTGGAGTAGCGGCCGGGCGGTAGGTTTAGTAACCGAGCGCGGGGCTTTGTTTGGAGAGTATGACTGCCAGGGCAGTTTTTTGTTCTGGGTGTCAGATGTGGGGAATCTGGGAGTCTGATAGTCTTCCAGACATCCACATCTGCGCCAGGTGTGACGAGATGGGGCTCCTAAGGGACCGTATTAGGAACCTGGAGCGGCAGATTGATGACCTCCGTCTGATCAGGGAGAGTGAGGAGGTTATAGATAGGAGTTACAGGGAGGTGGTCACTCCTAGACCACGGGAGGTAGACAAGTGGGTCACTGTTAGGGGGGGCAAGGAACAGAGGCAGGGACTAGGGAGTACCCCGGTGGCTGTACCCCTTGGAAATAAGTACTGTTTAAGTACTGTTGGGGGGGACAGCCTACCTGGGGGCAACGACGGTGCCCGGGCCTCTGGCAAGGAGTCCGGCCCTGTTGCTCAGAAGGGTAGGGAAAGGAAGAGGAGAGCAGTAGTAATAGGGGACTCTATAGTGAGGGGGTCAGATAGGCGTTTCTGTGGACGCAGTCGGGAGACCCGGATGGTGGTTTGCCTCCCTGGTGCCGGTGTCCGGGATGTGTCTGAGCGTGTCCAGGATATCCTGAAAGGGGAGGGAGAGGAGCCAGAGGTCGTGGTACATATAGGTACCAACAATATAGGTAGGATAAGGGAAGAGGTCCTGAAAGGAGAATTCAGGGGGCTAGGAAGAGAGTTAAAAAAAAGGACTTCCAAAGTAATAATCTCAGGCTTACTGCCTGTGCCACGCGATAGTGAGAATAGGAATGGAGTGAGGTGGAGGATAAATACGTGGCTGAGGAACTGGTGCAGGGAGCAGGGTTTCAAGTTTCTGGATCATTGGGACCTCTTCTGGGGGAAGTATGACCTGTACAAAAAGGACGGGTTGCATCTGAACCCGAGGGGAACCAATATCCTGGCGGGGAGATTTGCTAAAATAACTGCGGAGACTTTAAACTAGTACGGTTGGGGGGAGGGACTCAAACACAGATAGCTAATAGGCAGTGTGTGAGGCAGGAGGCAGAAAAGGGAAACACTCAGACCCAATATGTAGGAGAGAAAGAAGGGAAAAGAAATAAACTGAGAATAAGAAATGATGGGTCCCTTAAATGTGTATATTTTAATGCTAGGAGCATTGTAAGAAAGGTGGATGAGCTTAGAGCCTGGATTGACATCTGGAAGTATGATGTTGTGGCGATCAGTGAAACATGGTTGCAGGAGGGTTGCGATTGGCAATTAAATATTCCAGGATTTCATTGTTTCAGATGTGATAGAATCGGAGGGGCAAGAGGTGGGGGTGTTGCATTGCTTGTCAGGGAGGATATCACAGCAGTGCTTTGGCAGGACAGACTAGAAGGCTCGATTAAGGAGGCTGTTTGGGTGGAACTCAGAAATGAGAAAGGTTTAGCAACACTTATAGGGGTGTATAATAGACCGCCAAATAGGGAACGAGAATTGGAAGAGCAAATATGTAAGGAGATAGCAGATATTAGTAGTAAGCACAGAGTGGTGATTGTGGGTGATTTCAATTTTCCGTATATAGACTGGGAATCACATTCTGTTAAAGGGCTGGATGGTTTGGAGTTTGTAAAATGTGTGCAGGATAGTTTTTTGCAGCAATACGTAGAGGTGCCTACCAGAGAAGGGGCAGTGTTGGACCTCCTGTTAGGAAATGAGATGGGTCAGGTGACGGAGGTATGTGTTGAGGAGCACTTTGGGTCTAGTGATCATAATGCCATTAGTTTCAATATCATTATGGAGAAGGTCAAATCTGGACCAAGGGTTGAGATTTTGGATTGGAGAAAGGCTAATTTTGAGGAGATGAGAAAGGATTTAAAAGGAGTGAAATGGAAATTGTTGTTTTATGAAAAGGATATAATAGAGAAATGGAGGATATTTAAAGGTGAAATTTTGAGAGTACAGAGTCTTTATGTCCCTGTTCGGTGGAAAGGAAAGAATAATAATTTGAAAGAGCCATGGTTTTCCAGGGAAATTGGACACTTGGTTCGGAAAAAGAGGGAGATATACAATAAATATAAGCGGCAGGGAGTAAATGAGGTTCTTGAGGAATATAAAGAATGTAAAAGGAATCTTAAAAAGGAAATTAGAAAAGCAAAAAAAAGATATGAGGCTGCTTTGGCAAGTAATGTAAAAGTAAACCCCAAGGGGTTCTACAGATATGTCAATAGCAAAAGGATAGTGAGGGATAAAATTGGTCCATTAGAGAGTCAGAGTGGACAGCTATGTGCTGAGCCGGAAGAAATGGGGGAGATATTAAACAATTTCTTTTCTTCGGTATTTACCGAGGAGAAGGATATTGAATTATGTGAGGTAAGCGAAACAAGTAGAGTAGTGATGGAAATTAGGAGGATTAAAGAAGAGGAGGTACGGACACTTTTGAAGAATATAAAAGTGGATAAGTCTCCAGGTCCTGATAGGATATTCCCTAGGACATTGAGGGAAGTTAGTGCAGAAATAGCAGGGGCTATGACGGAAATATTTCAAACGTCATTAGAAACAGGGATGGTGCCGGAAGATTGGCGCATTGCGCATGTTGTGCCTTTGTTTAAAAAAGGTTCTAAAAGTAAACCTAGCAATTATAGACCTATTAGTTTGACGTCTGTGGTGGGAAAATTAATGGAAAAGATACTTAGGGACAATATATATAATTATTTGGATAATCAAGGCCTGATTAGAAACAGTCAACATGGATTTGTGCCTGGAAGGTCATGTTTGACTAATCTTCTTGAATTTTTTGAAGAGGTTACCAGGGAAATTGATAAGGGCAAGGCTGTGGATGTTGTCTATTTGGACTTCAGTAAGGCATTTGACAAGGTTCCACATGGAAGGTTGATTAAGAAGGTTAAATCGTTGGGTATTAATAGTGAGGTTGCAAGATGGATTCAACAATGGCTGAATGGGAGATACCAGAGGGTAACGGTTGACAATTGTATGTCAGGTTGGAGGCCAGTGTCTAGTGGAGTGCCCCAAGGATCTGTGTTGGGTCCACTGTTGTTTGTCATTTACATTAATGATCTGGATGATGGTGTGGCAAATTGGATTAGTAAATATGCAGATGATACTAAGATAGGTGGAGTAGTTGATAGTGAGGTAGATTTTCAAAGTCTACAGAGAGACTTGGGCCTTTTGGAAGGGTGGGCTGAAAGATGGCAGATGGAGTTTAATGCTGATAAGTGTGAGGTGCTGCATTTTGGTAGGACAAATCAAAATAGGACGTACAGGGTAAATGGTAGGGAATTGAGGAATGCAGTGGAACAGAGGGATCTGGGAATAACTGTGCATTGTTCCCTGAAGGTGGAATCTCATGTGGATAGGGTGGTGAAGAAGGCGTTTGGTATGCTTGCCTTTATAAATCAGAGCATCGAGTATAGAAGTTGGGATGTAATGTTGAAATTGTACAGGGCATTGGTGAGGCCAAATCTGGAGTATGGTGTGCAGTTCTGGTCGTCAAATTATAGGAAGGATGTCGACAAAATGGAGAGGGTACAGAGGAGATTTACTAGAATGTTGCCTGGGTTTCAGCACTTAGGCTACAGAGAGAGGTTGAACAGGTTGGGTCTTTATTCTTTGGAGCGTGGAAGGTTGAGGGGGGACTTGATAGAGGTTTTTAAAATTTTGAGAGGGACGGACAGAGTTGACGTGGGTAGGCTTTTCCCTTTGAGAGTGGGGAAGATTCCAACAAGGGGACATAGCTTCAGAATTGAGGGACAAAGGTTTAGGGGTAACATGAGGGGGAACTTCTTTACTCAGAGGGTTGTGGCTGTATGGAATGGGCTTCCGGTGGAAGTGGTGGAGGCTGGCTCGATTTTATTATTTAAGAGTAAATTGGATAGGTATATGGATAGGAGGGGATTGGAGGGTTATGGTCTGAGTGCAGGTAGATGAGACTAGGACAGGGAGAATGGTCGGCGTGGACTGGTAGGGCCGGACAGGCCTGTTTCCATGCTGTAGTTGTTATATGTTATATGTTATATGTTATAAAATGTCTGTCTATGTTCTCCAAAGATGCTGCCTAACCTGCTGAGTTACTCCCATCACTTAGATGTCTCAGCAGCCAAACATTTGGGTACGTCTTTATACATTTTGTTGTCACTAAATGCATTGGCATGTGCTTCTCTTGGACTTGTCTTATTGCTGTGAATGGCAAAGTGCAAGAATATAATTTATGGCAGGAAAGGTGGTAGAAGGAGATGTCGAAAGAAGCAATAATAATAACATGGCAGTAAAGTCTCTGTTGTAAAGGAGGGTAAGGGCCTGGAGATGCACGAGGAAGGGTGGCACTGTGGCGCAGTGGTAGAGCTGGTGCCCTTCAGCACCAGAGACCCAGGTTCAATCCCGACTGCATGCTGTCTGTACGGAGTTGTGTACATTCTCCCTGTGACCATGGGGGTTTCCTCTGGATGCTCCGGTTTCATCCCACACTCGACAAAGATGTACAGATTTGTACGTTAATTGACTGTTAAAATTGTCCCAAGTGTGTAGGATAGTGCTAATGTACGGGGTGATCCCTGGCTGGCACGGACTTGGTGGGCCGAAGGGCATATTTCTGCGCTGTATCTCTGAAGTCTCAAAGATGGTTGGATGTCTAGGATGCTCCGCAGTTTGAGGAGCATCCTCACCTCCACGATCACCTCCCATGAATCCAACTCCGCCCCCAGGACGGAGCCAGCCATCCTGATGATTTTGATCCTATTTGCGTCCGCGGTCTCTTGGCCCTGCTGCCCCAGCACACGGCCACGAAGAAGATGGCACTGGCTACCACCGATTGGTAGAACATCTGCAGCATTTTACTGCAGACATTGAAGGAGCATAGCCTTCTCAAAAAGTACAACTGGCTCTGTCCCTTCTGTACAGGGCCTCAGCTTTCCTGGACCTGCCCAGTTTACTATTTATGTGCACTCCAAGGTATTTGTATTCCCTGGTAAACTGCACATCCACATCATTGATGGAGACAGGGGACAGGGGTGTTCCTCTCCTCCTAAAGTCTGCTATTAACTCTTTAGTCTTGTCGGTGTTGAGCTACAGGTGATTCAGCCCACACCCCTCAACAAAGTCGTTGACTACACCTCTGTATTCAGCTTCCCTCCTTCACTGATGCAGCCCACAATTGCAGTCATCTGAAAACTTCTGCAGGTGGCAGGAGTCCAAGTTATGTCTGAAGTGCAGATGATGAACAGGAAGGGAGAGTGGACCATCCCCTGTGGGGCCCTGAGTTGCTCTCTACCATGCCTGAGACACAGTTCTATAGCCTGGCATATTGTGGTCGTCCAATCAGGTAGTTGGTGATCCAGGACACCAATGGAGTCCACATCTTCGTCAGTTTGTTCCCTAGCAGTACAGGCCGGATGGTGTTAAAAGCACTGGAGAAGTAAAATAACATGACTCTCACAATGCTTCCTGGCTTTATTCTTTAACTGCCAACAAACAGCCAGGCTTTATCATCAGGGAAAAGTAAGAGTCTTGAGGCAAATATGTTTCATTGTTGGCCCCACTTTGTTTTGGCTTTTCCTTGCTGCTACTCTGATCTGAACAATACTGCAGTATTTGACATCTTTGCAGCTCTAACCCTTATTTGTACCTCTTCTCCATATTCCTGCCTTTGTCCTCTATCAGTTGCTACTCTTGTGTAGCATTTGAAGTGTGTAGAATACTCAATGCTGGCAACACACCAGGTCCGAACTCTGAAATATCTCATCACTTATAATGTTTCTCTCAACTCATGTTGTTTGGCCGACTGAATATTGTGAGCATTTTATTTTTTGTTTTCATGTTTATGGCATCTGTGATAATTAGCACTTGGACTAATCTATTTATCTTGCTCCTGAAAGATCCAATGGTCACCAAGAATTGACAGCTTTTTGTGTTTGAGTATTCCAACTAGAAACTGGTGCTTTCTCATTTTGATCCTGAATGGCTGTAATCTCATGATATGTGATCTTGTCTGTCCACTCCCATCCGTAGAAAATATTTTTCCACCTTTTTACATGATCATTATAGCTGGAAATCAAAATAAACCCAATTGACTGGTGCATTCATATCATTCTTGTAATGGCTACAGCAGCAGTGTACAAGTGACTGACCGCCTGGCCTCACCAGCTTAATGTAGTACACTTGAATTAATCCCACGTTTCTTTATCTTGATGGTATCCTCAACAACATTGCTATAAAAAAGAGTTACTGTTAAATGTGTAAAGATAACATATTTTCTTAGTCTTTAATGAGATAGCATTGGGGAGCCCTTTTACAGTTAGACCGCTAAAATATTTGAGCAACAGGCAAAGCTTAAAGAAAACGACGGCAAAAATGGTCAAACTTTTGCGATAGTTTCCATCCAGGACATTGATAGCAACTGACTGAGCGATTTATCTTTATATTTTGAACCTTCCCTCTATTTTCCTCTCTCTAGATGCTATCTGCTTAGAACCTGGGCAAGTGATTTGTACCCAAGGACTGGAAATGTCACCCTTGAGACAGTTACCTGAAGTTATGTGCAAGTCGCTTGGGATGATTTGTCTCTGCTGGTGAACACTTCTGTGCTGTGAACTGTGGCAACATGACAGGTCAATAAAAATGTGTGTCATTTAGAATGATAAGCTGTTAGAAAACTGTTCAAGTGTGATGTGTGGCAGAAGAAGTGAAGCTCGTTTTTGATGTTGCTATTGGCTATTTACACTTTATAAGTAGACTGTGCTGTAAATCCTTTGCCCACACTTGCTTCCAAACAGCAGTTAAGGAAGTATAACTTTCGGTTCCTGGAATAGAATACATATATCTTTTAGCGTCTTGGAGATTGCTCTGATTGGATTTGAAATGCGGATAAGTAGTTTTGTGGTAAATTGGCTTATATCTGTTTAAAACAATAAATCCACATATATTTTGCATTTGCCAAGTTAGCTGTGTCAGGTTTTGCCGACTGCATGAGTGTAGTCAGCCTAATTTGCAGATTCTTCTCAAGAGTAAGCCTTCGGTGTTGGACACATTGCCAATCACACTACACTGATGAGCCAAAACATTATAACCACTGACAGGTGAAGTGAACAATATTGATTATCTTGTTACAAGGTACCTGTCAAGGGGTGGGATATATTAGGCAGCAAGTGAACAGTCAGTTCTTGAAGTTGATGTGTTGGATGCAGGAGAGATGGGCAGGAGTAAAGACCTGAGCGACTTTGACAAGGGCCAAATTGTTACGGCCAGGCGACTGGGTCAGAGCATTTCTGAAACGGCAAGGCTTGTGGGGTGATCCCGGTCAGCAGTGGTGAGTACCTACCGACAGTGGTCCAAGGAGGGTCAAAACCACGAACAGGCGGCAGGGTGTTGGGCGCCTAAGGCTCATCGATGCGCCAGGGCAACAAAGGCTATCTCGTCTGGTCCGAACCGACAGAAGGTCTACTGTGGCACAAGTCACAGAAAGTTTTAATGGTGGTCACGGGAGGAATGTGTCACAATAAACAATGCATTGCACCCGGCTGCGTATAGGGCTGCATAGCCGCAGTGTCCATGATGACCCCTGTCCACCGTCGAGAACGCCTACATTGGGCACGCGAGCGTCGGAATTGGACATTCGAGCAGTGGAAGAAGGTTGCCTGGTCCGATGATGAAGTGTTCACGGTGTTACCTTGGCCTCCAACTTCTCTAAATCTCAATCTGATTGAGCTTCTGTGGGATGTGCTGGATCGAGAAGTCTGATCCACGGCGGCACCACATTGCAACTTACAGGACTTGAAAGATCTGTTGCTAATATTTTGGTGCCAGATACCACAGGACACCTTGAAAGGTCTTGTAGAGTCCATGCCTCAGCGGGTTGGCACTGTTTTAGTGGCACACGGAGGACTAACAGCATATTAGGCAAGTGGTCATAATGTTTTGGCTTATCAGTGTATGTCATTTGTGTGACAGCAAAACAGTCCCTGGTTAGTATGAAATGAAAATTTAATGATGTGATAATATCCATTTCTGGGATTAGAGCTAATGATTTCTTCCTATGGGAAATTCACTATTTCTGATTTTTGTCCTTAATTTGTTAAGCTGCGAACTTCACGAAAACCTTATTTATTCTGGAGTTTTTTTGTTGCATATTCCTTTGTCTATAATGTTGGAACATGACATTGAGGGCAGCACATTGGCGCAGGGGGAGAGTTACCTTACAGCTCCAGAGACACTGGGTTCGATCTTGACTACAGTTGCTATCTGTATGGAGTTTGTACATTCTCCCTGTGACCTCTGTGGGTTTTCTCCAGGAGCTCCGGTTTCCACCTACACTCCAATGACGTACAGATTTGTAGGTTGATTGGCTTGGTAAAATTGTAAAATTGTCCCTAGTGTGTGGATAGTGTTAGTGTGTAGGGATCGCTGGTCGAGATGGACTCGGTGGGCCGAAAAGCCTGTTTCTGTCTTTAAACTAAACTAAATTAATCGATGATTTATTTTCACACTTGAGGCCAGAATCCAAGTGAGAATAATTTGACTAAAAGAACAAGTAAAGACATAAAAATAAACAAACATGGTGATCCAAAAAGCAGAAAAGTGAGAGACGAGCAAAATGTACACAAGGAAAAAAAAACATTTCCAGAAGTGTACACTAAGAACACCAAAGGGACAATTGAGAGCACAACGGGGATTCTGTTCTTTGCAAAATAAGCACCGCCAGCTATACTTATTAATAAAGGGCCCATGTGGAAAACATATTGTGAAACAACATGTTCCGCATTTTTTAAAATGTAGGGAATGCTTAGATGTAAATGTCAATATGTGCACCCAGCAGGTGGACCTCAGATGGAAATGTGCAGCCAACCTTATGCTTTCTATTAATGGAAGCTGCCAGCAGCATTTTGAAAATTAAACAGTAGGTATAAAGAAAACATTTTCCAAAGTTGTCTCCTACATATTGGCAAGGAAATTTATATTGCAATATTGAATAGGTGATTACGAATCACGTCTTTTAGTATTGGACCCACTGTAGAATGATATTGTTTGTGTGATGGATCTCAAGAAGCCAAAATCAATTGAGTTGTACCTGAGCTCTTAATTGCAATATTTCCCTACAATACTTTTTTGGGGTGGTACAAAACATGTCAACCCTCAAAAGATGTATTCTCTGGTAGGCACTTTGCCAGTCACACACGGACCATTTGTTAAATACAGTGAGACCCCTTAATAATGAAAATTAACTCAGTGCATACTTGTGATTGGAGATTATATGTTACTGAAGTTAAACGAACCCTTTCATCCTGAAGGAGCTGATTTCTGTAATTTGCTAATTGCTTTTGTTATTGCCAATTTAATGAATATTTTATTTTCTGTTTTTTGACTATTGAACAGTTCTTTTCAATAATGAGTTATTTGAGGTTTATACTGGATATAGGAGAGAACATTAAAAATTTGGAGGCCACAAAGGAACTGTAGGATTCTATAAGATCAAGGTACATTAACAGCACTTTCCGCAGAAATTACTCCATTGCAAATTTTCAGACTGAATAATGACAATGATGGTGAGAGGACTATTGTCTGCAAAATGTGCCACTGATTAAAGATTGGTTTAATGGTTGTTTTCTTGGGGCTGCTAATGCATTCAATGGATCCCTTCTTCAAGGCAAATTGATTAATAATCTCCATTTGATTTTCTGTGATATTTAAAACATGTTCCACTTTTTGTTTGGTACTTAATTTGCAGATCAATATTTTGATTTTAATTTTCTGAGTGTGATGTCTCAGTAATACCGAGGATTAAGTGAATGGACTATAATGTAACACTGGGTGTTGGTCCAGAGCGGGTCGCAATGCTTCACAGTATTAGCACTGGACATTACCATTGTTTTACGATATCAAAAATGACCTATAACCTTTTAACATTAACTTGGGTAAATTAGCAAGAGGAAAGGTGGAAATGGAGGTTGTGAATGTCATTGGAATGCATGATTTGCAAATGACTTTATTCACAACATTATCAAGCACAGTTAATACATTTGCAGGATCAAAGTTAACTGACAGAAAGGTAGCACAGGATATCCAAACTTAAGAGGTTGATAGTTTCATATAGCAATGATTTAACATAATAATCAATCATTACAAAAATACAATCATTCCATTCAAGGACTGTAAATTGCACTATTCTTGTGAAAGCTTATTCCTAAATGGGCTAATTCTCTTTTTGGAATATCTTCTAGTTCCAGTTTGACTTTATTTTCATTCCAGATTCCATTTGTTCTTTTAGATATCAAATTGGTCAGACCAAATTATAGTTAAATTATATTTAGTTTTATCTGCCTTTAAAAGCATGTTAAAACTTGAGATTTGGTTTGATTGTCTAAAATATTGTTCTTAAATGAAACATAGAAAATAGGTGCAGGAGGAGGCCATTTGGCCCTTTGAGCCAGCACCACCATTCATTGTGATCATGGCTGATCATCCACAATCAGTAACCTGTGCCTGCCTTCTCCCCATATCCCTTGATTCCATGGATCTGATTTTTGTCCTTGAAATGTTCTCTTTCACCGTTGAAGATTTTTATTTGATAAAACATAATTCATCTTCAATGCAGCAAATCAAAGAAATGGAAAATAAATCACAGTATTTGAAGTTTTGGATCTTTGATTCTGGATATTCATTTGGTGGAGTAAAGATCAATTAATCGATCTGCCTCCCTCCAGACAGACAGCAGGGCTCCATGAGTGGTGCTGTGGTAGCTCCGATGTGTGGCTTCACCAGCAAATAAAACCTGCAACGTCTGGAATCAGAGCGTGTGGTGACATGATGAATGGTCATCAATATGAGAAATGATAACATTAGAATAAACAATATACTCCATTTAACTCACACCAAGTGGTTCTGATAATTGTCGTGTAAACCTGGACCGGCACGGTGACGCAGCGGTACAGTTGCTGCCTTACAGCACTTGCAGTGCCAGCGGCCCTGATCCGATCCCGACTAAGGATGCTGTCTGTACAGGCAGCATCTCTGGAGAAAAGGAATATGTGACGTTTTGGGTTGAGACTCTTCTTCAGACAGGGTCAGGGGAGAGGGAAATTAGAGATATGAAAAGGTACAAAGAACAAATGAATGAAAGGTATGAAAAGAACAAATCAAAGCCAGCAATGATCAAGGAAATGCAGAGCCCACAATGGTCCATTGTGGGCTGTGGAAAAGGTGATAACTAGTGAAACGAAGCAGAACAACAGTGAAACTAGCAGGATGACTAGGGTGGGGGAGGGACGGAGAGAGGGAGGGAATGCAAGTGATCTGGATCTAGTTCTCCCAGAACAACAGTCAGTGAAATGTTGCCACTAAAGTGTGGAGCAATATAGGCCAGTACATCTTCCATCAGTCTTGGGTTTGAAGACACGTGTAAATTAACAGACCTCAACCAAAACAAAATTGACTGCTGGAACTGGATTTGCCAAAATCCAAAGATAATGTTGTGGGTTAAAACTCTTCAGGTAATTCCCCCTTAATGAAAGGTCAATGATCTAAAATGTTAATTGTTTATTCTTCCACAGATGCTGCCTGACCTGCTGAGTGTTTCCAGCATCTCTATTTTTATACCTGAAAAAACATTTAGCTTGATTGCTTGGCCATTCTGACTGCATAGTTGTTTGAGACTGGCATGTGAATAATACTCACATGCAGGACACTCTATAAAATGACACCCAGATCTGGATAGAGTGGATGTGGAGAGGATGTTTCCAATAGTGGGAGTGTCTAGGATCGGAGGCCATTGCCTCAGAATAAAAGGACATATCTTTAGAAAAGAGAGGAGGACTCTTTAGTTTGAGGGTGATGAATTTGTGGTATTCAGTGCCACAGAAGGCGGTAGAGGCTTTTTAATGATATTTGATATTTTTGGAGGAGATTTTTAAGGCATTGACAGATTCTCGATTCGTACAGGTGTCGGGGGTTATGGTGAGATGGCAGAAGAATGGGGTTGAGAGGGAAAGATAGATCAACCTTGAGTGAATGGCGGAGTAGACTTGATGGGCCGAAAGGCCTAATTCTGCTTTTAGAACTTATGACACTAACGGCAAGATGGGAGGAAAGCGAACTACAGTGAGAACATAGAACAGTTCAGCACAAGAACAAGCCCTACGGCCCACATTATATGTGACGAACATGATGCCGAGACCTGCACACCTGCTGCAAGTAATCCATATCCCTCCATTCCTTGTATATTTGTATGCCTGGCCAAAAGTGTCTTAAATGCCACAATTGTATTTGCATCAACCACTACCCCTAGTGGCACAAACCGGATACTCACCATCCTCTGTGTAAAAAGACCTGCCCGGCACATCTCCTTTAAATTTTCCCCATCTCAATTTAAAGCTTTGCCCTCTAGCATTTGATTTTTCTATCTGGGAAAAAGGTTCTGATTGTCTATCCTATCTATGCCTCAATTTTATATATTTCTATGAGGTCTCCCCGCGCAACATACATCATTCCAGTGAAAACAATCAAAGTATGTCCAACCTCTCCTTGTACCTAGGCCTCATTTTGGTAAACCTCTTCTGCACCCTTTCCAAACCTTCCATATCCGATAATGGGGTGACCAGAACTGCACACAAACCTCCAAATGTGGCCTAACCAAAGTCCTATAAAGCTGCATCATGGCTTCCTGATTCTTACACTCAATGCCATACACTATGAAAGCAATCATATCATATGCCTTCTTTACCACTCTCTATACTTGTTTTGTCAGTTTCAGGAATTATAGACTGAAGATCCCTCTGTATATCAATGTTGCAAAGGGTCATGGCATCCATTATAGGTATTTTTCCCTTGCATTTGACCTCCCTATGTGCAACACCTCACACTTGCTCAGGTTAAACTCCATCTGCCATTTCTCTCCCCATTTCTGGAGGGATGTGTAGGACAGAGGAAGTGTTTGTGAAGAAGGGTCTCGACCCGAAACGTCACCCATTCCTTCTCTCCTGAGATGCTGCCTGACCTGTTGAGTTACTCCAGCATTTTGTGAATAAATACTTTCGATTTGTACCAGCATCTGCCGTTATTTTCTTACACTGAGTTTTTGTGATTGGATGAGTTAAAATGGTTTAAAGGGAACACCTAACAGAGGTCTGAAAAGTCAAAGGTTTGAAAAGGATAAAGGATTGAGAAACTTAGGAACAAAAATCATAGGAAGGCGCAGCATCATTATCATAAGCACTTACAATAGAAAATAGGAAAAATTACAGCAGATGTAAATTTAGCCATTGTAGGAACATTAACCTCACCACGGAACGTCCAGAGGTGACTGCAAAGTGTTATTCATGTGGGTTTAATTAATCACCCACTATTAAAATAACTAGTCTAATCTTTTGATTTTGCATTAAATTCCAATTCCACTATCATCCATCCTTATTAGATCAAGGGATTATCAAGATGATGAATATTATGTAAAGCACCACAAACACAAAAGGCTATGTAAGGCTCAAGGTGAGAGTTGTTCTTTCTGTACTTCATAGGAGGTGGATGCATAAAACCCCAAACAATTGCTATCTCCCATGAGGGAAAGCAAATCACACTTCATTGCTTGTAGCATGTTGAAAAAAGAAAATTTAGCAGGTACTATTGTAATGTTTAAAAAAGTAAAAAGTAAAACTGCAGGAGGCAGACAATGAACAAAAAAGTAAAACTAATACAAATGATTCTCATGAGAATCATTAGAAATCCTTAGAAAAACCTCAGAGGCTATAGATGATAGGAGTGAAATATGCTTTAAGCAGAAGGGAAAAATAGAGCAAGATAGGTAATATGTCGTAAAAATACAGTAACCGTCCCAGTGACCATATGGGTTGACCCTGGGTGTCCTTTGCTGTAGCTTTGAGGGAATGGTGTGTAGTGCTGCTCATTAATTCCAATCTATGTGCATTTTAACAAGACAAATGATGAAATCCAGTATGGCAGACTGATTAGAGAAGTAAAACTCACCGGATCCAAGGGAAATAGTGAAATAGGAGTTAAAACTGAGTTGGAGACACAAAGAAGGTTAATCAGTGTTCAGGGGACTTGATGGTTGTATGCAGTGGGGGTCTTCAGGGCTCAGCTCTCTTCCTGGTATATAGCAAGGATTTAGATTTACAGATACTATCGCAACGTTTAGCAGGTACTATTGTAATATTTTTTAAATGATGCGGGAGCTTAGACCGCTCCAACGTGGGAGCTCGATCGCCGGCTGCAGGTGGTTCAACGTCCCTGACCATGGGAGGAAAGGAAAGAAGGTAAGACTTTATTGCCTTCCATCACAGTGGGGAATGTGGAGGAGCTGCCATGGTGGATGTTTATATCAATTTTTTATGTAGTTGGGTGTCTTGTTGATTTTTTGGTATGACTGTATGGCAAACCAAATTCCTTGTATGTTGCAAAACATATTTGGCTAATAAATTACGATTAGGATTATGTATTTCAAGTATTCTGGGAAACATCTAAAATGTGCCAACACTTGTTGATTGTGTTTAATAATGTTTCTGTTAATGTACCTTTGAGCTGCCAGCCTATCTTAGCATTGCTAATGTTTGGTGTTATTTTGCTTGTCAGTTTGTGCAAGCCGTTTTCCTGTCCACTGCTGCAGAATTGGGTTAATTTAAAAGTACCAGCCCACCTCTTAAAGTGGTGGCACAGCGGTAGAGCTACTGCCTCACAGTGCCAGAGGCCCGGGTTCGATCCTGACTATGGTTGCTGTCTGTAGAGTTTGTATGTTCTCCCTGTGACCTGTATAGTTTTTCTCCAATATCTTCAGTTTCCTCCCACAATCCAGGCATACAGGTTTGTAGGTTAAATGTCTTAGTACGAATGAAAAATTGTCCTAGTGTGTGTAGGATAGTGGTAGTGTGTGGGGATCGGTTCAGGCTCTGTGGGCCAAAGGGCCTGTTTCCACGCTCTATCTCTAAACTGAACTAAGATTCCAGTAGTTTTTAATTATCCTCATGATCAGTAATTAAAAAATTAGCAGATTTCAGCTCCTGTTTCATTAGATTTCTTATGGTTACAAGCACTTGGGTTTATCAAGATCCAATATGTTTTCTGATTATTTAATAATGGTAAAAACATTTTGTTCACTCCTCTAATACACCATTTTGTCAAATCTTTGTTCAGTGTGGATCATCAAGTCTCCTGTGCCATTCAATCATGGCTTACTCCTCATAGTAACGAGGCACCTATGATGATCGTTTGTCGGCACGGGGCATGTACTTGCTGGAGTTTAGAAGAATGTAGGGAGACCTCATTGATGCATACAGAATAGTGAACGGTTTGGATAGAATGGATGTGGAGAGGATGTTTCCACTAGTGTGAGAGTCTAGGACCAGAGGTCATTGCCTCAGAATTAAAAGACCTTCTTTTAGGAAGATGAGGAGAAATTTCTTTAGTCAGAGGGTGGTGAATCTGTGGAATTCTTTACCACATCAGGCTGTGGAGGCCAAGTGAGTGGATATTTTTAAGGCAGAGATAGATTCTTGATTAGTACAGGTGTCATAGGTTATGGGGAGATGGCAGGGGAATGGGGTTCAGAGGGAGAGATAGATCAGCCATTTGTGAATGGCAGAGTAGACTTGATGGGCCGAATGGCCTAATTTTACTCCTATTCCTCATGACCTTATGACAGTCACAACATCAGACTAATGATGTGCAGTTTCAAAGTTGTTGACAGCATTTCTAATTATTCCCCATTTATCACAAAACAATGGCCCAATCCCAAATATTTTGGGAGGTGGAGATAGTGCCTGAAGAACTAGAAAGTGAATCGCAAATTGAATTGGATTCTATGTTATGGAATGACACAGTACCAAGAGAAGATTTCAAGGCAACTGTAGAATTGCTAAAGTGACCAAAATAGACTAATTAAGCAGGCAATAAATGAAGACAAGTTGTAAGGGAGTGGCCTTTTGGGACTAGGAGTTTGCAGATGTCACTAACATGTGTGGTAGACAGTGAAGATTGCTATCAAAAATTACAGCAGGTTCTTAATCAGTTGGGCAAATGATCTGAGCAATAGTTAATGGAGTTTTATCCAGAAACGTGCATGGTGTTAAATTTTTAGAAGATATTTGATGCTATGAGCTTCAGAGGGTATTTAATAAGGTTCCGCACAGGTGATTAGTGTAATATACTGCTGGCTATTGAGAATTGGCTGAGACAGAAGCCAAGGATTGGGATTAAATAGGTGGGGTGACACAGGAACCCTGACTATTCAGTCTGGATGAGGCAGCCAAATATCACATTCCCAATTTTATTGATGATACAAAACTGGGGGAAATTTTGAGCAGTGAGAAGGATATAAAGAGGTTTTAAAGCGATAGAAAGAAGCTGAGTGTGTGGGCCAGAACATAACAGAAGGAATATAAAATGGCAATGTGAAGTCATCTGCTGTGATACACAAAACAAGTTTAAATTGCTTTATTATTGTTGTGTCTACTAAGATACAGTGAAAAGCTTTTGTTTGCATGCTATGCAATTAAATCAGGTAATACTGTACATAAATACAATCAAGCCATACACAAGCACAATAGGTAGAGGAGAAACATGCATAGTGCAGCATAGTTTCTCAACATTGTAGCATAATCGTTTCTGAGAAATAGTCCAATGTTCACAATGATGTTGGCTGGAAATTAGGAAATGTATCCTGTTCAGCAGTCAAATAACAGGGGAAGAAGCTGTTCCCGAGTCTGAAGGTACACACTTAAGCTTTTGTATCCTCTTTGTGGTCGGAGCAGGGAAAAGAGGAAATGACATGGGTGGAAAAGGTCCTTGATTATGTTGGCTGCTTTCCCAAGGGAATGAAGTGTAGATGTAGTCAATGGTGGGAAGTCTGGTCTATGTGCTGGAGTGATCCACAACTCTGCAATTTCTTGTGGTCTTGGGCAAAGCTGTTCCCAAACCAAGATGTGATACAACCCAGCAGTACTTTTTCTACAGTTCTACTGTAGAAGTTGGTAAGAGTCTTTAGATGAATGTCAAATATCCTTTGCCTTCTGAGGAAGTAGAAACATTGGCATGCTTTTTTGGTGATGGAATTCAGTGGCTCCAATTATTTCCTTCATCTAAATCCATTCTGTGCTTTGAAGGTGCCACCAGCTTAATGTTATCCCAATAATGTGAAAGGCAGTTTCAATTATGTCAATGTACAAATTGGAAGTCTGGCCCATTGTCCTGGTGATCCTGGCTACCATCATCATAATGAGCTGCCCGATGGTACTGCCAACTGCTGTTGTGGTGATCTGGAGGATGAAGCATACCACCGCCATCTTGCTGGAGGGAGCAATAAGAAGCAGGATCCATCCACTCCTTTCTGAACACTTGAGGTTATTTTCAACATGGCGTCCATCTCTAATGGGTAGGGCAGTGCCTCATACGCTGGATCGAGCTCAGCTGTAAAAGATAGAAGAGTTCCTATGAATAATAGATCTCATTTTCAGTAAAGCATTTTGTTTATAGAATCGCAATGCTGGTTCAATAATTAATGTATGGAGTCTTTTTACCAAAGATACTAGAGGAACAAGATGGACCACTCCGTTTGTTATGCCTCTTGCAGTTTTGGGGGAACAGTATGTTTGATGATACCATTAAAATGAAGAATATCTCATCTATCAATTCACAGATTTTTGTTATTTTTCATTTTAAATGTTTCTGCCTACTAAAATGGCACCTTGACATACTATGGTTTCAGGGTAGAGTGTCTATCTTGTTCCTCTAGTATCTTTGCTTTTTACCAGGATAAGATTATTCATAGAGTCATGCAGCATGGAATCATGGCCTTCAGCCCAACTTGTCTGTGCTGACCAGTCCTATTTGCTTGCATTTGGCCCAGATTATTTGAAACCTTTCCAATGCATGTACCTGTCCACATATCTTTTAAACTAGTTTATAGGCGAGAGGGGAATAATTAATAGGGAACTGAGGGGCAACTTTGTCCACTTAGTGCGGATGGTATAAAGAACGAGCTGCCAGAGATAGTATCTGAGGGACAATAACAACATTTCAAAGATACTTGGACAGAAAAGGTTTAGAGGGATATGAACCAAATGCAAGTAACGAGACTAGTTTAGATGAGTCATCTTGGTTGACAGGGTTAAGTTGGGGCAAAGGGCCTATTTCTGTGCTGTATGACTCTTTACAAAGTATTGTTAGCAGGTGCACAATTATAAACATAATAGATCATTGCTATGGAAAGACAGACTCTGGCACAATCTAGTGACAAAAAGATGCACAAAATCAAGGAGTTTCTTGCTCATGTAAAATGTCAGGTGCAGCTGGTTAAAAAAACGTGCAGTTCCGAAAGTCATGCGTTCATTGAACACAAATCTATTGATGCAACAAATTTCATGAAAGACATCTCAAAATATTAGGGATTGTTCTTCAATCAACCTTCATTATGTTTCTCTCTTCAGTGATGTTTCCTGATGGGTTGAATTTTCCAGCATTTCTTTTTTTATCTCCAGCATTTGCCATTTTTTGTTCAAATTTACCTCTTATATCCTCTGCCAGTGCTAGACTAACAGACTGAAGAAGGGTCACAACTCAAAATGTTGGCTGACCATTTCTTCCATAGAGGTTTGCATGACCCATTGAGCACCACATTTTGTTTTTTGGTCAAGATTCCAGCATCTGCAGATTCTTGTAGCTCTAAATTACCATGTACAGTTCCTTGACATTTAATGACTGGGACAAGCAGAAAAATAAAGACCTTTGATGCCTGCAACTTGCACTTATATTGATACATAGAAAATAGGTGCAGGAGGCCATTCAGCCCTACGAGCCAGCACAGCCATTCATTGTGATCATGGCTGATCACCCACAATCAGTAACCTGTGCCCAACTTCTCCCATATCCCCTGGTTCCACTAGCCCCCAGAGCTCTATCTAGCTCTCTCTTAAATTCATCCAGTAAGTTGACCTCCACTGCCCTCTGGCAGAGAATTCCACAAATTCACAACTCTGAGTGAAAAAGTTCTTTCCCACCTCAGTTTTAAATGGCCTCCCCTTTATTCTAAGACTGTGGCCCCTGGTTCTGGACTCGCCCAACATTGGGAACATTTTTCCTGCATCTAGCTTGTCCAGTCCTTTTATAATTTTATGTCTCTATAATATCCCCTCTCATCCTTTTAAACTCCAGTGAATACAAGCTTAGTCTTTTCAATCTTTCCTCATATGACAGTCCTGCCATCCCAGGGATCAATCTCGTGAACCTATGCTGCACTGCCTCAATTACAAGGATGTCCTTCCTCAAATTAGGAGACCACAACTGTAGCAATACTCCAGATGTTGTCTTACCAAGGCCCTATACAACTGCAGAATAATCTCTTTACTCCTATACTGAAATCCTTCGTTATGAAGGCCAACATGCCATTAGCTTTCTTCACTGCCTGCTGTACCTGCATGCCAACTTTCATAACAGGTGTACAAGGACACCCAGGTCCTGCTGCACTTCCCCCTTACCTAAAACCATTGAGATAATATTCTGCCTCCTTGTTTTTGCCGCCAAAGTGGTAACCTCACATTTATCTATATTATATTGCATCTGCCACACATCAGCCCACTCACTCAACCTGCCCAGGTCACCCTGTAACCTCCTAACATCCTCTTCACAGTTCACACTGCCACCCAGCTTTGTGTCATCTGCAAACTTGCTAGTGTTACTTTTAGTTCCTTCATCCAAATCATAAATATATATATATATAATCGAGATCTTCAAGAAAATGTCAGCTTGTGTCCAATTGTTTCACACAAACCATGTTGTGTGAAACCTTCTACCCAGCCTGAAGCTCAATTCCCAACCTGAACTTTGCATCTTTCGTTACAAAGCACTACAAATAGAGAAATAGGACATCCAGACAAAATAAACTTAAATGGCAGACTTGGGGAGTATGTTTTTTCTGGTGATTTCTAAAAGACTGTCAGTGAGGAATAAATTACTCTTTTTGGTAGCTCTTACCTGAGACTTTGTTATAATGAGCGAGGGAACATTGCAGATGCTCTAGATCTCCTCGGGCAAGAACACAACTGTCAGTGAGCAGATTGGCCAGGTTAAGCTCATTGGTCCACAGAAGGTCTGTGATAGCCACGATCTGAGAGCATGGGTCAATTTATCTTTAATAAAGAAAATAGTTTAAAAACAAAAACAGTAAAGGCATCTAAATTAAACATTTTTTGTAATTGAAAATCTCTTTTTGAATGTAAATGTTAACACTTACATTGATGCCTGGTGACTTCTGCTTGCCCAAGACAGCATAGATGGAGGGTTGAGGAGGAAGGTTACTGGGAGTGGAGGTCCTCCACATCCGTTGGTGAAATCAGAGGCAGAGGCAAGGGCACAAGCGAGTCAGTGAATTAGCAGACCTCCCAACATTTGATTGTACAAATTCAGAATTTTGATGTCCAAAATTCATAATTTTACATCAAAATTCATAATATGGTGTTTAATGCAACTTTTCAGCAAAAAAACATATGCATGCCAAATGCGCATATGCGTTGCGCTACATTCACGTGTGAAAAACGACAATTTACATCAGTCTGTAGTTCTTGGACTACATATACAATGTCAGGCCTATCATGAGTATATTCTACTATTATAGAATGGTTATTTACAACAAAGAAAAAATTGTTTTGTTTTGTTTTTTCTATTTTGCTTTTTCCTTACACATCCCAATTCTCTTGGTATTGAATAAAAGAACAATGGTCATAAAATGTATGACTAAGTTATGATGAAAGAGTTTCATTTAAAAAACTGCACATACCTAATTTAATGGAAGACATACTTGCTCCAGTGATCTTCAACAGCAAATCACAACGGTCCATGTCCCCCCCCAATCCCTCCCCCTTTCCCCCCCAAATCCACTCCCCCACCCTCCCTTCCTCCACCCCCCCGAACCCCACTCCCTCCTCCCACTCCACTGCTCCCCTCCCCCGCACCCCATCCCCTCTCAACATCAACACACTCCACAGTGAGACTAGGCCAGCGGCAAGGCTGGGCGAGCGGCGAGGCGTGACCAGCAGCGAGGCTGGGCCAGCGGTGAGGTGAGGCGAGTACAGCGGCGAGGCTGAGCCAGCGGCGAGGTGAGGCGAGTACAGTGGCGGGGCGAGCGGCGAGCCATGTGTTTTACGTAAAAATGTGAGGCAAAATCAGAATGGCGGAAATGAAATAAGAAAGCGGATCCATTGCTACAAAAGCATCACACAAGAGCACGCCTTTGCATGTAGGAAAAACAGATGCTGGTTAAACCAAAGTTAGACACTAAAAGCTGGAGCAACTTAATGGGTCAGACAGCATCTCTGGAGAAAAAGAATAGGTGATGTTCGAATTGAGACTGTTCTTTAGACTGGAGAGTCAGGGTAATAGGAAGCGAGAGATATAGACGGTGATATAGAGATACAGAACAAATGAATGAAAGGCATGCTAAAAGTAATGATTATAAAGGAAATAGGTTATTGTTAGCTGTTTGTTAGGTGAGAACGAGTTACAACGAGACGACTTTGAGGCTGGTACGACATTCTACATCACCGTCTACAAGGGTCTGGACCCGAAACATCACCTATTCCTTTTATCTTGAGATGCTGTCTGACCCACTGAGTTACTCCACCTTCTTATGTCTACCTTCAAGAGTTATGATCATCAGCAACTTCTACCACTTTTTGATGCATGAATCCAGCAGTCTCACAGACGTATTGCTGCTGCACCTTACATTGTCACAAAAGCACTATTAATAAATTATGACATGTTCTTCCCAGTCCGAGGAACAAATCCTGGTCTATATAACACTCCCATGCTTTGTAACTAAGCACGACAAATAGAGAAATCAGACACCAAGCGTTTCTATGCCTTACTAGCAGAGAAAAGCATCCAAAACTATTGCACAGGGGAGACCACCCTAGCTAGCTCTCTATTGCCAATATTTCCAGATACTTAAACGAATGATACTTTATTGTCACATGTGACAAGTCAGTGATATTCTTTGTTTTGCATAACCAGGTTATGTAAAGAGTCACCACATAAAGGGCACCGACAAAACTACAAGTATTCCATTTTACACAAACCATTTTTAACACATTCCGTTTGCGGTTCCCCATACACAACGTCCTCCTTCGTTCTCCACAGTGCGTCTAACTTGGTTTTCCCTCGTCGGTCTCCCAACGCCAGATTCTCCTTTGTTCTGGGCGGAGCATCCGACCTCTGCCGCCGACCCCTTATTCGACTTCAACCGCCGGCCCAACCTTCTTCCTGACCTCCTCGCTGACCACCAGCCAATTCTATCATCGCTGGGTCCACTCTTGAGGGCTTCGTGGCTCCGACCCAGAGTCCGGCCACGGGGATGCATGGCCCATCTTCTCCCGGCGTCTGTTCTCATATATATATATATATTTTTTCATATTTCAGATACAGCGCGGAAACAGGCCTTTTCGGCCCACCAAGTCCGCGCCGCCCAGCGATCCCTGCACACTAACACTATCCTACACACACTAGGGACAATTTTTACATTTACCCAGTCAATTAACCGACATACCTGTACATCTTTGGAGTGTGGGAGGAAACCGAAGATCTCGGAGAAAACCCACGCAGGTCACGGGGAGAACGTACAAACTCCTTACAGTACAGCACCCGTAGTCAGGATCAAACCTGAGTCTCCGGCGCTGCATTCGCTGTAAAGCAGCAACTCTACTGCTGCGCTACCGTGCCGCCGTTCCTTGTCTGTTATGATGTCTTGGGTTTCCCAGCAACGAGCTGTGTCAGGGGTATGCTGCTCTGGCTCTCCTCTATGTTCATGCTGGGTCTTTTCCTCCTCCCCGAGACCCCTTTTGCTTTCTTTCGGCCAGTGTTGAGTCGGTGGCGGCTCCACCCTCTGGCATGGAGGGGCTTGATTACCAGAGATTGTCTTGCTGGCAGTCCTTTCGGAGCAGGTCACCAAAGTCTGCAGGAAGACGTCTTGGTGGTTCCCCACGCCGGCTCCTCGTTTGTTCTCAGTGTCGCGTCCAGCTGGCTGCCGACCCATCCTCGACCGCCGGCCCTCCTGAGAGCTGGGTCCTTTTCTTATCATTGTCGCACCACTATTGAAGGAGTCTGCATAAAGTGCAGATACCATCAGAAAGATGATAGAGGAACCAGAGAACTATTCCCTCCAGGTTTACAACAGCTTTTCGTCAAGCTCTTGAACCACATTGCAGAACCCCAAATCAATCCTACTGAACCACTACAAGATTTGCAGCATTGTGGCTGCTCCACAGTGTTTGGTTTTTGAATGATCACGGTCTTCTTTCCTGTAACTATCTTTAATCTGTTTCCAAATACACAGGACAAGATGTTAGAAATCCAAAGTGCCAAATGTCAATTTGCTCCCGGTGGTGATGGGAGGCTTATGCACTCACCTATGCTCATCCGATGTTGAAAAAGGCTAATATCTATTAGCCACAATATATATATTAAGAAACTAGTAACTGATAACAACGATTACATTCCAAAATAACTAATCGTCTATTGTTGCAAATGATGTGCATGTAAAGCTGTAGCAAATACAAATGTCATTGTTGTAATTCCCAACTGGTGCAAACAACAAAAACATTTGACTGTGCTAATGAGCGAATAAATACATACTGTGGGATAGTAATTAGTTAAATTGAATTAGTCCAATACTTTCATAAATGAGATGTACCTGGTCCAGACAAATGGTTTGTTTCAGAACAGATTTACACAGCTCCTCCTCTCCTGCATGTTTCTGGCTGGGTCTTATAGGAGATGCACTAGCTCTCCTCAGGCAGGACGGTGACTCTCAGCATGGACGCCTTGTTGAATCTCATCCTCCAGGGTCAGGGATCCTCAAGTCGCTCTACAAGCGCCGATCTGTCATATTTCAGTACAGATCGATCTCAAATTGGTATCCAAGACACTGCAAGTTTATCAGTAAATGATAGTTGGTCTTCATTGTGCTTCTTTTGTGATCCTGGGATTTCACTGTCTTGCTAGCAGTGTCTTACCAGAGCGTGTCAGGATCCTGGACATCTTTCCTTTGGCCAAGTCCTTGTGGTGAATCTAATAGTATAGCACAGTGGAGACCAGCCTACTTCACCAATGACTATTTCCACCCCCCTCAGGTATGTGGTGATACAGAGAAGCATCAGGGTTCTATTGCTCCTACTCTCCTGTATGTTCATGGCTGGGCCTACTTTTAATCCGTGTTGACTTGGTGGGGGCTCTGTCCTCTGGCAAGTAGAGGCTTCATTCCCACAGACTCCTTGGCGTTCAGATGTCGCTTTCTGCACATTTCTTCTGGCAGCCTGAGGTGGCTTAAGTTGGCGTTGCAAGAGGTGCGAGGTGGGCTTTCACTTCTATCACCTGTCAGGTTGGACATCCTGTACTGTTGGAGTTAACATTCAATTTTCTGTTTCCTTGCAAGTGCTGCAGCTAGGAGATTATTGGGTTCAAATCAGGGACAGTTTAGAAAAACTTTCTTCAAGGGATCCATTAGGTTTCACATCACACTGCTTTCCCAGACAAACTATTATAAACCTTAACCTTCTGCCAGATTTATCACTCGAGATATGGTAAAGAAGCAGATTATAGCTGGACCCGAAAAGTCACCCATTCCTTCTCTCCTGAGATGCTGCCTGACCTGCTGAGTTACTTTGATTTGTACCAGCATCTGCAGTTATTTTCTTACAATAGCTATTGGAGAGATATTGCATCCATCCCCTATCATTATATGGATTAATCAATACAGCATGTTATGTTCACATCACACAAGAACAAGCCTGCAAGAGTTATCATGGTCACCATCTTCTATTATCTATTAATGAATGATCAAGCAGGCTCAAAGGCCCATTCCTCAATTTGCATTGTGGCTAAGTAACAAAAACCTTCTAACCAGCCTGAAGATAAAATGCTGCTCTGAACTTCACTTGCAGGCTACATATGTATGCAAATAAAGTAATATAAGGCATCCAGACTAAATCAACTGCAAATTGCAGCATTTGGTGTGTCTCAAAAAACTCTCAGCAGTCCAAGGACTGGTCTTTCAAGGATCAAGAACGGCATCTTCCAGTCAACAATCAGGTTCTTGAACCACATTGCACCAGCAACACACTCCTACGAAACCACAACAGAATGCATCACAATGGCTGCTCTACAAAGATTGTTTTTGTATTATCATTATTTACCTATAAATAATAATAACATAATATATATGTTTGAGACAAGATATCCATCAGATTGCTGTAATGGATATCAACTTCAATATATGCCAATATAATAACTAATTTCTTTATTTGTTATTGCTTAGCAGGTGTTTTCTTTTGGCCAGTGTTGAATTGGTGAGGGCTCCGTTCATTGGCTAAAAAGATGCGTCCTTCCCAGAGATTCTTTCTTGTCAGCAGAATCCTCCCAGATGTTGTCAGGCTATTTGACATCTTACTTCTGATTTTGCCCGTATGGTGAATCCAATGGCACTGCAAAGAAGAGACCAGATTGATTCTCAATCATCATAAGCTCCAGCTACTTCTGGACAGTAATGCCATGGTTTTCCCAGAGACAATCCATGGTAGGGTTCTGATGCTCCTGTTCCTCTCCTGTATGTTCCTTCCTCATTTTGACCAGTGTTGACTTGGGTGTGGGTTATGTCCTGTGACAAAGACAAGCTTCATTACCAGAGATCCCTTGGCTTCCAGGTGTCACTTTCAGCATTTGTTGTACTTACCATTGCCACTTGCTCCACTTCTTCATCTTCGCTTTGGCATCCACCGCGGCCACTTCCAACCTCCGGCACCCACCGCGGGCCTGTCAAACCTCCGGCACCCATTGCGGCCCCGTATTCAGCTGCTGAATCCTCTCTTTCTTTAATTTCAAAATACGCTTTGTTCGAGAAATAGATATATACAAAACATGTTCCTTCCAAAAATCCATCTGACATTCTCAGAGGCTATACAAACATTCAATACATACATTCATTCCACCAATTATATAAAATGACCCCCCCCACCCTTGCCACTCATGAGGCCCACTGGCGTGGAATCCCTTCTCTTATTTTGTGAGGCATCTCCACCACACCCTGCCCCCCATGTCCAGCAGCGGAAGGACCCTAGACTGTGGCACTCCCCCACAGAGCCTTGGCTGCACCAAGCTTCAGTGCGTCTCTCAGCACGTACTCCTGCAGTCTGCAGCGGGTCAGTCCGCAACATTCCCTGATGGACATCTCGCTCCGCAGGAATTGGTGATGGCCTCGTCTGCTGTGCAAAAAGATGCATCATTCCTGGAGCTTCTGATTGCTAACAGAGTAATTCGAGAGTTGGTCAGGCAATTAGACATCTTTCTGGTCAGTTGTAATGCATTGGTTTCCAAAGGGACAATCCACAGTAGGGTTCTGAAGCTCCTGTTCCTCCCCTGTATGTTCCTTCCTCATTTTGTCCAGTGTTGATGTGGGAGTGGGTTATTTCCTGTGACAAAGAAAGGCTTCATTACCAAAGCTCCCTTGGCTTTCAGGAGTTGCTTTCTGCGTTTGTCCTAACTACCATTGGCACTTGTTCCTCTTCGTCTTCTCTCCGACCTCCGGCACCCACTGAGGGCCCGTCTTCGTCAAACCTTTAGCACCCACCGTGCGCCTGTTTTTCCCAGAGACAATCCGTGGTAGGGTCCTGATGCTCCTGTTCCTACCCTCTATGTTCCTTCCTCATTTTGTCCAAGGTTGGGTGTGGGTTATTTCCTGTGACAAAGACAAGGTTCATTACCAGAGATCTCTTGGCATTCCAGAGTTGCTTTCTTCAATTGTCGTAACTACCATTGGCAGTTGCTCCTCTTCGTCTTCTCTCCAACCTCCGGCACTCACTGAAGGCTCGTCTTCACTGGTGCTTTCTTTTGTTCAATGTTGAATTGGTGATGACTCCGTCCTTAGGCAAAGAGGTGCATCATTCCTAGAGATTCTGCCTTGCTAGCAGAGTCCTTCGAAAGCTGGTCATGCTATTAAACATCTTTCTTCTGGCTGCCTGGATGGTGAATCCAATGACACTGCAAAGAGGAGTCCAGCTTGGTTCTCAATCGCTGCGAGCCTCAGCTACATCTGGTGAGTTGTGATGCCTTGTTTCTCCCAGAGACAATCCATGGTAGGGTTCTGATGCTCCTGATCCTCCCCTCTATGTTCCTTCCTCAGTTTGTCCAGTGTTGCATTGGGTGTGGGTTATTTCCTGTGACAAAGGCTGGCTTCATTTCCAGAGATCCCTTGGCATTCCGGTGTTGCTTTCTTCAATTTTCGTACCTACCATTGGCACTTGCTTGTCTTCGGCCTCTGGCACACACTGAAGGCCCGTCTTCGTCAAACCTCCAGCACCCACCGCGGGCATGTCTTCAGCTGCTGAATCCTGTCTTGGACAGCACACCTTGCTCTCTTCAAGATCCTCACTTGTGTTTCCCACCAACAAGCAGCATCGGTTATGATGCTCATGCTCTCCTGTTTGGTACTGGCTGGTGCTTCCTTTTGTTCAGTGTTGAATTGGTAATGGCTCTGTCTTTAGGTAAAAAAATGCATAATTCCTGGAGATTCTCCCTTGCTAGCAGAGTCCTTCCAGAGCTGGTCAGGTTATTAGACATCTGTCTTCTGGCTGCCTGGATGGCGAATCCAATGACACTGCAAAGAGGAGTCCAGCTTGGTTCTCAATCCCTGCGAGCCTCAGCTACATCTGGTCAGTTGTGATGCCTTGTTTCTCCCAGAGACAATCCATGGTAGGGTTCTGATGCTCCTGTTCCTCCCCTCTATGTTCCTTCCTCAGTTTGTCCAGTGTTGACGTGGGTGTGGGTTATTTCCTGTGACAAAGGGTGGCTTCATTTTCAGAGATCCCTTGGCGTTCCTGTGTTGCTTTCTTCCATTTTCATACCTACCATTAGCACTTGCTCGTCTTCGACCTCTGGCACCCACCGAATGCCCGTCTTCATCAAACCTACTGCACCCACCGCGGGCATGTCTTCAGCTGCTGAATCCTATCTTGGACGGCACACCTTGCTCTCTTCAACATCCTCACTTGTGTTTCACACCCACAAGCAGCATCAGTTATGATGCTCTTGCTCTCCATTTGGTCCTGGCTGGGTCTTTTCCTCCTCGTCATCACTGGTGCTTTGTTTTGTTCAGTGTTGAATTGGTGATGGCTCTGTCTTTAGGCAAAGAGATGCATCATTCCTGGAGATTCTGCCTTGCCAGCAGAGTCCTTCGAGAGCTGGTCAGGCTATTCTTCTGACTGCCAGGTGGTGAATCCAATGACAGTGCAGAGGAGTCCAGCTTGGTTCTCAATCGCCGCTGGCCCCAGATACATCTGGAACATTGTGATGCCTTGTTTTTCCCAGAGACAATCCATGGTAGGGTTCTGATGCTCCTGTTCCTCCCCTCTATGTTCCTTCCTCATTTTGTCCAGTGTTGGGTGTGGGTTATTTCCTGTGACAAAGACAAGGTTCATTACCAGAGATCCCTTGGCTTTTCCAGAGTTGCTTTCTTCAATTGTCGTAAGTACCATTGGCAGTTGCTCCTCTTCGTCTTCTCTCCAACCTCCAGCACCCCCTGAAGGCTCGTCTTCACTGGTGCTTTCTTTTGTTCAGTGTTTGTATTGATGATGGCCCCATCTTTAGACAAAGATGCATCATTCCTAGAGATGCTGCCTTGCTAGCAGAGTCCTTCGAGAGCTGGTCATGCTATTAGACATCTGGCTGCCTGGATGGTGAATCCAATGACACTGCAAAGAGGAGTCCAGCTTGTTTCTCAATCGCTGCTCGCCACAGCTATATCTGGTCAGTTGTGATGCATTGGTCTTCAAAGAGACAATGCATGGTAGGGTTTCAGGTGCTCCTGTTCCTCCCCTCTTATGTTCTTTCCTCATTTTGACCAGTTTTGACGTGGGAGTGGGTTATTTCCTGTGACAAAGAAAGGCTTCATTACCAAAGGTCCCTTGGCGTTCAGGCGTTGCTTTCTGCGTTTGTCCCAACTACCATTGACACTTGTTCCTCTTCGTCTTCTCTCCAACCTCCGGCACCCACCGAGGGCCCGTCTTCATCAAACCTCCAGCACCCTCCGCGGGCCCGTCACACCCCTGGCACCTACCGCAGGCCCATCCTCAGCTGCTGAATGCTGTCTTGGATGGCACACCTTGCTCTCTTCAACATCCTTACTTGGGTTTCCCATCAACAAGCAGCGTCGGTTATGATGCTTATGCTCTCCCGTTTGGTCCTGGCTGGGTCTTTTTCTCCTCGTCATCACTGGTGCTTCCTTTTGTTCAGTGTTGAATTGGTAATGGCTCTGTCTTTAGGCAAAATGATGCATAATTCCTGGAGATTCTCCCTTGCTAGCAGAGTCCTTCCAGAGCTGGTCAGGCTCATCTGTCTTCCGGCTGCCTGGATGGTGAATCCAATGACACTGCAAAGAGGAGTCCAGCTTGGTCCTCAATCCCCTCGAGCCTCAGCTCCATCTGGTCAGTTGTGATGCCTTGCTTCTCCCAGAGACAATCCATGGTAGGGTTCTGATGATCCTGTTCCTCCGCTCTATGTTCCTTCCTCAGTTTGTCCAGTGTTGACGTGGGTGTGGGTTATTTCCTGTGACAAAGGCTGGCTTCATTTCCAGAGATCCGTTGGCGTTCCTGTGTTGCTTTCTTCAATTTTCGTACCTACCATTGGCACTTGCTCGTCTTTGACCACTGGCACTCACCGAAGGCCCGTCTTCGTCAAACCTCCAGCAACCGCCGCGGGCATGTCTTCAGCTGCTGAATCCTACCTTGGATGGCACACATTGCTCTCTTCAACATCCACACTTGTGTTTCCCACCAACAAGCAGCGTCGGTTATGATGCTCTTGCTCTCCGTTTGGTCCTGGCTGGGTCTTTTCCTCCTCGTGATCACTGGTGGTTTCTTTTTTTCAGTGTTGAATTGATGATGACTCCATCTTTGGGCAAAAACATCATCATTCCTGGAGTTTCTGCCTTGCTAGCAGAGTCCTTCCAGAGCTGGTCAGGCTGTTAGATATCTGTCTTCTGGCTTTGCCCTGAAGGTGAATGGAATGACACTGCAAAGCGGAGTCCATCTTGGTTCTCAATCGGCGCTAGCCCCAGCTACATCTGGTCAGTTGCGATGCATTGGTTTTCCCAGAGACAATCCATGGTAGGGTTCTGATGCTCCTGTTCCTCCCCTCAATGTTCCTTCCTCATTGGGTCCAGTGTTGACTTGGGTGTGGGTTATTTCCTGGAGCAAAGACTGGCTTCGTTTCCAGATATCCCGTGGTGTTCCAGTGCTGCTTTCTTCAATTGTCGTAACTAACATTGGCACTTGCTCCTCTTCGTCTTCTCTCCGAACTCCAGCTCCACCGAAGGCCCATCTTCATCAAACCTCCGCCGCCCACCACGGGCCCAGCCTCAGCTGCTGAATCCTATCTTGGATGGCACACATTGCTCTTTTCAACATCCACACTTGTGTTTCCCATCAACAAGCAGCGTCAGTTATGATGCTCATGCTCTCCTGTTTGGTCCTGGTTGGGTCTTTTCCTCCTCCAGATCACTGGTGCTTTCTTTTGTTCAATGTTGAATTGGTGATGGCTGCATCTTTAAGCAAAAAGATGCATTATTCCTGGACATTCTGCCTTGCTAGCAGAGTTGGTCGGGTAATTAGACATCTTTCTTCTGGCAGCCTGGATGGTGAATCCAATGACACTGCAAAGAGGATTCCAGCTTGGTTCTCAATCGCCGCGAGCCTCAGCTACATCTGGTCAGTTGTAATGCATTGGTTTTCCAAGAATCAATCCATGGTAGGGTTCTGATGCTCCTGTTCCTCTCCTCTATGTTCCTTCCTCATTTTGTCCAGTGTTGACTTGAGTGTGGGTTATTTCCTGTGACAAAGATAAGCTTCATTACCAAAGATCCCTTGGCGTTCCGGTGTTGCTTTTTTCAATTGTCTTGACTACCATAGGTATTTGATCCTCTTCGTCTTCTCTTCAACCTCTGACACCCACCGAAGGCCCACCTTCATCAAACCTCCGGTACTCACTGAAGGCCCGTCTTCATCAAACCGGCACCCACCGTGGGCCAATCAAATCTCCTGCACCCACCGAACGCCCATCTTCGTCAAATCTCCAGCACACACCACGGGCATGTCTTCAGCTGCTGAATCCTATCTTGGACGGCACACCTTGCTCTCTTCAAGATCCTCACTTGTGTTTCTCACCAACAAGCAGCGTCGGTTCTGATGCTCTTGCTCTCCTTTTGGTCCAGGTTGGGTCTTTTTCTCCTCATCATCACTGGTGCTTTCTTTTGTTGTGTTGAATTGGTGATGGCTTCATCTTTAGGCAAAGAGATGCATCATTCCTGGACATTCTGCCTTGCTAGCAGAGTCCTTCCAGAGCTGGTCAGGCTATTAGACATCTTCCTTCTGGCTGCCTGGATGGTGAATCCAATGACACTGCAAAGAGGAGACCAGCTTGATTTTCAATCGCCAAGAGCCTCAGCTACATCTGGTCAGTTGTGATGCCTTGGTTTTCCCAGAGCCAATCCATGGTAGTGTCTGATGCTCCTGTTCAGCCCCTGATGTTCCTTCCCCATTTTGTCCAATGTTGACTTTAGTGTGGGTTATTTCCTGTGACAAAGACAGGCTTCATTACCAACGATCCCTTGGCGTTCAGGTGTTGTTTTCTTCATTTGTCATAAGTGTCATTGGCCCTTGATCCTCATCTTCTCTCCGATCTCCGGCACCCACCGCGGGCCCATCAAAACTCCGATACCCACCACAGGCGCATCCTCAGCTGCTGAATCCTGTCTTAGATGGCACACCTTGCTCACTTTGTCATCCTTAGTTGTTTCCCATCAACAAGTAGCGTCGGTTATGATGCTCATGCTCTCCTGTTTGGTCCTGGTTGGGTCTTTTCCTCCTCCAGATCACTGGTGCTTTCTTTTGTTCAGTGTTGAATTGATCGTGGCTCCATCTTTAAGCAAAAAGATGCATCATTCCTGGACATTCTGCCTTGCTAGCAGAGTCCTTCGAGAGCTGGTCAGGCTATTAGACATCTTTCTTCTGGCTGCCTGGATGGTGAATCCAATGACACTGCAAAGAGGAGTCCAGCTTGGTTCTCAATTGCCGCGAGCCTCAGTTACATCTGGTCAGTTGTGATGCATTGGTTTTTCAAGAGACAATCCATGGTAGGGCTCTGATGCTCCTGTTCCTCCCCTCTATGTTCCTTCCACAGTTTGTCCAGTGTAGACTTGAGTGTGGGTTATTTCCTGTAACAAAAATAGGCTTCATTACCAGAGATCCCTTGCCGTTTTGGTGTTGCTTTCTTCTATTGTCATAACTACCATTGGCACTTGCTCCTCTTCGACCTCTGGCACCCACCTAAGGCCCGTCTTCATCAAACCTTCGGCACCCACTGCGGGCCCGTCTTTTCCTCCTCGTCATCACTGGTGCTTTCTTTTGTTCAGTGTTGAATTGGTGATGGCTCTGTCTTTAGGCAAAAAGATGCATCATTCCTGGACATTCTGCCTTCCTGGCAGAGTCCTTTCTAGAGTTGGTAAGGCTATTGCACTTCTTATGGCTTTGCCCGGGTAGTGAATCCAATGACACTGCAAAGCAGAGTCCAGCTTGGTTCTCTATCGTCGTGATGCATTGGTTTTCCCAATTTTGGCAGAGTTCTGTTGCTGCTCTTCCTCCCATGTATGTTCCTTGCTCGGTCATTTCTTCCTCCTTTTGTCTAGTGTTGACTTAGACAGAGGTTTTGTCCTCTGACAAGGATCGGCTTCATTACCAGAGATCCCTTGGGTTTCAGGTGTCACCTTCAGCATTTGTTGTACCTACCTTTGCCACATGCTCCTCTTCTTTGGCTTCTCTCTGGCACCCACCATGGGCCCGTCTTCAGCCGCCAAGTCCTCTATTGGACGGCATTGCTGGCCTTCCTCACCCCTCAACTGCCCACCTCATTCTCTTTAACAGCCTTTAACAATTCAATCGTCGGCCGATTCCTCACTTTGCATTGCAGCTAGATAGATTAATTATGACTCTTTCTACCCATCCTGAAGATCAAATACTGGTCTGAACTGCAATTGCGGGGTTTGTAAGTAAGCAAATGGAGAAATAAGGGATCCCGACAATAAAATACAAGTTGTTGCTCTCAGTGGTGCCTCTTAAAAGACACCCTAGCAGCCCGAGAATCGTTCTTTCCAGGTTAAAGAACAACATCTTCCCATCAACTACTAGGTTACAATATTTGTTTGTCCCACACCGGGGCAATTTGCAATGTGATACAGCAACAAAGTGGATAGCAAGACATTCATTATAAATAAAAATAAAGATAAGGATAATTGTCATCATTTACTGCGTTTTTTTACTGTTAATTGGTCTGTTGACTGGTCTGCTGGGTGCAGCGCTGGTTGTGCAGTCTCACAGCAGCGGGAAGGAAGGACCTCCGATATCTCTCCTTCACACACTTGGGGTGAAGGAGTCTGTCATTGAAGGAGCTACTCAGTGCAGTGACAGTGTCCTGCATGGGGTGGGAGTCGTTGTCCGGCAGCGATGTTATCTTTGCCATCATTCTCCTCTCTCCCACCGCCTGTACTGAGTCGAGGAGGCAACCCAGGACAGAGCTGGCCTTCCTGATCAGCTCGTCAAGTCTCTTCCCCATTGCTGCTGAGATGCTGCTGCTCCAGCAGACCACTCCATAGAAAATGGCTGATGCCACCACAGTATTGTAGAAGGTCCTTAGGAGTGCCCCCTGCACTCCAAAGGACCCGAGTCTCCTCAGCAGGTAAAGTCTGCTCTGGCCCTTTTTGTACAGTGCATTGATGTGTTCGGTCCAGTCAGGTTTATTAAGGTAAACATCCAGGTACTTATAAGAGTCCACTCTCCCAATGTCCATTCCCTGGATGTTCACCGGTGTCGGGGGAACGTGGCTGCGCCTGCGGAAATCCACCACCATCTCCCTGATTTCCCCCGCATTGATCCGGCGGTTCCGCTGGCACCAGTCCACAAAGTCCCTGGTCAGTTCTCTGTACGCCCTGTCATCGTCGTCTGTGATGAGGCCGACGATGGCAGAGTCGTCAGAGAACTTCTGTAGATAGCAGTTTGCTGAGCTGTGCCTGAAGTCTGCAGTGTACAAGGTGAACAGGAAAGGAGCTAGCACTGTTCCCTGCAGAAACCCTGTGCTGCAGACCACCATACTGTGGTCGGTTGGTGAGGTAGTCCAGAATCCAGGATGTGAGGTGGTGATCCACTCCTGTGCGCTCCAGCTTGCCATCCAGAAGCCCAGGCTGGATGGTGTTGAACGCACTGGAGAAATTAAAGAACATGATTCTCACTGTGCTATCCAGCTTCTCCAGGTGCGAAAGAGCTCTGTTCCGTAGGTAGATGATAGCGTCCTCCACCCCGATGCGAGTCTGGTAGGCGAACTGCAGCGGATCCATTGATGGTCTCACCAGGGGGCGGAGATGGGCGAGGACCAGACGCTCCAGTGTCTTCATCAGGTGTGATGTCAGTGCCACCGGCCTGTAGCTGTTGAGTTCCTTCGGGTGCAGCATCTTTGGCACCGGTACCACGCAGGATGTTTTCCACAGCTGTGGAACTCTCCCCAGTTTCAGGCTCAGATTGAAGACGTGCTCCACTATCCCGCACAGCTGGTCTGCACAGGACTTGAGGAGCCTTCCTCGCATTGATCCTCCTGAGCTCATTTCTCACCAGGTCTGTAGAGAGAGACAGATTGGAGCACGGGCTGGGTGCTCGATGTTGTGAGAGGAGGAGGGGTGTGGGATGGTGGGGGGAAGGAGGTGGGGTGGGGGAAGGAGGTGGGGGGGGGGGAGGAGGTGGGGGTGGGGGGGGGGGGGGGAGGTGGTGTGGCGGGGGTTGGGGCAGGAGAAGCAGAAGCAGTAGGTGTTGGTTGTGACCCAAGTGCTGTGGGAGGGGGGTGGGTCAGTGTACTGGAAGTGCAGACAAGGGGGGCTGCAGCAGGGGTGACTGTACCGGGGGAGGGTTAGATGACTGATCGAACCTGTTGAAGAAAAAGGACATCATTAGCAGAGGGGGGGAATATATGTTGCTATCACAACAACATGTGAGAATTCCCTCGGTAAGGCCTCATGCTAACAGCTCGATGTCCCTGCAGCAGAGCTGCTCTTTAACAGTGATGTGCCCAGGGTTACACCATCTATCATTTACAAACACAGCCAGCCCTCCTCCTTTTCTCTTACCACTCTCCACTGTCCTGTCCGCCCGCCTCAGGTGAAAACCGTCCAGTGAGGCGTTCGTGTCCAGAGTCACCGTGTTCAGCCATGTCTCCGTAAACAGCATAATGCTGCACTCCTGATATTCTGGTGCCGAGTCAACGCCGCCAACTCGTCCATCTTGTTGGGGAGAGATCTTACATTTCCCATAACGATGGATGGTAGCACAGGTCTGTAACGTCTCCTCCCGAATCGCCGCTGAATTCCAGCACGGCTCCCTCGTCTCCTCCTCCTCAGCACACGAGGGGCGTCGGGTCTCTCCTGAGGCAGCACCGCTGGGTTACAAAGCGCTAACAGCTGCTCCCTCGTGTGAACACAGGCCCGTGGCTGCGCGTGGGATCTCTGGACACGGTAGGTGAAAAAAATAGTAGAATGAGCAGTGCAAAAATGGCGGCTTTGGTCTCCATACCGCACTAAAGTTACAAAAAACGAATACACAAAAATAGTGAAAGAAATAACTTAACTACTAAAGAGAAAAAAACACTCATCAGTGAGCAGAAGCTGCTGCAACGGCTGCCACACAGGCAGGCACCATCTTGAACCACATTGCACCAGCAACACATTTCTTTTAAACTACTACAGACTGTGTCTGCTCTACAAAGTTTTTTTTTTGTGTATTACCATGGTCTAGTTTCCTAAAACTAATAATAGCTATAATACATATTTGATAAAAGATATACCTCAGATTCCTGTAATGGAGATCAACACTGATGTATGCCAATATAATAACAAAATTGCTATTGTTTCGGATGCGCATGTAAATTTGCAGCAAATACAAATTTCATTGTTTTAGTTTATATCTGGTGCAAACAATGTCACTTGATTCTTTGATAACGAGTGGAATGAGACCAGAGGGGGGTATTTACTGAAATTCAGTTAGTCCATCCTTTTCTACATGGAATATACAGCCAACTTCCATTTTACGCACATCTCAAAAACACATAAATTAAACATCTCTATAGAATGTGTATGTAAATCATAAATTAGGGGAATGCCATATAACAATAGACAATCGGTGCAGGAGGAGGCTATTCGGCCCTTCGAGCCAGCACCGCCATTCAATGTGATCATGGCTGATCATTCTCAATCAGTACCCCGTTCCTGCCTTCTCCCCATACCCCGACTCCGCTATCCTTCAGAGCTCTATCCAGCTCTCTCTTGAATGCATTCAGAGAATTGGCCTCCACTGCCTTCTGAGGCAGAGAATTCCACAGATTCACAACTCTGACTGAAAATGTTTTTCCTCATCTCAGTTGTAAATGGCCTACCCCTTATTCTTAAACTGTGGCCCCTTGTTCTGGACTCCCCCAACATTGGGAACATGTTTCCTGCCTCTAACGTGTCCAACCCCTTAATAATCTTATACGTTTCGATAAGATCTCCTCTCATCCTTCTAAAATCTCCTCTCATCCTTCTAAAGGATAACTATCTACATCACAAACTAAATAGTTCATTTATTTACTGCCATTATTCTTTTACCTTACACATTAATAAAGAAAAAAGTTCAAAAGAAAATCAACCGTAAAGGCACCTTTATCAGACCTTTAGTTGTACTGGACGAAGGAAGGTTGTAGATGCACTTCATCTTCTTGGACAGGGGACAATTCTCCATGCGGACGGATCACTTGCAGGATCGTCCTCAATCTGGCCAAGTTAAGCTCACTGGCCTACAGTGAGTCTGAAAGCTGAGCTCTGGTAGCATTGATCTATCAGATAGATCTCAGAAGACCTCCCAAAGCAGCACCTTGTGCGATTCCAGGGAGTGCAGGGTTTCCCTTCTGACCCATGGTATAACCTGCAATACAATTGAGTGGTGTCAGAACAATTATTTCACTCTCTGCCTTTGTAAGACAAACAAGCTCATTGTTGCCTTCACTAATGCACTGACCGATCCATCACAAATACTGCCCATCCCACCATTGAATTGACCTACAGTAAATGCTAGTGTAACCGAGCTCTGGTCTATCCTCTGTCCAGCGTGTTCATCCGTTTGGGGAGTGGAAGGAGCAATTAGTTGGATTGCTGGAAGCGCTGGATCTCACTGGATGGAAACAGACCAGGTGGGGAGTGATACGACTTGGCGCTGCGCTCCTGTCAGAGCGATCTTTGAACTGCGGAGCTTCCTGTGGACATGCGGTTCCAGGACGGGAGTTGTGCCCGTCTGCCTTTTAAACACTCGCAGCACCCTCCCCCAATGCTGATCGGACCTCGGGCTTTGTCCAATCAGCATGAACGGATTTTTGAGCGGGAAACCGAATCTGAGAAAGTTTCCGCTGTCGGCGAAGCCCGCACCTGCAGCAAGTACAGCACGAGTGGACAACCCCTCAAGTAAACAACCCCTCAAGTAAACAACCTGCTCCAGTAAACAACCACCCCCCAACTAAACATCCACCCCGAAAAAATGTTACAAAAACAGAGTAAAACAACCAGCGCAAGAAAAAGAAACCACTAGTAATAAACTCGCTTCAATTAAAAAACCATTCCAAGTAAAAACCTACAAGTTAAAAAACACACCTCGAGTAAAAACAAACGTAACCAATGAGTAACAAGTAAACCAAAGAATCACAAGAGCGACCAACCTGGTTTCCTATCGTTGTCTCCATCTCCAGCTACTTCTGGTCTGTGATGTCTTGGCTTTTCCCAGAGATAATCTGCATCAGAGTTTTGCTGCTCTTGATTTTTCCTGGATGGGTCTTTTCTTTCCATGTGGCATCTCTTTCACTTTCTTTTAGCCAGTATTGAGTCGCTGGTGGGCGTTCCCTGGCAAGGAGAGACTTCATTATCAGATATTTGCTGGCTTTATGTAACGCTCCTTGTCCTCCAACCAAAATGATCATCATGGCGATTGCAAAGAAGCAGCTTTTAGCTACTGAACAGACATTTCATCCCTCACCTATTCATGGAGGAATTCATCATAACACTCTAACACAAACACGATTCTTTAAGTGTTATCATACTCACCCTGGTCGTCAGCCTCAGGTGATCACTATCCTGCAAGCGGGCTCAAAGGCTTATTCCAGCACCTTACCTTCGGTGGTTCTTTCAGGAGCTATGGTTGGATCAGGTGGGGTAAGCTGCATCATAGTTTTGCCGCTCTTGATCTCCTGTTTTTTTCCTGGCTGGGTCTTTTCTTTTCATTTGTCCACCCTTCCACTTTCTTTTAGCAAGTGTCGAGTCGCAGGTAGGGGTTCCCATCCCTGACAAAGAGAGGCTTCATTATCAGATATTTCGCTGGCGTAACGCTCCTTGTCCTTCTGCCAAAATTATCATCATAGCCATTGTTTAAGAAGCAGCTTTTACCGACTGAAGAGACATTTGATCCATTGCCTATTAGTGTAGGAATTCATCATAACACCGTTATACGAGAATTTTGCCCGAACAGTCTGTGAACCATAGCGCTGTGTTTAAAGCCGATAGCGCTGCGGCCGGTGCGCTATATTTAAACCGCACAGCGCTGCAGCCAGTGGCATTATATTTAGAACTCAGAGCGCTGCGGCCGGTAGCTCTACATTTGGAACCCATAACGCTGCGGCCAGTAGCGCTATATTTAAACGCCATCGCGCTATGGCCAGTAGCGCTATATTTAAACGCCATCGCGCTATGTCCAGTAGCGATATATTTAAACGTCATCGCGCTATGGCCAGTAGCGCTATATTTAAACGCCATCGCGCTATGGCCAGTAGCGCTATATTTAAACGACCATCGCGCTATGGCCAGTAGCGCTATATTTAAACGTCATCGCGCTATGGCCAGTAGTGCTATATTTGGAACCCATAACGCTGCTCCCGGTAGCGGCACATTTAGAACCTTAAACGCCGTGGCCGGTAGTGCTATATTTAGAACCCATAATGCTGCGGTCGGTAGCGTTATATTTAGATCCCATAGTCTGCTCCCGGTAGCAGTACATTTAGTACCCATAACGCCGCGGTCGGTAGTGCTACATTTAGATCCCATAGTCTGTGGCCGATAGCGCTACATTTAGAACCCATAACACTGTGGCCGGAAGTGTTATATTTAAACGCCCGTAACGCTGAGGCCGGTAGCGGTACATTTAGAACCCATAACACTGACCGGAAGTGTTATATTTAAACGCCCGTAACGCTGAGGCCGGTAGCGGTACATTTAGAACCCATAACAGTGTGGCCGGAAGTGTTATATTTAAACCCCCATAAGGCTGCGGCCGCTAGCGGCACATTTAGAACCCAGTCTGTGGATGGTAGCGCTACATTTAGAACCCATAACGCTGCTCTCAGTAGCGCTATATTTAGAACCCATAACGCTGTGTCCGGTCGCGCTATATTTAGATCCCATAGTCTGTGGCCGGTAGCGTTACATTTAGAACCCATAACGCTGTGGCCGGTAGTGTTATATTTAGATCCCATAGTCTGTGGATGGTAGCGCTACATTTAGAACCCATAACGCTGCTCTCAGTAGCGCTACTTTTAGAACCCATAACGCTGTGGCCGGTAGTGTTATATTTAAACGCCCATAACGCTGTGGCCGGTAGCGCTATTTAGAACACATAACGCTGTAGCTGACAGCCGTTTAAATTTCAAGGCGCTAAGCCAACAGCAGTTTAAAACTTTGCGCGTCAAACTGGCAGCGCTCGTATCGATTTGCGCGCCAAGTCTGTAGCGCTCTGCGTATCGATTTGCATGCCAAGTCTGTAGCGCTGTGCATTGCTTTGCATGCCAGTCTGCAACTGATAGCGCTTTGTTCCCCGTTCGTACCTGTATAAAGGCAGGCGCCAGGAAGCCATATGTTAGTTCATGTACGAGAGGAGTTCACCGATGGGCGGAGTTGCAATCAGTGCCATGGAAGGAGGCAGAGAGAGAGAGAGGTGTGCTGTTGTGAAATGCACCCTGTGCAAGCCAGGACAAATATTGTTCTTGTTCTCTCTCTTGCCAATAAATCTGCTTTGTAACTAAACAGACGAGTGAACCATTTTCTGTTTTACTAGTCAGATCCATGAACCTGTTCCTTGTAACACACCATCAACACAAATACGATTCTCTAAGTGTTATCACACTCACCCTGGTAGTCAGCCTCAGGTGGCACTATCTCCTGCCAGCAGGATCAATGGCTTATTCCCGCACCTTACCTTCGCTGGCTTTCAACAGATATGATTGGACCAGGCGGGCAAGCTTATTGACGCGCCAACGTCTTTGGGTAAAACGGTGATTCGTGGCATGCACTGTGTGTAGATTCACGTCCTCCCCAGTAAAAGTCGGCCTCAACGAAAAAACAGAGGGGGGAAAAAAAGCACACTTCGAGTTAAAAAACACCACGAGTCACAAAGAACGAGTACAATTTCCCCCTTGACTAAAAAACAAACCTCGAGTAAAAGGCACATTGAGTTACAAATCACACCTCGAGAAAAATAAGTCAGCCTCGACTAAAAAAAACCCATCTCCAGTAAAAAGCTGGTTTCGACTAAAAATCACAACACAAGGAAATAAACACGAGTAAAAAGCCCGCCTCGACTAAAATTCAAGAGTAAAAAAAAAGAAAAGGCCCGCCAAGTAAAAAGTTCATCTTGTGTATAAAGCACTTCCAGTTAAAAACATAAATCGAGTAAAAACTAGAGTAACCGATGAGTAGACCAATGAATGACAAGAGCGACCAACCTGGTTTCTTATTGATGTTGTCTCCATCTCCAGCTACTTTGGGTTTGTGATCTCTAGGCTTTTCCCAGAGTCGAGCTGCATCAGAGTTTCGATCTCCTGTTTTGTTTTCCTGGACGAGTCTTTTCTTTCCATTTGGCATCCCCTCCACTTTCTTTTAGCCAGTGTTGAGTCGTTGGAGGGGGTTCCCATCCCTGGCAAGGGGAGGCTTCATTATCAAATATTCGCTGGCTTTACGTGACATGACGCTCCTTGTCCACCTGTCAATATTACCTCATAGCCATTGCAAAGAAGCAGTTTTTAAGCTACTGAACAGACATTTGATCCCTCTCCCACTCGTGTAGGAATTCATTATAACACTCACCCTGGTCGTCAGCCTCATGTAATCACTATCCTGCAAGCGGGATCAAAGGCTTATTCCTGCACCTTACCTTCGGTGGCTCTTTCAAGAGCTATGGTTGGACCAGGCGTGGTAAGCTTGTAGACGTGCCAATGTCTTCGGGTAAAATGGTGATTCGGGTTTTGATGGTACGCAGATTCACATCATCACCAGTAAAAAGTCCGTCTCGACTAAAAAAGAGAAAAAAATGCCAAATTGAAAAAAAATCAAAAAAACACAATAAAAAGTAAACATCCATCTCCAATAAAAAAAGCTGGGTGCGACTAAAAATTCGAAGTAAAAAGCCCACCTCGACTAAAAATCACTCGAGTTTAAAAAGAACATTCTTGGGATTTAAAAAAAAGTGACAAGCCCGCCTAAAGTACAAAACTGAACTCGAGTAAAAAGAACGACGAGTTTAAAAAAAAATACCTCGAGTAAAAAGAAGAGTAACCAACGATGATCGGTCCTCCCGCTTCGTCCAATTAACATGAAGGCATTTATGAGCGGGAAACCGAAGCGGAGAAAGTTTCAGCTGCTGGCGAATCCCGCGCCGCCAAAGTACAGCACTAGTGGACAACCCCTCATGTAAACAACCTGCTCCAGTAAACACCCAACCGGACTAAACTAAACCACCCCGACTCAAGTCACAAAAACACCTCGAGTAAAACACCCAACTCGAGTAGAAAGCACAGGTCGCGTAAAAACACGAGTTAAAAACGCAAAAAAACCATATCGAGGATAAAAAAATCACGTAAAAAGGTCGCCTCGATTAAAAATCACACCTCGAGTAAAATTCCCTCCCTGTTAAAAAAAAAATCATACCTCGAGTAAAAAGCTCGCCTAAAGTAAAAACTTAACTCGAATAAAGAGCAAATAGAGCTTAAAAAAACATACCACGAGTAAAAATAAGACTAACATGGACTAACGATGACAGCTGGGGACTATGATCCTCCTTCACCAGAGCGGCTCCGTGACTGGAGACGGGAGCAGGACCCGTCCGCCTTTTAAACACTCGGAGCACCCACCCCCAAAGCTGATCGGACCTCGTCCAATTGGCAAGAACTTTTTTTTGAGCGGGAAACCGAAGCGGAGGTTTCCGAAGCCCGCCGCAAGTACAGCACGAGTGGACAATCCCTCATGTAAACAGCCTGCTCCAGTAAACAACCACCCCGCCTAGACACCACCCGACTCAACATCAACATCAACCTCGACGAAACTAAACCACCCCGACTCAAGTTACAAAAACACCTCGAGTAAAAGACCCAACTCGAGTAGAAAGCACAGGTCGCGTAAAAACACGAGATAAAACGCATGTCGAGAAAATAAAAATCACAGTAAAAAGCTCGCCTCAACTAAAAAAAACAATAGATCACGTAAAAAGGTCGCCTCGACTAAAAATCACACCTCGAGTAAAATTTCCAAGTGTTAAAAAAAATCATACCTCAAGTAAATATCTCGCCTAAAGTAAAAAAAACGTAACTCGAATAAAAAGCAAATAGAGTTTTAAAAAACACTTTTACCACGAGTAAAAATAAGACTAACGAGTAACATGGACTAACGATGACACCTGGGGACTATGATCCTCGTTCACCACAGCGGCTCCGTGACTGGAGGCGGGAACAGGACCCGTCCGCCTTTTAAACACTCGGAGCACCCGCCCCCAAAGCTGATCGGGCCTCGGGCTTCAACCAATTAGCAAGAACGTTTTTTTGAGCGGGAAACCGAAGCGGAGAAAGTTTCCGAAGCCCGCGCCCGCCGCAAGTACAGCACTAGTGGACAACCCCTCATGTTAACAACCTGCTCCAGTTAACAACCACCCCGCCTAAACACCCACCCGGACTAAACTAAACCACCCCGACTCAACAGTCACAAAAACACCTCGAGTAAAACACCCAACTCGAGTAGGAAGCACAGGTCGCGTAAAACCACGAGTTAAAAACGCATGTCGAGAAAATAAAAATCACGAGTAAAAAGCTCGCCTCAACTAAAAAAACCATCACGACTAAAAAAAAACACCTTCAGTTAAACAACGCACCTCGAGTAAAATAAACTCCCGAGTAAAAAAAGACTACAAAAAACACCTCGAGTTAAAAAAACACATACCGAGTCCCAAAGAACGAGTAAAATTGCCGCTTTACTAAGAAACAAACTTCGAGTAAAAAGTACATTGAGTTGCAAAACACACCGAGTAAAGTTTTTTTTTAAATTCTTGAGGTAAAAAAAGCTCGAGTACAAAGCTCGCCTCGACTAAGCAAACACCCATCTCCAGTAAAAAGCTGGTTTCGACAAAAAAAAACCATCGAGGGGAAAAAAATTACGTAAAAGGTCGCCTCGACTAAAAATCACACCTCGACTAAAATTCCCACCGTGTTAAAAAAAAAATCATACTTCGAGTAAAAAGCTCGCCTAAAGTAAAAAACTTAACTCGAATAAAAAGCAAATAGTTTTAATAAACAATTACCACGAGTAAAAATAAGACTAACCAACTAGTAACATGGACTAACGATGACAGCTGGGAACTATGATCCTCGTTCACCAGAGCGGCTCCGTGACTGGAGGCGGGAACAGGACCCGTCCGCCTTTTAAACACTCGGAGCACCCACCCCCAAAGCTGATCGGACCTCGGGCTTCATCCAATTAGCAAGAACGTTTGTTTTGAGCGGGAAACCGAAGCGGAGAAAGTTTCCGAAGACCGCGCCCGCCGCAAGTACAGCGCGAGTGGACAATCCCTTATGTAAACAACCTGCTCCAGTAAACATCCACCCCGCCTAAACACCCACCCCGACTAAACCACCACCGCCCTGTTACAAAAACACCTTGAGTAAAACAACTAACAAGTGAAAAAAAAGTAAAAAGCACAGCACGGGTTAAACCCCTATCTCGAATTCAAAGAAACCACTAGTAAAAAGCCCGCCTTTACTAAATAAACCATCTCGAATAAAAAGCCCGCTTTGACTAAAAAAAAACCATTTCGAGAAAAAACCCGGCTCGACACGTTAAAAACACACCGAGTTTATCTCGAGTAAAAGGAAACCACGAGTAAAAAGCCCACCTCGAGTAAAAATAAAACACACCCAGTTAAAAATTACACCTTGAGTATAAATCCCACCGAGTTATATCCAGTAGAAAAAAAACACGAGTAAAAAGCCCGCCTCGATTTAAAAAAGAATATAAAAAATACACCTCAGGTAGAAAGAGTAAAAAGCCCGCCTCGGCTACAATTATACTTCGAGTAAAACATAGGAGTACATTTCCTTCCTCAAGTAAAAAGCCATCTGGAGTAAAAAGTCCACCTCGACTAAAGATCACACTTCGAGTAAAAAACCTGTCAAAATTATCATCATGGCCATTGCAAAGAAGCAGTTTTTAGCTACTGAACAGACATTTCATCCCTCGCCTATTCGTGTAGGAATTCATCATAACACTCAAAACAAACACGATTCTAAGTGTTATCACACTCACCCTGGTCGTCAGCCTCAGGCGATCACTATCCTGCAAGAGGGATCAAAGGCTTATTCCTGCACCTTACCTTCGGTGGCTCTTTCAAGAGCTATGGTTGGATCAGGTAGACGCATCAATGTCTTTGGGTAAAACGGTGACTCGTGGTTTTGACGGTGCGCAGAAACACGTCCTCACAGTAAAAAGTCCGTCTCGACTATTGAAAAAAACACCGAATTGAAAAAAACCCACCTTGAGTTTAAAAAAACATGAATAAAAAGCCCGCCTCGGCGAAGTAAACATCCATCTCCAATATAAAAAAGCTGGCTACAACTAAAAAATAGAAGTAAAAAGCCCGCCTCGACGAAAAATCACACCCGAGTTTAAAAAAACATAACTTGGATTTAAGAAAAACGAGTAAATAGCCCGCCTAAAGTATAAACCCGAACGAGTAAAAAGAACATCGAGTTTAAAAAAAACATACCGCGAGTAAAAACTCGAGTAACTAACATTGATCGGTCCTCGGGCTTCGTCTAATCAACATGACGGCATTTCTGAGCGGGAAACCGAAGCGGAGAAAGTTTCCGCTGTCGGCGAATCAAGCGCCCGCCAAAGTACAGCGCTAGTGGACAACCCCTCATGTAAACAACCTGCTCCAGTAAACAACCACCGCGCCTAAACATCTACCCCGACTAAACAACCACCGTCCAGTTACAAAAACACCTTGAGTAAAACAACTAACGAGTGAAAAAAACGAGTACAAAACAGAGCTCGGGTTAAACCCCTATCTCGAGTTCAAAGCGACCACTAGTAAAAAGCCTGCCTTGACTAATAAAAACCATCTCGAGTAAAAAGCCCGGCTCGGGTAAAAAACGAGTTAAAAACACACCGAGTTTACCTCGAGTAAAAGCAAACGACGAGTAAAAAGCCCACCTCGAGTAAAAGAACACACCCAGTTAACAATCACACATTCAGTAAAAATCCCACTGAGTTATATCGATTAGAAAAAAAAACACGAGTAAAAAGCCCGCCTCGACTAAAAAAAAGTTTAAAAAAACACACCTCGGGTAGAAAAAGATTAAGAAGCCCGCCTCGACTACAATTATACGTCGAGTAAAAGATAACAGGAGTAGAAAGCCCCCCTCAAGTAAAATGACATCTGGAGTAAAAAGCCTACCTCGACAAAAAACATACCTCAACTAAAAAACACACCGAGTAAAAAAGCAGAATTAACAAACCTCGAGCAAAAGAAACGAGTTCAAAGCCCGCCTCAAGTAAAAAAAATCATCTCGAGTAAAATGACGCAATGTCATGTATTGATGTAACATATTTCCTGTATGTATGTGTTTTTCTGCATATCATCTTTAAAAAAAAATTAATAAACATATCTCAGTCACCCCCCCCCCTTCCCTCAGCCTAATTCACGCTTGCTAACCAAGGTGCCGATGTAACATAATCTCTTGTGCAACTTGTATTTGGCCCACATCCCTCTAAACCATTCCAATCTAAGAACATACCCAAAAGCCTTTTGAAAGTTGTAATTGTACCCACCACTTCCTCGAGCATTTCATTTCATGTACCCACCGCCTCCTATGTGGAAAAAAATGGTCCCCCAGATCCCTTTCATTCTTTCCTCTTTTATCTTAACCAGTCCCCTCTAGTTTTAAAACTTACTTGCCCTTGAAAAAAGCCCGCCCGATCAGAACATCACCTTTAATTATATTTGCATTGAATGCACAGCTTCTGCCTCACGCCAATCGCAGCGTGCACTTGAGTTGGCTGAGGTGCGGATGAGACAGTTGTCTTCCCTTCTTTAATAACAACATTTAAAAGACATTTGGACAGGCGGATAGATAGAAAAGCTTTGAAGGGTCTGGGCTAAATGAGACTCAGTGAGAAAAGGCATCTTGGTCGTCAAGGTCGAATTGGGCTAAAGAGACTTTCCTATCTATGTCTGACTCAGTGACTGTTTACCAAGAAGGTCCAGCAAGGAATTTGGTTGTTGTTGTCACGGCACCGCACTCTGAGGGCACTCTAGAATCCTACTACCACAGGCTACTGAGGGACGGATCCTATGTAACAGCCTATGAAAAATACTCGGAGGTAGACACAAAATCCTGGAGTAACTCAGCAGGACAGGCAGCATCTCTGGAGAGAAGGAATGGGTGACGTTTCGGGTCGAGACCCTTCTTCAGATTGACCCGAAACGGCACCCATTCCTTCTCTCCAGAGATGCTGCCAGTCCCGCTGAGTTACTCCAGCATTTTGTGTCTACCTTCGATTTAAACCTGCATCTGCAATTCTTTCCTACACATATGAGAAATGCTCTATTGATACTTAAAGTTGAAAGATTAGTGGAGTATTGCTACTATACAACGTTGTTTGCACTCACCTCGACATTGAAAGGTAAGCAAGAAATAACATTATAATTACAATTAGTCTGGAAGGCACGTTATTGATGTTACAATAATGTCGCCATAATTATATGTTGGAAAACACATCAAATTTAGAGATTGACAGGGTGTGAAGAGTCCTAACTCAAAATGTCGCCCGTCCATTCCCTCCACAAATGCTGCTGACGCATTGTTCCACCAGAACTTTATGCAGAGTTGATTTTTGCGAGTTCAGCTGACAGAAGCCAACATTGTAATGGATTCTATGAGCAATATAACTGAACGGTCTCCTGTTGCAGAATCTTAGCCCAAAACATCGACTAACCCTTTGCCTCCACAGATACTGCCCGCTGACTTCCTGCAACAACTTTTGCTATGCCCCAGATTCCAGCATCTGCAGTCTTTAAATTATCCTTTCAGTATTTTAGTCTCCCAGATATCCTTTTGCCTGACGTCTTTTTCTTATTTCCAAGCTTTGTTTTATCGTCTAACGAAACAATATTAAGCAAATTATACATCAAGTCAAGCATATTGACATCTGGACAAATACGGAGAGATACATATAATGAAAATCTTATTTGCAAGTCTTGTATTTTTTTTAATAACCCTGAAGGGCAATGATAGTGAGAAAAGCCGATTTGTATTTCTCATAATGGGCTGCTGAACAGTGTTTTGTGCATGTTCACCCTGCTGTTTCAGATTTTGCAATTGCTCTATTTAAAAAAATGCACGATTGAGAAAACCAGCATCTGCAGTTCCTTTGGTCAAAACATGAACGAAATTACAAAGAAACATCAATAGGAACTGTGGATGCTGGTTTACACCGAAGATAGACACAAATTGCTGGAGTAACTCAGCGGAACAGACAGCAATGGGTCTCGACCCGAAACATCACCCATTCCTTCTCTCTGGAATTTAGAAGATTGAGGGGTGATCTTATAGAAACTTACAAAATTCTTAAGGGGTTGGACAGGCTAGATGCAGGAAGATTGTTCCCGATGTTGGGGAAGTCCAGAACAAGGGGTCACAGTTTAAGGATAAGGGGGGTCTTTTAGGACCGAGATGAGAAAGGTTTTTTTCACACAGAGAGTGGTGAATCTGTGGAATTCTCTGCCACAGAAGGTAGTTGAGGCCAGTTCATTGGCTATATTTAAAAGGGAGTTAGATGTGGCCCTTGTGGCTAAAGGGATCAGGGGGTATGGAGAGAAGGCAGGTACAGGATACTGAGTTGGATGATCAGCCATGATCATATTGAATGGTGGTGCAGGCTCGAAGGGCCGAATGGCCTATTCCTGCACCTGTTTTCTATGTTTCTATGTTTCTCCAGAGATGCTACCTGCCCCGTTGAGTTACTCCAGCATTTTGTGCAGTTCCAGCATCTGCAATTCCTTCCTTTGCTCAAAACATGAACGAAATAATGAAGAAACATCAATTTGAGCCACAGATGTTTACGATAAACAGACATTGAAACTTATTGTTAAACACACAATGCTGGAGTAACTCAATGGGACTGGTAGGATCTCTGGGTGGAAGGAATGGATGATGTTTCGGGTCGAGACGTGGTCGGGTGGAAACCAGCATCTGCAGTTCCTTCTTTTGATCAAAACATGAACAACATGATGAAGAAACATCAATAGGATCTGCAGATGCTGGTTGAACCAACTCATTGAAACAATGAGTTTTAATGTTCGCATGTGTGCATTGTGTCTGACCTTTGTGTCTTTTTATCGTAAACCAGCATCTGCAGTTCCTTCCTCTGGTCAAAACATGAACGAAATGATGAAGAAACATCAATAGGAACTGCAGATGATAGACACAAAAAGCTGGGGTAACTCAGCGGGCCCGGTAGCATCTCTGGGTGATGTTTCGGGTCGAGACCCTTCTTCAGACTCTGAGTCTGAAGAAGGGTCTCGACCTGAAACGTTACCCATTTCTTCTCTCCAGAGATGCTGCCTGTCCCGCTGAGTTACTCCAGCTTTTTGTGTGTATATCTTCAGTTTAAACCAGCATCTGCAGATCCTTCCTACACAATAGGAACTGCAGATACTGGTTTGCGATTAAAGACAAAAGAAATAAAGTGCAGACAATGCACACGTCGAAACGCATTGTTTCAGTCTGAAGAAGGGTCTCGACCCGAAAGGTCACCTATTCCTTCTCTCCCGAGATGCTGCCTGACCTGCTGAGTTACTCCAGCATTTTGTGAATAAATACCTTCGATTTGTACCAGCATCTGCAGTTATTTTCTTATACTACCTGTTTCACTGAAGGGGTGAACGCGCAGGCGTAGTGTATTGGATTACAACTCCCAGCATGCCTGGGATGGGTGATGATGCAGGCGCTGTCTGTGTGGAGTTTGCATGTCCTCCTTCAGACCGCAGGGTCTCGGGTTCAATCCCAGTCTGGGGTGCAGTCTGTGCGGAGTTTGTATGTCCTCCTTTAGGCTGATCCCTCAGGGTTCAATCCCAACACTCTTAACTAAAGCAAGTAACCCTGGCTTTCCCATTCCGTCCCTTCCCCCAGGCTAATTCTCTAACTAGTTTCACTGTCCCCCTGGTTAATTCTGTCAGAAGGAACTTCAGATGCTGGTTTAAACCGAAGATAGACACAAAAAGCTGGAGTAACTCAACAGGTCTGGCAGCATCTCTGGAGAGAAGGAATGGGTGACATTTCGGGTCAAGATCTCGACCTGAAACGTCTTTACTTATTTTATGCCTGGTTGTCACCTTCCCCATAGTGAACAATGAACGATTCTACTTCCTTGACCATTATCTGCTTTGATCTGTGTGTGTTGTGTGGAGTTTGCATGTCCTCCTTCAGGCCTATCCATCAGTGTTCCGGTTCAATCCCAGCACTGTCCTCCTGATTAATTTTACTGTTCGCATGCCTCGTTGCTACCTTCCCCTCAACCAACAATGAACCATTCTACGTTTCCTTGATCACCATCCCTTCCATATCTCTAGTTTCCATCTCCCCTGACTCTCAGTCAGAAGAAAGGTCTTGACCCGAAATGTCACCCATTCCGTCTCTCCAAAGATGCTGCCTGTCCCGCTGAGTTTCTCCATCATTTCGTGTCTGTCTTCCTGAACCAATCACCTCTTTCACATCCCCTTCTTGGTGCTGCTTCCACCAGCACTTAACTCTATCTCATTTGGTTATTCTGTTATTGTACTTTGTATCAGTAAATAAATGGTGTGCAAAACAGCAGATACTTTTAAAAGGCAGATGATAGACACAAAATGCTGCAGTAACTGAGCAGGTCAGAGAGCATCACTGGAAATAATGAATATTTACCCGTTGAATTACTCCAGCCTTTACTGTCTATCTTCGGTTTAAACTAGCATCTGCAGTTCCTTTCTACACTTTTAAAAGGCATTTGGAAAGCTAGATGTTCAGGAAGGGTTTAGAGGGCTAAACCAAATGCAGGCAAATCAAGGAACAGAAGCATTTAGATCAGCATATAGACTACTATTTGATAAACCATGCGTTTAGTGCCAAGTTTAAGTTCTGATGTTCAAACACCCTTTTCCTGAGCCATAGGTTGCTCTGGGGATGGGAAGTACAGGTTGTTCAAGGATATCTCTTGTAGTTGTTGCATACAAGGCCCAACCTCCTGTATGTTTCAAACAACTTGGGGCTTATCGTACAACATGCACAAATGCAAACACCATCTAGGTAATGCAGTTTGACTTCAGATGGTGGGATGACCATGGTCCGCAGTATTGGTGATGTACGACTACTCCACAAATCACAACCTTCCAAACTGATCACACATTCCTGTTCTATTTTCTGTCCTTTACCCATGCTCAATGCACACCAGTGCATTAGCCACAATCCCATGTACTCTTTTGCTGAGTAATCTCTTGCAGCGCGTTATCAGATCCATGTGCTTCCCCTCATCTAATCAGCTGGCTACAACTTCAAAAGGGCCGTTCTTAAAGGCCTGTCCTACTAGGCGATATTTTTGACGACTGTCAAAGTCGTAGCAGATCGTCAAAATGTTCTTTTACCCGACGACAATGACCACGACAATGCCGAGTCATGTCGAGATTACACCGTCTTCGGAAACATTGCAAAATTGCCACGCTGTCAATGCTTCTCCGGCGTCCTAATTTTCGCTGAAATCACTGACAAGTCGGTAAGTACTTGAGAGTTTTGAACTATAACATCTTGTATGGGTTACTTAAAAACCAAGCTTCACTGTAACAAGGCATAAACTGGATTTACTTCCAGTTTACTAATAGCTGTATTAAAAAAAAAAAGTGGTTAAGTGGATTTTTGTGAAAAGTGTGTGGGCATTCTTTGAAAATGTACGGGAAATGCATATCTAGTTTCTGGGTTGCATATCTGGGTTGGGAGCCCACATTAAATGTAATGGCTGATGGCCACAAACATCGCAAAAATTCCCACGCTTACCTGACCGTCAAACTCCAATCTACCTGTCAAATGTCCTGACGGTAAATAAATTGTTTAAACACAAGCATTTTATGGTATTTTGAAATGACTTTACTTATTTTAATATTATGTGCTTCTAAATGCATCTAAGAGAACCTAGAAAACCTGGGGACAGCAGGCGACAGCGCCCGCAATAAGCAGCGATACGTGGCGACAAGCCAGCTGTCGCCGAGAAATTTCACTCCGGATGATTTCTCAGCGACACGCTGAGATCCACTACATTCCTTGTAAGACTCCTCACGATCATGCCCGCGACACCCGGCGAACTGTCGACGACAGCAGTCGCCTTAAAATCACCTAAAGCGGGACAGGCCCTTTAGTCACATTTGTGACCAAAAATATGAATAGCTGTGGAATACACCTCTTCTAATTCTGAAAGCATTACAGGGATATTGTTTTGTACTGTATATATGACTTATATATGTCAAAGTTTATCAAGTGAAATTTTTATATGTTATGCTGACAATGTTTGTTTAGGGTCAGAGGTCAAATATGACTGGTCACATGTGTGGCCTCACACGGAAGCATTTTTTTCATAACAGTTTTATCTTACAAACTCTGAATTTTAAAAAGCTAGAATGTTCATATCTTTAGCGGACATGCATTATAATTCTGTAGGTAGGAAAATAGCAATGAGTAAGATTAATCTCTTATAAGAATTTTTTTATGTATTACTTTATGTGATGACATCTGATCACATGTGTGACATTTTGGTGGTCATGTGTGTGACATGACATGCATGCAGGGAATATGTACAGATATGGCAGCATGTGGGTAGTGCATACCAGGTACTAAACAAGACATAACTATCTTTGGTTATTGCTGTTCATGATTTTAACTGATATTGTAAAGAGTGAGTCTCTGAACCTGGAAATAAAGACAAAAAAAGAAAGGTGTTGTCATTGTTTCAAAGTTTATTCATAACAAGAAAGAAAATGTATCACTTTCATACCGAGTTTGACATGAAGTTCACAATGACTTTCTTTGCCAGGTTGAAGATTACCTCCTTCTTTATCCTGGGTGACCTGGGTAGAAGCTTTTCAGTTTTCTTAATTGCTCTTCCTAGACTCTGTGGACTCTTGTAGGCTTTCTGTGCAGCTTCTGATAATTCTGTTTTGAGTTTGTTTTCACGTGACTGTTGCTTTCTTGCAGCAGCAGCTTTGCGATGTAGTCATCTGCCTCTTTGTCATTTCTTGTAAGCGTTTCTTGCGTAGTGCTACCACCCGTTGACTCTCCTTAGAAGAAAAGTCAGGATCTTGTTGTTTCCTTTTTGCTCGAAGTCTCCTAATTTTCTCTGCTGAAGTCATTGTTCGTTTGGTTGAGCTGCTTTTATTCATGGTGAACTCACCTCCTGCTGGAGAAACTCAGCGGGTCAGACAGCATCTCAAACGGATGAGAGTCATTGAGTCCTACAGTCATATCTACTCGCCCATGTCGATCAAGAGACCCAGAGACTGCAGATGCTGGAATCTTGAAGCAAAAACAGACGTTGTCATATAGCACAGGATACAGGCCCTTTGACCCAACTCATCCATGCCAACACAGATGCCCCATCTAAACTAATCCCATTTGGCGCAAATGCTCTCAACTTATTCTATCCATGTACCTGTTGAAATGCCTCTTAAATGTTGTTATAGTACCTATCTCAATTACCTCCGGTGGCAGCTCATTCCATATACCCAGAACTCTCTGAGTGAAAAAGTTGCCCTCAGGTTGCTATTCAATCTTCTCCTCTCATGTTAAACCTATTTCTTCTACGTCTTGATTACCCTTCTTTGGGGTAAAAAACTCTGTCTATTCTCTCTATTTATTCCTGCATATTAATAATATTCCTGAAACTGGTGTTAGAATTGAATTCAATACTCTGGTTGGGGCTATATAAATCCACAAACCTATGTGCCTCTTAAGTCTTTCAACTTCAATGAATTCTGTACTGGTTGAAATGCATGCATTTCAAACGAATACTCTTTAGAAAATATTGTCTCTCTACCTTCCTCATACTAAAATTGTACTACCGTGTGTCTGCTCATTCAACTGGTTTCTTTCCCGTTTAAATCATTTGCAATCATTTGCATCATTTGCAAACTTTGAAACACTTCACTGGTGATCCAAGTTTAGATCATTTATGGAGGATACTCATGCCCACTTTTGCTATTCTCCATTTTATGCTCTTCAGCAGTGATGTTTCCATGTAGCTTCCATTTCCTTAATGCTGCAAGCTTACCTTTTGCTAACAATTTTTTTGTGATATTTTAGCAAATGAATTTGGGGATTTTTTTGATCACGTTCATCTTAACTGCAAGTAAATCATACAATTAAGTCAAGTAGGATATGCCTTTTATAAATCTCTGCTGCTTTCCAGTTTTCAGCCATCAGTAGTCTAGGGTGATTGTCTCGAAACATTTCTCAGCATGGAATCATTTTTTAAATTTAAAAGTTGACTTTAAGAAAGCATGAATAAAGCATTTGAGAACGGAACTGTAATGAATTTAGTTTTGCTTAACTGAGGAAAAAATATTCCTTCATTCAGTTTCCATAATAATTATGAAATAACGATAAATTGATTAAAAAAGTACAAGATCGTTAACTCAATAGGTTTGTGATCAATGGAGTCCCCGAGGGATCTGTGCCGGGACCTCGATTGTTTATGATTATATATAAATGACTGAGCTAAAAATATAGATGGGTTGGTTAGTACATTTACAGAAGACACAAAAATTGGTGGAGTTGGAAACTGAGGAACGCAGTCAAAGGCTACAGCAGGATATCCAGCAGGTTACAGACAGGGGTGGAGAAATTGCAGACAAAGTTTAACCTAAGTTACTGAGATGTTGCTCTTTGGGTGGTCAAATATAAAGAGAAAGTGTACAGTTAATAGCAAGACCCTTAACAGCATTGATGTATAGAGGGATCTTGAGGTAAATGTTCATAGCTCACTAAAAATGGCAACATGCGGACAGAATGGTAAAGATGTTGCATTGTCTTCATCTGTCAGGGCAAGAAGTGCAAGAGTCAGGAAGTCATGTTACACCTTTATGAAACTTTTGTTTTGCCTCACTTGGAGCATTATATGCGGCTCTGGTCACCCCTTTAGGGCAAGGAAGTGGAAGCTTTGGCGAGGGCGCAGAAGAGGTTCATCAGGTTGCTGTGTGGATTGGAGGGTATTAGCTATAAGGAGACACTGGCGAAACTGTTTTCTCTGGAGTGTCAGAGGTTGAGGAGAGACTTGACAGAAGTTTATACAATTATGAGAATCATAGAAAGGTATACAGTTAGAACTTTTTTTGCAGAGTGGAAATGTTAGGAGGATAGCTTAAAGGAGATATGCAGGGCAAGTTTATTTTACACAGTGAATGGTGGATGCTTGGTGGATGCCATGCTGACCCCCCACCTGTTATTTATAAGTTCAAAGATTCTTCTATTCCCCAATAAATTAAAATTTCATGTTGACTTTGTGAGTTCTTATTTTGCCAGATGTTTAGTTTGTGTTCAGTGTCACCAACCATTCCCATCAATGAATCACCAGCATTATGATCTGGAGCGTGCCTTCACCCATGAAACATCTGGGTGAGCTGTACTGGGGCCAAGGATCAAACAAAATGGTGGTCCCTGTTTTCAACCTTAATTGAATATACCACATGTTGCAATATTAGTCCCTTTATGTTTGGTGACTGGATATGATATTTAGCTATAGATAGACACAAAATGCTGGAGTAACTCAGTGGGACAAGCATCATTTCTGGAGAGAAGGAATGGGTGACGTTTCGGGTCGAAAGATATAGATGGTGATGGAGAGAGATAAAGAACATATGAATGAAAGATATGCAAAAAAGTAACGATGATAAAGGAAACAGGCCATTGTTAGCTATTTGCAAGGTGAGAATGAGAAGCTGGTGTGACGTGGGTGGGGGAGGGATGGTATCTAAAGCAACAAATTTGTACAATAAATGTAAATAAATGATATTCTGTGGCAATATTTCTTTTCAATGCATATATATTTTAAATGCATTATTAACTACTCACCTGGCGTCTGGCCTGATTACCGCGGTGACCGCACCCACTACAAGAGCATCATTAAGTTTGGGCTTTGAACATTTTCCCATACTCTAACTTTTTTGCTGCTGTTTCTGCTGCCTGCTTGCTCACTACATTTTTAACCTCGAGCCTTGTTTCTCTCCCATCTAACTCAGGTCACTATTCCCCATCTGAGCTGGTTCAAATCCATCACAAAAGCACCAAAAAGCCCTCCTGCGATCATTTTGGTGCTACGCTTGTTGAGGTGTAACACATATAACTAGTATAGTTCCCACCTTCCAAGGAAATCTAAAGTTCTCTCTCCTGCATGTCACTCCAGTCATGCAGTCATTTGCTTTATCCTCCTCTTTCTGCACTTACTAGTGTGTGACACCAGGAGTAATCCTATGATTGCTCTCTTTGGTCATTTTCTAAACTAGCATTGAAAGGGAAGAGGGGAAGTAGACAGTATAAAGATGTGGAACAACAGCTCGCAAGCAATAGGTGGTGCACGTGAGGAGGGGTTGATTGTCAGATAAGAGTTAGGTGGGAGAGGAAAGGATGCTGATCAGCCTTTTTTTGTCCACTTAACACTGCCCAGACTTGTCACTATCTCTACCCTTCCCTCTCCACCTGACTTATCAGCCAATCAAGCCCACTTCACCCGTGCCCACCTATTAGTTGCGAGCTGTTGCCCAACCTTCTCCCCAACCTCTTGACTGTCTTCTTGCCCTCTACTCTTTCGGTCCAAATGAATGGTCCTGACCTGAAACGTTGACTGTCTATTTCCCTCCACATGTGCTGCCTGACCAGTTGAGTTCCTCCAATGGCTCTCTTTTTCTTGCTCCAGATTCCAGCATCTGCAATATTTTGTGCCTCCATTTAAAAGGGTAATTGTTTGCCTTGAAGATCAATTAAATGTTGTGTCATTTACCCCCTTTCTCCCAAACAGACAAAGTAAAACCAAAATCAAAGAAGAAAGAGGAGCCAAGTTCATTATTTCAGCGTCAGAGAGTGGACATGTTACTTCTGGATATCCGGCAGAAATTCCAGCCCAAGTACATTCAGGTCTGTCTGGTCAACGCTTTTGTTAAATATATCAATGAGTGCAGAAGAACATCGTTACCGACTGTGTGATGTTCCCTTAATTCCACAATGTGCAGGGAGAACAAATGGTTTGAATCCCACAATTTGCATTGGTGGCAGATGGGTTTCAATGTGGTTTAGCTGATTGTCTCAGCAGCATTCAACTCTGAGGAACATGGGGATTGCGCCACTTTCTGAGACCGCTTTTAATACCAAAACCATCTGGCTGTACTTTTTTGCACGAGGACACACTGCTACTAGTTCAGGTTTAATAGGATCGAAGTTAAAACGGGTTTTTTGTTATGCAGTAAAGGTGATACTAAAAAAAATGGTCAAATGTGTCTACTAAACAACTCAACATTGGATCAAATATTGCTAATTTTCAGAATAGGTCATCTATGACTACACAGAAATTAACAATTGAATATAAAGCACATTCACAAAAAAGGCTGGTGCTCTGCTTCATACATAGTGTGGATTTGAATAGGATTATTTACGCATTGTACTTTGGTATTTCAATTCACCTTCATGAATGAAATTGCGATGATTTGCTGCAAATGTAAAGTAAGTTTGTTCATTCTCTCCACATCATCCTAGGGCGGCTCAGTGGCACATCAGTCGAGTCGCTGCTTTACAGTGCCAGTAACCCAGGTTCGATCCTGACCTTGGGTGCTGTCTGCACGGAGTTTATATATTTCCCCCTGTGACCATTTGGGGTTTCTCCGGGTGCTCTGGTTTCCTCCCACATTCTGTTTGTAGGTTAATTGGCTTCAATAAATTTGCCCTAATGTGTAGGATAAAACTAGTGCACGGGTGATTGCTGGTCGGCGCGGACTCGGTGGGCTCTTGAGCCTCTTTCTACCCTGTTTCTTCAAACAAACTAAGCTACATCATCCATACAATCTTGGTAGCATTGCTACCCAACAACTACTGCAGCCAGTAACTGCTCACATGCTGTTATATTAAGCACCAGGTCCACAGAAGGTCCAACCTTATTGCAGTTTCATGCCAAGCAAAGTTGCATGATCACTTTAGCTCTTTTCTCAGTCATTCTCTTTGCACTGGTGCACTTTACCTGCAATAGGAATTACTTTGGAGTGGAACGAATCTACTTGACAGATTGGAAATAAGTCAATCTATTTAGCCTTAACAGCAGAATATGTTTATCTAAAGAAGCCGCTGTATGCAGACGAGGCTTGCTTATGCACCTTTGTATGCTGAGCTTTAAGTCATCATCCACCTGTTCAATAAAAAACCACAAATTCAGCCTTTCACCACCTTGCAACTATTGCCATTGGACCATAAGGGTTGACAATGACAATGACAATGACTTCATGGGATTGCTGAACAAGAAATTCAGTGGTATTTCCTGTTTGTTTCAGAAAATAATAGCTTGCCCCCTTTGTTTGCTCATGCTCTATTTTTAACTAATTGACAGACTCCTTCACCCCAGGTGCGTGAAGGAGAGATATAGGAGGTCCTTCCTTCCCGCTGCTGTGAGACTGCACAACCAGCACTGCTCCCAGCAGGCCAGTCAACAGTAACTGATAAGGAATACAATTTATTCTTGTCTTTACTTTTATTTATTTTAATGAATGATCTCTTGCTATCCACTTTGCTGCTGCAACACTGTAAATTTCCCCGGTGTGGAATGATTAAAGGCATATATTATTATTAATTGCTTGTCTTCCAGAATCAGTCTCATCCTGTTGAAATGGGGAGTACAATGGAGAGTCTCCCTTGTATAAACATTGACCTCATTATAGTGAGCAGTGTGTTACTATGAAACAATGCGAGAATTTATTTGATCTTATCTTATGAAGGTCTCTGAATACCTATAAAAAATATATTGATTGACATTGTTTTTATTTTCAGCCAAAATCTGGAGACAAACCTGTACCAGGTGAGGTTTTTTTTTGGTGCATCAAGCAAATTATGTGGGCTTTTAGATAAATACTAGACCGAGTGGACCCGTTGGGCCCAAATCACTCATGGAATGGTGCAGCACCCTCTCCTCCCCTACTCCATCTCCCCCCCCACTCCCCTCCTTCCCCTCGCCCTCCCCCCACCCAACCTTTCCATCCCCCCTCAACCCCCCTTATCTCCCCTCCTCCCCTCCCCCCCTCAGCCACTCACCCACTCCATCCCTCCTCAACCCCCCCAAAACTCTCCTGCATTGGTCTAGCACACTCCCCTCCCCGACACCCCCTCCTCCTTCCCCTCCCCCACTCCATTCCCCTCAACCCTCCTTATCACCCCCTCCTCTGCCTCCCCCCCACTCACCCACTCCAGCCCCCCGAACCGCCCTTATCCCCCTCCACCACCCCAGTCACCCACTCCATCCCCCTCAACCCCCCTCCTCCCCTCCCCCCCTCAGCCACTCACCCACACCATTCCCCCCCTCAACCCCCTTATCCCCCCCTCCCCTCACCCCCCACCACTCACCCACTCCATCCCCCCTCAACCCCCTTTATCCTCCCCACCCTTCCGCAGACCCTCCACCCCGTCACCCACTCTATCCCCCCTCAACCCCTCTTATCCCCCCGCCCCCCACGCCATTTGCACCTTTGCAAAGTCGAAATATGGTAAGGGGGAGCATCTGTATTAGATCAAGTGGCTGGAAGTAAGCTGTGGCTCACAATGGGTTGCTGCCGTTTGCTCCATCACTAAGTCGAAAGATGGTAAGTCGAAGCATTGTAAGTCGCAAAGTTTGATCTGGCTCAGAAGTCTAGAATTAATTGGTGCTCGCAATCTCAAGGAGATGAGAAATATCTTTACTCGGGTGGTGAACCTGTGGAATTCCCTGCCACAGAAGGCTGTGGAAGCCCAGTGGTTGAATATATTTAAGATGACGGATGGATTTCTAGACAGAAAATTACATCAAGGGGCATGAGAGTGAGAATATAGTATTATGATTGAGGATCTACTGTGATCTGATTAAATAGTAAAGTGAGCTTGAAAGTCCATATGGCCCTCTGTTCCTAATTTCTATGTTTCTGCAATAGTACAGAAGAAAGAACATCAAGAAGCAGCCAGTAATGAATGCAATACCATCGGTAATAATTAGAGTGGATCTAACAAAATCAATTGCAGGGTTTTGAAAGTGCTTTTGCTGAAAGCAATTTATCCTGAGTGTCCAGCGTCTATGGATTTGGATTATTAAATAATGTTGCAGCATGGAATACTGATGGAAGTGTCTACATCCTTTTACTGATTCAAATGTTATTGTCAAACGTTAATGCAACTGGACAGGACAGTGGAGTGGGGATTTGTCAAAAGACAAAGCTTGAATATATATGTTTTTTCTTCAATAAATGAAAAACGCTAGAGATTCTGGAAATTTGAAACAAAAACAAAATGCTGATAATGCTCAACTAGTCAGCCAGCATCTGTGCAGAGAGAAACAGTTAAAGTTGCAGAAACATTCGAACAATAAAGAGCAATCTAAAGAAAAGTCCTGACCCAAAACATCATCTCAGATGACCCTCCACAGTTGCTGCCTGACCGCTGAGTTTCTCCACCATTTTGTCTTCTGCTTACAAAGGGCCTTTGACCTGGACAGCTAACTGTTTCTCTCTCCAAGATGCTGCCTGACTTGCTGTATATATCCAGTGTTTTCTATTTTTTGTGTCTTTCACATTGTCAGTCCCACAGTCTGTTGCTGGAGTATCGTCTGTTTCAATATATCCTGCAGTATGACGATGCTTCCGTACATCATTTTACAGATATTTAATGAATGTTTTCAAAAATGAAGTGTGAATAATTTGATTTTTAAAGTGTGTTTAATAAATCGTATGATTAATGATGTTGTTTTCTGAGATCCTGAGAAGTAGTTTTGTGTTTTTGAAAAAAGAACCTGAAACTGCTGTAATCTAAAAAGTATGTTTTTTGAGAATGTGTTAGTTCAGGGCATCTCAGATACATGTGTGCAGAAGCTAGTCTCTTGTGCCTTGTGTCCTTCTGAACTCAGATAAAGAGTTGTTTAGGCTAGCTCCATTTCCCAGTTGATGTCTTTTTGTCTCTGGTCTTTGTCTAGCTATCTGCCCATTTAAAAAAAAAAGCCTTGCCTGTATTCACCTATTTCTTCCTAGTCTTTGTTCTGCCCCCAGCTCTCTTACAGTCCCCCCCCCACCCCCACCCTGCCACAATCTGTATAAAATGCATCCCAATTCCAAATGTCAGTCTATGTTCTCCAAAGATGCTGCCTAACCTACTGAGTTACTCCATCACTTGGTGTTTTTTTTTGTAAACCAGCATCAGCAGTTCCTTGTATCACCATTATCCAGTCTCGTCTGTAACCCTGTGATTATACCTGGTGATTACCCAACCGCTTTTTTTCTCAAACAAGTTGAAGGCTTTTACTTCAACTCGGGTGGTAAGTTCTAGAGTACACACTACCTCAGTTCCAAAATTGTCTCCATAGATTCCCGTTAATCCTTCTATTTCCTACCTTAAGTTCATATCCCCTCTATTTACCTCTCTGCTGAGAGAAATAATTCTATTTGGTTCACTTTCCTAGGCTTCCGAGTTTTACATGGCTCAATTAAAGCTCTCCAGCTTCGAAGAACGGCAAAAGAATAAATCAGGGAAGGTAGTGCATCCGTGGCTAACAAGGGAAATTAGGGATAGTATCAAAACAAAAGATGAAGCATACAAATTAGCAAGAAAAAGCAGCCTGCCAGAGGACTGGGAGAAATTCAGAGTCCAGCAGAGGACGACAAAGGGCTTAATTAGGAAAGGGAAAATAGATTATGAAAGAAGACTGACAGGGAACATAAAAACTGACTGCAAAAGCTTTTATAGATATGTGAAGAGAAAAAGATTAGTTAAAACAAATGTAGGTCCCTTGCAGTCAGAAACAGGTGAATTGATCATGGGGAACAAGGGCATGGCAGACCAATTGAATAACTACTTTGGTTCTGTCTTCACTAAGGAAGACATAAATAATCTGCCGGAAATAGCAGGGGACCGGGGGTCAAATGAGATGGAGGAACTGAGTGAAATGCAGGTTAGTCGGGAAGTGGTGTTAGGTAAATTGAATGGATTAAAGGCCGATAAATCCCCAGGGCCAGATAGGCTGCATCCCAGAGTGCTTAAGGAGGTAGCCCCAGAAATAGTGGATGCATTTGTGATAATTTTTCAAAACTCTTTAGATTCTGGAGTAGTTCCTGAGGATTGGAGGGTAGCTAATGTAACCCCACTTTTCAAAAAGGGAAGGAGAGAGAAAACGGGGAATTACAGACCAGTTAGTCTAACATCGGTAGTGGGGAAAATGCTAGAGTCAGGAATTAAAGATGGGATAGCAACACATTTGGAAAGTGGTGAAATCATTGGACAAATCAGCATGGATTTATGAAAGGTAAATCATGTCTGACGAATCTTATAGAATTTTTCGAGGATGTAACTAGTAGAATGGATAAGGTAGAACCAGTGGATGTGTTATATCTGGACTTCCAGAAGGCTTTCGACAAGGTTCCACATAAGAGATTAGTATGCAAACTTAAAGCACACGGTATTGTGGGTTCAGTATTGATGTGGATAGAGAACTGGCTGGCAGACAGGAAGCAAAGCGTAGGAATAAACAGGTCCTTTTCAGAATGGCAGGCAGTGACTAGTGGGGTACCGCAAGGCTCAGTGCTGGGACCCCAGCTATTTACAATATATATTAATGATTTGGACGAGGGAATTGAATGCAACATCTCCAAGTTTGCGGATGACACGAAGCTGGGGGGCAGTGTTAGCTGTGAGGAGGATGCTAGGAGGCTGCAAGGTGACTTGGATAGGTTAGATGAGTGGACAAATGCATGGCAGATGCAGTATAATGTGGATAAATGTGAAGTTATCCACTTCGGTGGCAAGAACAGGAAAGCTAATTATTATCCGAATGGTGGCCAATTAGGAAAAGGGGAGATGCAACGAGACCTGGGTGTCATGGTACACCAGTCATTGAAAGTAGGCATGCAGGTGCAGCAGGCAGTGAAGAAAGCGAATGGTATGTTGGCATTCATAGCAAGGGGATTTGAGTATAGGAGCAGGGAGGTTCTGCTGCAGTTGTACAAGGCATTGGTGAGACCACACCTGGAGTATTGCGTACAGTTTTGGTCTCCTAATCTGAGGAAAGACATTCTTGCCGTAGAGGGAGTACAGAGAAGGTTCACAAGATTGATTCCTGGGATGGCAGGACTTTCATATGAAGAAAGACTGGATGGACTCGGCTTGTACTCGCTGGAATTTAGAAGATTGAGGGGGGATCTTATAGAAACTTACAAAATTCTTAAGGGGTTGGACAGGCTAGATGCAGGAAGATTGTTCCCGATGTTGGGGAAGTCCAGAACAAGGGGTCACAGTTTAAGGATAAGGGGGAAGTCTTTTAGGACCGAGATGAGAAAGTTTTTTTTCACACAGAGAGTGGTGAATCTGTGGAATTCTCTGCCACAGAAGATAATTGAGGCCAGTTCATTGGCTATATTTAAGAGGGAGTTAGATGTGGCCCTTGTGGCTAAAGGGATCAGGGGGTATGGAGAGAAGGCAGGTACAGGATACTGAGTTGGATGATCAGCCATGATCATATTGAATGGCGGTGCAGGCTCGAAGGGCCGAATGGCCTACTCCTGCACCTATTTTCTATGTTTCTATGTTTCTATGAAGGAAACAAAGCTCTCACTTTTGCCAATGTCTTCTTAAAACTGCCAGTCACCTGACAATGACTTTTGTTGATTAGCTCTGTGATGCTCTCATATCAGCACTGAATTCTACACAGTATTCTACACTATATTAGCAGATGGTTAACTAGTGTTTATATTGTTCCCAATTGATCTCCCTGCATTTATATTCTATGTCTCAGCCAATAGAAGCAAGACTCCCATATGCCGCCACCTTCATCTATTCAGCCATCGATAGTTTCGCTGTATATCTCAGTAGCCGAACATTTGGGTACGTCTTTAAACATTTTGTTGTCACTAAATGCATTGGCATGTGTTTCTCATGGACTTGTGTTATTGCTGTGATTGGCAAAGTGCAAGAATATAATTTAGGGCAGGAAAGATGGTAGAAGGAGATGTCGAAAGAAGCAATAATAATAACATAGCAGTAAAATCTCTGTTGTTGAAGGAGGGTAAAGGCCTGGAGATGCACCAGGAAGGGCGGCACTGTGGCGCAGTGGTAGAGCTGGTGCCCTACAGCGCCACAGACCCGGGTTCAATCCTGACTTAGCGTGCTGTCTGTACGGTGTTGTGTACATTCTCCCTGTGACCATGGGGGTTTCCTCTGGGTGCTCCGGTTTCCTCCCACACTCGACAAAGATGTGCAGATTCGTAGGTTAATTGACTTTGTTAAAATTGTAAATTGTCCCTAGTGTGTAGGATAGTGCTAGTGTATGGGGTGAGCCCTGGCTGGCATGGACTTGTTGGGCCGAAGGGCATATTTCTGCGCTGTAACTCTGAAGTCTCAGAGATGGTTGACATTAATTCTCCCACACAAGCAGTTTTGTAAAAGTAGTCTAGCTGATGTCAACCGTTTCATAGACTTGTATTTCATGAAGGAAGATGATACATCAGTAGTGCCAGATTGGGAGTATAATCAGTGAGGCCTATCATGGATTGGGAACTAAGAGTGTTGTATAATCGGAACAAAATTCTGCTGATAAAAGTTCTACTGTGGCGCGTCGATAGAGGCCCGAAATAAAGGCAAGGAGCCAGGTAAGGAGTTTGTACGTTCTCCCCGTGACCTGCATGAGTTTTCTCCGAGATCTTCGGTTTCCTCCCACACTCCAAAGACGTACAGGTTTGTAGGTTAATTGGCTGGGTAAATGTAAAAATTGTCCCTAGTGTGTGTAGGATAGTGTTAATGTACGGGGATCGTTGGGCGGCACGGACTTGGTGGGCCGAAAAGGCCTGTTTCCGGCTGTATATATATGATATGATATGATATGATATTTCGGGGGCATTATGTTTTATTATACCTCGGTTATCAGACGGGTTGAGTCTGCCGGAATGGCTTCGCGCCCAAAACCTTGTCCTTATATACATGGTACCGGACAGCCCCCCTGGACTGGTCCATTCCCGTGCCGAGGGTAGTAGTATGGCCCGACCCTTGGGAGCCGCCACACTACAGTATTTGTCCTGTTTTTAAAAATGGAAAACCAGGAAATGCTGTAAATGTCATGCCACAGCTTTATCATGTCAGACTCATGCTGATTGCCAATGCGGAACAAAATCATTAGTCCCTTTACATACTTGGTGATAGATAAGCCATTAAGTTCCATTTCACATTGAAAATGCCTCCTCACAGCACCACCTTTAGGTTTTGTATATATTGCATAAAACTGGGTGACATAGCTGAGAGACTTCGACCTAAAACCAGTGATCTCACCGCCTATTCCTGTTTAGTAAGACTATGAAGTGAGAAATGGAGCCAGTCTGGGAAAGCAGAGGGAAAATGGGATGCGGAGGCAGGACGATTGTTGTTGGGCTTACTGAGTTCTTGTTGGTCCAATGTGTCACATAATTATGCTTGCCTCCATGTATATCAAACTCTTCTGATAACTTTAAGCCATCTAAGCTCTTATCCTGTTTGATTAAATCACAGAAGTGTCGACAGAATTTTGATTACAAGTTTCTATTAGCAATGTCACTGAAGATTCTGTTTGGTGGCTAATAAGTATACCCACCCTCCTTGTTCTCATGGTGCAATATTGGAAGTGCTGCTGTCTTAATTCAACCTGAAAATGTTCCAGTCTCCCTGGTGTAAATTTTGGATTCTGCTCTGAGCTTGTTCAACATAATTTACTTTTAATTTGTTCTGACTAGGTTATGAACCACTCCAATAATATATTGTATACGATATGATAGAAGTTTATTTATCCCAGTGTGGTGCGTCGAGAGAGGCCCGAAATAAAGGCGAGGAGACGGGTATTTCGGGGCGTTCGGTTTATTTCACAGTTATCGGACTGGTCGAGTCTGCTGGAATAGCTTTGCGCCCAATGTCCTTATATACCTAATACAGGACCGGGTCCATTCCCGTGCCGAGGGGTCGGTAGTGGTATGGCCCGACCCTTGGGAGCCGCCACACCAGGAAGGAAATTGATCTGCCAACAGTCATAAAACTGGTGGGGGGAGAAGGGAGTCAGTCTCAGTCTACTCCACGATAGAAGGAGGAGGAGTTATACACTTTGATAGCCACAGGGAAGAAGGGTCTCCTGTGGCGTTCTGTCCTGCATCTTGTTGAAACCACTTTGTCGTTGAAGGTACTCCTCAGGTTGACCAGTGTGTCATGGAGTGGGTGAGCTGTATTGTCCAGGAGGCTCCGCACTTTGAGGAGCATTCTCCCATCCACGACCATCTCCCATGAATCCAACTCCGCCCCCAGGACGGAGCCAGCCCTCCTGATGATTTTGTTGATCCTATTGGTGTACGCGGCTTTGCCCTGCTGCCCAGCAAGCGGCCATGAAGAAGATGGCATTGGCTACCACCAATTGGTCGAACATCTACAGCATCCTACTGCAGACATTGAAGGAGCGTAGCCGTCTCAAAAAGTACAGCTGGCTCTGTCCCTTCTGTACAGGGACTCAGCTTTCCTGGGCCTGCCCAGTTTACTATTTTGGTGCACTCCAAGGTATTTGTATTCCCTGGTAAACTGCACATCCACACCATTGATAGAGACAGGGGACAGGGGTGTTCCTCTCCTCCTAAAGTCTACATTAACTCTTTAGTCTTGTCGGTGTTGAGTGACAGGTGATTCAGCCCACACCACTCAACAAAGTCATTGTCTACACCTCTATATTCAGCTTCCCTCCCCTTACTGATCCAGCCCACAATTGCAGTCATCTGAAAACTTCTGCAGGTGGCAGGAGTCCAAGTTATGTTGGAGGTGTAGATGATGAACAGGAAGGGAGAGGACCATCCCCTGTGGGGCCCCTGAGTTGCTCGCTACCATGCCTGAGACACACTTCTGTAGCCTGGCATATTGTGGTCATCCAATCAGGTAGTTGGTGATCCAGGACACCAATGGAGTCCACATCTTCGTCAGTTTGCTCCCTAGCAGTACAGGCCGGATGGTGTTAAAAGCACTGGAGAAGTAAAATAACATGACTCTCCCAATGTTTCCCGGCTTTATTCTTTAACTGCCAACAAACAGCCAGGCTTTATCATCAGGGAAAAGTAAAAGAGTCTTGAGGTAAATATATTTCATTGTTGGCCCCACTTTGTTTTGGCTTTTCCTTGCTGCTACTCTGATCTGAACAATACTGCAGTATTTGACATCTTTGCAGCTCTAACCCTTATTTGTACCTCTTCTCCACCTTCCCGCCTTTGTCCTCTATCAGTTGCTACTCTTGTGTAGCATCTGAAGTGTGTAGAATACTCAATACTGGCAACACACCAGGTCCGAACTCTGAAATGTCTCATCACTTATAATGTTTCTCTCAACTCATGTTGTTTGGCCGACTGAATATTTTGAACATTTTTTTTTTCATGTTAATGGCATCTGTGATAATTAGCATTTGGACTAATCTATTTATCTTGCTCCCAAAAGATCCCAAGAATTGTCAGATTTTTGGGTTTGAGTATTCCAACTAGAAACTGGTGCATTTTCACTTTGTTCCTGAATGGCTGTAATCTGATGATATGTAATCTTGTCTGTCCACTCCCATTCGTAGAAAGTATTTTTCCACCTTTTTACATGATCATTATAGCTGGAAATCAAAATAAACCCAATTGACTGGTGCATTCATATCATTCTTGTAATGACTACAGCAGCAGTGTACAAGTGACTGACCGCCTGGCCTCACCAGCTTAATGTACACTGAATTAATCCCACGTTTCTTTGTCTTGATGGTATTCTCAACAACATTGCCATAAAAAGAGTTACAGTTAAATGTGTAAAGATAACATATTTTCTTAGTCTTTAGTGAGATAGCATTGGGGAGCCCTTTTACAGTTAGACCGCTAAAATATTTGAGCATATGCCACAACAGGCAAAGCTTAAAGAAAACGATGGCAAAAATGGTCAAACTTTTGCGATGGTTTCATATTTTTTTTATATTTCATATTTCAGATACAGCGCGGAAACAGGCTTTTTCGGCCCACCAAGTCCGCGCCGCCCAGCGATCCCCGCACATTAACACTATCCTACACACATTAGGGACAATTTTTACATTTACCCAGTCAATTAACCTACAAACCTGTACGTCTTTGGAGTGTGGGAGGAAACCGAGGATCTCGGAAAAAACCCACGCAGGTCACAGGGAGAACGTACAAACTCCTTACAGTACAGCACCCGTAGTCAGGATCGAACCTGAGTCTTCGGCGCTGCATTTTCTGTAAAGCAGCAACTCTACCGCTGCGCTACCGTGCCGCCCTCTTTTGCGATGGTTTCCATCCAGGACATTGATAGCAACTGACTGAGCGATTTATCTTTATATTTTGAACCTTCCGTCTATCTTCCTCTCTCTAGATGCTCTCTGCTTAGAACCTGGGCAAGTGATTTGTACCCAAGGACTGGAAATGTCACCCTTGAGACAGTTACCTGAAGTTATGTGCAAGTCGCTTGGGATGATTTGTCCCTGCTGGTGAACACTTCTGTGCTGTGAACTGTGGCAACATGACAGGTCAATAAAAATGTGTGTCATTTAGAATGATAAGCTGTTAGAAAACTGTTCAAGTGTGATGTGTGGCAGAAGAAGTGAAGCTCGTTTTTGATGTTGCTATTGGCTATTTACACTTTATAAGTAGACTGTGCTGTAAATCTTTTGCCTACACTTGCTTCCAAACAGCAGTTAAAGAAGTATAACTATCGGTTCCTGGAATAGAATACATACATCTTTTAGGGTCTTGGAGATTGCTCTGATTGGTTTTGAAATGTGGATAAGTAGTTTTGTGGTAAATTGGCTTATGTTTGTTTAAAACAATAAATCCACATGTATTTTGCATTTGCTAAGTTAGCTGTGTCAGGTTTTGCCGACTGCATGAGTGTAGTCAGCCTAAAGGAGCAGATTCTTCTCAAAAGTAAGCCTTCTGTGTTGGACACATTGCCAATCACACTATGTTATTTGTGACAGCAAAACAGTCCTTGGGTAGTATGAAATGAAAATTTAATGACATGATAATATCTATTTCTGGGATTAGAGCACATGTGCTCCAGGGTAGAAACTAATTATTTCTTCCTATGGGAAATTCACTATTTCTGATTTCTGTTGTTAATTTGTTATGCTGCTAACCACGAAAACCTTATTTATTCTGGGTTTTTTTGTTGCATATTCCTTTGTCTATAATGTTAGAACATGACATTGAGGGCGGCATATTGGCGCAGGGGGAGAGTTACCTTACAGCTCCAGAGGCACTGGGTTCGATCTTTACTACAGTTGCTATCTGTATGGAGTTTGTACATTCTCCCTGTGACCTCTGTGGGTTTTCTCCAGGAGCTCCAGTTTCCTCCCACACTCCAATGTGTACAGGTTTGTAGGTTAATTGGCTTGGTAAAATTGTAAAATTGTCCCTATTGTGTGGATAGTGTTAGTGTGCAGGGATCACTGATCGAGATGGACTCGGTAGGCCGAAAAGACGTTTCTGTGCTCTGTCTCTAAACTAAACTAAATTAATCGATAATTTATTTTCACACTTGAGGCCAGAATCCAAGTGAGAATAATTAGACTAAAAGAACAAGCAAAGACATAAAAAGAAATTTAAAAAACATGGTGATCCAAAAAGCAGAAAAAGGAGAGACAGGCAAAATGTACACAAGAAGAAAAGACATTTCCAGAAGTGTACACTAAGAACACCAAAGGGACAATTGAGAGCACAACGGGGATTCTGTTCTTTGCAAAATAAGCACCGCCAGCTATACTTATTAATAAAGGGCCCATGTGGAAAACATATTGTGAAACAACATGTTCCGCATTTTTTAAAATGTAGGGAATGCTTCGATGTAAATGTCAATATGTGCACCCAGCAGGTGGACCTCAGATGGAAATGTGCAGCCAACCTTATGCTTTCTATTAATGGAAGCTGCCAGCAGCATTTTGAAAATTAAACAGTAGGTATAAAGAAAACATTTTCTGAAGTTGTCAGCTACATATTAGCAAAGGAAATTAATATTGCAATATTGAACGAGCATGACATTGAATGTTGTTTGAATATATTGAATGGGTGATTATGAATCACGTCTTTTAGTATTGGACCCACTGTAGAATGATGTTGTTTGTGTGATGGATCTTAATTGCAATATTTCCCTTCAATACTTTTTAGGCACATAACAAGTCAACCCTCAAAAAATGTATTCTCTGTTAGGCACTTTGCCAGTCACACACGGACCATTTGTTAAATACAGTGAGACTATTAATAATGAAAATTAACTCAGTGCACATTTGAGATTGGGGACTATATGTTACTGAAGTTAAACGAGCCCTTTCATCCTAAAGGAGCTGATTTCTGTATTTTGCTAATTGCTTTTATTATTGCCAACTTAATGAATATTTTATTTTCTTCTTTTTTTCTATTGAACAGTTCTTTAGCAGTTGGAGCATTGTTTCTAAAATAATTCTCGTAAATGTCTGTAACTTTAGCAATGTGAATCAAGTTCAGGGAGAATGGCAAACAATCTATGCCTAGCCAGATAGATTTTAATAACTGTTCTGTGTCCTATATACCCCCCAAAAGTTCAATTTTGTGCTTTGCAATATAGTTCCTTCAGGATTTGTCTATTTCCAGATCATCCCACACTGAAAAACTTCATACCTTTTCAATAATTCTCTTTTGGAAGCCAAGTAACAGACCTGCTGGGACCACTCCACAAAATAGTGACAGACCACTGATGGGCTACCACTGATGGTCAAGTATTTCTATTTGGCTGACCAAACCAGGAATCCTTTTACGGCCTGGTGTCAGAATGATACTATACTCATTGGGTAGATTATGGATGGTGGGAGTTTGAAGGGGGTGGTGGTGCGGTCGATGGTAGCAGGGAGCGGTTAGAGAAAGGTGACAGAATAATGAAGAGAATATTGACACTGAGGAATAGAACTAATGGAGTGAATGAGAAATATGGGAACTAGGGTCGTGATAGGAATGGAATTGGGAGAATGGGAATATTAAAAATGGGAATATTAAAAATGGGAATATTGTAATGTGGGCAAAGATTGAGAATTGTGACGAGAATGTTATGGGTAATGGCGGTCAATAGGAGCAATAACCTGACTTTGAACCATGGGAGAGTGAGGACTGGGAGAGAAAAATGGAATACATTAAACTTTTAATCTTTAAGAAGTAGCATGTAGGGAGTCCTACTGGGGACAGATTTGAATTAGATCTTAAGAAGTGTGCATAGGAATGTGGTTAGGATTTTTATAACAATGTAGGATCTGGCAGAAGTAGATTGGACACAGCCATTAGAGGGGAAACCAACATCTGATAGGTGGTGGTGCTTAAAAACAAGATAGTAAGCGTTCAGTTAGCATGTTTCTTTAAGGATTATGAGCTTAGGTGGTAAGATTTGGATACCTTAGTTCACAAAGGATATTGAAAGTTTGATCCAGGACAAAACAAAAAGGAAGCAAACGTTAGGTAGAGGAAATCTATCAAATGAGTTATTTGAGGTTTATACTGGATATATAGGAGAGAACTTATTAAAAATTAGGAGGCCACAAAGGGACTGTAGGATTCTATAAGATCAAGGACCATGGACAACACTTTCCTCAGAAATTACTCCAATGCAAAATTTCAGACAGAATAACAAGAATGACGGTAAGAGGACTGTTGTCTGCAAAATGTGCCATTGATCAGTGCCATAGGAAAGTGAAACATGTTTTAAATATCAGTGTAATCAAATGGAGATTATGAATCCATTTGCGTTGAAGAAGGGATCCAGAGAATGTGTTAGCAGCCCAAGAAAACAACGATTAAAGATTGGTTTAATGTTTTCTTGGGGCTGCTAATGTATTCACTGGATCCCTTCTTCACTGCAAATGGATGAATAATTTCCATGTGATTGTACTGTGATATTTAAAACATGTTCCACTTTTTGTTTGGTGCTTAATTTGCAGATCAATATTTTGATTTTGATTTTCTGAGGGTGATGTCTCAGTAATACCGAAGATTAAGTGAATGAACTATAATGTAACACTGGGTGCAGGTTGCAATGCTTCAGTATTAGCACTGTACATTACCATTGTTTTACAAAGATAACCTATAACCTTATAACATTAACTTGGGTAAATTAGTAACAGGAAAGGTGGAAATGGAGGTTGTGAATGTCACTGGAATGCATGATTTGCAAAGGACTTTATTCACAACATTATCAAGCACAGTAAACATTTGCAGGATCAAAGTTAACCGACAGAAGGATAGGATAGCACAGGATATCCAAACAAGAGGTTGAGAGTTTAATATGGCAATGATTTAATGTAATAATCAAACATTACAAAAATACAATCATTCTATTCAAGGACTGTAAATTGTACTATTCTTGTGAAACCTTATTCCCAAATGTGCTAATTCTCACTTTGGAATATCTTACAGTTCCAGTTTGACTTTATTTTCATTCCAGATTTCATTAATTCTTTTTGATATCAAATTGGTCAGAACAAATTATAGTTAAATTATATTTAGTTTGATCTACCTTTAAAAGCATGTTAAAACTTGAGATTTTGTTTGACTAAAATATTGTTCTTAAATGGATCTGATTTTTGTCCTTGAAATGATCTCTTTCACCTTTGAAGGTTTTTATTTGAAAAAAACATGATTAATCTTCAATGCAGCAAATCAAAGAAATGGAAAATAAATCACAGTATTTGAAGTTTTGGACCTTTGATTCTGGAGATTCATTTGGTGGAGTAAAGATCAATTAATCGATCTGCCTCCCTCCAGCCAGACAGCAGGGCTCCATGAGTGGTGCTGTGGTAGCTCCGATGTGTGGCTTCACCAGCAAATAAAACCTGCAACGTCTGGAATCAGAGTGTGTGGTTACATGATGAATGCTCATCAATATGAGAGATGATAACATTAGAATAAACAAATTACCCCATTTAACCCACACCAAGTGGTTCTGCTAATTATCATGTAAATGGTGGCACAGCGGTAGAGTTGCTGCCTTACAGCGCTTGCAGTGCCGGAGGCCCTGGTTTGACCCCGACTACGGATATTGTCTGTACAGAGTTTGTGCGTTCTCCCTGTGACCACATGGGTTTTTACCGAGATCTCGGTTTTCTCCCACACTCCAAAGATGTGTATGTAGGTAAATTGGCTTGGTAGGAGTTTAAATTGTCCTGAGTGTGTGTCGGATAGTGTTAATGTGCAGGAATCACTGGTCGGTGCAAACTCAGTGGGCTGAAGGGCCTGTTTTCATGATGCATCTCTAAATTAAACTAAACCTCATTCAATAGAGTACAATACAGAGCTTCATTGAATGCCTCCTTCAGAGCCTTGGAGAATGAGGTAAGGACAACTGAAGATAGACACAAAATACTGGAGTAACTCAGCAGGTCAGGCAGAATCTCTGGAGAAAAGGAATAGGTGACTTTTCGGGTCGAGACCCTTCTTCAGACAGAGTCAGAGGAGAAGGAAATTAGAGATATGAAAAGGTACAAAGAACAAATGAATGAATAGTATAAAAAGAACAAATCAAAGCCAGCAACAATGATCAAGGAAATGCAGAGCCCACAATGGTCCATTATTGCCTGTGGAAAAGGTGATAACGAGTGGATGAAAACAGCGAAACTAAGCAGAACAACAGTGAAACTAGCAGGCCAACTAGGGTGGGGGAGGGACGGAGAGAGAGGGATATGGAGCCAGTTCTTCCAGAACAATCAGTGAAATGTTGCCACTAAAGTGTGGAGCAATATAGGCCATTACATCTTCCATCAGTCTTGGGTTTGAAGACACGTGTAAATGAACAGACCTCAACCAAAACAAAATAAACTGCTAGAACTGGATTTGCCAAAATCCAAAGATAATGTTGTGGGTTAAAACTCTTCAGGTAATTCCCTCATAGTGAAAGGTCAATGATCTAAAATGTTAATTGTTTATTCTTCCACAGATGCTGCCTGACCTGCTGAGTGTTTCCAGCATCTCTATTTTTATACCTGAAAAAACATTTAGCTTGATTGCTTGGCCATTCTGACTGCATAGTTGTTTGAGACTGGCATGTGAATAATACTCACATGCAGGACACTCTATAAAATGACACCCAGATCTGGATAGAGTGGATGTGGAGAAGATGTTTCCAATAGTGGGAGTGTCTAGGATCGGAGGCCATTGCCTCAGAATAAAAGGACATATCTTTAGAAAAGAGAGGAGGACTCTTTAGTTTGAGGGTGATGAATTTGTGGTATTCAGTGCCACAGAAGGCGGTAGAGGCTTTTTAATGATATTTGATATTTTTGGAGGAGATTTTTAAGGCATTGACAGATTCTCGATTCGTACAGGTGTCGGGGGTTATGGTGAGATGGCAGAAGAATGGGGTTGAGAGGGAAAGATAGATCAACCTTGAGTGAATGGCGGAGTAGACTTGATGGGCCGAAAGGCCTAATTCTGCTTTTAGAACTTATGACACTAACGGCAAGATGGGAGGAAAGCGAACTACAGTGAGAACATAGAACAGTTCAGCACAAGAACAAGCCCTACGGCCCACATTATATGTGACGAACATGATGCCGAGACCTGCACACCTGCTGCAAGTAATCCATATCCCTCCATTCCTTGTATATTTGTATGCCTGGCCAAAAGTGTCTTAAATGCCACGATTGTATTTGCATCAACCACTACCCCTAGTGGCACAAACCGGATACTCACCGTCCTCACCGTGTAAAAAGACCTACCCGGCACATCTCCTTTAAATTTTCCCCATCTCAATTTAAAGCTTTGCCCTCTAGTATTTGATTTTTCTATCTGGGAAAAAGGCTCTGATTGTCTATCCCATCTATGCCTCATAATTTTTTAGATTTCTATGAGATCTCCCCACGCAACATACATCATTCCAGAGAAAACAATCAAAGTATATCCAACCTGTCCTTGTACCTAACACCGCCTAAACCAGGCCTCATTTTGGTAAACCTCTTCTGCACCCTTTCCAAACCTTCCATATCCGAAAACGGGGTGACCAGAACTGCACACAAACCTCCAAATGTGGCCTAACCAAAGTCCTATAAAGCCACATCATGACTTCCTGACTCTTACACTCAATGCCATACACTATGAAAGCAATCATACCATATGCCTCTTTACCACACTCTCTCTCTACTTGTTTTGCCAGTTTCAGGAGTTATGAACCCAAGATCACTCTGTACATCAATGTTACAAAGGGTCATGGCATCCATTATAAATATTTTTTCCCCTTGCATTTGACCTCCCAACCTGCAACACCTCACACTTGCTCGGGTTAAACTCCATCTGCCATTTCTCTGCCCATTTCTGGAGCTGATCTATATCTTCACAGTCCGCAACCCCAGCAATCTTGGCATCATCTGCAAATTTACTATCCAACCCATCTAGGTTTACGTCCAATCGTTTACATATTTCACAAACAGCAGAGGTCTCTGCACAGTTCCCTGTAGAACTCCACTGGTCTCAGAACTCCAGCATGAATATTGTCATTCCACCACATCCCTCACTCTTCAACCAGCAAGCTAATTCTGAAACCACATGACCAAGTCACTGTTCATCCTATGCATTTTAATCTTCTGGATCAGCCTACGATAGGGAACATAATCAAATGCCTTGCTAAAATCCAGGTAGATAACATCCACCGCCCTACCCTTAACAATCACCTTTGTCACTTCCTCAAGTTTAAATCTAAATACAATTATAAGCAAGTTGCATCAGTTTATGCATTGGAAGGACATATGCCATGACTTACTGGAGATCCACTTCCCTCTGTTGCTTGTGGTAAAGGTTCAGTCAGTAGGTCTATCATATCACCAGTTGAATTGATCGATATATGGGAGTAGGAGCCACGAGTATACGGGTTACTGAACCATTTTGTTACAAAAACATTCGTTAATCCAGGCAGTGATGATCTCCCTAAAAAAAATCCCAGTTGCAAATAAATTAGAATTAGTATACATTCTACAAAATACCAAAATGATATATATATATATATTTTTTTTTAATGTACTTTAAGCCTGAGTATATGAAAAATCTCAAGGAGAACAATATTGTGTGAACCTGAAAAGTAAAACTTTCTCTACAATGTTCCCTACAGTACAGGTCCACCACCAATTTTCTGGTGGTCTGGCATCTCCTTTGTTCCGGACAAAATGATGAGAGCGCACTTGAAATTCCTCCCGGAAGTCCCCCTGAAAATGTGACACCTAGGCAAGGTGAGGTGGCCGAGCTTGACCTCATCGACCTCATTGGGATTTCCACGACGATCAGCGGGTCAAATTTGCCCACTGTGGCCGGGACTCTGGAACTCGGGTCCAGCTGGAGCCGGCAGATCTATTCCCATAGCCGACTTCTGTGGCCGACTTTGAGGGCCAGTATCTCAGCTCCTCGGTGGCCTAGGCAGACCATTCCATCACGGTTAGACTCCTCCCGGAGGTCGTGACGTCTGTTGGTCCGGCAAAACAGATAATCCCGAAAGGCTCTGCAAGCAAGGATGCTGGAAAATCTGTGGTGGAAACATAGAAACATAGAAAATAGGTGCAGGAGTAGGCCATTTGGCCCTTCGAGCCTGCACCGCCATTCAATATGATCATGGCTGATCATCCAGCTCAGTAACCTGTACCTGCCTTCTCTCCATACCCCCTGATCCCTTTAGCCACAAGGGCCACATCTAACTCCCTCTTAAATATAGCCAATGAACTGGCCTCAACTACCTTCTGTGGCAGAGAATTCCACAGACTTCTGTGTGAAGAAATGTTTTCTCATCTCGGTCCTAAAAGACTTCCCCCTTATCCTTAAGCTGTGACCCCTTGTTCTGGACTTCCCCAACATCGGGAACAATCTTCCTGCATCTAGCCTCTCCAACCCCCTAAGAATTTTATATGTTTCAATAAGATCCCCCCTCAGTCTTCTAAATTCCAGCGAATATAAGCCTAGTCTATCCAGTCTTTCTTCATATGAAAGTCCTGCCATCCCAGGGATTAATCTGGTGAACCTTCTCTGTACTCCCTCTAAGGCTAGAACGTCTTTCCTCAGATTAGGAGACCAAAACTGTACACAATACTCCAGGTGTGGTCTCACCAAGGCTCTGTACAACTGCAGCAGAACCTCCCTGCTCCTATACTCAAATGTAGGACCTGTATTAACTATGTAACAAAGATAAACCAGATGGATAACCAGACACAACGAAAGATATAGCAGAAAGCTGTTTATGCGCTGATAAACATATGCAGAGATTTCACTGTTAGTAAACTATGGATTGTCCAAGTGACAACTAATTGCTCTGCTGGGGAAAGGTTATTGCAGGGGCCATTCTCATCCATTATGAACAAACCTTTTAACCCAACAGTCCAAAATCATTCAACTCTTCATCAAGAGTAATTCGTCCCTTGTCGCTCAGTCAGTCACTGCCAGTAATAAGTGTCAGAGTGCAGTGTGATGATGAGCATCACAACCCTGCAATAAGATACTCACTGTGATGCACATGGACTACATTTATGGAACTGACAATTTTAAAAAGGATTCAGAAAAATCAGCAACATTTTCAAATTGAACTTAATCCACAGAATAACCCAACTGGGCTGGATTGAGTACAGTTGAACTCTGGTGTCACTGTGAGGCTGACCACCAGTATCTGCAGACTCCACTCCACAAATGGACATTAAGGTTAAGTGCACGTGATTCTTTTTCTTTATTTCACTTTATCTTTTAAATTGATATATATATATATACATATTAATATATTTTATATTATATAATTTAAACTATTTTTAAAAATCGTTATTCTCATAATTTAAACTGTCTCTGAATACCAGAAATAAGCACAAAGATGTTTTTGGCTGCAGAGGGCTGTCTATGACCAAATGGGTAGTCAGAGGCTCGCAGCCTCAGCCTGTGCCAACTGAGGCATTGCTACTCGCACCTCATGGAAGGGCCCTGGAGTGATGGCATCAGTACAATGGAGTGCCTGGGTCCTGCAGCAAGTAAGTGCACGTGTGGGATTAACACAGAGTCCAGATGCAAGTCAGATGCACCTTAACTGGCGCATTCTAAACATTAAAAAGATACTGCAGATATCGCATATATGAAATGAGCAGAAAACAGGGAATGCTCAGTGGGGTCATGAGGCACCTGTGGGGGCAGAGGAACTGGAGGAAGTTTTGTGAGAGAGATGGAGGCGCGGAAGGATTAAATGATGATACAAAAGGAAGAGATAGTGAGACAAGTGTAGAAATCTAACATTGCCTGAAACCTGTTACTGTTTTTCATGTGGGATTATGAATGAACATCAATAGAAAAAAAATAGCTCAAAATAAAAAGTATCATCCGAAGATTTATAAAGTTAGAGTTGTGCAGCACGTAACCAGGTCCTTGGGGCCCACTGTGTACAAGTTAGCCATTTTAGCCGGGGACTTGATGTCAAGTATCCCGCCATGTTTTGGGAGTATGTTGTTAGCTAGAAAGAGACAGAGAAATTCTGGGACCAGGAGAACAAAGAAGCACTGTGAAAATGGTCTCATGGTTGACTTCTGGTGAGAGCATAACTGAAGGTAACTTCATGGCTTTGTTGTGTGGCCTTGAGAAGATAAGGTGAATGGGAATGGCCATTTTGCAAAGGGACTATATGATGAGAATGTAAATATGAACAGGTAACATAATTAAGAAATCTCTAGCCTGATAAGGAACAAATATAATTTTTAATTATTCAGCCCTTGGATAATAACAACTTGAAATGATTGACCAGAATCACGAGAGCCTTGGGTTAGAACAAAAGCTTCCTTCAGAAGAGTAAAGGAAAAATTTGTATAAAAGATGGGCAGTTCGAGACTTTGGCAGTGACAACATGAGAACAACCATCGCAAGAAGAAGGGACCTGAGTTTGAAACTCAGAGAAGACTACTCCCTGCAAACAGAGTGAATCTGGCCAATTCATGCATACGGGTAATATCTGAGTTTAAGTCATGAATTTTGTGATTTAGTTTAGGAAATGATAAGTTTAAATAGTAAAGCACATGAAAAGTTATGAGAAGTCAATAGTTTGCATGCATGCTTAAGTAACTCGAGTGTTAAAGATTGAGTTGTACTAAACTTTGGTTTAGAGTCTTTTGTTTGACACGTTAGTTGATACCCGTTTGAGGTAATAAGGGTCAACAACATTAAAGGGCCTGTCCCACTTAGGCGATTTTTTAAGCGACTGCCGGCGACTGTCAAAGTCGTAGCAGATCGCAAACATTTTCTTTTGCCCGACAACAATGACCACAACAATGCCGAGTCAGATCGAGATTACACCGTCATCGGAAATATCACGAAATTCCCTCGCTGTCAATGCTTCTCTGGCGTCCTAATTTTCACTGAAATTACTGACAAGTTGGTAAGTACTTGAGAGTTTTGAAATATAACATCTTGCCCGGGTTACTTGAAAACTAAGCTTCACGTTAACAAGGCATAAACTGGATTGACTTCCAGTTTACTAATAGCAGTATTAAGAAATTTAATTTTAAAAGTGGTTAAATGGATTTTTGTGAAAAGTGTGTGGGCATGCTTTGAAAATTTACGGGAGATGCATGTCTGGTTTCTGGGTTGCATATCTGGGTTGGGAGCCTACTTTAAATGTAATCGCTGATGGCCATAAACATCGCGAAAATTCCCACGCTTACCTGACCGTCAAACTGTTGCCTCCAATCTACCTGTCAAATGTCCTGACGGTGAATAAATTGGTTAAACACAAGTATTTTATGGTATCTTCAAGTGACTTTACTTAATTTAATATTATGTGCTTCTAAATGCATATAAGACAACCTAGCAAACCTGCGGACAGCATGCGACAGCGCCCGCAATAAGCAACGATACCTGGCGACAAGCCAGCTGTCGCTGAGAAATTTCACTCTGGTTGATTTCTCAGCGACGCGCTGAGATCCACTATTATTCTTTGAAGACTCCTCACAATTATACCCGCGACACCCCGGCGAACTGTCGGCGAGAGCCTAGTCGCCTTAAAATCGCCTAAGTGGGGCAGGCCCTTAAATCTATACCAATCCCAATTTCCAGCATTCGGCTCATAGAATGCATGCTGTAGCACTTCTAAATACTTTTCAAATGTATTTTCAAATGCAAGTGCACTTCTAAATACTTTTCAAATGTTGTGAGAGTTCCTGCTTCCATTAACCCATCAAGGAAATAAGCTGCAGGTCACATTCTGAGTGTGTAAACAAACAAAAAAATTCTTGTCCACTCCAAATCTCCCATCCTTTACCCAAATCCTCAAAAAAAAAATGGCAGTTGGTTTCTACAACAGTTTGTACAAATTACCCCGATCGGTTAATTTATTCCCATATATTTACATAAGAATTCCAATTGCTACCTGTAAATTGTCTGAAAAGACAAGTGAAACTTGAAGCCACTTCTTGCGGACTCAGCGATTCTATAAATTCTGCCTCTTTTCCAGAGATTGTTCCCACAAGAAGATGCCCATATCTTTGGAACCAAACAGCAAGCTTTAGTCACTTGATATTTGACATTAAAAAATCTTATACATACAAAAACAATTTAACTATAACACTTGCTAATAATGCATGCTTATTGTATTCAATTACATACGTAACCAAACTTCTAACCGTAATGCATGTAGACCCTTGCTTATTCGCAAAGCAAAACAGATAAACCAGAATATTACTTAGTTAAAACATGACAGAAGGATAAATGGGCAGTCTTAAGACATCGAAAAATACTCCACACATTGATCAGCATGTGTGCAACAGACTTCATTGCTGGATAAACTCTGGATTTATCTAAATGACAGCCAATGTTTCTGATGGGAAGGGCACATTTTGAGCTTCACTGTATAGTTAAGAGCTTTTTCTCATCCATTTTGACAAAAACCTTTTGATTCCAACTATGCAAGGTCATTCCTAGCTATTTAAGACTTAATTTTCCATATCATTCAGTCCCCTTTCTTGAATGAGGCTGATCACCGAGTGGCACCACCAGCAATGGCTCCCTCGCCAGCAGTCTGTCTACCCTTTCTTCAGTTTTTGTTATTTTAAGTATGTGTTAAAAGTATGTTTTAGTTTTCCTTGGTTTGTTTTACGTGGGGGGTGGGAGTTGGGGGAAACCTTTTTTCAATCTCTTACCTCGACAGAGATGCGATTTTTTTTCCGTATCGTATCTCCGTCCTCACTGCGGCCTAACATCAAGGAGTTGGCGGCCTTTCCTGGAGACCGGCCCGGCACTTGTAGGCGCGGCGCGAACTTTAACATCAAGGAGCTGCGATCCCTTTGCCGGGGATCGCCTGTGGAGACCTCCAACCGCGGGGCTTGTGGACTTTAACACCATGAAGCCTGCGGTCTCTGGTAAGAAAAGGCTGACTCGGGAGCTCCATGCCGCGGAGAGAGATTTAACCGCCCCGACGTAGGAATTTCAATCATCCCGATGCGAGGGCTTCGAACCGTCGGCTGCGGGGGCTTTGATCGGGGGCCCCGACTGCGGATGGTTCAACAGCCCCGACCGCGGGAGAACAAAGAGGAAGTTGATTGAACTTTATTACCTTCCATCACAGTGAGGAATGTGGAATCCGCTGTGGTGGATGTTTATGTTAAATTTTATTTTATGTGGCGGTGTGTCTTGTTGCTTTTCACTTAGTATGGCTGTATGGTAACTCAAATTTCACTGTACTTAATTAGTACATGTGACAATAAATTGATCTTGAAATCTTAATTTGGTATCACAATGCAAATAGTTCCAAAGTTCATAGTGGTCTAGGCTGCCTAATTATACATAGAATTGACGGTATAATCCACGGAGAATAAAGATATTTAGGCCAACCAGATAACAGTGGCTCTTGGAGTATTTAAACTACTGCATTTGATCAGAGAGATGAAGTGACAGTCTTGCTACTGCCTACTGTTTGGAATCTAAATCCAGGCCAGTTAGAAGATAGTCATAGAGTCATACAGTGTGGAAACAGACCCCCCAGCCCAACGTGCCCACACCGATCAACATGTCCCATCTACACTAGTCCAACTGGACGCTGTTTGGCCCATATCCCTCTAAACCATGTACTTGTCTGATTGCCTCTTAAACGTTGCGATAATACCTGCTTCAAGTACCTCCTCCAGCAGCCCGTTCCATACATCCACCACCCTTTGCGTGAAAAAGTTACCTCTCAGATTCCTATAAAGTCTTTCTCCCTTCACCTTAAATCCATGCCCTCTGGTTCTTGATTCTCCCACTCTGGGCAAGACACTCTGTGCTTCCGACCGATCTATTCCTCTCATGACTTCATACACCTCTATAAGATCACCCCTCATCCTCTTGTTCTCCAGGAATAGAGTCCCAGCTTGCTCAACCTCTCCCTATAGCTCAGATTTTTTGTGTCCTGGCAATCTCCTTCTAAATCTTCTCTGCACTCTTTCCAACTTAACAACATCTTTCCTGTGTAGGAAGGAACTGCAGATGCTGGTTTAAACTGAAGATAGACACAAAAAGCTGGAGTAACTCAGCGGGACAGGCAGCATCTCTGGAGAGGAGGAATGGGTGACGTTTTGGGTCGAGACACTTCTTTTTCCTTCTTACACATTATGCATTGTTATGTTTGTTGTCAACACAAAGCGCACCTGGAGTACTGTGTGCAGTTTTGGTCTCCAAATTTGAGGAAGGATACTCTTGCTATTGAGGGCGTGCAGCGTAGGTTTACTAGGTTAATTCCCGGAATGGCGGGACTGTCGTATGTTGAAAGACTGGAACGACTAGGCTTGTATACACTGGAATTTAGAAGGATGAGAGGGGATCTTATTGAAATGTATGAGATTATTAAGGGATTGGACACATTAGAGGCAGGAAACATGTTCCCAATGTTGGGGGAGTTCCAGAACCAAGGGCCACAGTTTAAGAATAAGGGGTAGGCCATTTAGAACAGAGACGAGGAAAACCGTTTTCAGTCAGAGAGTTGTAAATCTGTGGAATTCTCTGCCTCAGAAGGCGGTGGAGGCCAATTCTCTGAATGCTTTCAAGAGAGAGCTAGGTAGAGCTCTTAACAATAGTGGAGTCAGGGGGTATGGGGAGAAGGCAGGAACGGGGTGCTGATTGTGAAAGATCAGCCATGATCACATTGAATGGGTGTGCTGGCTCGAAGGGCTGAATGGCCTACTCCTGCACTTATTGTCTATTGTCTATAAAGCTGGGTGGGAAAGAGCAGAAGGATGAAGAATGCCTGCAAAGTGATGCAAACTATTGAGTACTGAAAGGGGAGGCAGGTAGAGAATAATTTTGGCGAATATGTAGTTTTTATCACTTTGGTTGGAAGAGTAGAAAAACAATATCTTAAAAATAGTGAGTAATAAATTCTGGTGGTATGCATTAAGATCCTTGCTAAATTGCTAGGCAGATATTTTGAAAACTGTTTTCCCCCATTGGCCTTCTACTATGTAATTCAGGGCTTGTGAGTGAACTACGATTCCTGAAAAAGGAGGGCATTTCAGATGTCCTGGAGTGGAGTAATCTCGAGAACAGATGCGGCAGTGATAAAGAAACTGAGAAAAAGGGGTGGCATTCTTCCAAAAGACCGGGTGGGACGAGATGTAGTCTAGGTAGCTTGGAGGTCAGTGGATATGGGAGAAGATGAACTCAGGTGATGAACTACAGAGTTAGATTTAGCTTTTGGGCAAAGGGAATCAAGGGATATGGGGAAAAAAACGGAACGGGGTACTAATTTTGCATGATCAGCCATGATCATGTTGAATAGCGGTGCTGGCTCAAAGGGCCGAATGGCATATTCCTGCACCTATTTTCTATGTTTCTATGAGTAGAAGTGTATAGGCAACAAATTAATGACTGAAAGAATAATCTTTGAAAAATTTAATATATTTGGTCTAATCTGCCCACTCACTATGTGAGATCCAAAATTTTTCCTAGTGTGAATATGATGTAAACACTTGGGTGGTGGGGAGTAGTTAAATGGCTGGACTGGAGATATAGAGGCTGACCATCCAGAGAAGAGAGTCACAATCCCACCAACGCAAATGTGGAGTTTAAGGTTAGTTCATTAAATCTGGAATTTAAAAACAAAATCTAGCTCAGCAATGGTGATCGTGAAATCCTAATGAAAAAAAAAAGAAATGAAAGAGGCGGCGCAGTGGCAGAGCTGCTGCCCTACCCAGGATTGATCCCAGATACCGGTTTTGATCCTGAACACGGGTTCTGTCGTACAAAGTTTGTACATTCTCCCTGTGACCACATGGGTTTTCTCTGGGTGCTCCGGTTTCCTCCCACATTCCAAAGACGCACATGTTTTTCGGTTAATTGGCTTCCGTAAAATTGTCCCTGATGTGTATATGATGTAGGATAGAACTACTGTGAATGGGTGATCGCTGGTCGGTGCAGACTTGGTGGGCCGAAGGGCCTGTTTCCAAGCTGTATCTCTGAACTAAACAAAACTTGAATTTTAGGTATGACATGGAGACATTGCTGAGAGAGATACAAAGATGCTCTGCAAAGGCAAGACATTTCTAATCATACCTTTCTGTTGGTCTGACCACATAGAAAACAGGGGCACGTTTCCACCACTCAGCCAGATTGGGTTCCTGACGTGACAATGGGGTTTCCTCCTCCCAAACCAATCCAATTACATCTGTATTTTCATCCCAAAATGGGGCCTCGAATTCCAGGTAAATCTTGTTCATCGTACCAAAGCCCATGCTTTGAATTGCATTTAATTTTTGCTCAGGAAGTCTTGGCTGGAACAAAGACTGACCATTCGCCTTTAGACAACCTGTGGATGGAAAAGATCAAACATTTATTTTCTGCTACATTTGTTTTAAAATGAACTTTTGTGCTACTGCAGGTTTGCCGAATTGTTATCGCCAGAGGTTGATCAATATTTTTCACTTTACACTCACAAACAATAATGCTGTTTATATAATGGGTATGATGGCAGAAATGCTACCCTATGAGGTATTGTTTTAATATAATATCAAGTCTAACCCACTGAAAGGCTTAAACTATACTAATCACACATTCCATTTATTTTTTAATAAAAATAACGTACAATGGAAAACAATATATCAGCAGAAAACATTGTAAATATGCAGCTGGGCAGCAGCAGTTGTGGAGACAGAAACGGAATTAACATTCCATGTCAATGGGGTGTCATCAGAACATTAAATCTAAGAACAAAGACGGTGCTATGCTCAAAGATGCTGCTTGACCTGTTGAGTATCTTTACCATTTTCTGTTATTATCTCATTCAGTTCTGGCACTTGAGATAATGGTCGGTGCCATTTGCTACCGAGGACCTGAGCATGACTGCACAGGGCAAATTCAATCTGCCGATCGGTCATGGAAGTCCTGATGAGGTAGAGATCGGCTGCCTCACTCGGCCTAGGTGCCTCAGTTTCAGGGGGAATTCCGGAGGCGATTTCAAGTGCACTCTCATAATTTTTACGGATTAAAGGAGGTGCAGGACCACCAGTTGCTGGAAAATCAGCAATAGACATGTATGTCCCATTCACAAAAATTGGGGCAAATCCAATCCAGCTAACTTACCACCCAACGCTTCTATTCTCAATCACAGTAAACTGATGAAACCTGTCGCTAACATGCTATCTACCAATCTAATATGGCATCTACCAATGCTAAGTTTGACTTTTGCTAGGTCATCTTAACTCCAGATCATGGGCTTGGTATCATAGCCAAATTGCTACCATTTGGCTTTATCATAGCCAAAATGCACAGTTGCTTCAATTGCTAAGGATTGGGAAATTGGATTGAGTTTGTCGTTCTATGCACAAATACCTGCATCTCATCCTACTTGTGCTTCTGACAATAAATTCAATATAATCTGTCATTCCTCAACAAATGAAGCAGCTGATGCTTGCATAGAGCAAGCCTTAGACAGCATTAAAACCTGTGCTGATAAGTGGCAAGCAACATTTGAACGACAAACTTTTTGGTAATGACCATCTCCAACATGAGAATCTTGCCACCTACCTTTATATTTAATGGTATCACAAAATGCTGGAGTAACTCAGAAGATCAGGCAGCATCTCAGGAGAGAAGGAATGGGTGACGTTTCGGGTCGAGACCCTTCTTCAGACAAATGTCAGGGGAGGGGGGCGGGACAAAGAAAGGATGTGGTTGGAGACAGGAAGACAGTGGGAGAACTAGGAAGGGGGAGGGGAAAGAGAGGGACAGAGGAGCTATCTAAAGTTAGAGAAATCAATTTTCACACCACTAAGCTGTAAGCTGCCCAAGCGAAATATGAGATGCTGTTCCTCCAATTTGCACTGGGCCTCACTATGACACTGGAGGAGGCCCATGACAGAAAGGTCAGACTGGGAGTGGGAGGGGGAGTTGAAGTGCTGAGCCACTGGGAGATCAGGTTGGTTAAGGCGGACTGAGCGAAGGTGTTGAGCGAAACGATTGCCGAGCCTGCATTCGGTCTCGCCAATATAGAGAAGTTGACATTTGGAACAGCGGATACAATAGATGAAGTTGGAGGAGGTGTAGGTGAACCTCTGCCTTACCTGGAAAGACTGTTTGGGTCCTTGGATGGAGTCGAGGGAGGAAGTAAAGGGACAGGTGTTGCATCTCCTGTGGTTGCAGGGGAAAGTACCTGGGGAAGGGGTGGTTTGGGTGGGAAGGGACGAATAGATCAGGGAGTTACGGACGGAACGGTCTCTGTGAAAAGCAGAAAGGGGAGGAGATGGGAAGATGTGGCCGGTAGTGGGATCCCGTTGGAGGTGACGGAAATGTTGGAGGATAATTTGTTGTATACTCTGGCTGATGGGGTGGAAGGTGTGGACAAGGGGGACTCTATCCTTGTTACGAACTGGGAGCGGGGGAGAAAGAGCGGAGCTGCGGGATATAGAAAAATAACTGCAGATGCTGGTACAAATCAAAGGTATCACAAAATGCTGGAGTAACTCAGCAGGTCAGGCAGCATCTCAGGAGAGAAGGAATGGGAGACGTTTCGGGTCGAGACCCTTCTTCAGACTGATGTCGGGGGGGGGGGGGACAAAGGAAGGATATAGGTGGAGACAGGAAGATAGAGGGAGTACTGGGAAGGGGGAGGGGAAGAGGGGGACAGAGGAACTATCTAAAGTTGGAGAAGTCAATGGTATCTGGCACCACAAGGAAGTTAGCCATCTGCAGGACCTGTTTGTGTTACTTGATGTCAGGAGAGTCTTAGTAACCCTAAACACTAGTTCACTTCAAACTGTGACAGATAGCATATTGCCACAGCCCAAATGAAGCCGTAATGTTCAGAGCTAAGGTCACCTTGACAACCCCAGGCCAAGTGGTTTGCGTCCTGAGACTAACATGGTAAAACTACTTTAGTGACTTATTCAAATAACAAGATGTCACGTACACTGGTCCTTGAAGTAGGAGAATTTACCCCCAAACCCCTTGTCTTCTCTTGATGCTGCTTTCTCCAACATGCCACATTGCCTACTCTCCCTCATTCCTCTTCCCTCTGTGATGTCTTGAGGTCGGGAGCTTTTCTCTTGAAGGTTGGGAGGTGTGGGTGCCAGAAATGAAGACAGAAAAGTTCTTGTTTTCAAACTTAAATTCCATAGATTTAGTCTTTTCCAAAAACAGGTAAACTTAATTGTTTGCAGACAGGTACACAAAACCAAAACAGGTAGTTAAATCAAAACTGTAGCTTGCTGCCTTCTTACAAAATATAACTCAAACACTGCTTCTCTGCTCCAGTCATTGTCTCTCTCTTTAAATACACTGCTTCCCTTCCCTTTTAACTCTCTCACTGAGGCAATCAGCTCATCTGGTTCAGCTGGGCAGCAATCCGTATCAGCAGCAATCAATCAGTTTCAGCAGCAATCAGTCAGTGTCAGCAGCAATTAGTCAGCAGCAATCAGTGTCAGCAGCAATCAATCAGTGTCAGCAGCAATCAGTCCGTGTCAGCAGCAATTAGTCAGCAGCAATCAGTGTCAGCAGCAATCAGTGTCAGCAGCAATTAGTATCAGCAGCAATCAGTGTCAGCAGCAATCAGTGTCAGCAGCAATCAGTATCAGCAGCAATCAGTGTCAGCAGCAATCAGTGTCAGCAGGGCAGGCAGCCCTGCTGACTGTGGGTTTTGTAGTCTTTTGCTGGCAGCCATGATGGTTTGTAGTCCTTGTTGCATCCACCGGGAGGAAATGTATCTCCCCTCTATGACTCTACCTGTCATGATATCACACTTCATTCACCAGATTCCCCATCTCCTTAATAAAAAATTTGAGGGATAACTTTTTCTGGAAGTCAATTAACTTAAAAACCTGTACGTCCTTGGACTGTGGGAGGAAACTGTGGAGCACCTGGGGAAGACCCACATAATCACAGCGAGAACGTACAAACGCCATACAGATAGCACCCTCAGTCAGGATCGAATCCAGAGTCTGACACTGTGAGGTGGCCATTCTCCTGCGGTGCACCTCTGTTATATTCCTTTATAATAGTGAATGTGTTACATCTTTATTTATTGTTGATTTATTGTTGATCCTGCACCTTGTGCGGTGATGTTACAATTACCTAGTGAAATGGTAAGGATGACATGATCAGCTAGAATGTGGCCTCCATCTTCACACACCACCTTGACAGGATATAGTGATCTGTCCTCTGACTCAAAGCTTCCATTCCACAGGATTTGCTGAACAGGCTTCTTCAGCAACAGCTTCTCTCTCGGAATAACCTCCAGCAATTTCTGAAGCAAGTCGGGGAATAACCTGGAACAATAGAGCATTCTGTCATTAAGGTAGAATTGGAAACACAATGCAATTATAAGTAAAGAGAAAGAAGAACAGCCAATTCCCCCCCAAGTGTGGTAAATCCACACAGCACTGGGTAACCCTACAATTTCCTGGGATGAATCAGGGAGATGGTGATCATAATGAATGAGGAAATGGCTAATTTATGAAAACAAAAATCCTGGAAATATTTTTCAATCTTCCAGCCTTTCACCCCACTCTCAACATTTCCTAATGCAATCAAGGCAGGATCTTGTCAACCCTCGATCATTTATTATCTAGCATTAGTGCAGCTGTAAACATCAATTTATTCTTTAGTTTAGAGATACAGTGCGGAAACAGGCCCTGACCCACGAAGTCCGTGCCAACTAGTAATTCCTGTTACACTAGTTCCATCGTACAGACTAGGGACAATTTACAGAAGCCAATTAACTTACAGACCTGTAAGTCTGTGAAATATGGGAGAAAACCGGAGCACCCGGAGAAAACCCACGCTGTCGCAGGGAGAACATACGAACTCCATACAGACCACCTTGCCACTCTTTTTCTCAAGAGGTTGCCTGATTTATTTCAAAAGATTCCAGTGAATCTGCCAAATCCCTAAAGTTTGGGCAGTCTACCATAACTAACCATTTCATATAACCTATCCTACCAGACTTATTTATTTAAAAAACTCAGAATCGTGTTGTAGTTTTAAAGTAAATAGATCCAACATGTGGAACCTGACCTATTAACAATATTCAGTGTTAGAACTTCCCTGTATCATCTTCAGAACCTTGGTGTCCTTTGTTATGAAGAAAAATGAAAAAAACCTTCGGATTTAAGTGCTGACATGAACATGTATCGAAGACACTGTTTAAAACATTCCTACTTCTGCAATTTACATATTGGAATGAATATGTAAATTTGGGTTGTTGAAGTGGCTGCCTTCAACCTGTTGAGATTACCTCAGAATTAACATTACCAATCTTCCATTAAGATCTACACAAAACTCCTAGTGAACGAACTAACTTTTTGACGGTCACGATAGGTCAAGCAAGAACATTACTGAAATAAATATTTATTAACCTTTCAATCATATTAGTGGCATTTATACATTGACTGTGCAAGTAGATGGGGTTAATTGACAATAACTGAATTGTTATGAAAGCAATTTGGTACGTTACATTAATTCAACTATAATGAACCACTTATTATTAATTTTCAGTTAAAATGAGTGTAGGAAATTAACATAGATTAATGAGATTAATTTAGCCTCACATTCATTAGGTAGCTAATAAGATAGCAATATTAAATAGTCTGCCTGTTTTAGGATAAGTAATGAATTGGCTGTGGGTTGGTTGTTGTATTCTTGCATCAGTTAGGATGTATGAAGGTCATCAGCTCATCTTAATCCAGAGAGCCTGATGTACCATTACAGTATTGCTAACTTGTCAGAGGTACCAGCTCACGTCCTATTTCGCTTTTAGATGGATGAAAAAAAGCCAATTTTTAAGGAACAGTGAATGTGTCTATTATTCTGCTCATAACTCAATTTGTTCCATTGAAATAGAACATCTGATTTCAGTCAGATACTGTTTTGTGGGGCTCCGCTAGACACAGGCTGTTTTCAATGTTTGCCCGTATAACAATGATGATTTCACTGAACCATTCTCTTGCTCTTTCAAAACCTAAAAAGACACATTCTATGCTAAATAACTGTGCATAATTTTACAAATCTTCATTATGTTGCATTGTGCAAAATAATTAGCAATGTATCCACATAACTCAAACACTCAATAATTTTGATGAATTCAATGAAACTTGAAACATTGAATTAATGCAATAGGCACTTTTAATTGCTCTTAAGATCTGGTATTACTTATTGGCTGTCCTCAAAATCTCTGAATGCATTAAAAGTCAGGTATAATGGATTTTAGAGAAACAGCATGGAAACAGGCCCTTCTGCCCACCAAGTCCTCGCTGAGCAGCCATCATCCATGCACTAACACATCCTACACACCAGGGAAAATTTTACAGAAGCCAATAACCTACGAACCTGTACGTCTTTGGAGTGTGGGAGGAAACCGCAGCACCCAGAGGAAACCCACACGGTCACAGGGAGAATGTGCAAACACCATACAGCCAGCACCCGTAGTTAGGATCGAGCCTGGGTCTCTGGCACTGTAAGGCAGCAACTCTACTGCTGTGCCACCCTGGAATTGGAGTCTCATGTTGGCTAGAGCGGATAAGAGGGACAGATTCCTTCTTCTCACTTGAACTATTAGGTTTACAGGAACTTGATTATCTGCCGGTTTTGGGCTACAAATTGCGATGATTTGAAATTTGAGTTTAATACATTTCAAGATCCATGTTGACTTTGACCATTGTGGAGCTGATCCAATATCATAATCCTTGGGGTGCAGGACCAACTACATCCAAATATAAATTAAAAGTATCATAGCTAGTAAACATCATCTAAATTATTGTGGGGAGTTTCAAGCATGCTTCACTAACCCTTGAGAATTTCTGTCGTGGCCTTCAATGTTGTTATATTCTTCATATTCGTGTACAGACACTTCACTCAGACTGTCTGCTGCAAGATGAACACACTGCCATTTCATTAACATGCTCAACAAACCCAGCTTTTGTCTTCTCAGGTCAGTGTGGTCACCATCCCACTGTGCGACTAACGTTTTCACTTCCTCTAAGTAGACATCAGCCAGGCTGTTAGCTTGTGTGTATTGCTTTTGTTGAGCAATAAGATGAGCACGTCTCAGTATGCTGCTGGCTAGATTCTTCACTTCTTTCGTGACATCGGGATCCATCTGCTTCTGCATGTCGGTAAGCACTGACAATTCTGGGTCAGACCGATCGTGCGTTTCCTGTAAAAGGCCATGTTCTTTGGCCAGTTGAAAAATAGGGTTCTTCATACTCGCCCCATGAATGTACTGGGCTCCTTCATCAACGGTTGACTTACCTGAATAAATCAGGGAAACAAAAACTTTAATTGAGATATCATTTCTGGGCCAAATGATTTACTTACAAAATAACTGATGGAACTTTTCACAGTCAATCTGGATGTTCCAAAGTGTAGGTTGGAATATTAAAAATAGTCATGTTGTTGTTCATCATTTGTTCTCGAGCAAAACCATAATATCTAGACTTTAGTCCTTAGAGATGCAGCACTGACACAGGCCCTTCGGCCCACAGAGTCCACGCTGACCAGCAATCACCCCGCACTATCTTTGACACTAGGGACAATTTACAATTTTTACCTAAGCCAATTAACCGACAAATCTTTAGGTCTTTGTAATGTGGGAGGAAACCAGAGGATCAGGAGAAAACTCACGTAAGTCACGGGGAGAACGTACAAAATCCATACAGACCGCACCCAAGGTCAGGATCGAACTCGGGTCTCTGGTGCTGTAAGGCAGCAACTCTAGCGTTCTGCTCTATCATTATATATTTGAGAGATCTTGTGTCCATGTTGTTTGTGAACAGAATGCCATAAATATATCAGACAAAAACTGCATCATTGAGCAACAGAAAGTCATTGGTAATTATTTTCATTATTAATAATTATTGTTGTCTTCCTTCATTTAATGAATCTGGATTTATGTAACTTAATTAATTTCCACCATCTCATGCATTTTCCGTCTTGTTAACCATACCGAACAGACAGCTTCTGATCCGCCCTCCAGGTTGGCTTGAAGCCTCAACAATCTGAATGTCAGTGAATCCGTGCGTTAGTAGTTTTCCAGCCGCTCCCACACCAGCTATCCCAGCTCCGATCACAACCAGCTTTGGGTTTTTCTTCAGTGTATTCTTGAAGTTCATCTTGGAAAACGCACAAATTTTCTGTGACACGTGTCTGCAACTATACTGTAACAAAAAAGTATTTTTGTCGAGTGTGACTTTAGTAACTTCCCCTTTAAAAAATGAGTCTTTGTACAGAATACATATGGCAGACGGTCAACTTTAGCAGCTGATTAAAAGAATGTTGCCGGAATGTTGCCAAAATTTTCATCAGCTCAGCCAGTGACAATTTGAAAAGAACAGGGCAAGGACAATGCTTCTAAAATATGTATAAATACATAAGCAATGTATTTAAAACTCAGTTATAAAAGATTAGACTAGCTATAAATGATGTTCCATTGCAGCACGGAAGGCATCTATTTGGACTATTGAGACCGGCTCTCTGTAGAGAAATCCAATCAGTCCCTTTCACACACTCTTTCCCAGTTATTCTGCAAATGCTTTCCCCTTAACTATTTATCCTATTACCTATTGAAGGTCCTGGTTGAGTCTGTTTTCACCACGCTTTCGGGCAGTGAGATCATTTTCTACATGAAAAGGATTTTCTTTACATCCCACTTCAGTTCTTTAAGTTGCCATTTTATCAGAAACAATTAAAATATATTTTACAAGAACTCTCTACTATCTAAACTTCTTTAGTTCAGTTTAGTTTAGAGATACAACACAGAAACAGGCCCTTCGGCCTACTGAGTTTGCACCGACCAGCTCTCCCCACACCCAAGCATGATCCCACACACTAGGGGCAATTTACAATCTTTACTGAAGCCAATTAACCTACAAACCTGTTCATATTTAGTGTGTGGGAGGAAACCGGAGCACCTGGGCAAAAACCCGTATGGTCACAGGGAGAATGTACAAACTCCATACAGACAGCACCCAGAGTCGATCGAGCCCAGGTCTCTGGCACTGTACGACAGCAACTCTACCACTGTGCAACTGTGCCGCCCTTCCTTGTTACTTATTTGATTCATATTAGAATATGATAAAAAAACACATGCAACATGTTTTCACCTTGATAGAGTGCAGGTGCAATGATTGATGCAGCCAATAATTAAATTTTGAATCTGGCATGTAAACATATCTGACGTTTTACCCAGAACTCATAACACGAATAGAATCCCTCAATATTTAAGGTGTTGGCATATCCCCATCAGGCTAATCTATATGAAAACCAGCTTTGCCATTAACTTATCTCTAACTTTTCCATTAAGTAATAAAGCTAATAGTGAGGAAAGAAAAAATCTATTCCAACAGCTGGATTAGACAATAGACAATAGACAATAGACAATAGGTGCAGGAGTAGGCCATTCAGCCCATCGAGCCAGCACCGCCATTCAATGCGATCATGGCTGATCACTCAATCAGTACCCCGTTCCTGCCTTCTCCCCATACCCCCTCACTCCGCTATCCTCAAGAGCTCTATCCAGCTCTCTCTTGAAAGCATCCAACGAACTGGCCTCCACTGCCTTCTGAGGCAGAGAATTCCACACCTTCACCACCCTCTGACTGAAAAAGTTCTTCCTCATCTCCGTTCTAAATGGCCTACCCCTTATTCTCAAACTGTGGCCCCTTGTTCTGGACTCCCCTAACATTGGGAACATGTTATCTGCCTCTAATGTGTCCAATCCCCTAATTATCTTATATGTTTCAATAAGATCCCCCCTCATCCTTCTAAATTCCAGTGTATACAAGCCCAATCGCTCCAGCCTTTCAACATACGACAGTCCCGCCATTCCGGGAATTAACCTAGTGAACCTACGCTGCACGCCCTCCATAGCAAGAATATCCTTCCTCAAATTTGGAGACCAAAACTGCACACAGTACTCCAGGTGCGGTCTCACCAGGGCCCGGTACAACTGTAGAAGGACCTCTTTGCTCCTATACTCAACTCCTCTTGTTACGAAGGCCAACATTCCATTGGCTTTCTTCACTGCCTGCTGTACCTGCATGCTTCCTTTCATTGACTGATGCACTAGGACACCCAGATCTCGTTGAACTCCCCCTCCTCCTAACTTGACACCATTCAGATAATAATCTGTCTTTCTATTCTTACTTCCAAAGTGAATAACCTCACACTTATCTACATTAAACTGCATCTGCCATGTATCCGCCCACTCACACAACCTGTCCAAGTCACCCTGCAGCCTTATTGCATCTTCCTCACAATTCACACTACCCCCCAACTTAGTATCATCTGCAAATTTGCTAATGGTACTTTTAATCCCTTCGTCTAAGTCATTAATGTATATCGTAAATAGCTGGGGTCCCAGCACCGAACCTTGCGGTACCCCACTGGTCACTGCCTGCCATTCCGAAAGGGACCCATTTATCCCCACTCATTGCTTTCTGTCTGTCAACCAATTTTCTATCCATGTCAGTACCCTACCCCCAATACCATGTGCCCTAATTTTGCCCACTAATCTCCTATGTGGGACCTTGTCGAAGGCTTTCTGAAAGTCGAGGTACACCACATCCACTGACTCTCCCTTGTCAATTTTCCTAGTTACATCCTCAAAAAATTCCAGTAGATTTGTCAAGCATGATTTCCCCTTCGTAAATCCATGCTGACTCGGAATGATCCCGTTACTGCTATCCAAATGCTCAGCAATTTCGTCTTTTATAATTGACTCCAGCATCTTCCCCACCACTGATGTCAGACTAACTGGTCTATAATTCCCCGTTTTCTCTCTCCCTCCTTTCTTAAAAAGTGGGATAACATTTGCTATCCTCCAATCCACAGGAACTGATCCTGAATCTATAGAACATTGAAAAATGATCTCCAATGCTTCCACTATTTCTAGAGCCACCTCCTTAAGTACTCTGGGATGCAGACCATCAGGCCCTGGGGATTTATCAGCCTTCAGTCCCATCAGTCTACCCAAAACCATTTCCTGCCTAATGTGGATTTCCTTCAGTTCCTCCATCACCCTAGGTTCTCCGGCCCCTAGAACATTTGGGAGATTGTGTGTATCTTCCTCAGTGAAGACAGATCCAAAGTAACGGTTTAACTCGTCTGCCATTTCTTTGTTCCCCATAATAAATTCCCCTGCTTCTGTCTTCAAGGGACCCACATTTGCCTTGACTATTTTTTTCCTCTTCACGTACCTAAAAAAACTTTTGCTATCCTCCTTTATATTATTGGCTAGTTTACCCTCGTACCTCATCTTTTCTCCCCGTATTGCCTTTTTAGTTAACTTTTGTTGCTCTTTAAAAGAGTCCCAATCCTCTGTCTTCCCACTCTTCTTTGCTATGTTATACTTCCTCTCCTTAATTTTTATGCTGTCCCTGACTTCCCTCGTCAGCCACAGGTGTCTCTTACTCCCCTTAGAGTCTTTCCACCTCTTTGGAATAAATTGATCCTGCAACATCAAGCTGTAACATCATTATTCATCGTTGTCTTTTAAGATGAGTAAGCATACTTCAATACATTATGTACACATTATGAACTCAGATATGATTTTAGAATGTTACATTATAATTATTGCCAAATGGGTTAAGAAAATTTATGTACATTGAGTTGCTTAAACATTATTAGCACTCCATTCCCAGTATTTAAATACTATCACACAAGTAAACGCTTGCAAATCATGTAAGAAAATTACAATCAGGTAGTACACCCATGTCTGAAATCATATTTAATAGCTTTATTTCTGTTGGCGCCTGACTTCAAATATACACGGCTGTTAAATTCAACCTGAATTGATAATGACTTTAGTAAAAAAACCTGATTATCAGATTTATTTCAACGCCGTAATTCATAGTAAATAACTATTTGAAGCCTAACAAGAAGTTTCCCATTTAACTGGCCAGCATTTATTTCTCGATCAACATAATTAATAGTAAAGTACTGATAATTTAACACATTATGCTGCCATGTGCAAATTTTCTATTATATATCCATAGAGTTATAGAGTCATAGTCATAAAATCATAGAGTGATACAGTGTGGAAACAGGCCCTTCGGCCTAACTTGCCCACACTGGTCTCCAGTCCGAGAAGCAACCTTCCACGATCACCCTTTGCCTCCTTCAGCTACTATTTGCTATCCATTCGACCTTTTTGATCACGTCTTCAAAACACAGATTTGTGGGACACTACCTCACAAATAAAACCATGCTGACTATCCCTAATCAGCCCTTACCCATCCAAATGCCTGTATAACTTATCCTTCAGAATACTCTCTAGTAACTTTCCAACTGCAAGTGTTAAGTTTACCGGCCTATAGTTCCCAGCATTTTCCCTGCAGCCCTTCTTGAAAAGAGGCACAACATTTGCCACCCTCCAGTCTTCCGGCACCTTTTCTGTATTTAAGGACGACTCGTAAATTTCAATCAGGGCTCCCGCAATTTCTTCTCTAGTTTCCCGTAATGTCCTCGGATATATCTCATCAGGCCCTGGAGACTTGAATACCTTCACATACGACCGTACCTTCAGTACTTCTTCGACGGTAACACAGACTGCTCTCAAGACACCTCCATTGTCTGCCCCAAGTTCCTCAGTCCCACTGTCTTTCTCCTTGGTAAATACAGAGGAGAAATACTCATCTTCTGTGGCTCCACACAGAGGTGACAGCTTTGATTCCTGAGATGTCCCACTCTCTCTCTAGTTACCCTTTTCCCCCTTATTTATAAAAACCGTTTTGGATTGTCCTTAATGCTACCTGCCAGAGCTATCTCCTGACCCATTTTTGCACGTCTAATTTCCTTTTTCAATTTACACCTTAGATCACAAAACTCCACCAGGGATGCACTTGATCCCAAATGCCTATACCTGTCCCTCGCACCCTTCTAGTTTTTGACCAATGCCTCAATTTTCCTCGTGAGCCAAGCTTCCTTAAGTTTGCCTGCTTTGCCCTTCACTCTAACAGGGACGTACATAACCTGAGCTTTTGTCAGCACACTTTTAAAAACATCCCACTTGACTGATGTTCCTTCCCCCTCAAGTAACCTGCTCCAGTCAACACGAGACTTTCTCTCATACATTTAAAGTTGGCCTTACCCCAGTTGAGCATTTTAACACATGGACCCTATCCATAAATATCTTAAACTTAATCGAACTGTGGTCACTGGTCCCAAAAGGCTCCTTCACAAACACTTCATTAACTTGCCCATTAAAAGATAAAGATTTAGAAGATCCGGGCTCGTATAGAGCTATAGCACTGTTAAATACAGACCAAAAAATTTTAGCAAAGATTTTAGCAAGAAGATTGAGCAAATATATTAATAAATTGATAAATCAGGACCAAACGGGGTTTATACCCAAAAGACAATCATTTAACAATTTGAGACGACTTTATAATATAATGTATTCACATAAAGGGGAAAAGGAAGACTTAGCAGTTATATCTTTGGACGCAGAAAAAGCATTTGATCAGGTAGAGTGGCAGTATTTATACATAGTACTCCAAAAATTTAATATAGGAGATAATTTTATTAGATGGGTAAAATTATTATACGATAAACCAACAGCAAGAATATTAACTAATAATACGTTGTCTCAAAAATTCCAATTATCACGGGGCAATAGGCAGGGATGTGTTTTATCACCCCTGCTATTTGCCCTTATGATAGAGCCACTGGCGGAAAGGATAAGAACTCATCCGAATATTCATGGATACAATACTAAGGACTCTAATAATAAAATTTCATTATACGCGGATGATATACTTTTATATATTACAAATTCAAAAACGAGTATCCCGAACGTATTAAATGTAATAGAGGAATTTGGCTCCTTTTCTGGATATAGAATAAATTGGAATAAAAGTGAAATTATGTCATTACATCCTCAGAAAGCGAATCATCTATTAAAATTTCCATTTAAAATTGCAACGGAAAAATTTAAGTATTTAGGTATTCAAGTTACCAGAAGATATAAATCATTATTTAACGCTAATTTTAGTCCTCTGTTAAATAAATTGAACGCTTTGATTATATTTTGGAAAACGCTCCCACTATCATTAATTGGCAGAATAAACGCTATCAAAATGATAGTGCTACCACAAATATTATATTTATTTCAATCCATACCAATATATATACCAAAATATTTTTTTTAAAAACTAGAGTCTAATATTACTAATTTTATATGGGACTACAAAGCACATAGAATTAAAAGAAATCATTTGTGTAAACCTAAAGATGTAGGGGGACTTGCACTGCCTAATTTTTTATATTATTATTGGGCAGTGCATATTAAGAATATTATTTATTGGTTGGAGTGTCCTTCTCAACAGATGGAATGGATAAGAATGGAAAAAGAGGATTGTCTGCCTTATGATTTAGGAGCGATCCTCTTCTCCCCGATAAAATTGAATAATATATTATATAAGAAGAATCCAATTATACGCAATATAATTCGAATTTGGAAACAAATAAAATTAAATTTAAAATTAAGAAACTTATCTTCATTAACACCAATAGTGAATAACCCGGTATTTAAACCAGCTATTATGGATAAAACATATAGACAATGGGAAAGATAGGGAATTAAAAAGTTGGGTGACATGTATGAAACGGGAAATTTATTATCATTTCAACAATTAAAATCAACATTTAATCTCAATAATAACCAATACTTTAAATATTTACAGATATGTGACTTTATAAAAAAATATATACCAAGATCACAGAATATAATGATAGACCCACTGGAAGAAGCAATGAATATTAAGGCGGACTCACAAAAATTAATATCATATCTATATAACAGTATTCTTAATAGAGAATTGCCTTCAACAGAGGCAATTAGAGAAGACTGGGAAAAAGAATTACTGATAAAAATTTCTAAAGAAACATGGGAGAGGTATTTGATATACATACATAAATGTTCGATTAACTCTAGACATAATTTAATCCAATTTAAAATATTACACAGACTATATTACTCAAAAGTTAGGTTGAATAAATTTTATTCAAATATCTCACCCATTTGTGATAAATGTCTTTCACAAAATGCCAATCTTACACACTCTTTCGTTTCGTGCATAAAACTTCAAAGTTTTTGGGGTGATATATTTGATATATTTACTAGTTTATTTAAGACAAAAATGGAACCTAGCATGGAAATGATTATCTTTGGAGATGTAAATAAATTAAATATATCCCAAATCTCATTTTTTAATTATGGTTTAATAATAGCGAAAAAACTCATACTTAAATTGTGGAAAAAGTCTATTCCACCAACACTTAAAATGTGGATTGGTAATATGTTGGAAACAGCACATTTGGAAGAAATGAGACTCCTCCTAATAGAAAAAAAAGACCAATTCTTATCGAGTTGGTCTCCATTTATTGACCTTGTGGAATCATGCGGTGTAATATCAGCATAAAATTAAAATTCGGGGTTTGACTGAAAATTGATTAAGAATATTAAAAAAAAAAAAAACATCGATTGGTTGCGTGGGAGAATCTCCTCTCTGCTTTACTTTTGCACATTTCCTTTTTTTTTTTTTTTTTTTTTCACTCGATACTCACTAATTTATTCTTTACTCTTCACTACTTCTTTCTTTCTCATTTCTTTTTAAAAAGGAAGTTGTACAAATAATGTTTTAATAATTCTTGGCACCTGTAAAAAGGAACCATTAAAATGTAATGTGCTTACTTCCAAAAAAAAAAAAAAAAAAAAAAAAAAAAAAAAAAAAAAAACTTGCCCATCCCAATTTCCCAATATTTGATCCAGTGTTGGAATGGAATGGAATTAATTACTTTATTGTCACATGTGACTAGGCACGGTGAAATTCTTTGCTTGTATACCCAATGTATACAAACAGCAGCCACCTACGCCGCTGACAAAGTTACAAAGCACGCCGCCTTCTCCTTTTGTTCTTCCCCTCTCCCCACACCCACCACCACCCCCCACAGTGGTTCCCCCACACCAGGTCCCCATTGTCCATTGTTCTCCCCCCACCTCCATCACTGCCGGTCCCCCCATGCCAGGTCCTCCATTGTTCTTCCCCTCCCCCCTCATGGTAGTCCTCCACGCTGTCATTGACCGTCAACCCTGGGTCGCCCCGCGAGGTATCGCCGCCGCAGCGAGGCTTCACCACTGCCGAGGCCCCATTGTCATGAGGCTTCACCGCTGCTGAGGAGTCACTGCTGTCGATGTCCGACTTCACGCCTATGTGGTGCCGACCCGGGCCCCAGCCGCAGGCTCCGTCGGCCTCTCCGCCGACCCGGACTCCGGTCCGCAAGGCCTGGCTCCTCCGTCCGACCCGCGAGGCCCTGGCCAGGCCCCGACCCGGGCTTCTACGTGGCAGTCCGAGAGGCATTGAGACCGCAGCACCTTGATAAAGGCCGCCAGCCCCTTTCCCAGTCCACAGCTGCGGCCCGTTGGGGAGCCTTCTGTTGCCCTCTCATGTGTGGAGGCCTCTACATACTGCTTGAGAAAACTCTCCTAACACTTTTGAGAATTGCAACCCATTTAAACCCTTCACACTCAGATTTTCCCAGTCAATATTGGGAAAGTTAAAATCCCCTGCTACAACAACCTTATTTGACCTGCAGCTGCCTGCAATCTCCTGGCATATTTATTCTTCTAATTCCCATTGACTATTCGGGGGTCTGTAGTACACTCCCAACAAGGTAATCATCCCTTTCTTGTTCCTCAGCTTCACCCACATAGCCTCACTGGACCAACCGTCCATAATGTCACCTCTGACCACGGCCATGGCATCATCCTTAACTAACAATGCAACCCCCCTCCTCTTTTTCCCTCACCCCTGTCTCTCCTGAAGCTCCTGTACCCCGGAACATTGAGCTGCCAGCCCTGCCCCTCTCACAACCAGGTTTCAGTAATGGCCACAATGTCCCAGTCACTCTTAACTATCCATCATGCCCTGAGCTCATCTGCCTTACCCGTCAGGTAAAATACCTGAACCATTGCATTAAAATACACGCAGCTTAACCCAACCTTCCTTCCTCGCTCTCCACCTTTCACATGCCTATTCTGTCCACTAACCTTTCCCTCACCACCCTCCATACCAACTTCTAACCTCTCACCTGCCTATCTAGTTTAAACCCACCCGTATAGCATTAGCAAAGCTGCCCGCCAGAATGTTGGTAGCCCTCAAGTTAAGGTGCAACCCGTCCCTTTTGTACAGGTCACCCCTTCCCCAGAAGAGATCCCAATGGTCCAGATATCTAAATCCCTGCCCCCTGCAGCAACTCCTCAGCCACACATTAATTTCCCCAATCTTCCTGTCCTCCCTTCACTAGCACGAGGTGCTGGAAGCAAACCAGAGATAACTATCCTAGAGGTCCTACTTTTCAGCCTTTTACCCAATTCCTTAAACTCATGTTGCAGAACCTCCTTCCTCTTCCTACCTATATCATTTGTGCCAACATGCACAACAACTTCCGGCTGCTCCCCCTTCCTCTCGAGGATGTCCTGGACCTTGGCACCAGGGAGGCAGCACATCATCCTGGAGTCTCATCTGTTGCCGCAGAATCTCCTGTCCGCACCTCTGACTATCGGGTCCCCCACCACTATGGCTCTGACTGATGTCACTCTTCCCTGTTGAGCCTCAGCACCAGGATTGGAGTCACAGCCCTGGCTGCCACTCAAACTTGACGTGCCGTCTGCCCTGACAGCTCCCAAGAGGGTGTACCTGTTTTCAATAGGTACAGCCACCGGGGTCACCTGCACTCCATGCTCACTTCTCTTCCTCATCGCCACCCATTTTGCTCTTCTTGTATCCTCGGTGTGACAACCTCACTGTAGGTCCTGTCCAGGAAGCTCTCGTTTTCCCAGATGGTCCTGAGGTCATCCAGCTGCTGTTCCATTCCCTAACACGGTCCTTCAGGAGCTGCACCTGGACACAATTTCCACAGGTGTAGTTGTCAGAGGCACCAGCAGTGTCCCTGACTTCCCACATCCTGCAAGAGACACACTGCAACAACTTGCCTGCCATTATTTCAATAGACAACTCACTAATTAAGAATGAGACACACTCACAGAACTGAAACCTATTCCCTTCTCTGCTGCCGATAGCCTCCTTCAATAAGTCACTGCAATAAGTCACAAGTTTAAATAGTGGAACACACACACAGAACCGATTTAAATGTAGCCTCCTCGCCAATGACTCACACTTCACCTCAACAAGGCCATTCCCAAAAGGTCGCTCCGCTAGACCTAGCCCTACTTTTAATTGTTAATCAATTAACTAACTTAGATGTTGCAGCCACTCGCTCCTTCAACTGCCGCTCCTCTGCCGACCTTGAAGTTGTGCTCCAGGCTCTCTCTGACTGGCTTTTAAATCTCCCACACTGAAAACAGTGAAAAAGCTCACCAAGGGTTTACCTTGTTGCAGCCAATCCCCACACTCACTCCTTCACCTGCATCTTATCGATTTAAAGACTGCAATGAATTTTAGAAAATGCCAAACACTTACAGCAATTGAATCTAAAGCCAGTAAAAAAATCAATCTGAAAGTTGATGGTCTTTCTAAATACTGTCACTGGGTAGTCCTTCCTGCAACTAAGCAAATGCTCACCATATGCAAAATTGGTAGCTGGTGTACTGAGCCACATAATGACAGTGCTGTTCATCACTGTAGCTTCACGTACTAACTGACATCACAATTTGAGTCCCTCCATACATCCAGTGGGAAATCCATTGCACACATATTTAAATGGAATCTGGTGTGATCTGTGCCTTAAATACATTATTAAAGACAGACTATTCAACTTATAATCAAAACAGCACCCGTGGTGCACCAAAATAGGTGTTCCACAGAACCTAATTTGTGTATCAAGATCTCTCTCTTAGATTAGGACAAATATCAGCCGAGCGCTTCGTAATACAAAGTGTGGAACTTAACTTACATTTATTTTTTGCATAAATGTTGCTAAATCAGTTTGGCTGTACATGAGTAAGTGCAAATGACAAAAGTTAGCATAAATAATCAAATTTTCTGAAATGGAAATTCTCAAACTGCCATGTCTCAGAATGTAACATATGCTTATCCCATCAATGGTAAATTGTTCAGCTGCATTCTGGAGTCAATAATATGTTTTTATTAACCTTTTGCTCCTTGAAGAGTTTAAATCTGCACTTATACAGCACAAATATCACACACACACACACACACACAATATGTGTTTACCACCAAATTCACTCCATTTTCATTATTCACAATTGACAACTGAACTAATGAGCACTTCAACTCCACCTCCCACTCCCAGTCTGACCTTTCTGTCATGGGCCTCCTCCAGTGCCATAGTGAGGTCCACCGAAGAAGGGTCTCGACCTGAAACATCACCCACTCCTTCTCTCCTGAGATGCTGCCTGACCTGCCGAGTTACTCCAGCATTTTGTGAAATAAATACCTTCAATTTGTACCAGCATCTGCAGTTTTTTACTTACACTGAACTAATGAGAGATCCATTTTGCAGTGTTTTACCTTTATTTGAACTTGTTGGTGTGCAGCAGAGGGTAAACTTTCTTCGAGCAGATTTTTCTTCCAACTGAAGTCTCCTCGGGCAACCTTTTGTGTATCTCTCGAACTTTGGTTGAAGGACTTTGTCCGTGAGTGCCTATAAATTGATAACATGCCAAAGACAGCTTCTAACTCACATGCATATCAGCAAAAAATGACGCCACTTGCCATTGAGTAACAAATGAATAACACAGTGTTTATATATCAAAAGCTCAGCTGAACTGAGAGAAGATCAGACTAAATGTCAACCTATTGCAACTTTCGCAAATGTTCTTCAGACTGGGGAAGGGTTCCGATCTGAAATGTCACCCATCCCTTTTCTCCAGAGATGTTGCCTGACCTGCTGAGTTACTCCAGCACTTTGTGTCTATCTTCGGCATAAACCAGCATCTCAGATCTTTCCTACACAATTTAAAATACTCTCCTTTTAGGCTGGGACACTGCATTTTTAGCAGAATGAGGATTATGAATTGAACTTGCATTATTTTGTACACTATTGTAAGATTTGAGAAGTTTTCCCTCATTCTGAAAGCAACACCTAACCAAAGAGCTGCAGTTTGGACATTTTAAACGGGAGACTGGGGCTGATAGCGGAGAAAGACTGCGGTCAGTTTACCAAGGGATGTCACTATCTGTGGGTCCTAAGATGGCTGCAGGACCTCGTGACCAGCCACAAAAGCAAAAACCTTACAGTCCAGCCTCTAGGTTTCTGCAAAGCCACGGCCAGAACAATGGATGGGTATTGGCCATGCAGAAACCTGCGAAACCAGGTCGAAGTCCAGACACTGGGGCGCTGACATCAGCATACTCACAATGCCCCAAGCCGACCTACACAGTTAATCTCGTTAAGGGGGCACAATAGCCCATAGAAAACTACCTGGTAGGTGATGGGAAACCAGTTAAACCCATCACCTCGCAACGAAATACCAATTAACACCGTCTGGCCATCCCCGGTACCCCCGGACATAAGCGCAGATCAGAGAGAAAACTCATACATATCTTTTTAAACAAAGGGATCCTGAGATCTGGCGGGAGATAGGACGGGCCAGAATTAGTATAACTGGCCACGACTTTTGGGTTTTAAACTGATGCAAGAAAGAAGTCAAACGGATGCAGGAGGAAGAAAAAACAGGCAAGAAGAAGCGAAGTGCAAGAGAGAGGAACCGGCATGCAACTCGAGAAGAAATACTGCAAGAAAACCTGCAAGGAACGCAAGAAACGGAAGGAAGAAACTCAGGGGACAAGCACGACCCTCACGGAAAGCAGCGGAGAAGCAGCACGAACAGCCAGTAACCCCAGTAATAGCCCCATGGTGAGCATGTACCCCGATCCTGCATATCCTGGACATAGTTTAGTGTAGAGGGGAGGGTGGTTTGAATAAACGTGGGTGTGTAAAGGAATATGTGTTGGTCAATTTTGCGATGTGTCGTACGTTCCCCATCTTACAGTCGTGTATATGTCTTGTAGAACTGTGCGTTTTAGAATTCAGAATAAAAGGTATTCATGTATATGTCTTGTAGAACTGTGCGTTTTATGATTCATAGTCAAAAGTATTCATGTAATTCGGTATGTGTCTTATAGATATGTCTTATAGAACTGTATAAGTATTCATGGACAATAGTCCCCAGCACTCAATAAAAGCCTTTTCCATTTAAACCCTGGTCTTCAAATCTGGTCTGGTTGAGTTTTTTTCTGCACTATCAACGCTCCTGCATCTAAGTCCAGTGTCTAGAACTGTAGGGGGTGAGTGGCTCGAACCACTCACGGGGAACCAGTGTGCGCGGCCTGGTCAAGGGATCAGAGCAAGGCACGGGGACCTTAGGTCGGGCGAAAGCTCGGCGCAGAAACCCCTTACAGATAATGGCGGCCACGAAGGGACACTGGCAGCAGGATGATAGTGTGCCAGAAAAAGATTTTAAAACTAGGGATGTAATGGACGAGCGCATTGTGGACTATGTTTTTAGCAAGGTGAATATCACCAAACAATGGATGTGTGGTTTGTTAGAGAACAAGCGCCCACTGGATGCAGCGATCCGGTGGACGGCCAGTAAAGCCCACAAGAAATCGGTAGAGAAGGCGGTCTGGCTGACCTGCTATAAGAAGCAGGTCCAGCTTTTGGACCGCGTCGCTGTGGCACAGGCAGCCCAGATCAGGGACCTTCAGGAGGAGGTAGAGGAGAAGGCTGCGGGTGGGAACCAATTGATCGAGGCTCTGGACTCTTTAAACAAGGAGCGCCGGGTCGTGACCAACCGCCACGAAGCCAGGGTAGAGCTGATGGAGTGTCAGATCACTGAGGCTATGCTCCGTGAGGGCAGGCTCCGGGAGCAGTGCGCTTCCCTGAGCCACCAGCTGGAGACCCAGGAAGAGAACCTCAAGGGGGTTAGGGCAGCCTACAAAATGGTTTTAGAGGACAGGTCGGAAGGGGCTGAACACGGGGTCTGCCTGCAGGAGATAGAGGGTCTGCGGGGTGCTTTAAATAAAGCAAGCGGGCTGGTCTGTTTGATGAACCCCCCGCGGGCCAGTCACTAGCGGGTGCGAAGGTCCCGGTTCCGGTCCCCAGAAAGACCATGGTGGCTTCAGCCCCCAAACTCTGCGATCCCCCTAGCGACGAGGCATCCTGGAAAAGGGGTAGTGTAGGGGAGAGAGAGAGAGAGGAGCTCCCAGTCGAGGACTCGGCACCGGCGCCCATGTGCCCGGTCTTGGAAACCAGACGGGGACCCACCCCGCTGAATGGGGACGCCGGACCCATTCAGAGCGAGATCGTGGTGCCCCACAGCTCCCAGCAGTTAAGAGCTATGATCGGGCATGTTGCAAAATTGTCCGAGTCAGGGGACCCTTCGCTGCATTTCAGGGAGATAGAGCAAACCGCCGCAATCAACGGTTGCGACGAGGGAGAACGGGCAAAATTGTTGCTGTTCTCCCTGGACAGCTCGATCCTCCAATGCCTCTCAGATGAGAGTAAAAGAGGGACCAGGACCTACGATCTCCTGCGGGACGAGGTCCTGGAAGTCTTGGGGATGGGCGATGAGGGTCCATTTGCCCGATTAGGGAAGACCCTCCAGATGGAGGGAGAACCCCCAAGGGTTTTTGCGGCGCGACTGTGGACAGTGTATCAGAGCAGCTGCCCACACGTCCCCGCGCCGGATGTCCTGGTCGGGAATGGGAGAGCCCAGTGGCTCCCATGCTTGGTGTCAAACAGCCTGGCAGCCGTCAGGGAGCAGGCGAAAGCCTGGTTTGATCCCACAAATAGCACGGAGGAGGCAGTTTTGGACCGTCTCACGGTAGGGTATAGAAACACCCGGAGTACGTCTACCCGACTAGTAAAAGGGAAGGTGCACGTAGCGGAGGCTACTGCACCGGCCCAAAAGGGGTGGCGACAGGAGGGTAACCCTACCGCACAGTCCAAGTGTTTCAGGTGCGGTAAGGTGGGGCACTGGCGGAAGGATTGCAGGGCCCACACCAAGGAAAATAGGGTTGGCACCACCCTGCGCGCCGATGTCCCAGTTAAGCCCGAGATCATCGAAACGATGATCGAGGTAATGCGGTCCCTCATGGCCGCACAGGGGAAGGTGGCAGTCGCTACCGGCTCCCCGTGTGCGGGGGGGCACTGGACATTTCCCAATGACATCAGCCCACGCAGCCTGCCTATCTGTGTCCGCTCCGCTACGATGCGTGGAAGAGGCCGCTTGTGGAAATGGTAGTGGAGAGGCAAAGGGGCAGTTACCTGTCGGACACGGGGGCTTCATGCACCGTGGTCCACACAGAGGAACCCTTTGACTCTCCCCTGTCCACGGGGGTCCCTTTCGCACTGGCGGGGTTCACAGGGAAGGAACAGGCTGGCGCACGTTCCATCCCGCTGCCCATTCACTTGGGAGCACTCCATACCACATGGGAGTGTATCCTGATGAAGTGGACAGAAGGGGGTGGGAAGGGGATTAGGGGAAAAGAGGGGAAAGGGACTCTGTGCACCATGAAGCCGCCCGAGGGTTACGACCTCGAGCGCATGGTGGCGGAGGTCCCGGCCGAACTGCAAGAGTGTGTGGGGAACAACCTGAACGCGTTTGCGACCCACAAACACGATTGTGGTAGGGTAGGTAGTTATAAGCCTGGAGCACAGGGGTCAAGCACAGGGGCCAGCCCTGTGAGTGGGGACTCACAGCCAAGGATGAGGCAGGTCACGCAGGCAGGCAAGGTTGCCTGCGTGAGGGGGGAGGACATTCTCCAGGAATGGAGGGTCTCGCGTTTTGGGTGGGATTCAGATGAGGAAGAGCCTGATCAGCTCGACCAGGGGCTGGATCCCATTACGGAGGAGTCGGAGTCGGAGGGGGACGACAGTAACGTCCCCGACTCAAGCACCAGGAAGGCGGGGGTAGCGGGCGGAGGCTCACCACCTGTAGGTACAGGCAGGGTGAGGCCGGATGCCGCGGGTATACCCAGCACCAAAGGGGCAGAGCTGGATGAGGAGGGGCCAGGGTCGGCAGCTGCGGGGGGTACCCGAGCTGCGGCACGGCAGGAACCGGTCCTCAGCCAGGCTGTCCAGGGGGCAGTGCCTAAGGTGATCCTCCGTAGGTCTAGTAGGGAACCCCAATCTAGAAAGTTTTGGCCAGAGGTCAATCACGCCCCGAGGTACGGGAGCCAAGTAAGGAGGAGGGAGCTAACGTTTCAGAGGAGGCCTAGCCCCCCCGCCAGGCAGCGACAGGCTGCGGAGGATCAAAGGTGGGAGACAGCGAGGTGCAGCCGCAGGAGACGACCCGCTGCAGCCCTGACAGGGATTAGCTGAGCCGCCCTGGGAAGGCGGCGCTGTATTATATTTTAGATAGATAAGGATTAGGTAATATAGATAAGTATTAGGTCATTAGATAAGGATAAGTAATTTAGATAAGTTTTGTGGGGATAGTTAGAGTTTAAATAAAGTTGATGCATCCAGGATGTGTGGGTGTGGGGTGCAGGCTGGGGGTCAAGAGACCCGCCCGCAGAGGCGTTAACAAAGCCAAGCGCTCCCCAAGAGGCTGGCTATACCATATTTCTTTATCTGTTTTTCTGGAGTGGAAGGAGGCACTCGTATGGTGGATCGTTGCCACAGCGATCGGATGTGGGTGGGCCTATCGGGGCCGCACCAAGGACATCATCATTTACGGCTGCTCCGGGGACACGGCTCCCATCGCGACCGATGGGACTGGAAGGAGAGAAGCGGAGGAGACCGCAGTTCACTTCCATGAAGGCCGGTGGCCGGGGTGGCTGGGATCGAACTCTTCAGAGTATTCCAGCGCCTCAGGCTTTGCTTATCGGGACACTTCGTTATTGTGCCCGAGAGTCAAGATCATCGCCCAAAGGGTAAGCGCCACCGTTGGCAAAAGGATCTGCCTGGTATGCACGGGAAAGGTCCCCGCGAGCAGGCGGTGGTGGCTGAGGAAAACGAGCCGGACAAGGCCAACTCCACTGTTGAGTGGGAGAGACTTAACAACAACACTCACAGAACTATTTCTGGGACTAAAGAACAGTTGAGTGTGTGTTGGGACAAATGGTGGGAACCGGATGAGGGGATTTATATGTGTATGTGGGGTTCGAGGTATCGCTGCCCCACGGGCAACAGCATATTTTTCCAGAGACAGTGGCAGGATGACGGTAAGGGGATGAGGTGGGATGTTAGCTCGCGGGCTTGTGGGGTCCCCCTTTCCCCGATCCCGGTAAACGCCACTGAACTCATCACACGACCACGCATAACACCTCCCACAGTTCCGCTGGCAGTAGCACAGGAGTGTGAGTGCCCAAAAACCACTAAGGGGCCCGGGAATGGCCTGGTACTGATACCGACTGATCAGGTATTGTACCAGGGGGTGCACTACGCGGTAGCCTCGGTGATCTTAAACCTCACCGAGGTGCGGTTGCCGGGGTTGTGCCCCAGGGAAACTGAAAGACTGTACCAGGTGCTACTGACCAACATGTTCCGGCAATTTTACGAGTTCGACCTTGCCAGTGTGGACAAGGAGAACTTGTATAGCCAAGAGCCGGAGGACTGGGGTCAGACGGGGAGGCATAGGAGGGGTGTAGTGAATGATGTATTTACGGGCTTTAACACCGGGACATCTGTGGTCAACGCTCTAGATACCATGGAGCTGCAGACCCAGATTAACAGGTTAAAGGCGCAGTTAAAAGGCATACTCACGGGTGAGAACAAGGTCGTCGGGTCCGAGCTGCATGAGGCCCAGGCGATGACACTACACCTGCGCGAGATAATCGCTGAGCTGGAAAGGCATGCCGGCACGGTGAACGCACTGATTAGGGAAGATCGGAACGCGTCCGATCAGGCAGCGCAAAATGAGGTGTGCATACTGTACGGGGCATGGTTGCTGGGCGAGGGCCGCAGCAACCTCGAGGACCTAAAGGAAGGATTGGTCCCGTCCTGGATCAGTAACAAACACCTACAGGCGCTGCTACCCTTTCAGAACGCGCTCACCCCATGCCAGCTCAGGTTAGCATCGGAGGCATACCCTGTTCCCGTAGATTGTGGCCAGTCAAACCACACAGTCATGGGAATAGTGGTGCGGATGCCAGTGTTGGGCAAGACGACAAGGCCCGCACCAGTGTACAGGGTGGAGAACATTGGAGTCATTCAGGGGGGAGCCCATTTCGCTACGCAGCGGTCCCATCGCACGTCATCCGCTGGGAGCAATCGATGACGGGTACTGACCTCTCGGGGTGTCGGAGCCGGGGAGCACATATCATATTGTGTCCTCAGCACTTGAATGCCTTTTCGGAACAGCAGTGCGGGTTCAGGACTGCTGGCGCAAAGCCTATGAATTGTACCATGGAGGCAATGGCACAGAGCCATGTGCCCCCACAGGTGGCATACATAGGGGGTGGTACCTATTGTGTTACCACTGCAGCGCAGTACTATCGACACGGACAGCACGGTTCGTGTCCGGTAAGAGACAGCAGCTTCTGTTTTTAAACCCAGGGCAGAGGTTCAAGTGGCACAGCAGCGAATTGTCCCCATTCCTGAACCCTCCACGGTTCACCTAACTGTACAGGAGAACTTCACCGACCTGCAGCGATTTGTAGCACATTTCGGGTACGCCATTCCCCCTCTCCCCGAACATCTCACAACCCTGTTACAGGCAGTCGCCGTATCACAAAGGCACTTTTACACCCTGGAGCAAAAGACAGTAGAGATAGGGTCCGAAATATTGGACATTGTGATTCCACCATGGTGGGACCTGTTCACCAATATCGAGGTCCCGTCTTGGGTTAGGATAGCGTCACACGCATTAGTTGTGGTACAAGCAGGGATAGTATTATATTTATTATGTGTAAAATGTAAAAGAGGGCAGCACCTCAATAACCGGGTATATCAAGGGGAATGGAGAGACCGTTACGTGCGGGTGGGCGAGCAGGACCCAGCCGCAAGCTGCTAGATAGGACGTGCCCCCTCCGCACCGAGTGAACTGTGATTTGCATTGTTTTTTTTCAAAATTTGTATCAAGAGTGATTGTGAAGGAATGTACAAAATGTATCGTTTTGCTGTTGTGTTGTTTTCATGTCCTACATTAAAGCTGACACCAGTAGGAGGATGGCGGAGGCATCGGCCTGGGACAAGGTGTAGGTGTATATGTCTGACATGAAAATGTACATACTTGTAATGTAGTTTTGCCCGGGACACGGGCAGTAAAGGTCAGCCTAAAAGATGGGGACTGTACGTTCGCAATGGAACACTAGTTTAGTTAAAACCTCAGGGGTTTGGTGTGGAGAATCGGGAAAACATTGCTCAACCACATTGTTTAATTGATTCGATAAGCTGGGGTTATGCAAATCAACAGGAGGGACTGTAAGATTTGAGAAGTTTTCCCTCGTTCTGAAAGCAACACCTAACCAAAGAGCTGCAGTTTGGACATTTTAAACGGGAGACTGGGGCTGATAGCGGAGAAAGGCTGCGGTCAAGTTACCAAGGGATGTCACTATCTGTGGGTCCTAAGATGGCTGCAGGACCTCGTGACCAGCCACAAAAGCAAAAACCTTACAGCCCAGTCTCTAGGTTTCTGCAAAGCCACGGCCAGAACAATGGATGGGTATTGGCCATGCAGAAACCTGCGAAACCAGGTCGAAGTCCAGACACTGGGGCGCTGACATCAGCATACTCACAATGCCCCAAGCCGACCTACACAGTTAATCTCGTTAAGGGGGCACAATAGCCCATAGAAAACTACCTGGTAGGTGATGGGAAACCAGTTAAACCCATCACCTCGCAACGAAATACCAATTAACACCATCTGGCCATCCCCGGTACCCCCGGACATAAGCGCAGATCAGAGAGAAAACTCATACATATCTTTTTAAACAAAGAGATCCCGAGATCTGGCGGGAGATAGGACGGGCCAGAATTAGTATAACTGGCCACGACTTTTGGGTTTTAAACTGATGCAAGAAAGAAGTCAAACGGATGCAGGAGGAAGAAAAGACAGGCAAGAAGAAGCGAAGTGCAAGAGAGAGGAACCGGCACGCAACTCGAGAAGAATTACTGCAAGAAAGCCTGCAAGGAACGCAAGAAACGGAAGGAAGAAACTCAGGGGACAAACACGACCCTCACGGAAAGCAGCGGAGAAGCAGCACGAACAGCCAGTAACCCCAGTAATAGCCCCATGGTGAGCTTGTACCCCAATCCTGCATATCCTGGACATAGTTTAGTGTAGAGGGGAGGGTGGTTTGAATAAACGTGGGTGTGTAAAGGAATATGTGTTGGTCAATTTTGCGATGTGTCGTACGTTCCCCATCTTACAGTCGTGTATATGTCTTGTAGAACTGTGCATTTTAGAATTCAGAGTAAAAGGTATTCATGTATATGTCTTGTAGAACTGTGCGTTTTATGATTCATAGTCAAAAGTATTCATGTAATTCGGTATGTGTCTTATAGATATGTCTTATAGAACTGTATAAGTATTCATGGACAATAGTCCCCAGCGCTCAATAAAAGCCTTTTCCATTTAAACCCTGGTCTTCAAATCTGGTCTGGTTGAGTTTTTTTCTGCACTATCAACGCTCCTGTATCTAAGTCCAGTGTCTAGAACTGTAGGGGGTGAGTGGCTCGAACCACTCATGGGGAACCAGTGTGCGCGGCCTGGTCAAGGGATCTGAGCAAGGCACGGGGACCTTAGGTCGGGCGAAAGCTCTGCGCAGAAACCCCTTACACTATGAATGAATAATACTGACATTCCCTTATTGTTCCATGGGTACCACTGCATAAGTTGTCTTATGGACACCATGTTCAATCCAACTTAAAAGTAGCAGAAGGCAAACTGTGAGACCTTTAAATCCATGCTAAAAGTCGGGATTAATTAAATAATTCTTCCAGGGAGCCGGCAAAATGTTATACTATTTTATGATCCTATGAAATTTATGAGTTATGGATCACATCTATTGCTGTTGGTCCAGGCCTATGGAAATGAAGAAGATAGTAGTTTAAGAAATGGAACAGTCCAGAAATTCTACAACACTGCAAGATGTTTACCTGTGCTAAACATTTGAATTTTGACAATTGGGTACTTACTCCAGTCAGAATATTTTTTCCAGGATGGAAATGTCAAATACTAGAGGGTATAGTTTATTCTTCGTTCGTGTCCATCATCCATGTTTCAAATGTTACATCACTGTCACCGTCCGTCCTGAAAAGGGGGCAAACTTCCGGCGACAATCAGTGGGAGCCATCACTTGTACAATAGATGGTGGTGGTAGCAGAATGAGCTCAGGACACTTCCTGTTTCCAGCCCCGCGACGTGGATGCTTCTGCTATGGGGCCAGGGTATAGCTAAAAGGTCAGATGGGATTTATTTTTAACACGGAGTTTGTTGGGTGCTTGGAACACGCTGCCAGGGAAGTTGGTGGAAGCAGATATGATTGTGGTGGTGAAGAGGCTTTCAGAGGGGCACATGAACATGCAGGGATTGAAGAGATTTGGAGCATGTGCAGGCAAAAGTGAGTGGCAAGCATGGTGGCTCACAATTGCAAATAAATTCTCAACCTTTATTTCAAAGGGGAAGCACAGTGGTGCAGTGGTAGAGCTTCTGCCTCACAGCGCCAGAGACCTGGCTTCGAACCTCACTATGGGTACTGTCTGTACAGAGTTTGTACGTTCTCCCTGTGACCGCGTGTATTTTCTCTGGGAGTTCCGGTTTCCTCCCACATTCCAAAGATGTATAGGTTAATGGGCTCCTTTAAATTCTCCCTAGTGTGTGGGATAGAACTAATGTATGAGGATCGTTGGTCGGCATGGGCTCGGGGGGCCAAAGGCTGTGTTTCCATATCGTATCTCTAAACGAAATTAAAAATTTCAAACCTTGGTTTCAATGACATTTAGAGTAGGGATATATAATATGGAAACAGGCCATTCAGCCCACCATATCCACATTGACCAGTATGCACCCATTCTTATTAATCCCACCTTCCCGTACGTGGCCCACAGCTTCTACGACTAGGTGATTCAAGTGCACAGTTTAGGTCTCCATCTATGAAAAAATATATACAGGCACTGAATAAACTGAAAAGAAGGTTCAAAGTGCTGGAGGAACTCAGCGGGTCAGGCAGCATCTCTAGAGAACATGAATAAGTGACGTTTCGGGTCGAGACCCTTTTTCAGACTGATTGTAAGGGGTGGGGAAGAAAATAGGGTGAAAGGAGAAGCAGGACAAATCGACAGGTGGTTAGAACAAAGGTCAGAGATTAACGTAGAAGGTGAGACACCTTCAAAGAATGTTTACTAGGTTGATCAAAAATTGTGGTATTGCTATCAGTAATTCATCACCCAAAGTAGCAACAGCTTTGTCCGGCTGGTTTCCATTAGGTTTCCATGTGGCTCTGGAATGGAAGAAGCTGGCAATGTTCCTCGTCTATCTGTTCCTCGGAGTTAAAGGAAAATTAGGTAAAATATCCTCTCTTTAACCATGAAGCTAGGGTGTCATCACCACCACAGCAGGGAGCAATAAACTGCGAGGTGAGAGGTCAGAGGCAGCAACCTGGAAGAACGCTGAGAATGACCATGGAGTTGATGCTCACACTATGTCTGCCAATGGGGACCGTCTCAGTGAAGCTCCTCATCAAAGTCTAGGTAAGAACAAGGGTATCTGTACACTCTTGGGTGGATAACGTTTTGGGCAATGAACTCCTTTACGCTTCGTCCCACATGTTCCCGAGGCATGTCTCTGATGCCAATAGTTAACAATATATCACCAATGGAAAATTTAAGTATGGACTAATGGCCACCTGAAGCCAATTCTACTGTGTGAAAAAGTCTGCAAGTGGAGGCTCGGTTTTAAATGTGACAGTGTGTAGACTGAGACTGCACATTGCTGAGGACAACTGGGCTAGGAATGCATTGTGAGCTTTGGCCCTTTAAATTGCTCCATTTCAGAAAGAATTGAGTCGGTCAAAGTTGATTCTTCTGTGTGAGCAAGGAATGTCATTTTGTACGCCACTGAGGTAATATAAAAGTGCCGAAATTGTACATTATATGAACAATGAGGTAATGTTGGGCGAGTTTTCCACCAGGAAAATGACAACCAGGAAAATGCTGTCGGGGAGGATTTAAACTAATGTGGCAGGGGGATGGGAGCAGGAGCAGAGAGACAGAGGGGTGTAAAACGAGGGTAGAAGCAACAGGTAGCAAGGTGAAAAGTAAAAGTGGTAAGCAGACAAATCCAGGGCAAAAATCAAAAAGGGCCACTTTTCAACATAATTGTAAAAGGGGTAAGAGAGTTGTAAAAACAAGCCTGAAGGCTTTGTGTCTCAATGCAAGGAGTATACGTAATAAGGTGGATGAATTAAATGTGGAGATAGTTATTAATGATTATGATATAGTTGGGATTACGGAGACATGGCTCCAGGGTGACCAAGGCTGGGAGCTCAACATCCAGGGATATTCTATATTCAGGCGGGATAGACAGAAAGGAAAAGGAGGTGGGGGTAGCGTTACTGGTTAGAGAGGAGATTAAAGCAGTGGAAAGGAAGGACATTAGCTTGGAGGAAGTGGAATCGATATGGGTAGAGCTACGAAACACTAAGGGGCAGAAAACGCTAGTGGGAGTTGTGTACAGGCCACCTAACAGCAGTAGTGAGGTTGGGGATGGCATCAAGCAGGAAATTAGAAATGCATGCACTAAAGGTGCAGCAGTTATAATGGGTGACTTCAATCTACATATAGATTGGGTGAACCAAACTGGCAGGGGTGCTGAGGAAGAGGATTTCTTGGAATGTTTGAGAGATGGTTTTCTAAACCAACATGTCGAGGAACCAACGAGAGAACAGGCCATTCTAGACTGGGTATTGAGTAATGAGGAAGGGTTAGTTAGCAGTCTTGTTGTGCGAGGCCCCTTGGGCAAGAGTGATCATAATATGGTAGAGTTCTTCATTAGGATGGAGAGTGACAAAGTCGATTCAGAAACAAGTGTTCTGAACTTAAAGAAAGGTAACTTTGAGGGTATGAGGCGTGAATTGTCCAAGATAGACTGGCGATTGATGCTGAAAGGGTTGACGGTGGACATGCAATGGAAGGCATTTAAAGGTCGCATGGTCAATAGTCAATAGTCGTTTATTTGTCACATACACATAAATGTGTAGTGAAATGAAACATTACCCGCAGTTGAACAATAAGACCAATAAGATTAATCAATAAAAATGCAATAACACATACAATCACAACTAACACCAAACAAAAAGAAACATCCATCAGTGAGTCTCCTCCAGTCCCTCCTCACTGTGATGGAAGGCCAGAATGTATTTTTCTCTTCCCCTGCCGTCTTGTCCCGCGGTCAGGCTGTTGGAGTTGCCACGTCGGGGCGGTCGGGGCTCCCGATATTGAAGCCCCCGCTGGGCGGTGAAAAATCCCGCGGCCTATTTCAGGCCGCGCCGGATGGTGAAAGGTCCGTGGCGGGCCGACCCAAGCCCCGCGATTCGGGGCGGGCGAACACGCTGCCTCTGCCGCTGCCGGAGCTCCCGATGTCGGCCCCCATCCAGGGGCCTGCGGGCTTCCGACGTCCACGCGGCCCGCGCCGGAGCCTCCGGAGACGAGTCGCAGCCGTTCCCGCAGCATCCGCAGGCAGCCAGCGCCGCAGGTGGTGAGTCCAGGCTGCGGGCTCTGCGAACCAGAGCCCCAGGTGGTCCCAGGTGCATGGCCGATGGTAGGCCGCAACGGGAACGGAGACACGACACAGAACAAAGGTCGCGTCTCCGTTCGGGAGAGAGAATGTTACAGTTCCCGTTCCCTCCCACCCCCCCCCCCCCCCCCAAAACATAACATACAACACTACACCATATTAAAAGTACAATTCAGACAAAAACAACAAAAAACACAAAAGACAGACGGACTGCAGGCAAGCCGCAGCTGCGACGGCAGCGCTGGCTCCTCCTCCTTGATGAACTACAACAAGTGTTCATCCCAGTTTGGCAAAAGAACAAACCAGGAAAGGTAGTGCATCCGTGGCTAACAAGGGAAATCAAGGATAGTATTAAAACAAAAGATGAAGCATACAGATTAGCCAGAAAAAGTAGCATACCAGAGGACTGGGAGAAATTCAGAGTCCAGCAGAGGAGGACAAAGGGCTTAATTAGGAAAGGGAAAATAGACTATGAGGGAAAACTGGCAAGGAACATAAAAACAGACTGCAAAAGCTTTTATAGATATGTCAAGAGAAAAAGATTAGTTAAGGCAAATGTAGGTCCCTTGCAGTCGGAAACAGGTGAATTGATCATAGGGAACAAGGAGATGGCAGACCAATTGAACAAATACTTTGGTTCTGTCTTCACTAAGGAGGACATAAACTGTCTGCCGGAAATAGCGGGGGTCCGGTGGTCTAATGAGATGGAGGAACTGAGGGAAATCCAGGTTAGTCGGGAAGTGGTGTTAGGTAAATTAAATGGATTAAAGGCAGATAAATCCCCAGGGCCAGATAGGATGCATCCCAGAATGCTTAAGGAAGTAGCCTCAGAAATAGTGGATGCATTAGTGATAATTTTTCAAAACTCTTTAGATTCTGGAGTAGTTCCTGAGGACTGGAGGGTAGCTAATGTAACCCCACTTTTTAAAAAGGGAGGGAGAGAGAAAACGGGGAATTATAGACCAGTTAGCCTAACATCGGTAGTGGGGAAAATCCTAGAGTCAGTTATTAAAGATGTGATAGCATCACATTTGGAAAATCATCGGACAAAGTCAGCATGGATTTACCAAAGGCAAATCATGTCTGACGAATCTTATAGAATTTTTCGAGGATGTAACTAGTAGAGTGGATAAGGGAGAACCAGTCGATGTGTTATATCTGGACTTTCAGAAGGCCTTCGACAAGGTCCCACATAGGAGATTGGTGTACAAACTTAAAGCACACGGTATTGAGGGTTCAGTTTTGAGGTGGATAGAAAATTGGTTGGCGGGCAGGAAGCAAAGAGTAGGAATAAACGGGTCCTTTTCGGAATGGCAGGCAGTGACTAGTGGGGTACCGCAAGGCTCAGTGCTGGGACCCCAGTTATTTACAGTGTATATTAATGATTTGGACGAGGGAATTGAATGCAACATCTCTAAGTTTGCGGATGACACGAAGCTGGGTGGCAGTGTTAGCTGCGAGGAGGATGCTAGGAGGCTGCAGAGTGACTTGGATAGATTAGGCGAGTGGGCAAATGCATGGCAGATACAATATAATGTGGATAAATGTGAGGTTATCCACTTTGGCGACAAGAACAGGAAAGCAGAGTATTACCTGAATGGTGACCGATTGGGAGAAGGGGAGATGCAACGTGACCTGGGTGTCATGGTGCACCAGTCATTGAAAGCAAGCATGCAGGTGCAGCAGGCAGTGAAGAAAGCGAATGGTATGTTGGCATTCATAGCAAGAGGATTTGAGTTTAGGAGCAGGGAGGGTCTGCTGCAGTTGTACAGGGCCTTGGTGAGACCGCACCTGGAGTATTTTGTGCAGTTTTGGTCTCCTAACCTGAGGAAAGACGTTCTTGCCTTAGAGGGAGTACAGAGAAGGTTCACCAGATTAATCCCTGGGATGGCGGGACTTGCATATAAGGAAAGACTGGATAGACTGGGCTTGTACTCGCTGGAATTTAGAAGACTGAGGGGGGATCTTATAGAAACATAAAAAATTCTTAAGGGGTTGGAGAGGCTAGATGCGGGAAGATTGTTCCCGATGTTGGGGGAGTCCAGAACCAGGGGTCACAGCTTAAGGATAAGGGGGAAGTCTTTTAGGACCGAGATGAGGAAACATTTCTTCACACAGAGAGTGGTGAGTCTGTGGAATTCTCTGCCACAGAAGGTAGTTGAGGCCAGTTCATTGGCTATATTTAAGAGGGAGTTAGATGTGGCCCTTGTGGCTAAAGGGATCAAGGGGTATGGGAGAAGGCAGGTACGGGATACTGAGTTGGATGATCAGCCATGATCATATTGAATGGCGGTGCAGGCTCGAAGGGCCGAATGGCCTACTCCTGCACCTATTTTCTATGTTTCTATGTAAGAGACCCAGAAACGAGCGCAATGCTGCTCTGCTCTGGAGCGAGCTGATGGTCACATGCACAGTGCGCACAATGTTTCCATGAGAGGTTGCCGTTCCTTGCAGTTATCTGGGGGAGCAATAAAGTCTGACACTGAACTCTCAGCTTATCTAGATAAGGGCCTCATACTTGTATCAGGCAACTCCCCGCAATTACAGCATTGTCAGGAGGCCAGCAGTCAAACCAACACTTACTAAATGGCTTGTTGGGGCTGTCACCAAAAAGATTAAAAATACAATTGCCTTACCAACATAATTAAGAGAGCTGATGTTTTTTGTTGTACAACATATCCCACCAAACTCCTTCCTCCATCTCCTCATTGTTGACCCATACTCCTCAACTCTCAGGGAGAGCAATACTGATGTTCTCCTGGTTTCTTATTGATGAATAGCACAACACCCCTTGAACACTCACCAAGACCTATTGGGCCCTCATGCAAATGCATTTTGCAATTGCCAGTAGGCCTCCATCCAAAGACCCCAAGAGCTGGAGTAACTCATGGGTCAGGCAGCACCTCTGGAGAATATGGACAGGTGATGTTTGGGGTGGGACCCTTCTTTGGACTGATTGTGGTGGAGGAGGAGGGGTGAAAGCTGGAAGAGAGGAGGGGCAGGACAAGCCACCGACTCCTCAGGTACTTTTCCCTGTAACCACAGGAGATGCAACATCTATCTCTGCACCTCCTCCCTCACATCCATCCAAGGACCTCAGTAGTCCTTCCAGGCAAGATAAAGGTTCACGTGCACATGATCTAGTGTCATTTACTGCATTTGCTGCTCTCAAAGAGGCCTCCTATACTTCAGCGAGACCATGCATAGACTCAGTGACCGTTTTGCTGAACAAAAACGCTCAATGACTATTGATTAATTCATGGAGGTCGCTGCAAATTTCTCAGCACCTACCATGGGAATGCACTCCAGAAACCTTATTGGGGTTACACCTGGTTCAGGAAGTAGGGGCGGCACAGTGGTGCAGCGGTAGGGTTGCTGCCTTACAGCTCCAGAGACCTAGGTTCAATCCTGACTACAGGTGCTGTCTGTACAGAGTTTGTACGTTCTCCCTGTAACCGCGTGCGTGGGGTTTCTACGAGTGCTCCGGTTTCCTCCAACTTCCGAAGACATACAGGTTTGTAGGTTAATTGACTTCTGTTAATTTGTAAATTATCTCTCGTGTGTAGGATAGTGCTTATGCACGGCGTTATCATTGGTCAGCATGGTCTCGGTGGGCTGAAGGGCCTGTTCCACGCTGTCTCTCTAAAGTCCACAGTTATCCTCCGTTGATATAACTGAAGGTGAGCAGTGGGATTAATATTTTCTTTTTTTTTAATTGAATTTATTTAAATTATGTTACTTTCTTTTAAGTGGTTAAAAGATTATTTAATCCCTAACATTTGCCTTTTTTAAAGTAATTTGATTTTAATTTTAAAAAAAGATCAGGAACATCAATAGTTTTCTCATGACTGACTAAACCAGGGGCAGTGACTGACCTGGCTGTTAGTGTTTCTGTGCATGGGGTTTTTGTTCTGGTTTCTGCCATGCGGGGGAGTTCTAAGTGTAGACTGCTGTACAGGGCCTGGGCTGTTCAAACCTGGGGCAAGCCCTCAGAAAAAGATTTGTGCTGACCACAAATTCTGGGCCTGATTTTCTAACTGTGTCGCAGATGATGAGAATTTAATTTACTGAATGTGATAATAAAATCTTTATATGTGGTCCATTTACACCAGTCAATTTGCCTGGTCACAAAACCTAAATATCCAACTGTGATGAATTAGGAATTGGGTTATCCATCTGTGTTGAGGTTGCAGCTATTCGTTATTTTTTTAATTATTTAGATGATATTGCATAATCACATATCCTTTTGTTGATAAATCAAGAATAGCCAGGGTTGAGAGCAAGGAAGCATTAAATCACAAAGAAGAGTGAGTAGATTAAACATGCAGGCAAAACAATGATAAAACGATTTCAATATAGATAAATGTGTGCTCATCCATTTCAGGCATTTCAGGCTGTTATCCAGGCTCATTTTTCATTACTAAATGTAAGACATGAAATGACTCTTATTTTGTTGCACGCCAATCAACTTTCTGCATTTATTTATTCTGTCATTTTTTTAGCCACCATCAAGGTGCAAACTATGGTCTTACGTGTAAATCCTTTTCAATTTATTACCTATTAAGTTTAGCTTAGTTTAGTTTAGAAATACAGCGTGGAAACAGGCCCTTCAGCCCACTGAGTCCGCGCCGATCAGCAATCACCCCCCCATACACTACTTCCTACACACTAGCCAATTACAGAAGCCAATTAACCTATAAATCGGCACATCTTTAGTGTGGGAGGAAACCGGAGTACCGGGTGAAAACCCAAGCGATCACAGGGAAAATGGACAAACTCTGTACAGACAACACCTGTAGTCAGGATCGAACCTGGGTCTCTGGCGCTATAATGCAGCAACTCTACCTCTGCACCATCGTGCTGCCCCAAGTCTGTACTGCCTGCTTAGTTATGTTGTAGCCTCTCTCAACACTAAAGTGTTGTTAATTGTAAATAATTGATTACTGAAGCTGTTCTTCCTTTGCTCACATTTCTCGAAATATTTCCAATGGAATTTATTTCCTGGTATAGTTCCTTGTTCTATGGTCTCGTGACAATGTTTCTTGGTTATTGTGGATAGAGAATCAATGTTGTAGCAGTGTATTGCAACGTTACTTTAATCCACCAGCATCGTATCAGTGGTCTTACCCAAGGAATTCTTACCGATAAATTGTCTAGGAACCCTGGTGATATTTGATGCAACCTCCTCATCACTGAGTGTTTCTACAAACTCAGCTTCTTTCCATAAGATCCATGCCAAAAGGATGTGACCATATCTACCGGACACAACAAACCTGTTCGCACTTTTATTTAGCAAATCAACATCAAACTCCAGGCAATCACTGTATTTGCCAAAATATTTAAAATATTTATTGAATTAACAACCAACATTAAAATACCGCTGATCTTTTTAGTTTAGTTTAGAGATGCAGCGTGGAAACAGGCCCTTTGACTGACCGAGTCCACGCCAACCAGTTATTCCTGTACACTAACACTATCCTACACTTCGGAACAAATGACAATTTTTACTGAAGCCAATTAACCTACAAAAGTGTACTTCTTTGGAGTCTGCAAGGAAACCTGGGGAAAACCCACGCAGTCACGGGAAGTACATCCAAACTCTGTACATGCAGCACCCGTAGTCAGGATCAAACCCAGGTCTCTGGTGCTGTAAGGCTGCAACTCTATTGCTGTGCCACCATGCTACCATCTATTTCTGTTTTCTCAGCAACCTTGTATTTTACAACATGATTAAAGGGCAAGAGTTCACAGTTCATTTAATGATTCAAAGAAACTGATACGTTCTACTCAGTATCATTCTCAAAAGCACGCATTGAGTGGGAGACCAAAACAACACACGTCTGGACACAAGATCACCATTTTAACTCCGTGTATTTTTGCAAATGCGCAGGCACAGCTTTACCATATTGTTGCATGTATACATCACAGAAACGACTTTTGCAGAGTAATTATTGTTGTAATTTCAGAAATGCACCAGCCAATCCAAACACTGCAAGCTCACACAAACATGTAATATTACTTTAATCCACAATTTCTTCAGCATTTTATCAGTGGTCTTATCCAAGAATTTCAATGTAATAACCAGTTATCAGTTCTAGTGATGTTCACCAAAGGGTAAATATCCCCCAAAGAATTCCAACAGGTTAGTCAGGCAAGATCTCCCTTTCATAATAGTAATAGCTATTGCACTAACTTCCACCCCCTGACGCTCTTGAATTTCAGGCACGTTGCTGGTGTCTTCCACTGTGAAGAATGATGCAAAAAAGTTATTCAACTCCTCTGCCATTTCTTTTTTCCCCATTATCACTTCTCCAGCATCATTTTCCAGTGGTCCAATGTCCACTCTTGCCTCTTTCTTATGCTTTATATATATCTGAAGAAACCTTTGCTATCCTCTTTTATATTATTGGTTAGCTTACTTTCGTATTTCATCTTTTCTCCCCGTATTGCCTTTTTAGTTAACTTCTGTTGTTTTTATAAAAGCTTCCTAATCCTCTGACTTCCCACTAATCTTTGCAATGTTATATACCAATGTTATAATGTTTAAACGCTACTACAGTGTTGCTGTTCCAAACGTTTGAGGCAGCTCTCTCAATTCTAAATTAATGTGTTCCGCTTAATCTTCTTGATCCCCATTTGTATAATTGGTACTGACAGTTCCTACGAAATGCGGAGATGGTCTGGGACTTCATCTTTCACGTGTGTTGATCAAATACTCACTATCACTGAAAGCAAAAGAAATTGCTATCCAACAACAAAACCTCTGGGAGATAAGTATAATCCTAAATTCCTCAAGGACAAATCATGTTTTTTTGCATCCTTCCTCTGCCATTTATATTCTTATTTTGGTATCAAACAGGAATCTTTGAGGATTTTACATCAAGGATTGAAAGTATTCTTGGTTTCTTCCCCCTCAGGACATTTATTCTGTTACAAGTTCCAAAGAACAAAACAAAAGAACTGGTACTTAGAAATTGTTTATGATATGAACACATGTATAATGCGCCTACCTTTCCGATGGGTGGAGCACTTCAAGGCAATTCAGGCGTTGCCACCACTCAGCTGTGTTTGCTTTCAATCCCGGAAATGGAGTTTCATCCTCCCAAACTAAACTTATTTAATATTCTGCACCAACATCTTTGCCCCAGAATGGAATGCCATATTCCTGGAAAATATTATTAACTATACCAAAGCCAAGGTTTGTGATTGCACAAATTTTCTCGACTGCAAAAAGTGGATGAAACCAAGTCTTGGCCTCTGCTTTCAGATAGTCAAGCGAACAAAGATAATGTAAATCTTGGTCCTGTTTGATTCAGAGATGATTTGAAGGGCAGGCAACAGTGCAATTTCAACAAGTGTGTCAGAATTTAGAATTTGGGGTTTCTGAGAAAGTACAAGCCAGTGTAATTCAGTGAGGACAGTGTCATTAGGATTTGATGCTGGATAAGTTAGGGACTGGAGAGTTTGGGGTGAGCTGGTTTATAGGATACGAAGGATGGAAAGACAGCGCTGCAGTGAAAAGGCGATGATGTGGTGGAAACATAAGGGAAAGTCTATGAATAGGGTGGAGGGCAGGGGAGCTGGAATAATGAACGTGGTGGTGAACCAATCTAAAAGGGTAATAGGATAAATGAATGAAATCACATTTCATTTGTCTTCTATTTACACCTTCCAGACTTATCTTTCGTTATTCAGCTTTATCACCCTATTTTTCTGCCATCACCACTAACACTTGATTCATTCAGTCTCTCCCTCCTTTCACTGACCATTCTGTCCACTTCACAATTTCCCCCCATATAAACACCTTAATTTTTTTTAAATCTCCAACTTGACTTCACTTATCTCCACATTCAGTTAGCTCCACTAAACGTTATTCCATTTATTAGTTTTCTGTACACAGTGGATGGCTCGATTGTAATCATGCATTGTCTTTCCTCTGACTATTTAGCACGCAACAAAAGCTTTTCACTGTATCTCGATATACATAACAATAAACTAATCTAAACTTTTCCCAGTTCTAATTAAGTTCATCGATGAAAAACGTAAACCATGCTTCCCTCTCCACACATGCTACCCGACCCACAGATTTTTTTTAGCTGCTTTTATTTTGTATTTCTTGTAGTATTTTACTTTTAAAGCACTGAACTATCTGTACAGAGGTATTAAGAGCCTAGAAATGGAGTGCAGCAACAAATTTTTTGAGGGAGGGTCACAGATATTGAAAGGCAGGAATACGGGATAGATAATTGCTTCAACCTTCCCCAAGATTAACCAGAAAAGTAATTTGATACTAATAATACATTTTATTCTGCTTCCTTGCTTTGAGATTATATTACTCATTGCTTGTACAAATCTCATGCAATAAAACTTCAGTCTTCTCTGATTTTGGTGCCTTCCTGGACCAACGAAACTAATGTTTGAAAATCATTAGAGAAGGAAAAATCAAACCTGCTCCCTACAGCTGTCCAGCATGACTCATACTGCTCAAAGATATTATTTTGATCAGGCTGTAGGAAATTAATGGTACTTCAATTACTGAATGGCGACTCCATTTTTATAGGTTTACTAGACCAAGTGGACCCGTTAGGCCCAAAGCTCTCTTGCATTGGTGCAGCACCCTCTCCTCCCCCCCCCCCCCCCCTCTCCCCCTTCCCCTCCCCTCTCCCCACTCCATCCCCCTCAACCCCCCATCCCCCCTCCTCCCCCACCCTCTCTCCCTCTCACCCCCCTTCCCCTCCCTTTCCCTTCCCCCTTCCCCTCCCCACACTCCATCCCCCTCAACCCTTCTCTCCTTCTTCCCCCCTTCCCTTCCCCCTCCCTCCCTAGGAGACAGATTTAAACTTTAAAAAGTGAATAACTTAAAAAATATAACACCGATTTCAATGAAACTTCTTCCATTAGCACCAAAGAGAAGATGGTGAGTAAGGTGGGCCTAAAATTGTTGTGCTATCGTGTACCATTTTGCTTGTAGTTCAGGAACAAACAAACAAGAGTTTTAGTATATAGATAATCAAGCTCCTCTGATCTGAATCTAGACACAAAGTGTTGGAGTAACTCCATGGGTCAGGCAGCATCTCTGGAGAAAAAGGATGGGTGACGTTTCGGGTCATCACCCATCCTTTTTCTCCAGAGATGCCGCTTGACCCGCTGAGTTATTCCAGCACTTTGTGTCTATCTACGGTATAAACCAGAATCTGCAGTTCCTTTCTACACTCTCCCCTGATCTGAAAATGTCCTCATTCTAATGCATTCAGTAAATTTCTAGATCTTTTTCCCTTAATGACAATCTTGGTCATCTTTGTCCTTAACTGGTGGGGCACAATTCATCAGTTTTTACATCTGATTAATATTAAGAACGTCATTATATTGTTATTCTTGTAACTTGTTCACAATCGAGAATATTTTGATCATCAACTTATCATTAAAGCAGTATCTTAAATTAATTGTTATTTATTTTACCTGATGAGACTGTCACTGTGACGTGATCAGCTAAAAAGTAATCCCCATCTTCAAACATCTCTCTGGCAGGAAACCGAAACCCATCCTCGGGTACAAAACTGCCATTCCACAGGATCTGTATTTCAGGTGTCCCCACCTACAGCTTCTCTTTCGGGATGACTTCTACCAGGTTTGAAATCAACTTGAGGAATACTCTGGAATAGGACAAGTTTTACTTGTCAGTAAATCCTTAACGAGAATGACACTACATCATTTGGCCATAATTTAAACTATTGCATGTATCCATCAGGCACATTAGAAATCATCCAAATAATTTGATGTTCTTCATTGAAAACTGCTCATTGAGAGTTATAAACTCCATTTAACACAATTAATTTTAGAAAAAATGAATGCTAGGTAATATCTAATTAATATAATGGGGCATATTTAGCAAATTCTCTCATGAAAACAGTCAATGTGATTCAGTATCTTAACTGGTAATTTTGGATTGTATATTTGTCTGATGATGGAATTCTAACTGAAGTTGAGTTCAGACAATGCAAAGTAAAACCAATTCCATCTCTAAAGGACTGCAATTATTTACGACACCTCTATCACACAAATGTCTCCTAACAGAGATTTTTAAATAATTGTGTTAAAATAAAGTAACATTTTCACACCCTAAGAATTTACATATATAGTGGTACATTATAGTAATGGTTCTGATTACTTACATCACTCATTAAAATAATTTTGCATTGGTTATTAAATGAAATAAACTATTAAAGACGAAGGGATCATTTAACTTCATCCACCCCATACGTATATTGAATATAATGGACATTAGTAGAGTTATACATTAAGTGTTATACTAATTAAAACATCTGTATGCAGTTTGATACCTTTTCACATCTCACCAAACTACTTGCTTCTGATCAGTCTACAATAATGATTTTCTTGTACATCATGTACAATAGAGTATCACAAGACAATATTCCACGCTTTGATATGATTGGATGTTCTGACTAGCCTCCTCCAGGGAGTTTACAGATTTTAATTTTGTGCCTGATTCAATCTGTTCTGACGCAATATGCCATGTGCATCCAATAATAAGGCATATGCCTTCCCGATTTACATTCTATCGGTAACGTGTGCCTACATTTTATAGTCTACGTTACAACAATTAATGGCTAAAGCTTTTAGATGATGCCAAGATGGTATTCAATTGTAAGTTGCAACTTAAATGTATGTCATACTGAAAGTAAGCGATTGACACCAGCAAGGTAATATTGAGTAGGAAAGCCGGGTGGAGGAAAGTGCAGAGTTAATGAAGAACGGTCAAGAGTGCTTTATGTCCAGAAACAGAACATTTTTTTTACTTGCAGCAGCATAACAGAACAAACATAGTACTCAGTACTCAGGCACGGTAGCGCAGCGGTAGAGTTGCTGCTTTACAGCGAATGCAGCGCCGGAGACTCAGGTTCGATCCTGACTACGGGTGCTGCACTGTAAGGAGTTTGTACGTTCTCCCCGTGACCTGCGTGGGTTTTCTCCGAGATCTTCGGTTTCCTCCCACACTCCAAAGACGTACAGGTATGTAGGTTAATTGGCGGGTAAATGTAAAAATTGTCCCTAGTGGGTGTAGGATAGTGTTAATGTACGGGGATCACTGGGCGGCACGGACTTGGAGGGCCGAAAAGGCCTGTTTCCGGCTGTATATATATGATATGATATGATATCAGTAGACATCATAATAAACACCAAAAAGTTGCTCTATAATAAAAAAGCTGTAGTGAAAAAACAAAAACTAAACCCCAAGTCCGTAGTGCAATCAAGGCAGTTCATAGACATAAATTGCTGTGGACTGCACACTTGGCAGTCAACAAGATGCATGGCAAAGCTAGAGAGTTTTACTTTCACTGATTCTTTGGAAAGGGTGTTTCTCTCCACTATCTATACTCTGACAGATGACAAGGCATTCACCACCACCAGCTCCTGTCAGTGAGCAATGCTATCTATCTAGTGAGAACCCATTCAATACAAAACTGGGTAACCATTTACTTAAAAAAGATACAAAGAGCTGGAGTAACTCAGTTGGGTCAGACAGCATCCCTGGAGAACATGAATAAGTGGCATTTTGGCTTTGTTTTTAAAGAAAAGTGTTATTTATGGACAATTTGATGTGGTCTGCCACCCCCATGGAGTGATCACAATATGTGCTCCAAGAATTATTTTGTTAAACTCTTAATTTTGATATTGATCTGGTAATGTCTACACATATGGAATGTTATTTATTTATTCACAAAATGCTGGAGTAACTCAGCAAGTCAGGCAGCATCTCGGGAGAGAAGGAATGGGTGACGTTTCGGGTCGAGACCCTTCTTCAGACTGATGTCAGGGGGGCGGGACAAAGGAAGGATATAGGTGGAGACAAGAAGATAGAGGGAGATCTGGGAAGGAGGAGGGGAAGGGAGGGACAGAGGAGCTATCTGAAGTTGGAGAAGTCGACGTTCATACCACCGGGCTGCAAACTGCCCAGGCGAAATATGAGGTGCTGCTCCTCCAATTTCCGGTGGGCCTCACTATGGCACTGGAGGAGGCCCATGACAGAAAGGTCAGACTGGGAATGGGAGGGGGAGTTAAAGTGCTCGGCCACCGGGAGATCAGTTTTGTTAATGCGGACCGAGCGCAGGTGTTCAGCGAAGCGATCGCCGAGCCTGCGCTTGGTTTCGCCGATGTAAATAAGTTGGCATCTAGAGCAGCGGATGCAATAGATGAGGTTGGAGGAGGTGCAGGTGAACCTTTGTCTCACCTGGAAAGACTGTTTGGGTCCTTGGATGGAGTTGAGGGGGGAGGTAAAGGGACAGGTGTTGCATCTCGTGCGGTTGCAGGGGAAAGTGCCCGGGGTTGGGGTGGTTTGGGTAGGAAGGGACGAGTGGACCAGGGAGTTAAGGAGGGAACGGTCTCTGCGGAACGCAGAGAGGGGAGGGGATGGGAAGATATGGCCGGTGGTGGGGTCCCGTTGTAGGTGACGGAAATGTTGGTGGATGATATGTTGGATCCGCTGGCTGGTGGGGTGGAAGGTGAGAACGAGGGGGATTCTGTCCTTGTTGCGAGTGGGGGGAGGGGGAGCAAGAGCAGAGCTGCGGGATGTAGAAGAGACCCTAGTGAGAGCCTCATCTATAATGGAGGAGGGGAAGCCCCGTTTTCTGAAGAACGAGGACATCTCGAAGCCCTAGTGTGAAACACCTCATCCCGGGAGCAGATGCGGCGTAGACGGAGGAATTGGGAGTAGGGGATAGACTTTTTGCAGGGTACCGGGTGGGAAGAAGTGTAGTCCAGATAGCTGTGTGAGTCGGTGGGTTTGTAGTAAATGTCCGTCACTAGTCTGTCTCCTGTGATGGAGATGGTGAGGTCCAGAAACGGGAGGGAGATGTCAGAGATAGTCCAGGTATATTTAAGGGCAGGATGGAAATTGGAGGTGAAGTGTATGAAGTCAGTGAGTTCTGCATGGGTGCAAGAGGTAGCACCAATGCAGTCGTCGATGTAGCGGAGGTAGAGTTCGGGGCTGGGGCCAGTGTACGTCTGGAACAGGGATTGTTCGACGTACCCGACAAAGAGGCAGGCATAGCTAGGGCCCATGCGAGTGCCCATAGCTACGCCTCTGGTTTGGAGGAAGTGGGAGGAGTCAAAGGAGAAGTTGTTGAGGGTAAGAACCAGCTCTGCTAGGCGGAGGAGAGTGTTGGTCGATGGGGATTGGCTGGTTCTACGGTCGAGGAAGAAACGGAGGGCTTCGAGACCATCCTTGTGGGGGATGGAAGTGTAGAGTGACTGGACATCCATGGTGAAGATGAGGGAGTGGGGGCCTGGGAACCGGAAGTTATCCAGGAGATGGAGAGCGTGTGAGGTGTCTTGGACGTAGGTGGGGAGGAATTTAACCAGGGGGGATAGGACGGAGTCGAGGTAGGTAGAGATAGGATTGATGGGGCTTTTGAGCAGGCAGAGACAATGGGTCTGCCGGGACAGTTGTGTTTGTGGATTTTGGGTAGGAGGTAGAATCGGGCCGTGCGGGGCTGGGGAACTATGAGATTGGAGGCACTGGGGGGTAGATCGCCGGAGATGATGAGGTCAGTGATGGTGCTGCTGATAAAGGTCTGGTGTTCATCGGTGGGGTCATTGTCCCGGGATAGGTAGGAAGAGGTGTCTGATAGTTGTCGTCTGGCCTCGGTCCGGTAGAGGTCAACACGCCAGACTACCACAGCCCCTCCCTTGTCAGCGGGTTTAATGATTAAGTCCGGGTTGTTGTGGAGTGAGTGGAGGGCTGCACGTTCAGGTAGGGAGAGGTTGGAGTTAGTCAGGGGAGTGGAGAATTTGAGGCGGCTGATGTCACGCCGGCAGTTTGAGATAAAAAGTTCTAGTGAGGGTAGTTGGCCACACGGGGGGTCCAAGAGGAGGGGGTCCATTGGAGAAGGGAGAAGGGGTCATCAGTGGGGGGACGGGACTCCTTACCATGGTAAAAGGCTCGGAGGCGGAGGCGGCGGAAGAAGAGCTCCACGTCATGGCGGACGCGGAACTCGTTGATGTGGGGGCGGAGGGGAACAAAGGTAAGGCCTCTGCTGGAATGTTATTTAGTTGTTCAAACGATGCTTTGATACAGTTGCACTTGTTAAATGTATATTTTCAATATAAACGATGCTGCTCAAAATATTGAGCAGCGGTAGAGTTGCTGCTTTACAGCGAATGCAGCGCCGGAGACTCAGGTTCGATCCTGACTACGGGTGCTGCACTGTAAGGAGTTTGTACGTTCTCCCCGTGATCTGCGTGGGTTTTCTCCGAGATCTTCGGTTTCCTCCCACACTCCAAAGACGTACAGGTATGTAGGTTAATTGGCTGGGTAAAATGTAAAAAAAATTTTTTTGTCCCTAGTGGGTGTAGGATAGTGTTAATGTGCGGGGATCGCTGGGCGGCACGGACTTGGTGGGCCGAAAAGGCCTGTTTCCGACTGTATATATATGATATGATATGATAAACTATGGAACTGTGCAATTTAGATGGAAAAGACAAATAAGGACAAGTGCAGATTTTTTTTAACTTACTCTGGAGAATTGCTGTCACCACCTTCAATATTTTCAGAACACTGAATTCCTACATCGACACATCATTGAGGCTTTGTGCAGCTTTAATGACGCATTCTTCCTTCATTAGCATTTCAAGCAGGCCCAGCTTCTGACGTCAGAGCCTAGTAGAGTCACCAGTTCAGTTTGCGATGAGGTTCTTTATTTATTCTAAGACGTCATCGCCGATGCTTTTAGATGGTGTGTATCGCTTCTGCTGAGAATGAAGGCAAGACCGCTAAAGTATAGATCTCGATAAATTCATCGTTTGTTCTACAAATGCAGAATCTAGCTGTTCCTGCATGTTGCTGAACACTGTCCATTCAAAGGCAGAGTTATTTTGTCCTTGCTGAAGAAGGCCACATTTTTTGGCCAGTTGAAAAATGGGATTCTTCATGCTTGCACCGTGGATGATCTGAGCTCCCTCATTAACAACAGATTTGCCTAAATGCAAAATGGAAATGAAGAATCTTTAGACTTTAAAGATACAGCACGGAAACAGGCCCTTCGGCCCACCGACTCCGCGCTGACCAACGATCCCCATATGCTATCCCTATCCTACACACTAGGGACAATTTAAAATGTCACCAAAACTAACTAACCTACAAACCTGTACATCTTTGTTTTGGAAAGAGATTAGATTTTCAAATGTTGTTGAGCCACAAATCAAATGGAATGTACAGCATTCCACACTGGAGCAGAAGAAATTATGAGGGAATGCAATTAGTATTGTTCAAAACTTGGAGTTAGGGAAATAGTTCAAGAGGAAATGTTCCATTGGTGAAGGGGTCAAGAACATAACATGAAGGGGATGAGTGAAAGGCCTGGATAGAGTGGATGCGGAGAGGGTGTTTCCACAAGTGGGAAAGTCTAGGTCCAGAGGCCATACCCTCAGAATAAAAGGACGAACTTTTAGAAAGGAGATGAGGAGGAATTTCTTTAGTCAGAGGGTAGTAAATCTGTGGAATTCATTGCCACAGACAGCTGTGGAGGCTGTCAATGGATATTCTTAAGGTGGAGATTGACAGATTCTTGATCAGTATGAGTGTCAGGGGGTTTGGGGAGAAGGCAGCAGAATGGGGTTGCGAGGAAAAGAGAGATCAGCCATGATTGAATGGCGGAGTAAACTTGATGGGCCAAATGACCTAATTCTTTTCCTAGAACCTATGAAAAGGACACGATGGAATTTTGTTTACAATAAGTGATTAAGATGTGGAATTGTCTGCCGGGATTTATGAAAGTAGATTCAATAATGGAACCCAAAAGAGACAGAATAAAAGCATGGAAAGCAAATAGTGAAGGCCTTTTGGGGAAGGCTATGGGAGTGGGGTAATTGGATTGGTAATAATGGTAATATTGCCATGAATAGAGCAATCAGCAAGCTCTTGGAGAAAAAGTCCTCTGGTACACTGTAATCTTTCTATGACTTTGAGTGGATGAAAACTCATGTAAAGCACAGTTCATCAGACCATTTGGCCTAATTCTGTGCTACAAATTCTATATGAGATCTTTCTATGGCCTTCAATGGCATTGGCACCCCCAAATCTACTACCATCAATATCCCAATTCCTGTTGACCAGAAATTCAAATAAGTCAGCCCTATGAATCCATTGCCTACAAAGTCAATCTTGAGGCTGAGTAACTGGCAAACTCGACTCCCTAAAATTTATTTACCATTCACAAGCCACCATCCTACTTCTCTGGATGACTGCAGATGTAACTAAAATCAATGCAATATTCAAGATATTGTACTGATTGGCGTGCCGACTTTCTTGGCCAATCTTCCCTTCATCGGTACTCAATGGTAATAATGCGTGCAATGTAGTAATGCGTGCATGCTATAGGAAAGATGGCGGTAAATCACCAAATGCTTGCTTCTTCTGCAGAATCTCTCCAGAAGGCCAAGAACAGCAGATGCATGGGATCCCATTCACCTCCAGCTTTCCCAAAGCCTCGCATCAATCCAACCTGGATATGAATCACTGCCCCATCAATGGTTTACAAGGTAAGTATCTTGTAACTCCCTACCTTACAAACTGTGGGAATGCATTCAGCAGATGGATTGCTGCAGCTAAAATAAATGGTCTTCCGCAATCTACTCAAGAGGAACGAGATATGGGCAATATAGCATGCATTAGCCAGCAGTACAATTTCCTTTTGAAAGAGTAAAGCATGGCATTTTAATCTTAATTTTGATTTGAATTCCCAGATCGAGGAATGGTAAATTACTCTCTCATCTACTGTTATTGCAATTATCTTGTAGAGGGGGAGCTGGAATCAGCTCCACTTGAGGTATCAATCATTTTCTCTGTTATAGTGGCAAATTACAGCTGGAATGTTAAGTGTCTACATAATGATCCATTCCTCTATTAACTTAATTTCAGTTTATAATTAAACTAATTTGCTTACTTGCATTTCAACAGGCTCCTTGCACATATTCTTAAAAAAGATGCTCAGAACTGAAAGAATGCATATTTTATTTATCGATACTTTTATGCCGATTTTTGTTATTTGTTATTGCTGAATGCTGCTTTGTGTGTTTGTGTAATAACTTGATTTAATTTTGAATTATGCCCTCCTATGTAATTTGTGCCTTCACCAGCAACATTCCTGTGTTGGGAAACCTTAAAGGGCTCATAGCAATTTCAAAAAATTTGATTGGGAATAAAATTCACAAAGTACCAATGCAAAGCAACCAACCAACATATGTAAAAAAACATTAAAAATGGGAGCACGGGTTAACCATATTGCCATTGAATTCCACTCCAGTGGCGCAGCAGTAGAGTGCTGCCTTACAGTGCCAGAAACACGGGTTCGATTGGGTGCTGTCTGCACTGAGTTTGTACGTTCTTGCTCTGACCACCTGGGTTTCCTCCAGGTGCTCCTGTTTCATAGAAACATAGAAAATAGGTGCAGGAGGAGGCAATTTTGCCCTTCGAGTCAGCACCGCCATTCATTGTAATTATGGCTGATCCACAATCAGTAACCCATGCCTGCCTTCTCCCCATATCTCTTGATTCCGCTAGCCCCTAGAGCTCCATCTAACTCTCTTTTAAATTTATCCAGCGTATTGGCCTCCACTGCCTTCCGTGGCAGAGAATTCCACAAATTCACAACTCTCGGGGTGAAAATGTTTTTTCTCATCTCAGTTTTAAATGGCCTCCCCTTTATTTTTTAGATTTTAGATTTTTAAATTTTAGAGATACAGCGCGGAAACAGGCCCTTCAGCCCACTGAGTCCGCGCCGCCCAGCGATCCCCGCACATTAACACTATCCTACACACACTAGGGACAATTTTTACATTTACCCAGTCAATTAACCTACATACCTGTACGTCTTTGTAAGGTAGGGAGTTATTCTTAGATTGTGGCTCCTGGTTTTGGACTCCCCCAACATTGGGAACATTTTTCCTGCATCTAGCTTGTCCAATCCTTTTATAATTTTACACATTTCTATAAAATCCCCTTTCATCCTTCTAAATTCCAGTGAATACAAGCCCAGTCTTTCCAATCTTTCCTCAGATGACAGTCCCGCCATCCCGGTGGTTAACCTCGTGAACCTACGCTGCACTGCCTCAATAGCAAGGATGTCCTTCCTCTAATTGGGGGACCAAAACTGCACACAATACTCCAGATGTGGTCTCACCAGGGCCCTGTACAACTGCAGAAGGACCTCTTTACTCCTATACTCAATTCCTCTCGTTATGAAGGCCAAAATGTCATTAGCTTTCTTCACTGCCTGCTCTACCTGTATGTTTACTTACAGTGACTGGTGTACAAGGACACCCAGGTCTCGTTGCACTTCCCTTTTTCCTAATCTGACACCATTGAGATAATAATCTGCCTCCTTGTTCTTGCCGCCAAAGTGGATAACCTCACATTTATCTACATTATACTACATCTGCCATGCATCTGCCCACTCACTCAACCTGTCCAAGTCACCCTGCAACCTCCTAGCATCCTCTTTGCAGTTCACACTGCCACCCAGCTTTGTGTCATCTGCAAATTTGCTAGTGTTACTTTTAATTCCATCATCTAAATCATTAATATATATTGTAAATAGTTGCGGCCCCAGTACCGAGCCTTGCGGCCTCCACTCGCCACTGCCTGCCATTCTGACAGGGACCTGTTTATTCCTACTCTTTGTTTCCTGTCTGCCAACCAATTCTATATCCATGTCAATCCATGTTTCCTCCCACATTGCAAAGATGTGCAGGTTGGTAGATTAATTAGCTTCTGTAAATTCTCCCTAGTGTGTAAGGTAGAACTAATGTACGGGTGATCGTGGTCGGCGTGGACTCGGTGGGCCAAAGGGCCTGTTTCCACGCTATATCTCTAAATTAAACTAAACTAAAGTCACGTCCAATATTTTATTTACCCTATCTTCATTGTACTTTTTAAAAAAATTTGATCCAAGAGGTAGTGACATCCCAAAATCATTCTCCATAGCTAGTAGTGGGAAGTCAGCATCTTGAAACGCCTCATCCATGTGATGATGGTACTACCATGCTAACATTATGTGGGGGGTTCCAAGTCATAGAGCTGTGCAGCATGAAGTGCTTTGAGAGGCTGGTTATGGAAAGCATTAAATCCAGTCTACTAAGCAACCTTGACCCACTGCAGTTAGCTACCGCCACAACAGATCCACAGCTGATGACATTTCCCTGGCCCTACACACATCCCTGGATAAAAGAGACACATTTGTCAGACATCTATTCATAGATTACAGTTGTGCTTTCAGAACTATTATCCCATCCAAGCTCCTCACCAAGCCCGTGGGACTGGGAGTCAGCACTCATCTCTGCAACTGGATCCTCGACATCCTAACCAACAGCCCACAATCAGTGAGGATAGGGGACAAATTATCCTCTACGATAATTCTCAACACTGGTGCTCCACAGGGATTCTCAGACTCCTTCGTTACTCCTTATAAGCCCAAGATGGTGCAGCCAAGTACAAATCCAACTCAATTTACAAATTCACGTACCACACAACCGTAGTGGGCTAGATATCAAATAATGACAAGATGGAGTACAGGAAGGAGATTAAGAACCTTGTAACCTGGTGTCAAGACAACAACTATTCCCTCAATGTCAACAAGACAAAGGGGAATTATGGACACAGCCCGGACCATCACTCAAATCAACCTCCCTTCCATTGACTCCATCTACATTACACACTGTCTCGGCAAGGTCACCATCATAATCAAGGATGTCTCACCCTGTCCACTCCCTGTTCTCCCCTCTCCCATCAAGCAAGAGGTACAAAAGTGTGAAAACGCCTACCTCCAGATTCAGGGACAGTTTCTTCCCTGCTGTTATCAGGCAACCGAACCATCCTATCATCAACTAGAGAGTGGTCCCGAGATACCATCTACCTCATTGCAGACCCTCGGACTATCTTTATTTGGACTTTATCTTGCACTAAACATTATTCCCTTTATCTTGTATCCTCCTGCACCCATCATCCTCCTGCTCTCCAAGGAATAAAGTCCTAGCCTGCCCAACCTCTCCCTTTAGCTCAGGCCCTCAAATCCTGGCAACATCTTCGTAAATCATCTCTGCACTCTTTAATCAGCTTGATCTACAAAACTTAGTGATTGTTTGCTCACTGAGCAATCGGCTTCTACTGATGCTGACTGGTCACGAACAGCTCTACTTATGAGGCTAATCCAGAGCAGCCAGACTGCTGCACATGCAAACCAACCTCCCTTCCACTGACTCTATCTATACTTCATGCTGCCTCAGCATAATCAACATAATCAAGGAGCAGTCTCACTGTGGTCACTCCCTTTTCTCCCCTCTCCCATCAGGCAAGAGGTACAGAAGTTTGAAAATGCTTACCTCCAAATTCAGGGACAGTTTCTTCCCAGCTGTTATCAGGCAACTGAATCGTCCTCTTTTAACTATCTTTAATCGGACTTAATCAGACTTTATCTTGGATGAATTGTTGTACCCTTTATCCTGTATCTGTGCAATGTGAACAACTTGATTGTAATTATGTATTGTCTTTTCTTTGACTGGATAGCACGCAAACAAATGCTTTTCACTGCACCTCAGTAAACGTGATAGTAATAAACAAAATTAAACTATACTAAATTAAATTAAATGATTTAATAAAGTCTATGAATTACTGTGGTAAAGTTGTTGACAGATCATTTGCATTCAATGATATAAGACTGCTCAAAAAGCATTGAGCTATCTGCTGACTGGCGGATATTGGAACTGAAGATAGACACAAAATGCTGGAGTAACTCAGCAGGACAGACAGCATTTCTGGATTGATGGAATTGGTGACATTAAGGGTCGAGACCCTTCTTCAGACGGAGCCAACTGATCCTGAATCACTGTGAAATGTTTAATAATTTAACTGGAGAGGAGGTGAAAAGAATAATTGCAATGCTATCTGAATTGATATTATGAAAAAGGTATTATTTTGGGAAGGGAAATGTTTTATCCACATTTCATTCATAATTGTTTGACGCTGATAAGTTCCGCTTTGTGAAAATAGAGAAATTGCAACCGTGTCCATCGATCAAACAAACAACTGTCCCATTGATCTTCCAAAGGATGGAGTCAACTATTCACCTCTTCATTTGGAATTTTTAGAAGAGTCTCACCTTGATGAATGGAAATTTGACTAATCATTGATCCAACAATTTAGTACACTGTGCTCAGGTTTCAAGGGATTAATAACGTCAGGGTACGGTAATTAGAATTTAACAAATTAACTAAGTTTATGATAATTGCTTACTCAATTAGGTTCAAGGAAAAATTAATGTAGCTAAACAATTTCTCAGTTCTTGCACCAAATTCCATTTCTCATCTACCTCGTTGTGTTCAAATTTAATGCTATTTTCTCGCATGGACCTATCAGTATCAATTAACTGGTAGATTTATTCATGTTTCACAAAACTATATGTAGCAAACAATAGTACATTAGATGTAACTTCACAAGTGCATTCATGTATTTTCTATCCCCTGGATTTGATTTACTACAAAACAGAATTGTATTTATATTTCACCAAATGCAGCATGAGTTTTCAGTCCCATAATGTAAATATAGAAAAATCGCACTTGTCAGGAGTAAATTCCATCTGCCATTCAATTTATCAGTGGATCAATGTTGTTCTGTAATTTAAGACTATTCTTTTCACTCTGTTTGGTTTCTGCTAACCACATGAAGCAAAACCTTACATGATAAGTGTGGTCTCATTCAAAAAAAAGCTTGAAACACAATATTCTTACATCTAGACACAAACGATCTAAAATAAAGATGTAATAATGTGTTTGATCTACTAAAACTTGTATTTCCCGGATTACGCAACAGAAGAGATTATGTATGATGTTTATATACTGAGGAAAAAGTCCACGGTTCAAGCTTTAAATTCAGTTAACAAACCCACAAAAGTTAATACACTTTAGGATATAGGTCTAAATTAATTGCAAGTTTCCAGTATTCATTGTCCACTTGCAATTCTCAAAAGTTCATAAATCATAGGAGCATAATTAGGCCATTTGGTCCATCGAGTCTTCTACTCCATTCAATTATAACTGGTCTATCTTTCCCTCTCAACCCCATTCTCCTGCCTTCTCCCAATAACCTTTGACATCCTTACCAGTTAAGAACCTGTCAATCTGCACATTAAAAATACCCAATGAATTAGCCCCCAGTCAACTGTGGCAATGAATTCCACAGATTCACCACCCACATCTGTTTTCTAAAGGCATGTCCCTTTATTCTGAGGCTTCCACTCACATAAGTGGAAACATTCTTTTCACATCCACCTTATCCAGGCCTTTCACAACTCAGTAATGCTCATACATTTGGGTGGGGAAAGGTGAACAGGAAAGGGAGAGCATGAAATCCAGCACATGAATAACAATTAAGAGGATGATAGAATCATCTTAGATGATAGAATTTTACAGCAGAGAAACAGGCCCTTTGGCCCAATAGGTCCCTGCCAACCAAGTTGGCACCAGAGCTAGTCTCATTTGTCTGCATTTAACCCATATCCCTCTACACTTTGTCTATCCTTGCACCGGTCCAAATGACTTTTAAATGTAATTACATTTAACTCTACTGATTCCACTGACAGTTTATACCACAGATCCACCATTCTCTGTAAAATGTTGCCCCTCAGATCCCTTTTAAATCTTCCCCTCTCACCTTATGTCTACGCAATCAATTTTTAGACCCAAACCCTAGGATAAAGGTTGTAACTATTCACCTTATCCAGGTCCCTCTTGATTTCATATAGCCTTATAAAGACACTACTTAACTTCCGATGCTCCAGGAAAAAGAATGATGTATGCTCTTTACATAACATGCCGATCATTCTAATTGATTTTTAGATGAGATTAGCCGGGCGTGGACCCGTTGATCCCAAACCTCTCCAGCAACCCTCCGTGCAAACCTCTCCGGCAACCCCAGTTGTGTTCAAACCTCTCCTGCGGGCCCGGCAACCCCCGTTGGGTCCAAACCTCTCCGGTGGGCCCGGCAACCCTCCCCCAACTGACGACCCGTGGACCCGTTGCCGGCCAGGGAGAGGGAGCCACTCACCCCGGCCCCGTGCGGCCAGCAACGGGAGAGCTCTCCTCACACCCCTCCCTTCATTAGCCGCCACTCCCGTAACTCGGGCGGGTTCCGCCCCCCTCCGAGTGGCAACCCTCCCCCAACTGCGCACGCGTGGATCCGGAGGCCATCTTACATAAGTATTACATCAACGGGCCCCAACTGCGTAGCCGCGGACCCGTTTGGTTCTCATTGTGACGTTGAACACGGCTGACGGGCAGGGCAAGTGGAAAAGGGATTTATTAAAGTTTAAAAAGTGATTTCTAGAGTTTAAAAAGTGAATAACTTTTAAAATATAACAACCATTTGAACCGATGGTGAGTAAGGTGGGCCTAATATTGTTGCGCTATCGTGTACTGTTTTAGCTGTATTTCGGGTAGGCACATATTTCAGGTATGCACAAACTGACAAACAAACACACAAGATGAGAGTTTTAGTAATATAATAATATAGATTTGGAGGCCTGTTTCAAGACTACAGCTGTCCCGTATAATTTTGAAGAAAATATTTAATTTTTTACATGCTATTTTTAATACAGATATTAGCCCATTGAAATGCTCTTGAAGAATAGACTGTGATAGAAAAATATGTCCTCTACTTAATATTTATATATTCTGCACACTATGATGGAGTTATCAGAACTTCCATGTTTTTGATCCTATCTTGGGAAGATTAACTTTACTGGCATTTCAGGATACTCTCCTCAAAGGAGAATAATGCATGGTGCATGCTATGAGTTTGTACAAGTGATCAACATTGCAGTGACACAAAGATACCAGTAGATAAAAAACTATAGAGGAATCCCAGAATTACTTGACCCTTCAAGCTTCTATGGCGACAGCTTTCAAATTGTTTATACTGCATACATTGAACCACAAAGGCTGATTAAACATTCTTTTTAACTCCCTCTGTGAGTCATTTGCCATCAACCTGCCATAATCACGGAATCTATTTGAACTATTGATATTAGATGGGGAGCATTTGCTACCTTTACTTTTTTTTTCAAATGAAGTTAGTTCCAAGTTGAGGCCCTCCTTGCTTTTGATGGGGAGAATGTAAAGTGTGCTGATGGAAGAAGGAAAAGATATAATAACATTTACAAAAAAGACAGAAATGCTGCCTGTCCTGTTGAGTTACTCCAGCATTTTGTTTCTTTCTTCGCTATGAATATTGATTTCTGTAACTTCAAATAACCCTTGCTTTCCCTCTCTCCGCATCCCTCCCCACCCTAGTTTTCTGACTAGTTTCACTGCCCACCTGATTAATTTTACTGTTTGTATGCCTCGTTGTCACCTTCCCCTCAGCCAACAATGAACCATTCTACATTTTCTTGATCATCCTCTGCATTGATCTGTCGTTTTTAGACTTTACCCTACCATAAATCCAGTTTCTCTCTCCCCTGACTCTCAGTCTGAAGAAGGGTCTCGACCCGAAACGTCATCCTTCTCTCCTGAGATGTTGCCTTTCCTGCTATTACTCCAGCAGTTTTTGTCTATCATTTTGTTGCTCGTTCAGAGTGTAGGGGTAACATTTATTGCCCATTCCTAACTGGCCTTAAAACAGAGCACAGAAACAAACCCTCCAGTTTACAACGCCAATTCAAGCTAATCCCATGTGCCTACACATCCCTCTATTCTCTTCCTGTTCATGTGCCTAAATACTTATTGAATGTTCTGCCTCTCTAAAAACCCTTACCTCAACACAATGGATACATTACAATATGGTGTTAAAATGGGAGAACTGTTTCTTCTGGGAGGATTGTACCATTTGGAAAACTGGAGTAACTCAATGGGTTCAGCAGGATCTCTGGAGAATACAAATAGGTAGCGTTTCGGGTCAGAACTCTTTTTAACTCTGAAAGAAGTGTTACTCCAGCACGCAGCATCTTCTATTGTACACTAGCATCTGCTGTTCCTTGTGTCTCCATTTGGAAGAACGTGTCGAATCTTAGAGACATAGAGACATGGAGTCATGCAAAATGTGTAGGAAGGAACTGCAGATGCTGGTTTAAACCAAACATAGACACAAAATGCTGGAGTTACTCAGCAGGACAGGCAGTATCTCTGGAGAGAAGGAATGGGTGACATTTAGGGTCTCAACCCGAAACATCACCCAGTCCTTCTATCCAGAAATGCTGCCTGTCCCGCTGAGTTACTCATAAAGTCATAAGGAATAGGAATAGAATCAGGCCATTCGGCACATCAAGTTTACTCCGCCATTCAATCATGGCTAATCTATCTCTCCCTCCTCAACCTCTGACATCTGTACTAATCAAGAATCTAGCTATCTCTGCCTTAGAAATATCCACTGACTTGGGCTCCACATCCTTCTGTGCCAAAGAATTCCACAGATTCACCACCGTCTGACTAAAGAAATTTCTCCTCATCTCCTTCCTAAAAGAACGTCCTTTAATTCTGAGGTTGTGGCCTCTAGTCCTAGACTCTCCCACTAGTGGAAACATCCTCTCTACATCCACTATCCAAGCCTTTCACTATTCTGTATGTTTCAATGAGCTCCCCCCTCATTCTTCTAAACTCCAGCGAGTAGAGGCCCAGTGCTGACAAACGCTCATCATAGGTTAACCTACTCATTCCTTGGATCATTCTTGTAAACCTCCTCTGGACCCTCTCCAGAGCCAGCACATCCTTCCTCAGATATAGTGACCAAAATTGCTCACAATATTCCAAATGCAGCCTTACCAATATTTTGCGTCTATCTTTGAGATATGGAGTCATACACCAGCATGGAAACAGGTCCTGCGGCCCAACTTGCCCATGCCGACCAAGATGTCCCATCAAGTGTACAGTAGGTCCTCCTGCTCGCGTTTGGCCCCTATCCCTCTAAATCTATCCTACCCATGCATGTACCTGTCCAAATGTCTTTAAATGTTGTTATGAATTTGTTCATTGTTGTTATAGATGTTGTTAAATGTTCTTTGTAATATTCTTTGTAATACTCTTTGTCGGGTACGTCGACCAATCCCTGTTCCAGACGTACACAGGCCCTATGCCCGAACTCTACCTCCGCTACATGGACGACTGTATTGGTGCTAACTTTTGTACCCATGCAGAACTCACTGACTTCATACATTTCACCACCAATTTCCATCCTGCTCCTAAATATACTTGGACCATTTCCGACCTCCCTACCATTTCTGGATCTCACCATCTCCATCACAGGAGACAGACTAATGACTGACATCTACTACAAACCTACTGACTCCCACAGCTATCTGTAATACACTTCTTCCCACCCTGTCTCCTGCAACAGTCTATCCCCTACTCCCAATTCCTCTGTCTATGCCGCATCTGCGCCCAGGATGAGGTGTTCCACACTAGGGCATCAGAGATGTCCACATTTTTCAGGAAACGGGGCTTCCCTTGTTCCATTATAGATGAGGCTCTCACATGGGCCTCCTCTATATCCCGCAGCTCCGCTTTTGCTCCCCCTCCTCCCACATTCGTAACAATGATAGAATCCCCCTTGTCCTCACCTTCCACCCCATCAGCCAGCGTATCCAACAAATCATCCTCCAACATTTCTGTCACCTCCAACGGGATCCCACTACTGGCCACATCTTCCCATCTCCTCCTCTTTCTGCGATCCGCAGAGACCGTTCCCTCTGTAACTCCTTGGTCCACTCGTCCCTTCCTACCCAAACCACCCTCTCCCCAGGCACTTTCCCCTGCAACCACAGGAGATGCAACACCTGTACCTTTACCTCCCTCCTCGACTCCATCCAAGGACCCAAACAGTCTTTCCAGGTAAGACGGAGGTTCACCTGCACCTCCTCCAACCTCATCTATTGTATCCGCTGTTCCAGATGTCAACTTTTTTACATCGGCGAGACCAAACGCAGGCGATCGTTTCGCTCAACACCTTCGCTCAGTCCGCCTTAACCAACCTGATCTCCAGGTGGCTGAGCACTTCAACTTCCTCTCCCACGCTGACCTTTCTGTCATGGGCCTCCTCCAGTGCCATAGTGAGGCCCACTGGAAATTGGAGGAACAGCACCTCATATTTCGCTTGGGCAGCTTGCAGCCCAGTGGTATGAACATTGACTTCTCTAACTTTAGATAGTTCCTCTGTCTTCCCCTTCTGACTTCTCTAACTTTAGATCCTTCCCCTTCCCCTTCCCCTTCCCCTTCCCCTTCCCCTTCCCCTTCCCCTTCCCCTTCCCCTTCCCCTTCCCCTTCCCCTTCCCCTTCCCCTTCCCCTTCCCCTTCCCCTTCCCCTTCCTCTTCCATCTTCCTGTCTCCACCTATATCCTTACTTTGTCCCGCCCCCCTGACATCAGTCTAAAGGGTCTCGACCCGAAACGTCACCCATTCCCTCTCTCCTCGATGCTGCCTGACCTGCTGAGTTACTCCCGCATTTGGTGATACCTTCGTAATATTCTTACACTCTTGTATGATTGTGCTTGTAATTTTCACTGAAATGTATGGGAAAAAAAAAGGGATTTGACTGTACCTGTGTTCATGACAATAAGGAACCATTGAACACACCTGGTGGGCGCTTGCCAGGGTTGTCACGTCACAGACTGCGCCTGCGCCGGGGCCCGGGCCGGTTGTGGGAGGGACGGCGACTGAGTGCGCATGCGCGAGGAGGCCGCGGGTTGACCCGAGGCCTGGGCTGCGACAACGGACCAGATCCGTCGGCGGCCGCTCTGCCCTGGTCGGCATGAGTTGCGCGGCTGTCGCCAACCTGACGGATGAGATCTGTCTGAAGAGAGGCGTTGCAGGTACTCGGAAGTGTTGGGTTAGAGAGGGGAGGGGAGGGGAGGGGAGGGGAGGGGAGGGGAGGGGAGGGGAGATGAGATGAGATGAGATGAGATGAGATGAGATGAGATGAGATGAGATGAGATGAGATGAGATGAGATGAGATGAGATGAGATGAGATGAGATGAGGGGAGATGAGATGAGATGAGGGGAGATCCCCTGCCAGGGTGCTGGGCACCCGGCGTGGAGGTGAATGTGTATGTCCTCTTGTCAGTGGGGCAGACGGAGAGGCACATAACGGGGAACCATGATGGATGCCGCTGTAAAGGCCACCGTGCGAGCAGAGCCTTGGGATACCTGCAGACAGAGGGGTGGGATGCCCGTAGACAGATGGGTGGGATGCCCGTAGACAGATGGGTGGGATGCCTGTAGACAGATGGGTGGGATGCCTGTAGACAGATGGGTGGGATGCCCGTGGACAGATGGGTGGGATGCCCGTGGACAGATGGGTGGGATGCCCGTAGACAGATGGGTGGGATGCCTGTAGACAGATGGGTGGGATGCCCGTGGACAGATGGGTGGGATGCCCGTGGACAGATGGGTGGGATGCCCGTGGACAGATGGGTGGGATGCCCGTAGACAGATGGGTGGGATGCCCGTAGACAGATGGGTGGGATGCCTGTAGACAGATGGGTGGGATGCCTGTAGACAGATGGGTGGGATGCCTGTAGACAGATGGGTGGGATGCCCGTGGACAGATGGGTGGGATGCCCGTGGACAGATGGGTGGGATGCCTGTGGACAGATGGGTGGGATGCCTGTAGACAGATGGGTGGGATGCCTGTAGACAGGTGGGTGGGATGCCCGTAGACAGATGGGTGGGATGCCTGTGGACAGATGGGTGGGATGCCTGTGGACAGATGGGTGGGATGCCTGTAGACGGATGGGTGGGATTTCTGTGGACGGATGGGTGGGATGCCTGTGGACAGATGGGTGGGATGCCTGTCGACAGATGGGTGGGATGCCTGTAGACAGATGGGTGGGATGCCTGTAGACAGATGGGTGGGATGCCTGTGGACAGATGGGTGGGATGCCTCTGGACGGGACCTGGGCATGTGAACAAGGGCATGGTGCACCCTGAGCTCGAATTTAGTTTATTGTCACTTGTACTGAGGTACAGTGAAAAGCTTTTGTTGCATGCTAACCAATCAGTGGACTGGTTTACAATTTCTGTTGTGCCATTGCAAGTAAGAATTTCATTGTTCTATCTGGGACATGACAATAAAACTCTCTTGACTCATGAAAGGTAATACATGATTACAATCGAGCCATCCACAGTGGACAGATACATGTTAAGGGGAATAACATTCAGTGCAAGATAAAGCCAATAAAGTCCGAGCAAAGATAGTCTGAGGATCTAAAATGAGGTAAATAGTGGGTAGACACAAAATGCTGGAGTAACTCAGCGGGTCATGCAGCATTTCGGGACAGAAAGAATGGGTGACGTTTCAGATCAAGACCCTTCTTCAGACTGATGTCAGGGGAGGGGGCGGGATAAAGATAGAATGCAGTCGGAGACAGACTAGTGGGAGAACTGGGAAGGGGGAGAGGATAGAGAAGGAAAGCAAGGACTATCTGAAGTTAGAGAAGTCAATATTCATATCGCTGGGGTAAACTACCCAAGCGAAATATGGTGTAGATAGTAGTTCAGGACTGCTCTCTAGTTACTCCAGCACTTTGTCCTTTTGGGAAAAGCATCAGAATTTGTTTTGGAATATTTGCAAATGTTTCTGTTATGTCAAACGTAAGAGCGCCTCTCCCCTTTCTGCATCTCTTTATCTCTATCTTTGGTGACAAACTATCCGGTGACATTTAATATAAACCTATTGACTCCCATCGTGTCGCTTTCTGCTGCGTTTCAGTTCATGAAATTAGACTTTCCACTCCAAGACCTCTCCTGCAGTTGATGGACCCCTTGCTTGTATTTCCGTCACTTTTGCTCCCTGCCTTCCCCAAGGTGTAACAGAGGTGAAGCATCACCAATGGTCAACCAAATTTCTGTTAAAACCAGTAGTGCATTGTATCAGGTTTAACATAAGGCACTATCAATGGGTTTATCTATTTATATAATTACATGGAGACAAAACTGGAGGAGTAGGTTTTCTTTTCAAAGCACTTTGCTACCAATGAAGTACTGATGTATCGTCATTGTTATAGGGCAGATTATCTGCTGGTTAATTGCTGGTGATTGTCCAGTGGTAATTTGAGTTTTTATGATGCATTCAGACCATGAGCTAGCACATTGTGGTATCCATGAATCCATTGAAGAAGTTAGGATAACCATAACTCCTTTATTTCAAATATTAAAACTTGTGTAGACTTGATGTAACTGGATATAATTCTTTTGCTGGAGCAATACATGCCACAGCAGCTTCACATATCTCTTCGACTGACCACAAGAATATATGTGTGATGAGAAGCAAACCACTTAGTCCTTCGAGCTTTGTCTGCTGTTCATGAGGATCCAAGTTCTACCAATAACTCTTAGTTCTCTTAATATCCATAAATCTATTGTTCTCTGTACAGCACAAATACAATGACTAAGCTACCACAGCCTTGTGGGTTGAAAACTCCAAAGGTTTATCAAACTGAATAAAGGCATTTCTTCTTCCCTCAGTCTTTAATATTGTTTATTCCAAAAAAAAGGGCAAAGTGTTGGTGCAACTCAGTGGGTCAGGCAGACCTGACAACTCAGTGGGTCAGTCAGCATCTCTGGAGAACGTGGATAGATGACGTTCCAAGCACAAAATAACACCTATCCATGTTCTCCAGAGATGCTGCGTACCCTCTAAGTTACTCAAGTACTGTGTGTATTTTTTTTGTTGCTAACCAGCATCTGCAGTTCCTTTTGACTCTATTGTTTATTCTGATGATAACTATTTTTCTCCTTCGATGGCAAGTATGAACTGTATTTGGTTAGGAGACCTAAAGTTTACATGCTACTCCAAGATGTATCCTACTAATAATGCCTTCTAAAATTACAATAAGATGTCTTATTCCTAAATTCCAATTCAATTGTAATAACGACTAATGTACCATGTCCCTCTTAATCACTTGCTGCACCTACATTTTGGCTTTGGGTGGCTTATATGCAACCACACCTGGGTTCATTTGAACATCACTACAAAATCTCTTTACATTTAACAAAACTCCACTTTTGTGTTATGTGCAACAAAGTGGTAACTTCTCATTTTTCCACGCTATTCCATCAATTACGTTCTCGTCTACTCCCTCGGTTTATCCACATTCCCTTGAAATCTTCTTATATTCTTTGGTGTACACTTAATCCTACCTGGAATTTACAGCAGCAAATTTAGCATACAACACTCAGTCGTTTAAGCCAATGAATGGCATAATGTAGACTGCAAAACTGGAGACCAAGCGTAGATTCCTTCTGGTACTCCACGAGCCACAACCTGCTCACCTGAGAATTATTTATTTAATCCTACTCTTTGTTATCTCTAGGAAAACCAATTTTCAGTATATTACCTCCAATTCTGCCCTAACATTGTGCATCCTCATAAACCACCTGGAAATCCTGGTGTACCACATTTGTTTCCTCCTTATTTATTCCATCCGTCAAATCTGCAAAGCATATGAGTTGATTAATCAAAACATTGTTTTCCTTTCAGAAATCCTCAATTCCAATATTCTTCATAAGATTTTCTGTTATTATATCTTTTATTAAGGATTCCAACATTTTCCCTAAATTGATGCTAGCCCAAAAGATAGTTTCCTATTTTTTCTGTGCTTCCCTTGTTAAAATTATGCAATAATAACTGGTATCTTGCAATCCGCAAGCACTATTCCAGAGAGCCAAGAGGGCTAGAGCATTTTGGTAGATAACCAGAGCATTCACTATTTCAAAAGCCGCTTTTCTCAAGGCTCTGTAATGTATCTGTCAGCCCTCAAATTTGCCAACATGATGAGTACCATTATTTCCTTTTTCCTCATTTTCATAAGTGTCTTTGTTCTCTAATGCATTGGGCAGGTTTTGCAGTTTTCTTCTTTGAAGGTAGACAAAATGAAGTTGTTTAATTTATTTATCATTTCCCATTATAAATTCTTCCCCCACTCTTTTTATAAGGGGCCCAATTAGTCATTTTCTTTTGTTTGTAACGATAAACTCTCTTACCAATGAGTTTTTAATTTTTCTTGCCGATCTAATCTCGTATTCTATTCTAACATAGTTAATGTTTTTCCAAAGTGATTCCAATCTTCAAGTGCACTGCTGTTGTTGATAATGTTATGAGCATCTTTCTTGCATTTAACACAATTTTTAACTTCTCTTCAGTCATAAATAAATTTCTTCTGTTGAGTTTGTGGCACCTCAAAGGATTAAAAAAAACTTGTGCAGTTTAAAAAAAAATTCTAACCATTGTGTGTCCAACATATCTCAATGAATTCTCCCTGTCAACCACAGCTCTCGCGCTTTAATTATTTTCTTTATAGAGATTTGTGATTTTTTTGTTCTGCATTGAACTATATCAATTGCAGCTCAATGGTAGATTCTATCATATTTATGTTCACTTTTTTCCAAAGATTCATTGGCAAAATGATACTAACTTTCTCATTATACCAAACGTTCCAAAATAGCCTCTTGCTTAGTTTGTTGCTCGGTATTGATCTAGAAAAGCACCTCATCTACATTCCATGAATTTGTCCTCCACCTTATTACAGTAAATTTGATTCATACAGTTGATAAGTGGGTTAAATTCTCCCATGATTACTGTATTACCTCATTGCACTCATTTCTAATTTCCTGCTTCATGACGCACCCAATGTTAGGACGACTATATAGTGGTCAAAAGATAAATTGCCAGTGTTTCCTGGCAAAAGTGTTTGCCAATGTTGCTGTTGCTTGGTTCAATCCAAATTAATGTTAATTGCGTGTTAATGCTCTGTCAAGCCAATTTCATTTTGCACCACTGTGCAATTTCATTTTGCACCACAATTGCTATTCCATCCCCTGTTTGAGACTCATTTTCCTTATCCTTCTGAAATGTTAAATGCCTTGAATATTCAGTTTTTACGATTTGGTCACCCTGAAGCCATGTTTTCTACACAGCAATGAGATTATACCTGTTTCCTTCTCATCGTCATTGAGTTATGTACTTTTTTCCCAACCATAAGTCTCGTAAACCATAGGTACAATCCTACCCATAACCCAACTTCAGCACCAAACAACTATGGACATTGTTTAATGGTCGCACTACGTATTTTGGCTTGCATGAGCCAAACTTTGGTCTGGGTTCCTCGTATAACTGATTTTTTTTTGTATTGTTTATCGTATATTTGTTGTGTTAATATGCCTGTAAGGGCTGCAGCAGGTAGGAATTTCATTGTTCTGTTTCTGATGCTTGTGATTAAACTGTCTTGAAATGTTGAGTAACTAGCAGAGATTTTTCCATGTTCAGTTATAAGGAACAGTTAAAAGGTATTCTTAGTCAGTGTACAGTACCTCGAAAGGTATCAATGGACATTGATCTTGACGCTGGAAATGAGGTGGGTGTTAAATGGGGTGTTAAATAAAATGGGGTGTTAAATAAAAGTAAAAATTCTAAATTTGAAACAATACTTATTTAGTGCCCCTTACTGCACGTGCACTCAAAGAGAACAGATTTTTCTAACTTGATTGAGATGGATGTGGTGGAAAAGCTCTGATTAATGAACCTTCAGCTTCATTCAGTCTGCATAAGCTAAATATTTTTTTTAAATGTTGGCACAGTGATAATGAAATGTTTTGCTCTTATTCAATTTGGACATTGCATTGAAAGATTATTCTTATATTCCCTGTTTTTTCAGTAAGAAGACAAGCTTGTTTATATGCACTTTTAGAATTATATTTCTACATTTCCCAATTTACTGTTAATTCTACACTACATGCAGTGTTCCTTGGATTCTATTGTTCACTCACACTTCTTTGATACTACTACAACTGATCTTACTCAATTCATAAACTGCATCAGCGTTGAAATTAATCTATCTGGCTAATTATTTGAGCTGAAATGGATTTTTTCCATATTTGCTTTCATTTTCCACCAAGCTTCCTTATTCTCAATTTTGCATTTTCTAATCAAACCTTTTCCTTGTTGATCTTTGTTTGTAATGCCTGTGAATGAAAATGCACTCTGTAAAGCTTTTTGAGGCAGATTCTACAGTAAAAACATTGACGTTTCAGTGGGGACCTTTTAGTTTGTTAATGATATTGAAAGGTCAGCAGATCAGAAGGTCATTCAGTGAACAACTGTAAACAGGAACAGAAGAGTGGGGTTTTTAAAAGTCAGCAACCACTTAATGCCAGCAGATAAGTTTTGCAGCTGAATGCAGTTAGCATGCATTTAGCTTCCTGGTGGGTGTATAAAAAGGAAGACAGACACCAGTGAATCGGTAGAGCGGCTGATGATGGGATAAGTGTGGCCTGAGTTTTTCCTTTCATAAATCTTCTTTGTCTAGTGCAATAGGGCAGTGGAATGCTCCTCCTGTAGGATGTGGACAGTTAGGGAGGCTTCCAGTGTCCCTGAGCACTACACCACTTGTGTGAGGTGTGTCCAGCTGCAGCTCCTTACAAACTGCAGGTACTGGAGCAATACTTGGATTACATCCGGAGGCAACGGATTTTATAGATAGGAGTTACAGTGATGTGGTCATGCCCAGGGTATGGGCAGAAGGTGGATGGATGACCACCAGGAAAGGGAGCAGGCAGATTGTGCAGTAGTCCTGCTCTATCTCTCCAAATACTTGTGTATTTTCATATCCAAATGGATAATATTAGGGAGGACTAGACAAAGTGGACCCGTTGGGCCCAAACCTCTCCTGCATTGGTGCAGCATCCTGTTCCCCCCCCTTCCCTCTCTCCTCAACCCCCCCTCCCCTCCCCTCTCCCTACTCCCCCACTCCCCCCTCCCTCCTCCCCTCCCCCTCCCCCTCTCCTTTTAAACTAAAATGTGAATAACTTAAAAAATATAACACCAATTTCAATAAAACTACTCGCATTATCACTAAAGTGACAATGGTGAGTAGGGTGGGCCTAAAATTGTTGCGCTATCGTGTACCGTTTTGGCTGAAGTTCAGTCACGAACAAGATAACAAACGAGATTTTTAGTAGATAGATGACTGGTCAGGTCTGGCTCCAAGGCACAGCAAGAAAAGGTGAAGACAAACAGAGCCAAAGTGATAGGAGACCCATTAGTTAGAGGGACAGGCAGGAGAGTCTGCGCAGTAATCAGGACTCCAGGATTCAGGATAACTCAGAGCAGCTCCTAAACATTCTCAAAGGAGAGGGCGCACGGCCAGAAGATGTGCATATTGGTACAAATTATATGGTTAGGAAAAGGGAAAGGAAAAGGCTAAGTCTGAAAGTCCTGCCCGGAAACATCACCTGTCCATATTCTCCAGAGATGCAGCCTGACCCGCTGAGGTACTCCAGCACTGTCTTTTTTTACCTAACATCTGTGGTAGGTAAACTACTGGAGAGGAATCTGAGCTTTAGGGAGAGGTCGGACAGCTAGGACTCTATTCCTTGGAGTGCAGGAAGCTGAGGGATGATCTTGGAGAGATATATAAAATCACGAGGGGAATAGATGAGGCAAATGCACAGATGGGGCGAGTGGATTAGCTTCGATGGGGCATCTTGGTTGTCATGGTCAATTTGGGCTGAAAGACCTGTTTCCATGGCGTGTAACTAATGGATGGGGTTTGTTGCAGAACTTTGTTTCATGGTTAACTGAATTAAACTTTTAGATTGTTTGCTGCATATTACTGCTCCAATTTTCTGACAGCAGAGATGAATATTGTGCACTTTCTTGATGTTGGAAAAGCACCAGACAGTCCAAGCTGAATTGCACCCAGAAGGGTCTTGTCCAATTTCCCAATGCATAGGGCTTCTGGCAGAAATGCAACAAACACAAAATGACTTTCATATGTAATTTGCATCTAGAAAGTTGATATAGCTGCCATTTAAGTATATTTTAACATTCTTTCTTGCCACCCCTTTTCTCCTGCATCTCGGACCTTCTCATCTGTCCACATCAATTTTAATTGTGAATAGATTATGTAGATTTGGATTATTCTTTATAATAGACAAGGCTGAAGGGAGATTTAAGTGAGGTAGATAAAATTATGAGGGGATAGAATAAATAGGAGACCAATTTTTAGATAAGTGCTTTGTACTTGCTACGTCTGCCTCAAAAATAAACAATTCAGATTGTATTGAGGACTTCTTCCTTCAACTTTCAGAATTAGTACACTGATTGCTATTTGCAGCATGTTCAGGAAAGAAAAGGAAAATATGGTTCACAAATTGAGATAATATACTAAGAGAGATGCTGCCTGACACGATGAGTTACTCCAGCACTACGTGTCGTTTTTTAATTGTATTGAACTGATAGCACTTGTTTTTATTGTAATGGAGCAACAGATAAATTGTTCGACTGCAATCGAATGTAGATTCCATTCAACAGAAATACATTTGTATAATGAAGCTCGGAGAGATATTTGTTTAATCTGACATCCTATTTGGTAAATGCTTTGTTAATTGTCATTTTTATTTTTCGAAAGACTGATGTATATATATTATACAAAAACCACACTGAATCTTCAAATGGATAATTGACGTGGCCTCTTCAAAAACTGATCTGACAATCCTATTGTCCAATTTCATTTGTGCATTGTTCCTGCTTATTGCACCTACCACTGTTTGTTGCTTAGGCCTTTGGCTCTATTGTCTGTAAACAATAACCTCTAATCTGTCACTATCTTTGGACTTTTAACTGATTTCTTTATTACCTTTCATGTCCAATAGCACAAGATGCAAACTCAACTCTGCCGAACTACCTGGATTGGAAACTATCAATTGGTGCAAGGGTGAATATGGATTATTATCTTTGGAAAAGGGAAGACTTCATTGAGATGTATAAACTTATGAGAAGCTTAGTGTAAGAGGCAGTTCCAGGAGTGGAAAACAGTCATTGGTTTATAATAACTATGAAGAATATTAAAAAGATGGGGATTTTTTCAAATAGAGTGTGTGGGGTTTAGGACTTGATGTTAAAAAGGGTGTTAGAGGCAGAAACTCTTGCTACTCTTAACAAAGTGTTGAATGTACACTTAGTCACGCTCCTCAAGGAGACACAATAAGGCTTCAGCTTGAGTAGTTCTTTCAACAGGCATAGACATATTTGGTGGAAGGTCTGTATTTTGAGTTGTAAAGTATCTGACTCTTTTCCATGATTTTGACCGGTACGGTGGCACAGCGGTAGAGTTGCTACCTTACAGCTCTTACAACACCGGAGACCTCAACTACGGGTGCTGTCTTTACGGAGTTTGTACGTTCTCCCTGTGACCGCACGGGTTTTCTCCGAGATCTTCGGTTTCCTCCCACACTCCAAAGACGTACAGATTTGCATGTTAATTGGCTTGGTGTAAATGTAAAATGGTTCCTAGTGGTCCTACAGGGATCGCTGGTTGGCGCAGACCCGGTGGCCGAAGGCCTGTTTCCATGCTGTATCTCTAAAACCATACTTCCTCAGAAGTTTGAGATTCCGCATGTCACTGAATGCTCTATTAAACTTCTACAGGTGTACAGTAGAGAGCATAATAATGATGCATCACAACCTGATTCAGTAACCTGAACACACAAGAGCAAAAGAGGCTTTAGTAAGTGGTGGATATTGCCCTGTCCATCAAAGGTTTTGATCTCCTCACCATTGAAGGGATCTACAGGAAGCACTCACCGCCTCAAAGGCATCTACCATCATCAAAGGCTCATACGTTTGATATATGAGCTAGTTAAACTACCTTTTGACCTCTCTCTCATCTCGCTGCTACCATTGGGAAGAAGCTAAAGGAGCTTAAACTACACCTTCCAGGTTCAAGAACAGCTTCTTCCTATCAACTTGTTATATAACACATTAGCGAGGACACATTTGGATTATTGTGTTCAGTTTTGATCACACTACTATAGGAAGAATATCATTAAGCTGGAAAGAGTGAAGATTTCTGAGGATGATGCAAGGACTTGAGGGCTTAAGCTACAGGTAGAGGTTGAGCAGGGTAGGACTTTATTCCTCAGAGAGCAGGAGGCTGAGAGATTATTTTACAGAAGGTAAAATAATAATATATAATCATGAGGTGGATAGGGTGAATGTGCTGAGTAGGGGATTCAAGAACCAGAGGACATGGGTGGGAGGGGACAGATTTAATAGGAACCTGAGGGGCAAGGCTTCACATTGAGGGTAGTGGGTATGTGGAGCAAGGTGCTAGAAGAGGTAGTCAAGGCAGGTACTATAAACCAAATTTTAAATATTTTTGGGTAGGTGCATGGATAGGAAAGGTTTAGAGGGATATATGGGCCAAACACAGGCAGGTGGGTCTCGCATAGATGGGCCATCTTGGTTGGCATGAACAAGTTTGGCCAAAAGGCCTGTTTCCGTGCTTATTAACTCTGACTAACCATCAGGCTCTTAAACCATACTGCACAACCCTAACTACACCCTACCACAGCAACTATGTACTATTGCCTTTGTTTAGTTTGCACTACGTACTTTGGTTTGCACTAATGTGGTATGATCTGGTCACCTAGTATAATGGATAATTTATTGTATTTTTGATTATTATATATTTATTTGATGTGTTATTGCGTTAATATGCCTGTAATGCTGCAGCAAATACGAATTTAATTGTTCATGGTACACATGACAATTAAACACACTTGACACAAAAACATCCCAGGATTATTATCAAAAGAAAAAAATATCTGCAAGAGACCTTTCAGTGCAGGTGTCCAAGTTCGAGATTCCAAAGAAAATCTTAAAGGAGGAGAATGCAAGAAAGAGTAGTGGATAATTGAGGATGGAATTTTGGCGGTTAGGTTGAAGGATGCTAAAATCACATCTGGCAATGGTGGAGCATTTAACATCAGGGCCACACAGGCTAGACATAAATAACTTAGAAATCCTATGGGCCCATACTTGACGCTTGTCCTAATTCAAATTAGTCACAAGGATGTTTTAAGTTCTTAAAATTCAGCCTAATCACACATTATAAATGTCCTGTTTCATGGTGCTATTAAAAACTACTGCTGGTTAGCATTTATTGAAGAATGCAGCAGATTATAAAGGTTTGTATTATTTGAGAACATTTATGATGTGTCAGCCAATTTTGATACAGGATTTTTAGTACAGTAACAGAGTTTATTTACGGCTTTCCTTATTTGTAGGGTTGGGGTTCAATATTATTGGAGGAACTGATTACCAGCCCAATTGTAAGGACGGTGCAATCTATGTGAGCAAAATAAAAGATGATGGACCAGCAGCTCTTGATGGACGGTTAAAGGAGCAAGACCAAATCTTAGCAGTAAGACATCTAAGTTGTTTACTTTGAATACTGAGTATGAAATTAATTTTGGACATGTCAGATTCTCCAGCATTAGCATGTTGTCAAATCCTCTCCTTGGAGCTATTCTGGCAAATCTCCCTGGTATCTTCACATGTTTCTTGATGTATTGTAACCAGAGCACATTGCAACATTCTTGTCATGGTTTGGCATTCACAATACCTCTATTTCCAAAGCCCAAGATTCCACATGCTTTGCTAATACTTTTAAAATATGTACCGCCAACTTCAAATGTTTATACATTTGAGGCACTGGATCCTTTTGACCTTGCACACTCTTTAGAACTATGACATTTTCCGTTATAACCTGGCATCATGTCAGCCCAAATGCATCAACTCGTACTTCCTTGTATTCTATTTTCCATTTATATGTCCATTTTATTGGTTTATGCCCTCTTGCACTTATTCTTTCCCACACCTCAGTTAGCAAATGTTGATATTTTTGTTCTAACCATCTCATGTATGTGTATCAGAAAAGGATTATTCATGTTCATAAGTCATTCGAGCATAATTAGGCCATTTGGCCCATCAAGTCTACTCTGCCATTCAATCATGGCTGATCTACCTTTCTCACTTAACTCCATTCTCCTGCCTTCTTCCCATAACCTTTAACCCCCTTACAAATCAAGAACCTGTCAATCCCCGCTGTAAAAATACCCGATGTCGGCCTCCACAGCGTCTGTGGCAATGAATTCCACAGATTCACCATCCTCTGACTAAAGAAATTCCTCCTCATCTCCTTTCTAAAGTTATGCCTTTTTATTCTGAGGCTGTGCCCTGTGGTTCTAGACTCTCCGACTAGTTGAAACATTCTCTCCTCATCCACTCTATCCAGGCCTTTTACTATTCGGTAAGTTTTATCCTTCTAAACTCCAGTGAGTACAGGCACAGAGCCGTAAAACGCTCTTGTCCTGCAATCAGCAATGGGAATACCGCTGTCTACCATCCTCCACTTTGGAACAAAAGTTACCATTAAAAAAAGTGGAATCTGTAAAGCCTTTTTAAAATCCAAACAGTCACTGATGTTTCTATTCCATTAGGCTGTTTTGATAATCACCTTTTTAGGCTGTACGATGCTTCGACTTGCGATATTTCGACTTTACGATGGTGCAAACGTTGGGCAAAGGCAGCGAGCTGCAGCTCGCTTCCGGCCAAATGATCAGGTGTATTAAATGCATTTCGACTTACGATATTTTCGGTGCCCTCTGAGGATGTTACATTTGCCACTTTCACATTATCTAGTACCACCTTCTTATCAAGGGAAATTGCAACATTTTGAAGAGCAGAATTCGAATCCCCCCATATACAGTGCATTCAGAAAGTATTCGGACCCGTTCATTTTTTCCACATTTTGTTGCGTTACAGCCTTATTTTAAAATGGATTAAATTCATTTTTTTATCATCAATCTACACACAATGCCCCAGAATGAAGAAGCGAAAACAAGTGTTTAGAAATTTTTGCAAAGTAATTCAAAATAAATAACTGAAATATCACATTTACATAAGTACTTTACCCTTTACTCAGTACTTATGTAAATGTGATATTTCAGTTATTTCTTTTTAATTACTTTGCAAAAATTTCTAAATGCCTGTTTTCGCTTTTTTATTATGGGGTATTGTGTAAATAAGGCTGTAACGTAACAAAATGTGGAAAAGGTGAAGGGGTCTGAATACTTTCTGAATGCACTGTAGAGTTTAAATCCAGTTAATAATCTGGAATTTGATGAAAAGCACCAACTAGTCTTGGTAATGATTTGTTTCTCGATAGCTTGTGGGCTAAATCACATTGGCTGTACCTTAGTAAACATCAACATCTTCATTAAGTGTGCTCGTCTTTCCTTATGGCTTGGAGCATATATAATTTTAAATTCCGCTCTGCATCTCACTCCTCACTTCTAACCTGCGTGCCATTAGAAGATTTTTGTATTTTCTCATACATTAACTGTTGATCTATTCTTTCTATTCTCTCTTTGCCAGTCTTATTTTCCTCTTCACTCCCCTCCAACATTTCCATTTGGTCTTTGGAGAATTCACCTCGAATACATTGAACACCCACTTAATCTGTTTCTTGGATTCTCTATTTCCCTTGTCATCCAAAGAGCCCTGGATTTGCCCCTTCAACATTTCTTCTAGTGTGAATATACAAGCCTCACATCAGAAGTAAGGGATCTGCAAGCATGTATTATGAAGGGTGGGATAACAGGACATTTCAAAAAAATCCGCAGGGTTAAACCAAGCAACATGGATTTATGAAAGGGAAATAGTATTTGCCAAGCCCTACTAGAGTCTTTTGAGAGTATAACGACAATGACAATCATTTGGATGATGGAACCATGTGTAATATTTCTAAATTTATCTGTGACATTAATCTGGATGAAATCACGTTATGCGTAGGACAGAAAGAAGCTTAGTGGGCAAATGCATGGAATGCAGTGAAGTTTCAAAGTTATCCACGTCAGTGGCGCAAACAGGAAGGCAGTATACACCGATCAGCCAAAACATTATACCGTACCGTGGCGGCACGGTAGCGCAGCGGTAGAGTTGCTGCTTTACAGCGAATGTAGTGCCGGAGACTCAGGTTCGATCCTGACTACGGGTGCTGCACTGTAAGGAGTTTGTACGTTCTCCCCGTGACCTGCGTGGGTTTTCTCCGAGATCTTCGGTTTCCTCCCACACTCCAAAGACGTACAGGTATGTAGGTTAATTGGCTGGGTAAATGTAAGAAATTGTCCCTAGTGGGTGTAGGATAGTGTTAATGTGCGGGGATCGCTGGGCGGCACGGACTTGGAGGGCCGAGGGGGCCTGTTTCCGGCTGTATATATATGATGATATGATATGATATGATTATGACCTGATGACCCAAAACATTATGACCACCTGCCTAAAGTGCTGTTGGTCCTCCGTGTGCAGCCCCATACGCAGCAGGGTGTGATGCACTGTGTATTGTAACACATTCCTCCCGTGACCACCATTAAAATTTTCTGTGACATGTGCCACAGTAGACCTTCTGTCAGTTCGGAACAGACGGGATAGCCTTCGTTGCCCTCGCGCATCAATGAGCCTTGGGCGCCCAACACCCTGTCACCGGTTTGTGGTTTGTCCCTCCCCGGAACACTGTCGGTAGGTACTCACCACTGCTGACCGGGAGCACCCCACAAGCCTTGCCTTTACAGAGATGCTCTGACCAAGTCGTCTGGCCGTAACAATTTGGCCCTTGTCAAAGTCGCTCAGGTCTTTACTCCTGCCCATTTCTCCTGCATCCACTACGTCAACTTCAAGAACTGACTGTTCTCTTGCTGCTGAATATATCCCACCCCTTGACAGGTGCCTTGTAATAAGATTATCAATGTTATTCACTTCACCTGTCAGTGGTCATAATATTTTGGCTGACCGGTGTATTTAAATAATGTTAGATTGGGAAGATTTGGTATAGAACAGAATCTAGTTTCCTCGTGTACATTATTCACTGGAAGCAAATGTGCGGGTGAAACAAACCAATAAGGAGGCAAATGATATGTTGGAATTCATGGTGAGAGGTTTTGAGTCCAGAAACAAAGGTGTCCTGCAACTGTGCATGACCATGGTAAGGGTGTCAGAGGTTATGGGGAGAAGGCAGGAGAATGGGGTTGAGAAGGAGAGATAGATCAACCATTATTGAATGGCGGAGTTGACTTGATGGGCTGAATGGCCTAAATATGCTCCTAACACTTATGAAGATCGCACTTTGAGGAGTACGTTATTGCTATTATTTTGAAGTAGGGATACTTGCTATAGAGGAATTCCAGCAACAATTCACCGCACTAATTCCTGTGATGGGGGACTATAAAAATGTTTTGACTCAGCCTGTATTCACTAGAGTTTGGAGGAATTATTAAAACATATAAAACTCAAGACAGGACTGGAGAAACTAGATACAGAGATGCTGTTTTACTTTGCTGGAGGGTGACAGAGGGGAGGGTAGTATTGACAGCCAGTGGGCCCAGGGTACATGGCAATAACTTAGGACTGGGATGAAGAGAAATTTCTCAATTCAATTCAAAGAGAGATGAAGCTCTGGAATCCTTCACCATGTTACTAAAGGTATAAATCATCAATGTGGAGAGAGTGGTAATATGGTGTTGACCATAGTTCAACCCTGATTGTGTTCAATGACGGTGCAGCTACGTAGGTTTGAATGCCCTATTTGTATCCTATTTTCCCACGTCAGCCCTCTTCCAATTTAGATGTTGTACTTTAAATGCTTTCTTGCCCTTCTCTGTTAATTTTTTTAACCTTACAATGACCATTCTTCAGGTGTTTATCCATTAGCATTTAGTCTACTGTATTCCCATCACCAGATTCAGTAGTGCTGCTTACACAGTTAAACTTGCAACATACTGGTTAAAAAAAAATCCTGAAAATATTTCAGAAAGTCACCCCCTTTGTGTACCTTTTAATCTTATCCCATTTGATATTTGGTGAATTACCACCTTACTGTACTTGCACATCTCTTTAATTTCCCAGCGAAATTGGTTAGTTGTCTTAACCCTTTTATCACATCACTGCTTAGATTATATAAAATATGTTCTTCATTGGTAACATCTAAAACTAAATTTTCTTTCACCAATTAGATCAATGGGCGAAAGCTTGATAATGTTACGCATCAGGAAGCAGTGGAAATATTTAGAAATTCCGGCAATGTGGTGACACTATTGGTTTTAAAAAAGGTAAAGTTTGTAAGTTTGTTATTTAGTCATCTCTTTTCCAATTTTATCAAAGTCACCGGTGCTTAATTTTAACAGGAAGCCTGAGCGCTTCTTTGTTGAGGTTTGTAAAGGTGAGGATATTGCTTTGAAGTTTCCACCTCCAAACAGCAATTTGTCTAAAGTAATGTTGTGCGAAAAAGACTCGCTTAGCTATTTAGTCAGTCTTCGCTCGGTGGTGGTACTCGTGCTTCTGAGTCAGAAGTTCATAGGTTCAAATCACACTCCAGAAGACATTTAAATACTTTAATCTGGATTGATACCAGTGTGGGACAGATTAAGGTGTGAAACGGAAATAACTATACTTGGCAGATCAGGCAACATTAATGCCGAGAGTAAACAGTTAATGTTTCAGCCTTATGAACCTTTATTGGTTCCAATCTGAGATCATTGATCATAAACTGTGCTTATTTCTCCACCGATGCTGCCTGAGCTGCAGGGTATTGTCAACATTTTCCTTTGAATATGGGAGGAAACTGGAGCACCTGGAAGAAATCCACGTGGTGCAAACTCTACACAGACAACGTCCTAGATCAGGATCGAGTCCAGGACTCCAGCACTGTGAGGCCGCTGCTCTATCAGCTGTGCCACTCAGATTTCCAGTATTTGCCGTTGTCTGCCTTTTAATATTTGGAATGTCTTGTCCAGTATTTATTTCCTCAACCAAGTTACCAAAACAGATTGTCAAGTCACTATCACATTGCTGTTTCTGTGATTGTGCTGTACTCAAGTTGGCTGCTGTGCCTAGAATGGAAATTGCATTTCAGAATTGATTTATAGAGTTTGGAACATCCTAATGTCATGAAATTTACTATTTGAATGCAAATTCTTTGGTTTCAGTCTGGGGGAGGGATATATTTCATCACTGACACTGTGCATTCTGACTCTTGCAAAGACGCTATTCCCTACTCTCAATTCCTCCGTCTCCGCTGCGTCTGCTTCCAAGATGAGGCTTTCCATTCTAGGACATCCAAGATGTCCTCATTCTTTTATTACCCCTCTGCCATAGATAGATCCCTCACCAGCGTTTCCTATTGTCCCATAGTTCCCTCACGCTGCCCCTCCCCCCTCCTCACCATTTCACCCCACCAGCCTCCGCATCTATCACATCATCCTTTGACAATTCCTTCATCTCAAGTGATACCACCACCAGTCACATCTTCCCCTTTCCACCTTCACAGAGACTGTATCCTCCACAACTCCTTGGTTCACTTATCCCATCCTACCCAAATGAATGCCTCCTGGTACTTTCCCCAGCAACCACAGGAGATGTAACACCTTTCCCTAGACCTCCTCCCTCACCTTCATCCAGGGAACTTAACAGTCCTTCCAGGTGAGACAGAGATTCATGTGCACCTCTAACCTCATTTGCTGCATCCGCTGCTCCCAGTGGAGCCTCCTGTACATCAGTAGGACCAAGCGCAGACCCTGCAACTGTTTTGCCGAACATTTGTGCTTGGTCTACCCAGACTTACTGGAACCCCTGGTTGATAACAATTTTAACACCCTTTCCCATTCCCATACTGACCTTTCTGGTCTGGGCCTCCTCCATTGCCAGAGCGAGGCCACAAGCAAATTGGCGGAACAGAACCTAATATTCTGCTTCACAATTTGCAACTCTTCGATCTTTTGGTTCCCACATTCTGCTTTAATCTCTGGCCTTTTACCCACCCATCTGCCCATCAAACTCCTCTCTCACCTATGTTCACCTATTACTTACCACATTTTGTTCTACACCTCCTCTCTCCCAGCTTTCTTTCACCTCCCCTACAATCAGTCTGAAGAAGGGAACTGACCTAAAATGTCACCCATCCATGTTTTCCAGAGATGCTAAGTTACTCCAGCATTTTGTCCTTTTTTTGTAGTTTTTTTGCAGTTCCTTGTTTATCTATCCTTTGTAGCAGCATGACAGGTGAATCTGCAGAATTTAGTCTGTTTTATTCTGGTTCTTTTATACTCCTGATTCATAATTACAAATATATTATTAAATTCAAATGGAAAATTCCATTCAAAACAAGATAATTTGGTTTGTACATCATTGAAGAAAATAAAAATTGTACCTATATTTAAAATTAGGACAAATTAAAATTGTGGATTTGTTGCTTTAATTTAACCAACAATTATTTTGGTCAACCTTGACAAACAGTCTCTATTTGGTTTCAGTGTTTTGCATTATCTTGGTGACTAGATCAGAAAAGTTACACTCAATATATTTTAGTTCTCAAGACAACATTGTCTCAGTCTTTTGAGTAGGCAGGAATGATGAACTACAGCTGATTGCAGATTCGTACAGCCATAAATGCCCCATATATTGCACTGCAGTTGGGAAATTGTTAGCAGTCAAACTGACTGAGGTTCTTGCACATGCCTGGCAATAAATTCCCAACAGATTTTCAGCAACTGAAAGCAAAACAATTATATCTGATCTATTAACTTGGAATACTTAAGTCCACTGAGGGAAATATGTTTACCAGCAAAAGTATCTCAAGTGTATCCTGTGCCTCTTGGGAAAATCATTGACTGCATTCAGGAATTGTGCTAGGCTTTTCATTAAATGTTCTTAGTTAATGCATTTGCCGCTGAAATCCAATGTCCCAGATTTGTCGTTGACAGCGTTTGCATGTTCTCCCTGTGACTGCAGTGGGCTTCCAGTGGGTGCTCTGGTTTCATCCTACATTCAAAAGACATGCTAGTTAGTTAATTCAAAATCGCCCATAGTTAAGTGCAGGAGAGTTGAGGCATGACGGGAAGGGGTGTACTCAGTATGTATGAAGGATTAGACTGTAGAGATGCATGCTTCGGAATGGGACTGATGGAAGTGATTTGAATAGATTCAATGAGTTGAATAGTGACCCCCCCCATGGGGAAATGGGAGGCAACTAGCAGTAATTGATATGTTCACATCGTAATGGTAACTAAATTAAACGTTAGGATACACAGATCAATATTTGAAGCTAAAATATAGTTTGGTGAGCTTTTAGAGTCCACTAATCACTTTATTTTATTTTCTTTCAGATAAGAATCGAGAATAATCAAAACAACAAGGCATCTGTATCACAACTAGTAATAGCAGTTCTGGGTATAACAGTGTTGGCAATGTGTGTATATGTGAAATATCGCCGCAGGTTATGAAGATAGAAAATTTCCTTGTCTTTTAATGTGGGCCAAAATGCTAATGTCCACATAGGCCTACTTATCAGTGTGCCTAGCCAAATGTTGACTTTGAAATTAGATCTATTATAGATCTTAAAGGGAATGTACACATTTGTAGAATACCTGAATCATTTATATGCCACTTAAAACTACTTCCATTGTATGTATAAAAACTGTAATCATTGATTTTGAAATAAGAAGGTGCAGTTGTGTAATCAAGTACTGTTTTCTATTAGAGCAGTGCACAGCAGATAGGCACTTTGTGCATGTGATCTGGAGGGAGCTGATCACTATTTTTACCGACTATGATTGGTTCCTCAATATGCACATGCATGTAAATGTATTTGAAAAAAACCGTGAATGAAGTAATGGGGCTAACCTGGTGAGTTTGTGGATCCAAATTGGCAGAAAACGAGGGCTGAATGTTTTTATTATTTTAAAAGACCACTTAAAGAAGATTCAGCAAGTGATCAAACAAGGAAAGATTTCTAAGCTAAAAGACTGTATAAAATGATAAAACGTTTAAGTGATATGTTCAAATTCAGTGTGTGATCGCGACATACCAGGAGAATCCTTTATAAAATTTCATTTCCTATATTTTTGGTAGGAAACATTTTCCAGTCGATTTTTTTAAAGCAGTTGAAACACTTACATTCAAGCACTTGCAAATGTGTATTATTCATTATATCATTTGCAACAGTGTATTAGGATAAAATCTAATTTCTCCATATCTAGTAGTTAATATATTTTAAAACACTAAGCAAGGACCAAAAAGTGATACGCTTCTCTCAAACAAATCCACAGTATAATTTATGAATGTAATTTTTTTACTGTTATTTTGCATGTAAACCATTTGACAATTGTTACTTGTTTTAAGAGCTTTCACTTTCATAAATGTTGCTAAAGTGGTTTTATCTAAATTATGTAATTTCTTTTTTGTGTAATTATTTTATCATCAATTATTGTGGAATGCGGATCTACTTGTATGTTCCATATGAAAGTTTTTCTAAAAATTCAGTGATATTTACATTTGTAAGTCTGCGTTGGATGCAATCCTTTTTAATCCTGTAATGATCTTTTAAAAATCAAAGAATCATATATGGAATTTAGCAAGACACTAATCAAGTCCTTGTATTAGCAAAAGATTTTAATGAGAGTTAAATATTGCATCCATAGCTTAAATAGTTTCCACAAGTAGATGGCAAATCGAAGCATTAGAAGACAATTTAATATTATTTTGTTTGTCACACTTGCTAAATACTAATGTGTAGGAAAGAACTGCAGATGCTGGTTTAAATCGAAGGTAGACACAAAATGCTGGAGTAACTCAGCGGGACTGGCAGCATCTCTGGAGAAGATGTAAAGGGTGACGTTTCGGTCTAGACCCTGCTTCAGACTCAATACTAATTGATACTAAATTAATACTAAACAGTAATGTTGGCCTCCTCCCTAGAAATCAAGTTCTGCACATGAACATTCCCAAATCACATTGGTGTTTTAGTGCTCTGGGATAACATGAAGCAAATTCTGATTGCAGAACAATTACCAATAATTAGCTTGACATTTAAGACTTCAGCTCAGCACTTTGGGTACCTCCCTTGGATATATGCCGAAGTTAGCAATAGGCTGGTTGAATTAACAAGTTTGCTGTCATAATTCCATCTCAGTTGGCTGCCACCAAGCAGTGATGAGACGATGAATGATATTCATGACCATGATTGCTGTTTCAGTTGCAAAAGGCTGGCTTAATGTTAACAAGCATACAGATTTTCTTTTTGCACAGTATCCAGCTGTATTATATATGAATTTATTACATGATGAAACTCCTGAGAAATATTGTACTCCTACTTACAGAAAATATTATCCTTTTAGAACTGTCTATTCCTTTTAAAATTTTGCATTTTCAGAATTAATTATGTCTCACATGTTAGCAGTGTATATTAATTATGAGTTAAAATAATATTTGAAAAAATAACAAATCAACACACTCGCTGTGGTAACTGACAAACATTTCAGCACAGTGCACAAATGTTTTCAGATGTGCTGTGCAATCTCTGCCCTTTGTTATCCTTAATATGCCCGGCAGGGTAGTGTGTTTCTACCTTTTCTGATGGTAATTGTCATTCAATGTTGGGAGGATGGCCAGCATGAATGATTCTGTTTTCCCCTGTTATTGTCACACGCAGGGAAGAGCGCATTGAAAAAACTACAATGCGCTACTTTTCCGATACTCTTTGGCCTAAAATGGTAGGCAGCAGACTATTCTATTATGGCATTTTTCTATTAGTGCTATTAGATGTTATGAACTCATGGAAATATGCTGGAAAATACACTCTAGTTCAAAAGTCCCTTTCAATGTGTTTAAAAGAATATTTAAACATAGTGCCAAATATTAATTAGCAGTATGATTTATAACATCGCCTTCCTATGCACTCAAATCAGATGGATAGACTAGAACCCCACAACATGAAAATATCTGGGATTGTACTTGCATAATGCAAAAAATAATGCACATTTAATTGGTTATGATGTAGAAATTTTGATCCATCCCCATGTCTGGCATTTTTGGTCCATGTAGTTTGAGTAGCAATTAGTATTTATTACCGTTAAGGTAAATTGCATGAATTCCTGATGGAATGTTATAAGCCTTTTCAATAACAGCACCACGGAGTTTGCATATACCTTCTCAACAATAATGTTTCCGGTTCTGTTAAGATATAGAAATTTTCACCCATCTCCATGTGTGGCTCTTTTGGAACATGTAGTTTGAATAACAGTTAGTATTTATTTCATTTAAGGTAAATTGCATTAATTCCTGATGGAATTTATAAAACTTTTTCAATAACAGCACCAAGGATTTTGCATAAACCTTTTCAAGCATAATATGTCCAGATCTGTGGTGTTTGAATATACATTTTCTCGAACACTGATTTCAGATCTAAATGTGAAGTATAATAGTAGCTACAATCCTTTCTGTACAAGCCAGTTGTAGATTTGAATAGGTGCTTTAGACATAAGTAACAACCTACTGAAAGCAACAGTAACTGAATACTGATTTTGTTATAAAATCTTGAACTTTAATTGATATTTCTATATCAATCAGGTTTCTGATTACTGTTCCAATACAGAATTGTGAAATACAATGCCAGTAGTGAACATTGTAGGCAGTTATATCCCTGTATTTGTTCTTTATAAAATGGTTCCAAAGTTTCAATACTGTGTAAACGTGAGACAATAAACATAATATCATTACCCCCTCTATTCATGTAGTTACACTATGCTGTTTGCCTGGTAAAAAAATGACTTTTCTTATTTGATATTGGTGCCTTTGCTGTTCTATATTGGCAAACTTAATGTGATTCATTCTTGGCACCAGTGCTTACTGTGGGAATTATGAAAATTGTTGCCTTTATTAGGGAAGTTACTTTATTTATAAATGAGGTTTTATATCTATTTCAATATAAGTTCACTTTTCCTATAAAAGTGAAAATAAAACTGCCAGAGCCGTCTGTTTTAATTCACGTGGGCAATCAATGTTGATGAAACCACATCCTTTTTGTCAATGTGTTGCCTTGATTCATAATTAAAATTTCCTTTTTGATCGTAAAGATTGATTATTATATATATGGAGTAGGTGTGGGATGAAGTGCTGCTAATTAACTGAAAATTGCATAATGATTCAAAAATAAAATTGTGACTGGTAATGTTAATGGACATGCTGTGAAAGTCTGATCCACATTTGCTACCAGTGCAGCAAAGGCATTTAGACCAAAGTGCATGCAAATTTTGTTTGTGGCAAAAGAAATGTATCCAGATGAAATTAAGTTATTTATGCATAATTTTGTAAAATCAATGTCTGAAATGGAATGGTTCATAAAGTTACTTGCCAAATTTGCATTTTTTAAAAGATTATATTTTGTGACTTATTTACTCGTGTTCAACATTGGAAGTGAAGTATACCATTATTCTATTCCCACTCTTGGAGAACTCATACAATCCATATGGGTTACCCCAATGGTTCTATATTGTGAAAAACATCTTGCTGGCTATTACATCTATTTACCCGACTGTGCATAAAATTAAACCAATTAAATTAACCGTATTAAGATGAGAGCATATAAAATAAGTCGATATTTGGATGTATTGATTTTGTGATGTGCATTAATGCTTAAGTATTATGTTGGCTGGGATAAAATTACCGAATGCAAGGCTGTTTAAATCAACTGGATCTATTAAAAAATCATTTTAAACTGCATAATGAAACATGTGACTCGATGCTGCCAAGCAGCATGTTTCTTTGCTGCTGTATCCTAAAAGTGCCTTCAGCTGGTCATATTTTTGACATGCAGTTACTTGCTTATTTCTACCTTCAAAGTATATTAATATGAGGTGATTTATGCATTTTTGAGATAAACAATGGCCCAAATTTTCTGCGTACCAACATGTGGCTACTGCTGAAGTATCACTTGCAGGATAAGTTTGTTCTCGCTTTGAGTAGATGCCCTGCTGTGAACTTCCTTAGTGGAGCCAGCTGGGTCTAATCGCTAAGGCACTGCAAGTCCTGCACAGAAATGCCATGACCCTGGCTAACCCATGTCCAAAGCTTACCAGCTATGAAAGAGCTATTCATTCGTGTATTGTGGCTGGCAAAAGGAATGACAATATTGACAATAATGCCTCCAATAATGTTCATTTCTGGGAATAAATTAGAAGTGGTGAAAGTAAAGTCCAAGGTTTAAAGGCTCTGTTCATCTCTTGTTTCCTATTATTCATGAAATGTTGCTTTTTTGTTTTTACCATTCCAAGCTTTGGTGCAATTCAATAATTGGGCAGAATGCACTTGCCAACAATCTGTGGCCATTAATAACTGCATGTAAAATGAAGGAGCAATGAGTGGCAGATAAGTAGGTGCATTACACGATAAAATAAGACTGCTATACAAGTAACCAATGTTCACTCGGAGAAAATGAGCACTGAGCTTTCAAAGAGCAGGCAGTTCAGATAAGGACTGGAGGTGCTATAATAACGAGAGAGGTGTATTGCTAGAAGCAAGAGTTTCTAAACTCAAAGCAGGGGGAAAAACACTCATGGTAATTGTAATTGGGCTTATAATTTGATTGTTGCTAAATTTGCTGGTGACACAAGGTAGGAAAGTTGTGAAGAGGACAAGGAGATTGCAAGGCGATGTGAATAATTGGGAAGAAATAATGTTCATTATGGTAGGAAGACTTGACAAATAACTAAAAGGTGAGAGAATCACTAAAGAAGATTAAATGCCAACACATAGTACATACCTTTTTTTTGAAAATTTGTAAAGTTAAAAAAAGGGGGTGTAATGCATATAGCTCCTTTTATTATTAATTGTTTTGTTATATACTTAAGACAATTAGGGGCTGGTATGGTGGAGTCATTTATGTTTATTGTTGGCATATATTATTTTTGCTTAGATATATCGTGCAGTATTATTTTGGACACTTGGGGGTGGTCATTAGATGCACAGGGTGGTGTATATGTAGGGGCATAGCTGACAGAAAAGGGCAGGCACAGGTAGAGGGAGGGCATACAGACCAGGGGCAGAGCAACCAGCTACAACTTGCATGCAGAATTAGGAAAACCTGGTATGTTCATCTCTTGGTTTGAACAACTACCTCAATAAACAACCAACTAAACTGGAAGATCTATTCAATTGGGTCTGCGTAAGATCACTCCTACTGTACTTGTGTATTAATGGCAACTGGAAAAGAGGACACTGGAAAAGTTGCCATTACACATGGAACAGTGCAGTTTTGGATCTGGACCCTTCAGACTGAAGCATCCTGATCTGAAACTTCACCTATCTAGGATCTCCAAATGCCTGATCCGCTGAGATATTCAATCGCTTTGTATCTTTTTGTAAACCAGCAAATGCAGTTCCTTGTGTCTCAATTTAAAGTAGTGATAATCCTTTGGTTTGTAGAGTGTAAATGAGGCTACTTCTAGTGTACTGTATGCAGTATTAAGGGCCTGTCCCACTTTAGGCGATTTTAACTGACAGTCCGCCGGGTGTCGCGGGCATGATCGTGAGGAGAATCCAAGAATCGTAGTGGATCTCAGCGTGTCGCTGAGAAATCATCCGGAGTGAAATTTCTTGGCGACAGCTGGCTTGTCGCCAGGTATCGTTGCTTATTGCGGGCGCTGTCGCCTGCTGTCCCCAGGTTTGCTAGGTTCTCTTAAATTAGATGCATTTAGAAGCACATAATATTAAAATAAGTAAAGTCATTTCAAAATACCATAAAATGCTTGTGTTTAACCAATTTATTTACCGTCAGGACATTTGACAGGAAGATTGGAGGCGACAGTTTGACAGTCAGGTAAGCGTGGGAATTACTGGAAGTAAATCCAGTTTATGCCTTGTTACAGTGAAGCTTGGTTTTTAAGTAACCCATCCAAGATGTTATAGTTCAAAACTCTCAAGTACTTACCGACTTGTCCATAATTTCAGCGAAAATTAAGACGCCGGAGAAGCATTGAGAGCATGGGAATTTTGCGATGTTTCCGAAGACGTTGTAATCTCGACCTGACTCGGCATTGTCGTGGTCATTGTCGTCGGGTAAAACAAAAGTTCGGCGATCTGCTATGACTTTGACAGTCGCCGGCAGTCGTCTTAAAATCACCTAAAGTGGGACAGACCCTTTAGTTTCTGAAGGAGGGATGTTAGTACTTTGCAAACCGTTCAGCCAATGCTTACTAGACAGCATACAGAAACCTAGGTTAAGCTGAAGCCTTTTCCAAAAAAAAGTTAAACTTCTCAAGACATGTACAGTCCAAGATTACTTTCACATTCTATAGGTTTGCAAAACAGTGTTGGAAAATTGGATATACTGCTCAACAGAACAGTCAGACATTGTCCATTCCCGAATATCAATTCATGTCTAGCACTACTTAATGAGCAACTCCTTTTATGAATGAGGAAGTTTCATTATAACTAGAAGAAGCAGTAAGAAGTTTCTTCAAAAATGAATCGGTTCTGTGATATCTTAGACTTTAGACATACAGTGTGGAAATAGGCGTTTCGGCCCACCAAGTCCACATTGACCAATGATCACCCCCGTACACTTGCACTATTAAAAACACTGGAGACAATTTGCTATTTTTACTAAAGCCAATTAACCCACAAACTTAGAAACATAGAAACATAGAAAATAGGTGCAGAAGGAGGCCATTCGGCCCTTCGAGCCAGCACAGCCATTCATTGTGATCATGGCTGATCGTTCCCAATCAATAACCCGTGCCTGCCTTCTCCCCATATCCCTTGATTCCGCTAGCCCCTAGAGCTCTATCTAACTCTCTCTTAAATCCATCCAGTGATTTGGCCTTCACTGCCCTCTGTGGCAGAGAATTCCACAAATTCACAACTCTGGGTGAAAAAGTTCCTTCTCACCTCAGTTTTAAATGGCCTCCCCTTTATTCTAAGACTGTGGCCCCTGGTTCTGGACTTGCCCAACATTGGGAACATTTTTCCTGCATCTAGCTTGACCAGTTCTTTTGAATTTTATATGTTTCTATAAGATCCCCTCTTATCCTTCTAAACTCCAGTGAATGCAAGCCTAGTCTTTTCAATCTTTCCTCATATGACAGTCCCGCCATCCCAGGGATCAATCACGTGAACCTACGCTGCACTGCCTCAATTACAAGGATGTCCTTCCTCAAATTACGAGACCAAAACTGCACACAATACTCCAGATGTGGTCTTACCAGGGCCCTATACAACTGCAGAAGAACCTCTTTACTCTTATACTGAAATCCTCTTGTTATGAAGGCCAACATTCCATTAGCTTTCTTCACTGCCTGCTGTACCTGCACCCTAACTTTCAGTGACTGGTGTACAAGACCATCCAGGTCTTGCTGCACCTCCCCCTTACCTAACATAACTCCATTGAGATAATAATCTGCCTCCTTGTTTTTGCCACCAAAGTGGATAACCTCACATTTATCTATATTATACTGCATCTGCCACGCATCTGCCCACTCGCTCAACCTGTCCAGGTCACCCTGCAACCTCCTAACATCCTCTTCACAGTTTACACTGCCACCCAGCTTTGTGTTATCCGCAAACTTGCTAGTGTTGCTTCTAATTCCATCTTCCAAATCATTAATATATATGGTAAATTGTTGCGGCCCCAACACCGAGCCTTGCGGCACTCCACTCGCCACTGCCTGCCATTCTGGAAAGGACCCATTTACTCCTACCCTTTGCTTCCTGTCTGCCAACCAATTTTCTATCCATGTCAACACCTTACCCCCAATACCATGTGCTATAATTTTAGTCGCCAATCTCCGGTGCGGGACCTTATCAAAGGCTTTCTGAAAGTCTAGATACTCTACATCCACTGGCTCCCTTTCATCCATTTTACTTGTCATATCCTCAAAAAATTCCAGAAGATTAGTCAAGCATGATTTCCCTTTCATAAATCCATCCTGACTTGGACTTATCCTTTTACTGCTATCCAAATGCGCCGTTATTACCTCTTTAATAATTGACTCCAGCACCTTTCCCACAATCGGTCAGGCTAACTGGTCTGTAATTCCCCGTTTTCTCTCTCGATCCTTTTTGAAAAGTGGGATAACATTAGCCATCCTCCAATCCCCAGGAACTGATCCTCAATCTATTGAACATTGGAAAATGATCACCAATGCGTCCACTATTTCTAGAGCCACCTCCCTGAGGACCCTGGAATGCAGACCATCAGGCCCGGGGGCCTTGTATGTCTTTGGAGTGTGGTAGGCAAATGTAGCACCAGGAGAAAAACCCTATGTGGCAATGGAGAACATAAAACTCTGTGCAGCTATCACCCGTAGTCAGGATCGAACCCGGGGTCTCTGGTGTGGTAAGGCAGCAACTCTACTGCTGTGCCACCTCTTAAGCAACGGCTTAACTGGTGAATGGGCATAAACCAAATACTTTGAACCAATGCACTCTGAAGACTGATGGAAATGAAGAGATAAGTCCTGTGTCTATAGTGAAACAAGACGCCTTCTGGACAATCAACAATGAGAGGTAAGAGAAATTCGGGGCCATGCTGGGAGTGTACAGGTCAAAAGCGAATGGTGCAGTAAGGTTTATGGATTTTATAGGAGTTTTCAAGTCAAGTAACTTGATCTTACGTCTGGCGCTGTAAGGCAGCAATCCTACCATGTCTCCATTTCTACCCCTGCTATGTCAGTATCTGAGCAGCAAGCTGCAAATGGGGAATTGAGGGACAGTATGTCTACATCATCACTCTTGCTGTTCTTGCATTGTTTCACTGGTTGGCATTTGTAGTGAAAAAGGGACGAGGGAAAAGTAACATTGAGGATTAACAAAGAAATAATAGGTGTAAGCTTACCTTGAATATCGGAAGGATGTGAGAAGGAGGATTACCTATGATGATATTTTCCACTGTACTTAACCCACTCTGTGACCAGTTGTGTGCTTACTACAATAATCATTCCAGTTGCATGAGTATTTTATGTGAGCTATAGTCAGTTCGCCATTTGAGGACAATGATTCTTAAACATTTGAGCAATATATGTGGCTGACCTATCTTCAACAATAACTCAACAATGCCCAAAACACTTCCCATATTCCAACTTGCCTAACATATCCTGAATTGATTTTAAATGCATTGGTAGCTGCAGAATTAATTTTTTATATTGAATATAATCTGCATACTGTGTTTTAATTATTAATGAAGCAATCATTTCCATCTATCATCCTTTCCCTGTTCTTTCTCTCCTACTTATTAATTTCTTTGCTCTGTTTTGACTTGCGCCTATTGCACCATCATTGGTTTTTTTTCCATTTTGGATGAGGAAATGGTGTTCAACATAAAATTAAAGGCAAGGCAATTAGTGTTGTTGCTCTATATCCCGTTTAATATCTTAATGCACGAGGAGTTGCTGCTGGTGCAATGATAAACACCTGCTGTTTGAAAATAGTTACTGCCAAGTATATACTTCCTAGCTTCTACAATGGATAATTTTCTTATCATTCTTGTTCACGATTGCAAATGCATCTTTGATTGCAAGTTTTTACATAATATGTATGTAGACTGTTGCATATATCCCTTTAAAGCTGCAGTACATGGAAATGTTAATGTCTGTGAGCTCATTGCTATATAAAAAGCATTACATACCAGCATCTGTAGTTCCTCCCTACACATACAGTCTAATGCTCATTTCTCCTGTAGAAAATTAGATCCCTGCATTGTATTAATTATTCATGTATTGCTTCAATGTCAATCAGATAGAAATAATTTGCAGCCTAAAATATATACTTATTATAAGAAAAGGTTTAAATTTACACTGGAAGCTATAGGTTTATTCTTGGCAGCATTTCTTTGTAAGTGTATTCCAGTTTTATGCAAGTTTGATATTTGTAGTATTATGAGTTTAATGATTGGTTACGATAAGTGGAAGATTGGATGCGAGTGTTTAGCATTTGTTAGAGTGAATTAATCGGCTGTAATTTCCATTATTTAGTGGATACTGGTAGCATAGATGGTGAGAGCAGGTATTGAGGGGGGTTGTTCTGGGACGCCAGAACTAACTGTTGTGCCTTCCCGAGTTATTGTGGGCCAAACACAGCAAAACACCGGTGAAGGGAGGTGCCCACTTGATAACCCAAGTGATATACTTGCATCTACATCAGCAGTTTTTTTAATGTGCTTGTTAACATATAGGTAGCTGTTTATTGCATATGGAGCTAGTTATTGTCCTAAGCTTCAGTTGGTATAATCAGTTTAGATAGTACTTTGACTCTGGGCTTGTTTTTTTTGGTTGAGCGCTTAATAGTAATTTTTTGGTTGAGTGTTTTAATAGTAATTTTTGGTTGACTGTTTTAATAGTAATTTATAGGAATGGGTCCTTGGTCTCATCGGTTTCCACTTGTCTGATGTATTATAGATGTACACATTTTTATCACTTACCAGAAAGACACAGTGTGGAAAAAAAAGTAACATTCTTTGGAAAATAGAACTGGCTTCAGTCAACAAGCAAATTTTAAATTGTTTTTTGTGGTGATACAAAAGAAAATATTGGTGGGTGAGATGATTAATCACAAATAAATTAGAGAACAGTATGGGGCACTATGAAGCAGGCAGTGAAAATGTACTTGGGCTTTTTCCATTGTTGCTTATGGAAACAATGACAAAGCTTTTTATAAAAGAATGGTTCTGACTGGACATTGCAATTTTTAAGTTACTGTTGCACTGGATTGAGGGAGATGATCAAAAACAAGGATGTTCAATATAACTGTTGAACTAAGGGATGCTAGTTTCTCCATGATTTGAACCATTAAGGATTAACATTCCAACACAATTTTGAGAATGATACATTGCTACTCCTATGTTAAATTGTTGGAATGTTTGTTTAACAAGGAACTGGAGATTAGCGTTGTCGACAATCTTTTGCCACACACAGAGATTAACTGGTCATTTGCCCAAATGGAGTTTTGTACAAAATGTAATGAACACATTTGAATAACGTACAGCATTTGCTTTTGGGAAACCCAATTAGATAATTAACGATGTGCCAAATGTTTTGCGATATTTGAGAATCAGGCTTAGGTAATTTTTTTAAAGTTATGATAGCATCAAAATAATAGGTGCATCTTATTCATTTATATTTTCTTGAAGCTGTAGACTCGCTGTGCAGCTGCTTTGACAGATGGTATTGTAGGCTTTGTGTTGCTAGATCCTTGGCAGGAACACTGAGTTCAATTTTATTCTCAGTTTACAGAGGGATTCCTTCTCAACTTCTTACTGACAGCAAATTAACATGTTTGTCATTGCTACAGAACCACACAGTTGACATCATTCAGGGCAATTGTTATTCAGACTCCTGAAGCCATGATAGTTTTCAATTTCTCTGATTCCCTGCTTTCTTCACTTTTATGGCAAGATTTAATGTTTTTTTTTGTCAACTATAGGCCACTTATCCAAACGACCAGATTTGAAAGCTGAGCAAACATCAGCAGGCTCTGTAACCAAGAGCAGAATTAATAGTTGAGTTCAATCCTCACATACCTGACATTCACTTACACTGGGCTGACTTTGGCATCTATTCCAGCAACACTGGTTTGTTCTTTCTTCCTGACAGCAACTAGCTATAAGTATAGACTGCACAATGATACCAAGACTGTGTTTTGTATGGAACACCTGGTACAAACTTTCAGTACGAGCAAGAACAAGCATAGGGGAGTGGGGGAATATTCATGTTAGTTCCGTTGTTTATGTTAATCTATGGTGACTTCCTCATCAATAAATTACATACTATTTGCAATGCATATTTATTTTGGTGTGTGTTTAAAGTAAAGGTTAATGGCTCTATAAGAGGATTTTATTTATTCATTCTTGTGCTTGGAATTAATTTTGAGACTCAATGACGACCCCAACCATCAAAATTTGTTTCGAAACCAGGAACTGTAAATGTTGGTTAATATACAAAAGGACACAAAAGGATGTTTCAGGTCGGGAGCCATCACCTATCCATGTTCCCCAAAGACGCTGCATGACCTGCTGAGTTACTCTGGCACTTGTTGTCTATCAAAATTAGTTTAATTGTGTAAGAGTATCCAAAATGAGAAGCGCATCCTTTAAAGGACCGCTATACGTAAGAGCTACCTTTTGAACTGCAATGCCTCTGTTTCTTCTACAACCCCTGACTGTGACATGCACGGGTTAGAGAGTGGGTTATTGCTATTCCTTTGGTAAGGCATTGGAACATCGGCTTCACAAGGGATCTGAGAGTCATCATGGAAAACATTCTTTTATCAACATTTTGTTTAGTGCGCTTCTTCAAATTTAGATACCTGTGCATGCCTGGAGTGAGGGACAGCGCAGATTAGTGAGGAAGATTTGCACAGTGCCATTTTAAGCCACCACACCTTTTCATTGCTTTTTTGCAGCAAAATGGTGGGCAGGAGTATTGATGTATGCAGTTGATTACTAAGGCATTCTTGTGCTGTCAATAGTTGCCCTGACAACATTTTTCAGCTATCCTTTGTTATGTATTTAATAGATCAGAAATTGTTATATTTGGTGCCATTATTTTACTCTGGCGTTCCTGGAATAGTTGTGTGGACACTGCCATTTCCCCAGCATCTCACTTGAGTGTTTGCCTCTGGTGGTAAATGCACGTGGTTGTTTATCCCTAGAAAGCTTTAGAGGTGGTATTCATGTGGCCACTCTTGTAAACTTCCCCGTAAATCACTGAAAATTGAGCAACATCAACATCTTAAAAGAAATACGCATCACACAAAATGATTGGGGGGTTTTTAACCTTTGTCGTTTACTTGCATTCTTAGCTGCTGGATTTGCGTGTGCACATAATCTCAGGATAGGCTAAACTGTACACTACTTGGACATATTTGGACCACTACTTGGAGAGTGGTGAATCTGTGGAATTCTCTGCCACAGAAGGTAGTTGAGGCCAGTTCATTGGCTATATTTAAGAGGGAGTTAGATGTGGCCCTTGTGACTAAAGGGATCAGGGGGTATGGAGAGAAGGCAGGTACAGGATACTGAGTTGGATGATCAGCCATGATCATATTGAATGGCGGTGCAGGCTCGAAAGGCCGAATGGCCTACCCCTGCACCTATTTTCTATGTTTCTATGTTTCTATATGAGCTGGCAAGTAAGAAATACTTTTCTCTGTTCCCTCCAGGGACTGATCTTTTGCACTCACTAATGCTCTTTACACAATATTCTACCTCAAATACATTCCTGCCCCATGTTTCATGATTTAGAATGCGTTGAATAAACCCTGTTTTACGTGGGAGCATTTGGAGTGGTACTTGGTTTAATGCATGCGCCTTCAAGGGTAATTTGCAATATTAATCTGTTAGCGGCATACTAGAAGCAGCCACAAGATGCTAAGCAATGCAGTATTGAAATCACTAGAGTATGAAGATAGGTCAGTTATTGTTGAATCAATCTGAAGAAGGGTCTCGACCCGAAAACGTCACCCATTCCTTCTCTCCAAAGATGCTGCCTGTCCCGCTGAGTTACTCCAGCATTTTGTGTCTACCTTCGAGTTAAACTGCAGTTCTTTCCTACACTGAAGTCACTAGGTTGATTGATGCTCTAACTGAAGTGTTTGAAATGAAGTGCAGATTTTACAGACCACACATGAACATGATTAGTCCATTCTGCCTTCCTCTATTCTGTTTTCTAAGATCATAATTAATGCATACACCAATCAGCCAAAACATTATGACCTGATGAGGCAAAACATTATGACCACCTGCCTAATATGCTGTTGGTCCTCCATGTGCAGCCCCATACGCAGTAGGGTGCGATGCATTGTGACACATTCCTCCCGTGACCACCATTAGAATTTTCTGTGTCTTGTGCCACAGTAGACAGGATAGCTTTCGTTGCCCTCGTGCATCGATGAGCCTTGGGTGCCCAACACCCCTTCCCTGGTTTGTGGTTTGTCCCTCCTCGGACCACTGTCAGTAGGTACTCACCACTGCTGACTGAGAACATCCCACAAGCCTTGCCATTTCAGAGATGCACTAACCCAGTCGTCTGTCAAAACAATTTGGCCCTTGTTAAAGTCGCTCAGGTCTTTACTCCTGCTCATTTCTCCGCATCCAACACATCAACTTCAAGAACTGACTGTTCACTTGCTGCCTAATATATCCCACCCCTTGTCAGGTGCCATTGTAACAAGATAATCAATGTTATTCACTTTGCCTGTCAGTGGTCATAATGTTTGGCTTATCGGCGTATATCAACTCTGTGTTACCCATCTGTAATCTTTAATAGTTTTTCTCAGTTTTGACATTTTCATTCTTCCATCAACAGTAGTTTTTGGAGAGATGTCCCAGATTTCTCTCATCTTTACATGAAGGAAAGCTGGATAAGGTCACCTGTTGTATGACCAAGTTTTGAGCTTTTTAGTTTGCCCTTTGATCTGGGCTTCCCCCATTAATATTCTGACCAAATACTTTTTAAAATCCTCAGTTCGTTTAGCTTTTGTTTCATATTGAAAAGAACACATTTTTTAGGCTACGCAACCTGATTTAACCCATTTTACCCTGGTAGTTTTCTGGTATGTCCCTTCCAAGGTCAGTTGTAAATCTTACATTTTCTCTAACTTTGCCGATTATCCAAAGGGTTGAGAAATGATAGGTAGTTTATTGGTTTATTGAGGAGCAATGGTCACAGCATAAATTGTTACAATAAAGTGTTACAATAAGACGGAGAGCTGACTGAGCACAAACACCTCACCTGTCTTTTCTTTATCTCTATCCATCTCCCCCTCACTCATGGCCAGTTCATTCTGTTCAAATATCTTCAGGGGTTAAGCCAGAGTTCAAAGCCACCACCCACTCCCCTCCTTTAGTTCATTTTCATAATCATAATCATACTTTATGAGCCACGTATGTTTTGCAACATATGGGGAATTTAATTTGCCATACAGTCGTACCAATAAAAAGCAACAGAACACACAAACATTTTAACATAACCATCCACTACAGTGACTCCTCTGCATTCCTCACTGTGATGGAAGGCGAAAAAAATGTCAATCTTCTTCCCTTCGAGCCTTCTGTTGACGGGATGATCTTACTCCTGTAGCCGGCGGCGTTTGGGCCCTCGCATCAGGGCGATCAACCTGCATCGGGGGCTGATCTCAACTCCCCCGTGACGGGCGATCGTATCCCGGGTTGAGGCTGGTCGAAAACTTCTGCATCGTTTGGAGCTCCTGACATTGGCCTCTACCCGAGACAGCGAGCTCCTCAATGTTGAAGTCCGCAGGCTGCAGTTGGAGCGTCGATCCCAAGCAAGCGATCGCATGCTCAGATGGTAAGTCCACGTCCTCGCGGTGGGGCTCAAAGTCAGTCCCAAGCAAGGCCTCCAGCTCCACGATGTTAGGCTGCAGAGCTACGATCCGGAAATCAATCGCATCTCCAGTAAGGTAAGAGATTGAAAAAAAGTTCCCCTGACTCCCCTGCCCCCCCCTCCACATTAAACAAACCAGAGAACATTAACACAAACTTTTAAAACACAGTAAGAATAACAAAAAGGAACAGACAGACTGTAGGCGAGGCTGCCACCGCGGCGCCATCCGGTGGAATTTCTCATTTTGTTAATCAACTCTGGACCACTATTCTCGAAATGCATGGTTCAATTGTTGAACCAAGTCCTTGCATCAATCATTACCTTAATTATACAGTCCCACTTAGCTGTTCAATGGCAGGGGAGAGGTGTACAAAGTGAATTAATACACTTCTAGTAAACTCTAGAAGTTCACGAGAACCCAGATATCAGTTACTGTTGAATTAGTCTGAAGAAAGGTCTCGACCCAGCCTTTCCCGCTGAGTTACTCAGCATTTTGTGTCTATTGTCAGGTAATTATCCTTCTGTTTATCTTTATGTTTTCATACACAGAGCAAGTAGCTAAGTTGACATTCCTATTTTTTATTTGGTTCACATACAGACCTTTTGCTAGGAATTATGTTTTTGACTGGTTTGTCTGAACATACAAGAGTTAAGCGTTATCTCATTGAGATAAAGACCAATGTTCCATTTGCCTTTTAATTTTTTTTAACTTGTTCACTTTTTAGTGATAATTGACCTTGGGTGCCTAAATCTCTCTGCTCCTCCATAGTTCTTATCTCTCGCAGTTTGGAAACTACATTGAAATTTAAGTCTTAAGTCTTACATTCTTCAGTGTTGAACTCTCTTGACCACAGTTCTGCCTAAGTTATTGATACCGCTAGGTTTATGAAAGTATAAGGACATCCTTTAGCATCATGCTGCTTTCAGATAGAACCAGCTGGTACCATGAGCATAACAAAAACAGAAACTACTGGTAGCAGTCTGACCTAACGAACTGAAAATGTGTTGAATAGATGAACGGAAAACGTATGTGCAGTCACCAAGAGTGAGAAAGATGATATTATGTAAGGACTTGTATTGAACTCTGCAGCTGGGGATTGCACTCTTGTTCCATGTTTGGAACTCCAGTCAGGTGAAGGCAAATTACAACAGATTGCTGTGACTGCCAACACTGTTAATGCAATCGATCAGGGGAGAATGGTTAGGCACTGAATCATTGAGCAGATTCAGCACATCCTGCGGTCCAGTGCCAAAGTACATTGTTTTGTGCCGTGAATGCAATACATGGAATGAAACTTTAACGAGTGGAGTTGAAACCAAGATACAAGGACTGCAGATACTGGTTTATCGGTTCATTTTCTTCCTTGAAAGTGGCGTCACAGTTTAAATTTGGCAACCAAATTTGCCTAATTGCCCAACTAACAACTTAAAGGACAAAGCTTGTAAAATTGTCGACAGGTTTATTATGCCTGGAGAGTGAGAGGATTTTAAAATTGAGCAATTAGAAGGATATGGCTACAATAAACGAACTTAGATGGGGCATCTTGGTTGGCATGGATGAGTTGGGCCAAAGGGCTTGTTTCCATGCTGGATGACTCTATGACTTTATTGGGCCTTGTCATCTGGAATAAAGCCTCCAGATTCAGGACCAGTTTTGTCCTATTTGTCATCAGGCAACTGAATGGTCCTCTCATCGGCTAGAATGCGGTTCTGATCTCCCATCTACTTCAATGGAGACTTTTCAACTATCTTTAATCAGACTTTATCGGACTTTATCTTGTCCTTTACCCATTATCTGCACACTGTGGATGCCTTGATTATAATCATGCATAATCTTTTCTTTGACTGGGTAACACGCAAACAAAAGATTTTCACTGTATCTGTGACAATATGTGACAATAATAAACTAAATTAAACTAAACTAAAATATTGTGTACACCTTAATAAATCAAGTTAACTAAATTACAATCAAAGCATACCATAAGTGGCTGAAATTACAAATATTTTTATGGGTAGCTATGAACTTGCAAGATTAACTATTTAATTTACTTGATAAATATCGAATTCCCCCTTCCAAAGTATGGATGTTCTAATTCTGTGATATTGCAAGGCAAATGGAAATATCCAGCAATTCTATTCAACCAATCTTCAAACCATGCCCCATAAGCAGAATGGATGTAAATCTGGAATTTTGAGATTAATTTATTTTGCTGCGTGTTATTGATTTATTCTACTGAAACATGTAGTGTCAGGCTGCACCAGAGCTTTATAGCTGGTATAATTGATATCTATTTGTATCACGGAGCTTTGATCAGAAAACCAAATGAATCATCCATGTGAGATAAGATTTTCCCCGAGCACATCTGTAGTGCTGAGATTCCAATATAATTTTCTTCTAAATGAAATCAACTGAAACTCGCTTACACTGTGGGAATTATCCTTCTAAAATGAATAAAGCTTCATTGAATTATTACCTTTCACTGATCCAAATATGTGCTTATAGGGGCACAAAAAATAATCATGGGTATTCAAATAAATAAGTTATTGGTTCATCAGACTGTGATAACTAAAAGGAAGATATAATTTGCTCGCAGCTCAAGAGACATCACAAAGCGGGAATTTACAATCCTAAGAACACTAGAGAAAACAGGTTGGTTTCAGGTTGCAGAGAGGGAGTCATACAGCATGAAAACTGGCCCTTCAGCCCAATTTGCCCACACCTAGTCCCACCTGCCTGCGTTTGGTCCATATCCCTCCAAACCTGTCCTATCATGAACCTGTCTAACTGTTTCTTAAACTTTGAGATAGTCAAGATCAAGATCAAGATAGCTTTATTTGTCATCCAATATTGGACGAAATTCGGTCACCCACAGTCCAACAATAAAAGCATTAAATAGGCATTCAAATTACACAACCCCAAAACCCCCAAAACACAGTCCAACAATAAAAGCATTAAATAGGCATTAAAATTACACAACCCCAAAACCCCCAAAACACAGTCCAACAATAAAAGCATTAAATAGGCATTAAAATTACCCAACCCCAAAAACACACAAAAAAAGAAACATCCATCAAAGAAACATCCATCACAGTGAGTCTCCTCCAGTCCTCTCCTCACTGTGATGGAAGGCCACAATGTCTTTCCCTTCTCCTGCTGTCCTCGCCCGCAGTCAGGTTGTTGTGGTTGCAGGCCGCACCGGACGGTCCGCAGCGGCCCGAGCCTAAGGCGCGTCGCGTCGCAGCCGCTCCCGCAGCCTCCGAAAACGGCCGGCTCCGCCGATGACAAGTCCGATCCGGGGCGGGCGAACACGCTGCTGCTGCCGCTGTTGCTGCACGTCGGAGCGGTCGTGGCTCCCGACATTGAAGCCCCCGCCCAGCAGAGAAATATCCCGCGGCATATCTTAGGCCGCGCCGGACGGTGAAATGTCCGCGACCCAAGCCCCGTGATCCGGGGCGGGCGAACACGCTGCCGCTGCTGGAGCTCCCGATGTCGGCATCCACGCGGCCCGAGCCTAAGGCGAGTCGCAGCTGCTCCCGCAGCCTCCGAGGACGGCCGGCTCCGGTGGTGGTAAGTCCGATCCGCGGGCTCTGCGAACCAGAGCCCTGGAGGCCGCCAGCTCCAGGAGTTGGGCCGATGGTAGGCCGCAGATGGAACGGAGACACGGCCCAGAACACAAAGGTCGGGTCTCCGTTCGGAAGGGATACATATTTACATATTTACAATGTTACAGTTCCCCCCCTCCCCCCCACATACACACATAGTACACAACACAAAAACACCACATCACAACTACAATTAAGACAAAAAAAACCCAACAAAAACACAAGACAAATGGACCGCAGGTGTAGCCGCAGCTGCTAGGGCAGCCTCAACTACCTCCTCTGGCAGTGTGTTCCATACTCCCACCACCCTTTGTGTGAAAGAGAAGGAAGATTGATCAAACGGGGTATCTCTAATTGGAGGGGTATGTCTGAAGAGGAGAATAGCTATCTGTTTGCAACATTGAATGCAACAAAAGGTAAAGCAGAGCTGTGGGTCATAAACTGCTTTGAAGTAGAGTGTGGGTTGGTGGTGCTGCAGAGAGAGAGAAATAAGAACTCGCAGGTACCGATGCCATTAACTGTGCACCTCAGAATGCAATGAGAACAGTGTCTCAAGAAATACTGGGTGGTTTAAATGTGCCTGTGGATTCCTGAAAAAATGATTTTCACTCCACAGATTTGGAAAATAAAGCTTACTTATAAGGGTCTGAATCCATCCTAGAGATACAAAGGTATGTGCCTAATATGTGGGTAACACTATAATTGAGATGCAGCTGCTGCCAAACTGATTTAGGCTTTTTTTTCCCAGTAAAATTTGTAATTTCTAGAAAGCTACATCAAAACATGTTTATAGACTTCACATGAGTGATTTTCAACCAGAATCGTAAAGGCATATGATTGAGGTAATCGAACCAATGATGAAAAGATTGGCCAAAAGTTTCAAGGAGCGTAAAAGTTGGAGAGATTTAGCGAGTGGACTGTAGAGTCCATTGCCCAGGCAGCTGGAGGCATGGTAGAATGCAGAATGATTACAGCACAGATCGAGGTCATGCTGCCCTCAGTTTCACCCTGGTTCTCCGGAGAAACCGACCACTGAGCCCCTCTCCCCTCAGCCCTGCAAATTCTTTCCTATCAGATATGTATCGGCAATATTTTAGCCATTGATCTGCCCTTCCTGCTTCTCCAGTAAGTTCATTCCAGACATAGAACATGGAACAAACAGTACAGCACAGACACAGGCCCTTTGTCTCACTGTGTCTGTGCTGAACATTTTACCAAGTTGAACTAAAATCCTCTGCTTGCAACTGATCCATATCCCTCCATTCCCTGCTAACTCAAGTGTCCACATAACACCCTCTTAAATGCTACTATCATACCTGCCTCCATCACCACCGACAGCGCATTCCAGGCACCCACCACTTTCTGTAAAAAAAACGTGCCCCGCATGTGACCTTTAAACATTTCCCCTCTCAACTTAATGCTATGCCCCCTAGTCTTAGATATTTGTAATCCTGGGAAAAAGTTTCTGAATGATTACTCTATCTATGCCTCTCATAATTTTATACACTTCTATCAGGTCTCTCGTCAACCTTCGGCATTTTAGAGAAAATAATCCAAGTTTGTCCAACCTCTCCTTGTAGCAAATGCACCATAAATCAGGCAGCATTCTGGTAAAAGTCTTAGTTTAGTTTAGTTTACAGATAAAGCATGGAAACTCACCCTTTGGCTCACCGAGTCCATGCTGGCCATTGGTCACCCATTCACACAACCTCTGTTATCTGACTTTCTTAACCACTCCCTACGCACCTGGGAGCAATTTACAAAGGTCAATGTGGGTGGAAACCGGAGCACCTGGAAGAAACCTAAACAGTCACAGGTAGAACATGCAAAACTCCACATAGACCTCACCCGAGATCAGGATCAAGCCCAGGACTCTGACGCCGTGAGGCAGCAGTTCTATGTGCTGTAACCAATATGCACTTCTGCACCTTCTCCAAAGATTCTAACAACTTTCTGCCTGATAGGGTTTATTCAGGTCATGTTTGATCTTTTTTCCCTGTCACGTTTATTCCATGTTGGTGACCCCTCCACCAATGCGAACACTTTATGTCTAACTGCATTGTTTCTAGCTATCACTCAAGACTGGGGGATTTGAGACAGTCAATGGAGATGTCATGAGAACAGTCCATATTACAGTCAAAGAGGAGCCTGACGTCCTGAGGAATATGAAGGTATCTGGGCCTGATAAGATATATCGGAGTGCTCTATGCGAAGCAAGACATTGCAGGAGCCCTGATGTAGATCTATGAATCATCGTCGGACATGGGTGAGGTGCTGGATAACTGGAGGGTGGCTAATGTTTGAGAAGGTTGCAAGGAAAAGGCTGGGAACTATGGACCAGTGTGCCTAACAATTGTGGTAGGTAAGTTACTGAAGAGGATTCTGGGGGATAAAATAATATATATATGCATTTGGATAGATGGCGGGTGATTAAGGACAATCAGCATGGTTTTGTACATGGCAGATTGTGTCTCAGAAAGTTTTTCAAAGAAGTAAGCAAAAAGGTTGTTAAGGGCAAGGCTGTGGATGTTATCTATATGGACTTCAGCAAGACATTTGATTAGGTTCCACATGATAGACTGCTCTGGAAGATTAGATCACATGGGATCCAGGGAGGGCTAGCTGACTGGATAGAGAATTGGTTTTATGGAAGGAAGCAGGGGGTGATGGTGGAAGAGTTTTTTTCAGACTGGAGGCCTGTGTCCAGTGGTGTGCCTCGGGGATCAGTGTTGGGCCCATTGCTGTTTGTGGCTTGTATCAACAATTAGATGAGAATTTGCAAGGCATGATAAGTAAGCTTGCAGATGACACTAAAGTAGGTGATATCATAGATAGTCAAGATGATTATGAAAAAATACAGCAGAATCTTGATCAACTGAGCAAGTGGTGTGAAGAGTGGCTAATGGAGTTCAATGCAGATTAGTGTGAGGTGTTGCAGTGTGGTAAGTCAAACCAGGGCAGGAATATTAGTGAATTAGTACCACAGTGAATATTAGTGCCCTGGGAATGTTGTAGACCAGAGGGGTCCAGGAGTATAGGTGGACAGTTCTCTGACAGTAGGGTCACAGGTAGATAGGATCGTAAAGAAGGTTTCTTCAGTCAGGGTATTGAGTATAGAAGTTGGGACGTTGTGTTACTGTTGTTCAAGACATTGGTGAGGCCGCATTTGGAGGATTGTGTTCAGTTTTGGTCACCTTGCTATAGGAAGGATATCATTAAGCTGGAAAGAATGCAGAGAAGATTTACGAGGATGTTGCCGAGACTCGAGGGCCTGAGCTACAGGGAGAGATTTGTCAAGCTAGGGATTTATTCCTTGGTGCATAGGAGGCTAAGGGGTTATCTTATAGAGGTGTATAAAATCATGAGGGGAATTGATAGGGTGAATGTCCAAGGTTTTTTACCCAGGGTAGATGAATCAAGAACCAAAGGCCATAGGCTTATGGTGAGTGGGGAAAGATTAAATAGGAATCTGAGGGGGCAACTTTTTCACCCAGAGATTGATGGGTGTACAGAATGAGCTACGAGAGGAGGTAATTTAAAATACATTTAAAAGACACTTGGACAGGTACATAGATAAGACAAGTTTGGAAGCCTATGGGAAAAAATTGGGCAAATGGGACTAGCTTAGATGGAGCATCTTGGTTAGTATGGACGAGTTAGGCCAAAGGATCTGTTTTTGTGCTGTATGACTCTATGACTTTATCTTGATTTTAAATACCTGTCAGATCTCCTCTCAGTGCCTGTGTTCCAAAACGTACAACTCCTGCTGCTCTGGTCTGTCCATGTAAATAATGTCCATATTCCTGGAATTAATTTAATAAATCATTTCTCCAGCCTTTCCAAGCTAGCAATATCTTTCTTAAATTTGTTGCCCAGAATTGGACACAATGCTCCAATTTTGTCTGAACCAGTGCTATAAAATGGTTAGCAACTGGGAGATGCAACAGTCTGAAGAAGGGTCCTGACTTGAAATGTTACCTATCCATGTTGGAAAGGGCAGACACAATCGGCTTGGAATGGGCAGACACAAAGTGCTGTAGTAACTCAGTGTGTCTTTATCCCTTTAGAGAGCTGTGAGTCTTTGGAATTTTAATCCTCAGAAAGTTGTGGAAGCAGAAGTTGTGAATATTTTTGATCAGTAAGAGGGTAAAATGTTGCCAGAGTTAGACAGGAATATGTTATGGTTACATCGAGATCAGTCATCATCTTATTAAATGATGTAGCAAGCTGAAGGAGTTGAATGATTCTAATTTACATGTTTGTATGTACATAGATTATAGATGTTTGGAAAATGATGGACAGATGCATTACAATTTCCTTCCATAGTCCCTTAGGTGACCTTGGATACATTCCATCTAGACCAAATGATGTATCCTCTAATTGCATCTCCCTTTCCAGCACCTCCTCTTTATCAATTGCTCGTCCATTAACATCTCAATATAGTTTTCTTTATTGAGGCTCCTGCAGAAACTTATTCCTCGGTAATGACTGATGTAAAATTCTTGATTTGTAGCTTAGCCATGCCTTAGACCTGTTTAGTCAATTTACCTTTTGGTCTCCGGTTGCTCCCCCTCTCCACTTACAACCCTTTTCCTATTCACATACCTATGGACTATCCCTTTGCATTCCCTTTCATATCAGCTGCCAGCAATTTTTCTCATGCTCTCTCTTATTTTCTTACTTACTTTCCCGCTGAATTTTCTGTAATCAGTCTGTTTATCCTTTTGCGTTTACAAACTATCATGTTTTTTTTCCATGCTCTATTTTGCCCTTCGTTAGGAGTCATCCAGGGATCTTGGCATTAATTACGCCCACCTCCCCGCACCCCCCACGTCAATGTAAGTTGACTGCAACCAAAACACCACCACACAGTTCCTATTGTTCAGTTGCAATTTTGCCTACAACTTTTTGGTTTCAGTTTATCAGGGCCACATCTATTCACATTCCATTGTCTCTTGCCCTTCTCCAGTTGACTTGTTTTTTGCAGTGGACTAGATCCCTTTTCCTTTGCTATTCAAAATCTCCATTGATATTCATTTGGCTTTCATTTCTCATTTCTCCAGCTTCCTTGTTAGGCCAGAAATGTATTGAATAAAGAAAACTATCTGAATGCCCTTTAGAATCACCTTCCCCTCCTTGCATCTCATGTTATTTGTATTCCAGACTAAAGCAGAGAAGACGGAAGATGTGCAAGAGCTCAAACTGCAGCCGATCTGAGATGGTGGGTGTTGATACGACTGGAAAGAGTTACAGAGGCAGAAGGGTGATGGACTTTAAAAACAAAGGTGGGATTTAAAAAAAATTAGATGATTCCTGGGTGGGTAATGAATGCCAGCTATTAGATAAAGACAAAAGAATAAAAAGTGCTGGAGTAACTCAACGTGTCAGGCAGCATCTCTGGAGAACATGGAGAGGTAACATTTTGGGTTGTACAGGTTCTTCATACTGATAAATCTGCCAGTCTGAATAAGGGTCCCGACCCTTGTAAACATATTGTAGAAATGAAGGAACTACAGATGCTGGTTTACAAAAGGACACAAAGTGCTGGAGTTACTCAATGGGTCAGGCAGCAACTGTGAAAAACATGAATAGATGACATTTCGGGTCAAGACTCAAAATGTCACCTATCCATGTTCTCTGGCAGTAACCCATTGAGTTATTCCAGCACTTTGTGTCCTTTTGTGTAAACCATCTACAGTTCCTTATTTCTGCATTAGATAAAGAGAACTGCATTAGATAAATTAAGTAAAATAGTTGGGAGGTTATGTTGCAGTTATATAAGACATTGGTGAGGCCACATTTAGAGGATTATACTCAGTTTTGATCACGATGTTCTAGAGAAGATGTCAAGAGTGCAGAGAAGATTTATGAGGATGTTGCCAGGACTAGAGGCTCTGAGCAAAAGGAAGCATTTGAGCAGGTTAGGGCTTTATTTTTTGGAGGACAAGCGTATTTTTTTTAAGGGTGGTGGGTGTATGCAACGAGCTGCCGGAGGAAGTAGTTGAGGCAGGAACGATCGCGATGTGTACAAAAAAATGGAGATATGCAGAGGACAGGTTTAAAGTGATATGGGCCAAATGAAGGCAGGTGGGACGAGGGTTGCCAACTGTCCCGTATTAGCCGGGACATCCCGTATTTTGGGCTAAGTTAGTTTGTCCCGTACGGGACCGCCCTTGTCCTGTATTAGGCCTGGACAGCGCTGTAGGCCTGGACACTGTAGGCCCGGACACTGTAGGCCGCTGTAGTCCTGGACAGTGTAGGCCCGGGCGCCACCTAACGGAGGTTGCGTAACAACCCGCCTCCCGGCTCAGGCGACCGCCATTGGTGGAGCGGGAGCATGTGACCGCTGGCTGGGTGAGGTAACGTGGGGCACCGGGTGGTGACCTTACCCTTTGCCCCTTATTTGGGAGTGAGGAAGTTGGCAACCCGAGATGGGACTAGTGTAGTTGGGGCATGTTGGTTGGGCATGGGCAAGTTGGGCCAAAGGGCCTGCTTCCACACAGTATGACTCAGTAACTCTATAGCCCAGTGTAAGGTGGAACATAAATTGTACTAGTTTGCAACTGTGCAGAGGGTGGAGATGGGTGCCTGGCTATAAGACTTCTGGAGAAGGACTGTTTATGTAATAGACAATAGACAATAGACAATAGACAATAGGTGCAGGAGTAGGCCATTCAGCCCTTCGAGCCAGCACCGCCATTCAATGCGATCATGGCTGATCACTCTCAATCAGTACCCCGTTCCTGCCTTCTCCCCATACCCCCTCACTCCGCTATCCTTAAGAGCTCTATCCAGCTCTCTCTTGAAAGCATCCAACGAACTGGCCTCCACTGCCTTCTGAGGCAGAGAATTCCACACCTTCACCACTCTCTGACTGAAAAAGTTCTTCCTCATCTCCGTTCTAAATGGCCTACCCCTTATTCTTAAACTGTGGCCCCTTGTTCTGGACTCCCCCAACATTGGGAACATGTTTCCTGCCTCTAATGTGTCCAATCCCTTAATTATCTTATATGTTTCAATAAGATCCCCCCTCATCCTTCTAAATTCCAGTGTATACAAGCCCAATCGCTCCAGCCTTTCAACATACGACAGTCCCGCCATTCCGGGAATTAACCTAGTGAACCTACGCTGCACGCCCTCCATAGCAAGAATATCCTTCCTCAAATTTGGAGACCAAAACTGCACACAGTACTCCAGGTGCGGTCTCACCAGGGCCCGGTACAACTGTAGAAGGACCTCTTTGCTCCTATACTCAACTCCTCTTGTTACGAAGGCCAACATTCCATTGGCTTTCTTCACTGCCTGCTGTACCTGCATGCTTCCTTTCATTGACTGATGCACTAGGACACCCAGATCTCGTTGAACTCCCCCTCCTCCTAACTTGACACCATTCAGATAATAATCTGCCTTTCTATTCAGATTCAGAATGTGTCTCTCTCAATCAGACTTCTATTTTCCACACTGATTATTTTCCAGCTGGAACCCTAACCAGCAAATGGATTTAATCTATGTTGCCTGAACTGAACTTTTAGAGTCTGTTGGTCTTTTTTGTCTTTTTTTTTCACAACAGTGAACAGTTGCCATAAAAGCAGACTGGTTGCCATGGTGAATTTGCATGTGAATTGCTCATTATAGTTAAATATTATCTTGGGTATTTCAGGTCATGATGAGTGATGTGCTGTGTAATACTGAGTGACCAGGTATTGTTTTAAATGTTTTGCCCAACTTCAGTAAATGAAAAAAAATCATATAATGCTATTTCAGTACTGGACATATGGATCTGGGATTCAGTATTATTATGTGGAATATGTTGTCTTTTCATGACAACAGAACATTTTGTGCCTTTTCTGCTCTTTCTTGTATTGGCACTCATACCAAAGATTCAGACATAGAAAATAGAACAATACAGCATAGTAACAGGCCCTTCAGCCCACAATGTCTGTGACAAACATGATGCCAGGATAAACTAATCCTATCTGCTTACACATGACCCATAGCCCTTAATTCTCTGCATATCCATGTGCACACCTAAAAGCTTATTAAATGCCACTTTTATATCTGCCTCCACCACTACCCTTTGAGTTTAGTTTATTATCACATGTCCCGGGGTACAGTGAAAAGCTTCTGTTGCGTGCTAACCAGTCAGCGAAAAGACAATGTATGATTACAATCAAGCCATTCACAGTGTACAAACACATGATAAAGGGAATAACATGAATGACGTTTAGTGCAACTCTGGGCAGGCATTCCAGTTACTCACCATCCTCTGTGTAAAAACACTTGCCCCACATATCACCTTTAAGCTTTGCCCCTTTTACTTTATGGATCCATTTGTAGATCCAGATACACATGGAAGCATATACTTTATAAGCCATTCAACCCCTTGAAGATATTCTGCCATTCAATGGGAAATCTGTGTTTTATCTCTGTCAAATAATCTTGGTTCTGCAGCAATTTATATCATATTTACATGACAAATTTAAAAGATATTCGGACAGGTACATGGATAGAAAAAGTTTAGAGGGATATGGGCTAAATGCAGGCAGTTACAACCAGTATAGATGGGGAATCTCGGTCAATGTGGGCAAGTTAGGCTGAAGGACCTGTTTTCGTGCCATATGACTCTAGGGCTCTATATCTTTGCTAGACGCTGATCTGTCAATCTCAGAATTAAAACCACTAGTTAAACTCGCAGATGCTTTTTCTATTGGAGACGCCTTCATACTTCTACAAATCTGAATATGAATAATGCTTTATTTTTGTGTTGGAAGGAACTCCAGATGCTGGTTCACACCAAAGATAGACATAAAATGGTGGAGTAACTCAACGGGACAGGCGGGATCTCTGGGGAGAAGGAATAGGTGATGTTTTTGGTCGAGACCCTTCTTCAAACTCCATTCTTTATTTCTAACAATTCTAATTTCTAATTTCGTTGTACTGTGCATACAATGACAATAAAGGCATATTATTATTATTATAATTCTAGCAAAAAGCTTTTTCTTCCTCTTTTGAAATGCTTGGCTCTGATTTTAGGATAATGCCATCTTGTCCTGGATTCCTTCAGTAGCAAGAAAAGTCTCTCTCTATCCACTCCATCAATTCCTTTCAAAGTCCTTAATACAGAAACCATTGCATCCCTTAACATCTAACATTTCAGGGAACACATCCTACTTTGCAATTTATTTGGTTACAATAGACTTTTTGGAGCTTCAGCAATGGTCTGATGAATTTGTGCTGCACTCTGTACACAGGCAATGTACCTTTTGGAGGGAGCAGTGCCAAGACCAATGCCATTAGAGACACAGCGCAGAAACAGGCCCCTCAGCCCACCAAGTCTGTGCTGCCCAGTGATCACTCCATACACTAGCACTATCCTACACACTGGGGACAATTTACAATTTTACCAAAGCCACATGTACGTGTGGAAGGAAGCCGGAGCACCTGGAGAAAACCCACTCATTCACAGGGAGAACCTACAGACAGACACACCCGTATTCAGGATCAAACCCAGGTCTCAGGCACTGTCAGGCAGCAACTCTATTGCTGCACCACCGTGCCACCCCAAATGCTTATCTAATCATGGCTCAGTAAAGCCACATCAAAAGTTCTTCTTCTTTATATTCTAACTCTCTGATTATAGTAGCCGACACAATTGGTCTTTTTAATTATTTTTTTAACTCATTCCTGCATTCCCTGCTTAAATGATGATTTGAAATTTTCTTTAACCTCATATTTAGCTGCATTGAAAGCTATCTTCCAAAATTACAATAACTCACATAATTAGCCAGGCCCACTTGTTGTTTTATGCAGCTTGCTTATGGGGCTGGCATTTTCTGGACAAAGCTAATAATCATGTATTTAATGGTTAGTATTTTTCATTGTGACTGTCGGGAACATCAGGGCTCCAGTGGAAGGCACAGGTGAAAGCAATGGATCCATACTTCATGATAGTTCCTTGCTGCTATCATTCTGACAATGAAGTCCTCATGGAATCCAATGCTGGAATGTCCAATTCTTGCAGTTTTATACCAGTGATATTGGGAAACCTGACCTCTGAACCTGATCATATTGAGTAAAGTAATTCAATTTATTTCAGTAGCTATGAGATAAATGGGTAAGTCATAGGTGATTTTTATTTTGGGGGGGGGGGGGGGGTGGGTGCAGGGGTTATTAGTTGAGTTAATTTGAATATATTTAAGAGAGTTGAAGACTTGTATTTTTGCTTTGTATTTTCTTGTCATCTTTAAATTTTGAATGGTATCTTAAATTTCGACACGTTAACAAATATTCAAAAAATATATCCCCTTTCCTAATCTAGAACGTAAGTAACCTATAAGTTTCTTCTGCACTTTAAATAAATCTTGGCAAATCTTGTTTTAATTAACCAAATTCATTCGCTATTTACTTTGAAAGTCAACTCAAAGATCATTGATTAGCATGGGCTCAAATAATGCTATGCTATTTGATGTGTTTATGACTGAATGACAAGCTCAAGAGGAGTTTCTCCATCCTTGCATCTCTGTACAGTATATGTTAGTTTGAATGCACGGCATGTTTCCACTTTCAACACAATCAGTCTTGGACCACATACTTGTAACGAGTTTGACTTGGGACATAGATTCTGGTTGTGGTTCATTTTTAACACTGGACCAATGGATTGAAGAAACCTTTACTGAGTTAAAGCCACAAATACAGACATGGCTTTTAATGATGCTCTAGGTTGTGACATCTAATTTCTGCCAGTTTAGTGAAGGACATCTCATCACAATGTCTTGTGATGTGCATATGTACCTTTGATCTACTTGCTCCTCAGGTATCTTTGGTAGAGCAGAGATCTATCTTTCCTGAAGAATTAATGTTAAGAGATCTATACTTTTATTTTCTTGCATGTTAGGGAGAGATGGAATGGTGTTGGTTGGGGAGCTGATCTCTGTTTTCACATAACTGACAGGAACAAACAAGTGGACTCTATGGGTTATAGAGTCATATCATATCATATATATACAGCCGGAAACAGGCCTTTTCGGCCCTCCAAGTCCGTGCCGCCCAGCGATCCCCGCACATTAACACTATCCTACACCCACTAGGGACAATTTTTACATTTACCCAGCCAATTAACCTACATACCTGTACGTCTTTGGAGTGTGGGAGGAAACCGAAGATCTCGGAGAAAACCCACGCAGGTCACGGGGAGAACGTACAAACTCCTTACAGTGCAGCACCCGTAGTCAGGATCGAACCTGAGTCTCCGGCGCTGCATTCGCTGTAAAGCAGCAACTCTACCGCTGCGCTACCGTGCCGTGCAGAATGGAAATAGGCCATTCGGCCCAACTTGCCCGTGCTGACCAAGGTGCCCCATCTACACTAATCTGCCCACTTTTGGCCCGTATTCCTCCAAACTGTTCCACTCCATGTACCTGTCCAAATGGCTTTTAAATGTTCCTATAGTAACTGCCTCAACCTTTGGCAGCTCATTTCATATATCCACAACCCTCTGTGTGAAAAAGTTACCCCTTATCATATCATCATATCATATATATACAGCCGGAAACAGGCGGTTCCTATTAAATCTTTCCCCCTTCACGTTAAACCTATGTCCTCTGGTTCTTGATACCCCTACTCTGGCTGAAAGACTTTGTGCATCTCCCCAAATCTTTTTCCCTCATGATCTTATATACCTCTGTAAAATGATTTTCGGAAGTCTTTAAAGTGATAGTAAGTCATTTTTTGAAAGATTGGGGGTTTGAGGTCTGTGGGGAACTGGCACGCAGTTGGATTAAGGCCAGAGTAAATTAGCCATGATTATATTGAATGTCAGGGAAGGATTGAGGTGGTGGGTAGCCTACTCCGATTTTCCTTTGTTCTTGTGTGACACAAGGATCATTGGTTTATATTATTCTGAGTGTACTTAGAATTTAGATTATGAAAATTAGGCATGTTCAGTTTGTGAACTAAAACCAACAGGGAAGGATCAACTACCTGTAGTTCGTGAGATTAAGTCGGGTAGAAGCAGCCAGCGGGAAGAAGTCACGATCTTCACCCTTCAAACCCAACTCTAGATTTCAAAATCAATTCCACGATGAAAGAAAAAGAATTCCAAGTACTCACTCAGCATCTTGCACAATGGGTGTACGAATGGCTCCGATTGTAGTGACATGTAGATAGATAATTAGTCTGAGGAAGGGTCTCGACCCAAAACGTTACCCATTCCTTCTCTCCTGAGATGCTGCCTGAGCCGCTGAGTTGCTCCAGCATTTTGTGATACCTTAGATAATTAACTGAAAACTTTAAAAGATTACAAATGGATGGCACATCTTAGTAATTGAAACTTGAACTACCTCAACAAAACATTATTAAGTGCCCTCTAACTGTGAGTCGTGGGCAAGTTATCAGCCCCTACAGTCATGCAATCATTTTTTTTTTTAGATAATATTAGTTTTGTCGCAGGGATAGAAGAGACAGAATCTCTGGAGAGAAGGAATGGGTAACATTTTGGGTCGAGACCCCTCTTCAGACTGAACGTCTGAATTATGTTAATAACATTAAATGGCAAGAATCCATCCTTCATTCTATAATCCATTTATAAACTTATTTTGATTGCACAACATTTTCACTTTGATATTATATGTTTCAGAAATAAAGCATTTATATCACAACCCTTTTAAAAGACATTATCACAGTTCAAGAACATTTTGCCTTCAGTGCAGACACCTTAATGTCACAAGGTTAGAATGGATGTGAAGCTTTTCAGCTTTCGAGTACAGCTAAATTTCACAGTTAAAAATTATATTTTGAGGCTCATTCCTGCCTGAGAATTTGATGCTACTCGGTTTGAGATGATTCCATTGAAGTTTGTGTATGGACTTGAGTAGGCGAGGGTTATTATGTGCTATAATAATGGTCTATCGTTGATGTTAGTCCAAGCGGCGCTGATTATAGGCATTAACACACCGGGTGCTTTGACTTTGTGGACGGCTGTCACTACTGGCCCCTCGTGGTGCTGTTCATGAGGTTTATCCCCACCTGCATCCCAACCCTATTCTCCAACATTGGGAGCTTTCGAGAACATTAAAAAACGATGCTTTTATTGTAACTCTTGGTTCAGGATAATGCTCTGATTTTTTTTTCAAATAGAAGAACTTGAAAGACTTGAAAGGACATGAAGTTCAAGAATGTCGGACCTCCCTAGCCTAGCTGCCTAGCTTTCTGTAGCCTTCTGACTCAAGAATCGCCAATTCAAATGTCATAAACTGCAGCCCCGCTTTCAAAGCACCTGCTCGGAGGAAGGAGAAAAATCACGTGTGGTTGTCCTGCGAATGCATCGGGTGTAGTGTATTATTTCGGGATTGCTGCAAGGCTTTGCACAAACTCGTCTCAAACGCCGGGATTTAAAGGTGAACCTCCCCGCTGCTGTTCCTGACCCCGGCCCGGACCACGAATCGCAACGCAACGCAACGCGCCGCAGGAATGTGATCCCACGTTGGCTGGCGGCGCTGTCAGCAACTAGTCACTGAACCTTTCACATGACCCGCTCTCTCCAATGTCGTCCCTTGCACCGGGTGACAAATTCTCATTGCATCCTGCACATCTCAAAATGAGAATATTCCCATCAGTTCCCTCTATTGACTTTAAACTGTGATCCAATCTTAGCCATAAGAAGATAACTGCAGATGCTGGTACAAATCGAAGGTATTTATTCACAAAATGCTGGAGTAACTCAGCAGGTCAAGCAGCATCTAGGGAGAGAAGGAATGGGTGACGTTTCAGGTCGAGACCCTTCTTCAGACTGGGTGAAGTCACCCATTCCTTCTCTCCCGAGATGCTGCCTGACCTAAGTATAAGAAAATAACTGCAGATGCTGGTACAAATCGATTTATTCACAAAATGCTGGAGTAACTCAGCAGGTCAGGCAGCATCTCGGGAGAGAAGGAATGGGTGACATTTCGGGTCTAGACCCTTCTTCAGACTGATGTCGGGGGTGGGACAAAGGAAGGATATAGGTGGCCCCATCCCCGAACTCTACCTCTGCTACATCGACGACTGCATTGGTGCTACCTCTTGCACCCATGCAGAACTCACTGACTTCATACACTTCACCTTCAATTTCCATCCTGCCCTTAAATATACCTGGACTATCTCTGACATCTCCCTCCCGTTTCTGGACCTCACCATCTCCATCACAGGAGACAGACTAGTGACGGACATTTACTACAAGCCCACCGACTCGCACAGCTATCTGGACTACACTTCTTCCCACCCGGTCCCCTGCAAAAAGTCTATCCCCTACTCCCAATTCCTCCGTCTACGCCGCATCTGCGCCCGGGATGAGGTGTTTCAGACTAGGGCTTCCGAGATGTCCTCGTTCTTCAGAAAACGGGGCTTCCCCTCCTCCATTATAGATGAGGCTCTCACTAGGGTCTCTTCTACATCCCGCAGCTCCGCTCTTGCTCCCCCTCCCCCCACTCGCAACAAGGACAGGATCCCCCTCGTTCTCACCTTCCACCCCACCAGCCAGCGGATCCAACATATCATCCACCAACATTTCCGTCACCTACAACGGGACCCCACCACCGGCCATATCTTCCCATCCCCTCCCCTCTCTGCGTTCCGCAGAGACCGTTCCCTCCATAACTCCCTGGTCCACTTGTCCCTTCCTACCCAAACCACCCCAACCCCGGGCACTTTCCCTTGCAACCGCACGAGATGCAACACCTGTCCCTTTACCTCCCCCCTCAACTCCATCAAAGGACCCAAACAGTCTTTCCAGGTGAGACAGAGGTTCACCTGCACCTCCTCCAACCTCATCTATTGCATCCGCTGCTCTAGATGCCAACTTATTTACATCGGCGAAACCAAGCGCAGGCTCGGCGATCGCTTCGCTGAACACCTGCGCTCGGTCCGCATTAACAAAACTGATCTCCCGGTGGCCGAGCACTTTAACTCCCCCTCCCATTCCCAGTCTGACCTTTCTGTCATGGGCCTCCTCCAGTGCCATAGTGAGGCCCACCGGAAATTGGAGGAGCAGCACCTCATATTTCGCCTGGGCAGTTTGCAGCCCGGTGGTATGAACGTCGACTTCTCCAACTTCAGATAGCTCCTCTGTCCCTCCCTTCCCCTCCTCCTTCCCAGATCTCCCTCTATCTTCCTGTCTCCACCTATATCCTTCCTTTGTCCCACCCGCGACATCAGTCTGAAGAAGGGTCTCGACCCGAAACGTCACCCATTCCTTCTCTCCCGAGATGCTGCCTGACCTGCTGAGTTACTCCAGCATTTTGTGAATAAATAAAAATGCTGCCTGACCTGCTGAGTTACTCCAGCATTTTGTGAATAAAATCCAATCTTAGATGCTCCCGTTCACTTAATAACGGGGAATTAACATTGCATTAAAAAAGTAATGTTGTAATTCGAGTTTTTTTTTTGGTAAATTCAAGGGGTTCCTGACCGCCCCAGACGTGAATGATTTTTAAGCAAGTTTATCTTTCTCAGGTTGCAGCCCAGCTTTAAGCGTTCCCCGGGCCTGCTGAAACGCTGAACGCTTATGATGTAACCAGCTCGCAGCATCTCCATCTCAATTTGCAGTGGCTGCTTTAAGAGCCAGGCTTGGGAGCTTGCAGCTTGCAGCTTGCCGCTTGCCGGGCAGCCTTCAAGTGATGTCATTCTACTCCAGCCAGGCGAGAGGGAGCCTCGCTGCATCAGTACCGTGGACAGCGCCGGCCACCGCTCCTGCTGCCGCTCGCCTAGGCAAGGCAAGGCAATCCGCCGGCGGAAAAGTAACCTGCACCTCATCTCCACACCCCTCCTCAACCCTGGGCATGAAGCAAGCTTTCTCCAGCGGGGCAGGGGCGTCTAATGCAGTGACGTCTAACCAAAACCCAGCAGTTGAGCCGGTATATTGTTGGGGACTTCGATGCATTTTGTTCTAAAGTGCTGCGATACGTGTTTCAGCCTTTTTATTCAGGCTGAATTTACAGAACCTATGGATGAACTGTCAGCACACTCTCCCGATCACATTGCACGAAGTAGAGGCTGTCCGGTCCTCACCGTGTATTTTTGGACAGTGGATAGATTTTCGATTCTTGCCTGAAAAAAAATATTGTTGCGCCCGTTTGATCTTGGATGCAACCGTAACCGTGGGCCAGTGAGAGAGACCCAGGGCCAGCGATTGATCTAAGGATTATTGGATCTGAATGATCTCTGCAACGAGCGATGGCAAATGAACCAGTCATTCTCAATGTTTACGATATGGTAAGTCCTAAAGAACACCCATTTGATGCAATAAACATAAAATCTAATGGGCTGCATAATAAATATGGGGGTCAGTGTGTTATCCTATTCCCCAGAGGTTGCTCCATTTGTGTTCAGGAGCCATAGAATGTACATCAACTGAATTCACGTTAGATTGAAGAATGATAAGTAGGACTCTTGGTATTGGGAGGATCTCTGCTCTTTCTTTGTCAGTATATGCATATTGTTTCTGTTTTACAAATCTTATGATATTAAAATAATAAGTACTTATGACTGCTATATTAGTGCCATTGATAATGAACATCTTCAGTGTGGCACTGATGTATGGAGCAATACTAGGATTCTCCTGTAATTTAACATCTAGTGGCTGTCTTTAGGTGTTCTTACAATACTTTACTGAATTATATGAAATCCAACTCTCAACCTTGAGTACAACGGAGTGCAGTAATAGATTGGCGTGTTGCAGGTTGGAGCATTCTTGAAGAGCATGGAGAGTTACTCTTGACTTCTCTGAGGTCCCTATTAATGGTTCACTTCAGAGAGATGTCAGCCGGGATCAAAGAATTGTTGCTCCCCTGACCCCAGGCCCGAAGAGGCAAATGAAATAGCAGAGCAAAGGAAAGCAAATACCACCAACCTACTTCAAATTGAAATGACAATTCATTTGTCATACAATTGATAAATAACTTGAGACTCATTACAGTAATTGGGACTCATCACTCTGCATCTGAGGGTGATCACTAGCAAACTACGTCTGGTTATCCATGATATTCTAGTTCTTACATCATATTATGATAATTTAGTACAATGCTATATTTATCATAGCATACACCAAGAACTAATATATAGAAAAGTTCTGTTCAGATCACATTTTTGGGGCATTGATGGCAAAAGCCTTAAAGCATTGATATACAGAAAGATCTTGGGGTCCATGTCCTTATCTGCCTGAAAAGGGCAACACAAGTAGATTAAGTGGTAAATAATGTGTATGGAATGCTTGCCTTCATCAGTCGGAGCATTGGGTATAAGAGTCAGCAAGTCATGTTGAAGTTTTATAGGCCTTTTATTAGGTTGCATTTGGAATAATGTGTGCAGTTCTGGTCACTCCATTACAGGAAGGATGTGAAGGGTTTGGGGGGGGGGATGCAAAAGGGTTTACCAAAATGCTGCCTTGATTAGAGGGTATTTGCTATAAGGAGTGGTTGGACTAACTTGAATTGTTTCTTTGGATTGTCAGAAGCTGTGGGGAGATCTGATAGAAGTATTTTAAATTATGAGAGGCATAGATAGGATGCCTGGAACATGTTGCCAGGGCTAGTGGTGTAGGCAGATATGATAGTGGCATTTTAGAGGCTTTTAGGTAGGCACATGGATATGCAGGTAATGGGAGGGGAGGGATATGGATCATGTGCAGTTGGAGGAGATTAGTTTAACCTGGCATCATGTTCATCACTGTCATAGTGGGATGAATTGCCTGTTCCTATGCTGTACTGTTGCATGTTTTATGTTTGGTCTTTCTATGAGACCAAAGCAAGGTAGATCAAGGAGAATAATGAATTTTTAAATTAAGTATAATGAGCTATGACTTTACCAAGTGGCCAAAGGCAATAACATATTTTAAGGCTGTAACATTGTTTAACCTCGTGGACGTGGTGTTGCATTGGCTTTTGTGTCACACTGTGCAAACTCCATATCTCATTATAACATAACCTGAAATTAAAGTCATGTTTCTGAATTAATTTTATTAAAATTGCACATAAAGAGTCTGTAATGGTAAAATATCGAAGCACCTCATGCACAGAAGGGCAGATAGTTCTTCACATGTGAGATGGTTGAGTTCAGTTCAGAAGTTATATGAGGCCTTTTTCATATACACCTCCTTGTTGCAAAAACCCTTAACATTTATAAAAATAGCAAAAGTATGTAACACTTATGTTACATCTTTAACGGTGAAATGTGACTCCGTGTAATTCAAAGAAAATTTATCTAACAAAATATGACACTGAGCTGTATTAGACAACATGACTTAAACTTGGTCAAAGATCGGTTTTATAAGTGGCATATTAAAAGGAAAGGGAGAGATGAACCAATGGAGAGGTTATGGGGGCGGGAGGGAGGTAAATTTCAGTTCAATGACTAGGAAACTGTTGGTCAATGGTGAGGTGATTAAGTTCAGGGATGAATAAGGGAGATGGGCAAGTTGGGTTATGTTATGAAGATATGGAAGAGTGTTGCATGTAAGACATGGGAAGTCAAGGAAAAATATTTAATATTGCCCAAATGGATCGCCAGTGTAAGCCAGTGATGTCAAGAGTAAAGTGTAAAAGGGATTTGGGGGGAGTTAAAATATTGTTGAGATGAGTGGATATCTTTGTAAAGTGAAAGATAAGGGGACAACTGGGAGAACATTGGAATAGTCAAGACAAGCGGATCAGAAGTACAGATGAGTGTCACAGCAGTGGATGAATGGAGGTGATAATGCATAATGGATGTGAGAAAAGACAGTTTTGGTGATTGAATATCATCTTGCAGTCAAATAAAGAAACCAACGGTGCAAAAAGTCTGTGTCAACCTCAAGGTGATATCCAGAGATCCAGTGTGTGAAGGAGAGAGGGGCAGAGAGAGAGAGGCAGAGAGAGGGGCAGAGAGAGAGAGAGAGAGAGAGAGGCAGAGAGAGAGAGGGAGAGGCAGAGAGAGAGAGGGAGAGGCAGAGAGAGAGAGAGGGGGGCCAAGAGAGAGAGAGGCAGAGAGCGAGAGAGAGAGAGAGAGAGAGAGAGAGAGAGAGAGAGAGAGAGAGAGAGGCAGAGAGAGAGGCAGAGAGAGAGGCAGAGAGAGAGGCAGAGAGAGGCAGAGAGAGGCAGAGAGAGGCAGAGAGAGGCAGAGAGAGAGAGATTATAATAGATAGGAAGTATTCTGGTTCAAAGATGTACACAAGTACTTAATGTTAACTTTCTAAGGATGTTAAGCATGCCTTCTTACATAAAAGGAGCCAGTGACATTAAAAAAAAATCAAATTGTGCTTAATGACAATGTTTATAAGGACAACAATGTCACTCTTAGGAGCAAAACACTTATGTTTGCAATGAGAATTTTAAAATGCATATTCACCACCCTGCACACTGTGTTCAACAACTGGCCTAATGGCCACAATTTGAACTGGGATTTATTTGCAAGAACATTTTAAATTTTCTTTAATCATCCGCATCCATACATGACACAAAACTGGGCAGAAATTGCTTTGTAAATTGAAAATAAGATATTGTTACATCAACCATTAATTAAGACTTTTTTAATGTGCTGTATCTGGTTCATATCATCTTGTCCGATTCTTATTGTCATTTTACATCCTCTATGCTACCAGGGCCATCTTTGACAGAGCGATGTTACATCTCACACATGGCTTTGGTTTGTTATTCATTGCCTTTAGGTAGAAAGAAATCCTTGCAGGTCTTGTTCAGAAAAAAACATGCAGTGATAAGCAATCAGAAGGCATTATCAATTATTCCATGCTAATTTGTGTCATGGCAAATACTGCCTGAACAACAGGGGGATAATCCCACAGGATTGTCTGAGGGTTTGTTTATCATGAATAAGCTTTATGTTTTTTGAAAGAAGCAAAGTGCTGGAGTAACTCTGCGGGTCAGGCAGCATCTCTGGAGAAAAAGGATGGGTGACGTTTTGGGTCAGGACCCTTCTTCAGACTTGTGATTTTTGAGCCTGTTTCACCGGTCTGTAAGACCATGACTGATCTTCTCCCTATTTCCTTATATCTATTACCTCTTCTGTTAAAACATGGTCACCCTTAACTTGTGGGCAGTGATATGTGCCGATTCACTTATCATATGAAGCAAGAGGCAGGATTTTCCCAGGACATACAGTATCATTTAGGCATTATTTTTTAATCCTTTCCATCCTTTATTGTGGAAATAGTCAACGTGGGACATTGTCCCATTATCAGACATGTGTCATGACTTGAAGGTTCTGTACTTTCACATTGTGATTTCAGTAGTTAATATTGAGACATATTCTACCATTTATTTCAATAGCGATATTTAATTGGGTGGCTGATCGAATGTAAACGGTGGCTAATGGAACAAGTGCAATTTTAACCAAACAGCTTTGTTGTTTTTACAAATTATATAAGTACATATCCAATTTAGTTCTCGAATCCTTCTGACTTTGTAATTACTGTTATCTACCTTTACCTTCCACACCCCATCCATCGCAACCCCTCACCATTAACTGTGGCTGGTGCATTTTGATGTGTGGATTTGCGTTGCGTAATCAGAAGTTGTCAGATTTACAATGTTAAATATGATCCCAAGCAAGTGGATTTTTATGGAAGAGAACTGTTTAATTATGTGATCAATTTGGTGAGCTTGTGATATTTTAGATTGCTTTATTTTAAGCAGTAAGATGCAACCTGAAGTGACACTTGCTGAAATTGAAGTAGATTATTCAATAAACATCAACCAAATGTATATAGCATCGGAAGTGTTGACAGGAATCATTCTGTTACATAAAGACTGCTGCAGGTCTGGGACTCTCATTCAAACATTTGGAGGGTAGACCTACATGGAGTGTGTAAACTGAGACTGATAGATTTTATTCAAGCACAAATATTAAGGGTCGCAAACTATGGGATTCAACAAAGCATTGGTCTATTGTGAATTAATTGAAAGGAAGAACAGGCTTGATGGACTGTTTCTATTAATTTACACTACCTTAGGAAGGGTATTATTTAGGCAATGAATATGTTATGATATTAAAAGGAATTGCACAATTGCACAAGTACATTGAGCAATATTCCACCAACTTTACAAATGGCAATTTCTAGGCAAAGATATGGATGAGCATTGGTTTACTTTGGGCTTGTATTTACTGGAATTTAGAATGATGAGAAGGATGAAACATATAAAATTCTTAAGGGATTGGACAGGCTAGATGCAGGAATAATGTTCCCCTTGTTTGGGGAGTCCAGAACTAGGGGTCACAGTTTAAGAATAAGGGGTAGGCCTTATTCTTAGGACTGAGATGAGGAAAAAAAAAATTCACCCAGTGAGTTGTGAATCTGTGGAATTCTCTGCCACAGAAGGCTGTGGAGGCCAATTCACTGGATGTATTCAAGAGAGAGTTAGATATAGTTCTTAGGGCTAACGGAATCAAGGGATATGGGGAGAAAGCAGGAACAGGGTACCTGTTCAGCCATGATCACATTGAATGGCGGTGCTGGCTCGAAGGGACGAATGGCCTACTCCTGCACCTATTGTCTATTGTCTACTGATTCTGGATGATCAGCCAAGATTATAATGAATTGCGGTGCTTGCCCGAAGGGCCGAATGGCCTACTTTCCATGTTTCTATGTTTCTATATTTACTTGCATATGAGTAATGAGGGTGGAATCATTCTTGAGTTCTGAAAGGATCTTCCTACATTCACTGCCCCAAATGTTTGCCCCAAACCTTCCAGATTCCCATAAAATCCACATGTTTATCCATATCCCCATGATATACTTTAATTTATTCCTAAAATGCAATTCATGCAATTTCGATGAATTAGATTAAACATTATCGATTATTCAACAGCAGAATAAACAACAGCATCAAAACAAGCCAGGGTGGATCATAACATGAAAACTGAATTATTCTGCTGGTGTTTTCACAAAAACCCGGAGCTGCGAGAATTACCTGCCATTATTTTATTGATGTATTACGTGGGAAGCAGGGCATTTTGTGTTTAATCATGTCTCATCTAAACAGGCAACAAAGCTGTCAGCTTCTGAAATAAACCTTTTACAAAAGGTCTTTTGTAAATAAGTAATTATCTATCAGGCCCACACGAGTTACCTCTTGATCCTCCAGTTCGCACAACCGGAAAGGTGTTTTCTTTTCCTAAGCATGAAGCTGTCATGTTTCACAGGAATGCTTCTTAAATATTTGAATAGACAAATACGATGACATTTTACTAAAGACACAGCCGCCTGGTACCTCAGCTGCACGGAGGCAGAAAGGAAAGCTCTACAGCGGGTAGTCCATAGAGCTCAGTGGGCCATCGGAACACAGCTACCAGACTTGGAGGGCATCTACAACACACGATGCCTCAGAAAAGCCACCAGCATCCACAAAGACTCTTCACACCCCTGCAACAGTCTGTTCGAACTCCTTCCATCAGGCAGACGATACAAGGCCTTCTACGCCCGCACCTCCAGACTCAGGAACAGCTTCATCCCCAGGGCCATGGCTGCTATGAACCGGTCCTGCTGAGCCGGATGGTCACAACGCATAGCGATCCAGCACAGATCAACTTGCACTTTATCCTGTCTAAAACTGTTACAATTGTTTCGTTGGGTTGCTGTTGTCTAAATTAATTAAATTATTGCATCGTATGGGAGGCGCATTCCCAATCTCGTTGTACCCCTGGGTACAATGACAATAAAGATATATTGTATTGTATTGTATTGTATTGTATTGTATGATGAACGTTATCCCCAGAAGCTATTACTTACAAGCAGGTTAGTTCATTGCGATATGCAACTAATGTGTGAACTTTTATATAGTTTCAAAATAAAGCTTCCATTTCTTTTGTGCTTTTCCTTCCCTAATTTTCTTGACTACACTACCCCGTTATGTATGACATGCAATGGGCAATGTGCACTGTCAGCATTCAGCCAGCCAAGTTCAGGAAGGTAATTCGCCTAGAATGTAAGGGGCAAACACGTCTCTTGCTAAAAATTACAATTAATTTTGATTCCATAGTTGGCAGCGTAGAGTTCATAAAAAATATGTGAATAGTCATTCTCCACCATTCCTGCCAGTTCAGGAGTGAGTTAGAATATCATTTTAGGCATCATTTGCAAAGCTGCATCTAAGAAGCTTTATAGGCGGCATGGTGGCGCAGCGGTAGAGTTGCTGCCTTACAGCTCTGGAGACCCGGGTTCGATCCTGACTCCGGGATCTGTACGGAGTTTGTACATTTTCCCTGTGACCACATGGGTTTTCTCTGGGTGCCAAGGTTTCCTCCCACATTCCCAAGACATCCAGGTTTGTAGGCTAACTGGTGTCGGTAAAATTGTAAATTGTCCCTCGTGTGTCGGATAGTGTTAGTGTACGGGGATCGCTGACCGGTGTGAACTCAGTGGGCCGAAGGGCCTGTTTCCACGCTGTATCTCTAAACTAAGCTAAACTAAAGATGGGCACGTGGATATGGAATGGAGGGATATGGATTATGTGCAGGCAGATGAGATTAGTTTAGCTTGGCATCTTATTCGGCACAGACGTTATGGGCTAAAGGATCTGTTCTTGTGCTGAACTTTTCTACGTTCAAACTATTTTAACATGACGTACAGGTATGTAGGTTAATTGGCTGGGTAAATGTAAAAATTGTCCCTAGTGGGTGTAGGATAGTGTTAATGTACGGGGATCACTGGGCGGCACGGACTTGGAGGGCCGAAAAGGCCTGTTTCCGGCTGTAGATATATGATATGATAGGAAAGAGTGGAAAACTGCTAACTCATTGGAGGTTAACATTGGTGTAAAGGAACAGTTTATTGAAGCCAAGGGATCAGCCCTCCTTAATCACGGGAAACCCAAATGACAAGACCCTGAGTGCATTAGGATCTGCTCAGAATAAAGTAGCGTAGCGGTCGAGCCACTGCTTTACAGTGCCAGAGACCCAGGATTAATCCTCGCTATGGGTGCTGTCTGTACGGAGTTTGTGCGTTCTCCCTGCATGGGTTTTCTCCGGGATCTTTGGTTTCCTCCCACACTTCATAAATGTACAGGTTTGTAGGTTAATTGTCCCTAGTGTGTGTCGGGTAGTGTTAATGTGTGGGATTCACTGGTCGGTGCGGACTCGGTGGGCCAAAAGGGCTGTTTCTGCACTGTTTCTCTAACCGAAACGAAAAAAAATTAAATGTTGGTTACATGTCTGGAGGGATCAAAATGGCCTGAAAACCATGAGCAATAAAAATGGCTGTATTTAAACAAATGCTGGTTGGTAGTCACCAATTATAATAACAATAATATATTCCTTTATAAGCAGATAATTCTGATGAAAGCTCATCACCTGAAATGTAAACTTTGGTTTTCTTTCTGCAAATTCTTCCTGTGCTGCTGAGCATCAGTAGCACTTTCTACTTTTATTTCAGAATGAGGGTTCTGAGGCCTTTTTGGTTTTCAATACCTAGTCTAGTCTGAGTTGGCCTGATGATCTGCTGCATTTAACATTGGTAGGTGAATGTGAAATTGGAAGTGGCTGTGGGAGTTGTTTTTGAAGTTCAGAGATTTAGGATAGTTAGAAAGCTGAAGCCTGCTCCCAACATTGGCCAAATATTATTGGACTGACAGCGAGCATTGAAACATCACCTGGTCACGACGCACATGAAATTAAAAGCATCCACTAATGCAGCAACAGCAATCCTGCCAAAACAGTCTGAAGAAGGGTTCCGACCCGAAACTTCACCTATTTCTTTCCTCCAGAGATGCTGGCTGACCTGCTGAGTTACTTTAGCATGGGAGCAAAATAGGATTAATGGCTCTAGATTCACCGTGTCACTCGTATGGATTATGAGCGTTGGGCGGCAGAGTGGCACAGAAGGAGAGTTGCTGCCTTACAGCGCCAGAGGCATGGGTTCAATCTTGTCTACAGGAGCTGTCAGTTCGGAGTTTGTACGTTTTCCCAGTGACAGCGTGGGTTCTCTCCGGGTTATCCGGTTTCCTCCCACACACCAAAGACATACAGGTTAATTGGCTTTGGTAAAAGAAAATTGTAAATTTTGCCCAATGTATAGGATCGTGTCAGTGTACAGGGTGATTGTGGACTCAGTGGGCTGGAGGGCTTGTTTCTGCACTGTGTCTCTAAAGTCTGAAAAGTCCTTATCTAATGACTGAGTCATGCAGTGTTCATTTAAGCCATTCTCCCAACTTTAACTTCCTCACTTTAAGGAAAGAATTCCAAGGAGGTGAAATCTTGCTACAGGCATGGAGACATTCAAATGAAGCCTTCTGCACTATTAGTATGCTTGAGAACTAGATGACCCTGAGTAGCCCTGCTGTAAGTTGAGTAAGCAGCTTTTCCAAGTTGGTATGTCTTTTCAGTTTGTTTGTCACCAAAATAGTTTGGCAATCTGTGCATTCCTACCTTTTTATCGGGGGAAAAGAAATGACCGCATTAGCAGCAGAGTTTGAAACGATAGTTTGGATCTTTTTTAACCAATTATCTATGCCAAATTATCTATGCCAAATGTAAATTTATATTAGTTGGTACTTTTAATCTGCACTGAGGCCTGTTGGATGCTGTTTGCTGCAGGCTAATAAATTAGTAATTAGTTCATAAATCTTGAAGCACGATTTAAACACTGCTTTCTATAAGGGTCCATTATCTGAGCTGAACGATGAGAGATTAACACTCATTCCATGATGCTACAAGCACCCATTGAGCTACTAAAGGACATCCATGGTGCCCCAGCACAATATTGGCATGGAGCCTTGGCATTGAGGTGCTCAGATGCTCCATCATGAAGAAAAAGGAACTGCAGATACTGGTCCTACAAAATAGGACACAAAGAGATGGAGTAACCCAATGGGTCAGGCAGCATCTCTGGAGAACATGGATAGATGACGTTTCGGTTTGGGACCCTTCTTCAGACACCCTTCTTCAAACACCCTATTCCAGCACTTTGCATTGTGTTCCGTAACGATCTCCCTCAATGTTGTGTGGCTGGACAGTATTAATCAGGCAAGAAGGAGTCTATACCAGCATCCATTAGAGTTCATAGACTATTTGCCAGTTAGTTGCTGGGCTGTTTTTTCCCCCCTCTCCTTTTGCTGTGATTCTACAACTGGTATTGTGTTTTGTGCAGTTGTTTCAGATTGTATAGATCTGGGAAGAAAGGCTGGCAAAGTGCTTAAGGTATTTCTCTGACCTCAAGACCTCTATATAAATGTGGAGGGTCCAGTTATAAATACAAGAGCAGTTCTCCCCCTGATGTGTAGCATGAGTAGTTGATTGGGAAGGCAGTGACACCTAGCAGGGCAAGCTGGTTGGAGGGAAGAATGGGAAAGATGCAAAATGGTGCTCAACATGTGGCCTTTTCCACCCGAGGCATTCACAAAACAACAAGAAACAAATACCAAGAATAATGCCATTTATTCCAGCACTTTCATGAGGGGAACATGACAATGATTGGGCCACACAGTGGGTGCAACAGTACAATTGCTGTCTTGAGGCGCCCAAGACCCAGGTTCGATCATTACCTCAGGCACTGGTCGTGTGAAGGTTGTACATTCTCCCTGTGACTGGGTGGGCTACCTCCAGGTGCTCCGGTTTTCTCCCACACTCCAAAGAATGCAGGTTTGTAGGATAGTGTAGGCTTCTGTAAATTGCCTTTAGCATGCCCCAAAGTGGGATAACATAGAACTAGTGTATGGGTGATCAGTGGTCAACATGGACCCATTGGGCCAAAGAGCCCGTTTCCACACTGTATCTCTAAACTAAACATCGTTATTTCTGGTCTAATTTGCTTTACTCCAGGAATTCATTCCTGGATTCCAGTTGCACAAAGGATGCGATTCCTGATTTTGATGTGCATGGGTGACGTCTTTCCTTAGTGATCCCTTGGGAGGTCCATCATGGAAAATTAGGCTGGGATGTTCTCAAGCACATGCTCAGAACAACCACATCTAGGCAGTGCTGGCAGCATCACTCTATTGGGTCATTTCCCCTTCATCCTCTACATTGGGACCTCCTCCTATCCACTGATCCCACCTCTGACTCTTCGATCACTCCTGAATTTCACTTTGACTTTCAACTTTGAACACTGACAAACATTTCAGTCAACCTGGACTCTGAGTTGTTTGAAGAACAAGGCCCCGAGAAGCATTCCCAATCCTGGATATCCGTAATTCCCCTTCATTGAACCTTGTATACTACATGCCTTGAGCATATCTGCACAGCTGCCAACAAAGATTCGAAATATTGATTCAATGAGAACGTTCTTACTGAATCTACTCTTATGGTTCTGATAAAAACTCATATCTGAGCATGGAAAGGACAATATTGTCAGTGCTGTCAAAGTTACTAAAGCATGAACTATGTATGCATTTGGCGCTAGATTCAGAGACAGTTTCTTCCACACTGTTTTCAGGCATCTGAAACATCCTATCACCAACTAGAGAGTGGTCCTAACCTACCATCAGCCCCCTTGGAGACGCTCGGACTATCTGTAATCAGACTTTATTGGACTTTATCTTGCACAAAACGTTATTCCCTTTATCCTGCATCTGCACACTGTGGACGGATCAATTGTAATCATGTATCGCCATTCCGCTGACTGGGTAGCACGCAACAAAAAAACTTTTCACTGTACCTCAGTAAACGTGACAATAAACTAAACTAAAGTAAACGGCATGGTGGTGCTGTGGTAGAGTTGCTGCCTTACAGCGCCAGAGACCCAGGTTCAACCCTGACTGTGGGTGCCGCCTCTACGGAGTTTGTACGTTCTCCCTGTGACTGTGTGGGTTTTCTCTGGGTGCTCCGGTTTCCTCCTACACTCCTAAGTCGTGAAGGTTTGTAGGTTAATTGGCTTCTGTAAAATTGTAAATTGTCCCTAGCGTGCAGGATTGTGCAGTGTTTGCGGATTGCTGGTCAGCACACACTCAGTTGGCCAAAGGACCTGTTCCCATGCCCAATCTCTAAAGTTTTAAATTCTAAAGACCAACTGTGAGAGAGACCAGCAATTATTCTGTAATTATTGTCTTTGCCATGATGTATTGACTCATCAGCCTGAGATCTCTAGCTACAAAAACTTACTGTGAGACTCTTATACCAGCCCTGTTTCAGTCTCCATATGCAGAGAAATAAACCCTGTTTGGGTTCAGTGACTGGCAAGGATTGTTCCTCTGGCTATCTTGGCTCAGCTTCTCTCCTACTTCTCCCCGCCCATCTCCTCCCCCCACTCCCATGGCGCTGATTGATTTTTGGCAGAAACCTGTCTGTCAGTGAACAATGTGCTCTGTGCCAGCTAAATCTGGCATCAATGTAGAACATAAATCAGAACAAGTGGTTTCTAAAATGAAAAATATTAAGAGCTGTTCTTCTGCATATAATTGAAATATTGGAGAAAGTTTAGATTAGAGATAAAGTGTGGAAAAAAGCCCTTCGGCACACCGTGTCCACGCCAACCATTGATCACCTGTACACTAGTTCAATGACCTTCACAATTTACAGAAGCCAATTAACCTACAAACCTGTAGAAACAAGGAACTGCAGATGCTGATTTATACCAAAGATAGACACAAAGTGCTGTAGTAACTTGGCGGGTCAGGCAGCATTTCTGAAGGATAGGTGACGTTTTGGGTTAGGACCCTTCTTCAGACCTGCAAGTCTCTGGAATGTGGGAGAAAACCAGAGCACCTAGAGAAAACACACGCGGTCACAGGGAAAATGTCCAGGCTTCACACCGACAGCACCCGTAATCAGGATCGAACGCTGGTTTCTGGCGCTGTGATGCAACAGCTCTACCGCTGCGCCACCGTGCCGCCCTAAATGGCCCTTCATACTATTTCTATGCAGCTCTTTGCAAACAAGTGCAGAAACCACCAATGCAATTCCAATTGATCCTGCATTTCTGCCAAATTCTAATAGCAGATGCCATCTGCGGACAGGGAGTACTGGCTGATGAGCTGCAAATACTTGGCACTGGGCTCACACTTCCCAGTGCTCTCATTGCTTATGGAAACAAATGCAATATTCACAATACTGCAAAACAGAACCATGCACATCAGTCAAGTGTCGGTGAGTGCTAGTTGTGAAGCCCACTGCTGCAGCCCTGTGAAAGGCTCAACTACCCCATTACCAGATGGCTATTATGGCCGCTAGCTGATAATTTGAGTCATCAATGGTCTGGCAAAAAAAAAAAAACCCCACGTGATACTGAGCTTCAGCTTTTGCAGCTCTTGAAGTGACATGATTCATCTCAGTAGTTTATAGGATGTCTAATTTTGGAGAGTATTACTCAGGCTGCTCAGTGAAAGCTGTCACGAATCATGATGTTATGTAGCATTGGAAACAGGCTTTCCAGTGCGTAAGGCAGAAATGTAATAAACAAGCAGGGGAAAGCTTGGGAATGTACAAGATTGTGGCAGGTGTCAAACGCCACAGAGAATACTTTAAAAGTCGCTTGCTCTCTGCACAATTCTGGATGAAAGGCCAAGCATAAACCCATCAAGATTTGAAGAGTGGGTAGCTCAGATATCCAACTTTATCTAACACAAAGAACTGCAGATGCTGGTTTGAACCAAAGATAAACACAAAGTGCTGGAGTAACTTCAGGCAGCATTTCTGGAGATCTAGCTTTCTTGGAGACAGGGATGGTTGGGTTTGCTGTGAGTGCTAGCATAAACTTGATGGGCCAAATGGCCTCCTTTCTTGTATAACAAAATATAATTATAAAATGTAACATCATTTCAACTGCCTGATGGGTGGTTCCCATGAATTGGGGAATTTAATATTCATACTACTGGGTTGTAAGCTACCTAAGCGGAATATGAGGTACAGTTGCTCCAGTTTGCATAGGGGTTGGAAGTTACCTAACATTAGAGAAGTCAACGTTTACCCCCTCACCCTTCCCTCCACTGTCTCCCATCTAACTCTCCCCTCCAACCCTGTCCCCCCTCCCTCCACTGTCTCCCATCTAACTCTCCCCTCCAACCCTGCCCCCCCTTCCCTCCACTGTCTCCCATCTGACTCTCCCCTCCAACCCCCACCCCCCTCCCTCCCTCCCGTTACTTTCTTCCCTTTAGCTTCACAATCCGCAACTCTTCAAACCTGTCTCGTACCGACTCTGGCCTTTGTTCCAACCATCTGCGTGTCCCCCCCTCCCACCCCCTCCCTTGCCTGTGTCGACCTATTACCTGTCATGCTTTGTCCCGTCTCTACCATTTTCCAGCTTTTTTTCCCACCCCTCTCCCCCACAATCAGTCTCGATGCAAAATGTCACCTATCCATGTTCTCAAGCGATGCTGCCAGACCCGCCGAGTTACTCCAGCGCTCTGTGTCCTTTTATGTATTAACCAGCATTTGCGGTTCCTTGTTTCTACATAGTAACTCACTATTACCCGCTTTATCATCACACAATATCAAAAGATCTTCACTGGATTCTTCTCCAAGAACATGAATAAGAAGCCTTTGAAGAGAAGCTCCAAATATGGGGACTGATTCAGATCTTGACAAGGAATCTACATTTAGGAGAAACTAGACAGATGTGGACCCGTTGGGTCCAAACCTCTCCTGTGGGCCCAGCAATCCTCCGTCCAAACCTCTCCTGTGGGCCCAGCAATCCTCCCCTAATTGACGACATTAGCAGTTCCATTAGTACCAAAGGGACGACATTGAGTAAGGTGGGCCTAAAATTGTCATGCTATCGTGCACCGTTTTGGCTGTAGTTCAGGAACAAACAAACAAACAAACAAACAAACAAACAAATGAGAGTTTTAGTATATAGATAGCTGGATAGATATAGATGAGCAATAGTTCTGAAGTTCTTATCATTTGCCAGTGAATTGGATAGCAAGAAACACTCTTTATTCTGTACCAAGACTGGGTACTATAATTGTTGATTTATTTGTCTGTTTGTTGTATATACTGAACTTTTTTGGTGTTGATTATTATGGATTTTTACAGAGTACTATGTTTACATGTGTGTTTACATATGTGTTTACATACGTCATTGATCCGTTTCAGGACATATGACAATAAAACACTCTTGACTCTCGATCTCAAGTGGTGAACTGTGGTTGTCAAATAATAGCCTTTATCTTTTGATGGAGGTACAAGCTGAATATCATGACCCTGAGTTATTGAGTGCAAATAAAAAGCAAGGAGATCATTTTAAAATTAGGACAAATTCAGGGAACTTTAGTACGCACAAACGTTGGTGGCAATGTTAAGATACTTCCTTAGATACAAGGATAAGTTACGCTTCAAAATTTGAGATAAATAGATTAAAAAAATTATTTAAGGGTATTGGTAGTAAGTCATAGTGACGCATTATCATATCATCATCATATCATATATATACAGCCGGAAACAGGCCTTTTCGGCCCACCGGTAGAGTTGCTGCCTTACAGTACCAGAGACCTGTGTTCAATCCTGACTATGGATGCTGTCTGTGTGGAGTTTGTACGTTCTCCCTGTGACCGCGTGGTCCAGTTTCGTCCCACACTCCAGAGATGACAGGATTGCAAGAATGTTTTAATCCTGGTTCCAATGGTCCAATGACATTATAATGAATCCCAATTCAGGCAGCAAAGTGAGTGCCAACTAAATCTTTCATTTTATAAATAATTTGATGATGTTATTTCAAAATTATCACAAAATGCTGGAGTAACTCAGCGGGGTCAGGCAGCATCTCAGGAGATAAGGAATGGGTGACGTTTCAGGTCGAGACCCTTCTTCAAACTGAGATGCTGCCTGACCCGCTGAGTTACTCCAGCATTTTGTGATACCTTCGATTTGAACCAGCATCTGCAGTTATTTTCCTACATTATTTCAAAATTATGTCATTTCTAGGTAATAATAAACCAAAACTAATATACGTGGGTTCCAAGTAAAGTTAAGTTCTGGATTATGGATAGAAAATTACTAAAAAACAGTTTAATTACTGAGTAAGAGACATTAAGTATTGAGAAAAAGACCTCAGGATATTGGTGGAGGGAAGTTTACTCATAATTACTGTTCTTGATTAGCACAGGTGACAGAGGTTATGGGGAGAAGGCAGGAGAATGGGGTTAGGAGGGAGAGATAGATCAGCCATGATTGAATGGCGGAGTGGATTTGATTTGCCGAATGGCCTAATTCTACTCTTATTCCTTATGACCTTATGACCAATAGCCTGCAGTAGAAAGCAAACAAAACATTGATAATAATGAGTGCACCCACTAAGTGAAGAACTTAATTTTAAATGCATGTGGGGGTTAGTCAGTCACATTGAGAAATCTCTGTCCTGTTTTAGTCCCCTTATTTCAAAGCGAGGTTCTGTTATGACATTGGAGAAAGTCCACAAGATTAATACTACGGCTGGATACTACGACACAAAATGCTGGAGTAACTCAGCGAGTCATGCGAGGAATAGGTGATGTTTCGGGTCGAGACCCTTCGTCAGACTGAGATTCAGGGGAGAAGGAAACTGAAGATATGACGAGGTACAAAGGAAAAATTAATGAAAGGTATACAAAAGGACAAATCAAAGCCAGCCACGATGATCAAGGAATGGTGGAGCCCACAATGGTCCATTGTTGGCTGTGAAAACTATTCTATTCGGTATAAACCAGCATCCGCAGTTCATTTCCTACACTTAAAAGGACAGATGCGTAAAGGATAGTCTGGTATTTTTCACCTTGTGAAGACAAACACCAGGAGATTTTATGAAAGATTTTCAAGGTAGAAAGAGACATCTTTCAATGTCAAGAATTCCAAAATGAAAAGTGGTAGGTTCAAGATGGTTAAAATTGATGTCTATTTCAACATGATAAATGGAGCAGAGAGTGATCAGCTTGTAAAACAAATTGTAGATTGTTAAACCAGAGAATTATTGGATTCCAAGGAAAATATAGATATGTTCTTGGTGTTTAAAATATGTTGGATTGGAATTACAAGCATATTTCACAAGTAAGAAGACCAGAATAATTTTAAAAGATCGATACATTTTCCGGGTAAAACGTATTATACATGGCAAATTTGTGTCATGCTGCAAGATATTTTATTTTGTGGATTTTTTTCTCTAAGGGTGTGTTTCTTTATTAAAATGGAGGCTGATCACTCACTCTATAAAACCTGGAGCTGCTTGCAAGCTGGAGAATTCAGACACATCCAGCACAAATCTATCCTGAGAAAGAATCATTTGTTCCTTCAAAAGTGTTACCCAGATGCCAGCATCAGAAGGTGAATAGACTGCTGGCTTTTGGCCAAAGCATCGAGCATCTCTTTCTGCAGCTTTGTCAATATACCCAAATTAAGCTATCAAGGTCTCTGCAATAAAATAGAATGACATTTTTTCTCTCCCTAAATCACATTATAATTCCAAACAACACTGAATTTCAGACAGTTGTAATTTAATATGTGGGAGAACTTCATTTTGCGCTACTCTTTGTTCAGCCCAAGGGTGCAGCAGCAGTTAATTTATATTTTTGAACTGTTGATTACTATTGTTTGCTGAGAACATGTGATCACATGTCACTCTATTGCTGAGAATCATTTTGCACCAATAGAAAGGGTTACCAGTCCTTGACTTGAAGAATGAAACTGGATGCGATTGGATGTAATTGAAATGGTGGATAAGGTGGAATTGAAATGGTTCTGGATAAGATGTGAAAGGGTTCTGGATAAGGGGAAGAGATTGAACCATGCGGCCCACACCATCTGGTTTTCTTGGGATTGCTCCGACCATGGTTTGTTCCAAGGTAATGTGTTCCTATCCTGAAATGCTGTAAAAGGCACATTGTATGGGGAATTACACCACTTCAATGATTCCTGATGCTGGAATTGAGTCAAGGTCATAAGGGTGACTCGTACCTGAAAGTGCCTAGTCATGCACCCAGTAAAATGACCTGGAAATTATCATTATCATGTTTCACCGTTGAAAGCAAAATCAATTTCTTTTCTACCTGCATACAATGAACAAGACACCATTATGTGATTGAATTTCTTGGCCTACTGTATTAACCTCCCATGAAAATAGATTGTTATTCATATCGTTTTGCTATTGCCCCATGTGCCGAGGAACAGTGAAACACGGTTTTGTGTGCTGTCCAGGCAAATCATGCCACACATAAGTACATCGGGTAGTGCAAAAGGGAAAGTTAACAGAGTACGGAAGATAGTGTTGCAGCTACAAAGAAAATGCAGATAGAAAAACAATGCAGAGCAGCAAACAAGGTAGATTGGAAGATTGAGAATTCATCCTTGGCATATGACAGGTTGTTTCAAAAGTCTATTAAGACTTAAAAATGCAGTCAAAGAGACAGTAAGGAAGTAATAGCACGGAAAGGCTGAATTAAGCATGAAAATACATGGTAAGAATACCATAGCTGATACTCAGTGTTTCGTATAGACACAATGCTGGAGTAATTCAGCGGGACAGGCAGTATCTCTGGAGAAAAGGAATGGGTGACGTTTCGGGTCGAGACTCTGCCACATCCCCTCTCGCTGCTCCCCCTCTGTGATTCCTCTGACTTTCAGTCTGAAGAAGGGTCTCGACCCGAAATGTCTCCCATTCCTTCTCTCCAGAGATGCTGCCCGTCCCGCTGAGTTACTCCAGCATTTTGTGTCCATGTTGCTTTAGAACAGCATCTGCAGTTCCTCCCACTGTTTCTTTTTATTGGCAATAATATCAGCCGCAATACAATGGGTAACTCTCTTTGCTTTTGAGTCAGAAGGTTATGGGCTGAAATCCGGTGGTGTTGAAATCTAATACCAATTAATTGAGTGTTGTCAAGTCAAGTCAACTTTATTTGTCACATACATATACAAGATATGCAGTGATGCTATGTTGAACACATTGAACATGTTGAACACTAACACCACTGTAAAGTACTGAGGGAGTGCTGCAGCATTGGAGGTGTCATCTGTTAAATGACACGGTAAACCCGCCCTCACGTAGACACTTCACCATTTAGAAGCACAGCAGGGTAGTTCTCACGATCCCATGGCCAAAATTCATCCAACATGTCATCACAATAAAAAAACACAGATGATCCTGACATTATCATTATTCCTTTTTTTTGGGGAATGTCAATAGACAATAGACAATAGACAATAGACAATAGGTGCAGGAGTAGGCCATTCAGCCCTTCGAGCCAGCACCGCCATTCAATGCGATCATGGCTGATCACTCTCAATCAGTACCCCGTTCCTGCCTTCTCCCCATACCCCCTCACTCCGCTATCCTTAAGAGCTCTATCCAGCTCTCTCTTGAAAGCATCCAACGAACTGGCCTCCACTGCCTTCTGAGGCAGAGAATTGCACACCTTCACCACCCTCTGACTGAAAAAGTTCTTCCTCATCTCCGTTCTAAATGGCCTACCCCTTATTCTTAAACTGTGGCCCCTTGTTCTGGACTCCCCCAACATTGGGAACATGTTATCTGCCTCTAATGTGTCCAATCCCCTAATTATCTTATATGTTTCAATAAGATCCCCCCTCATCCTTCTAAATTCCAGTGTATACAAGCCCAATCGCTCCAGCCTTTCAACATACGACAGTCCCGCCATTCCGCCATGTCGTGGGCAATACATTGCTTTCCAAAGTAACTACACCTGGAAGCACTCTGTTGACTGTGAAGTCACAAGGACATTGAGAAGTGTGGCAAATGTGATAGGGAAGCAAGCCTTTCTCTTGTGAATGGCCATGAAACAGATTGTGCTCCAGCGTTGCTCAACACTGATTAACGAGATACAGCTAATATCTGCCTCATATTAGTAATATGTGGCGTGTAAAAGCACAGACGTTGGAGTTTTTAGCAGGTTCTTCTTTGAGGCTTACTAAGCATGGCAAACGCATTTTATATCATCCTCTTCAGGAGCTTGGAGTGTGTGTGTGTTATAATTATAAATTTGGCACTTATAATTCACGTCCATTGTACCTAAGGGCTTGTGTTTAGTATTTCATCAATGATTTAGTAAAAGAGGATTAATTAAACGGTAATATTTCTGAGTTGGGGCAGCACAGTGGCGTAGCAGTAGAGTTGCTGCCATGCAGCACCAGAGTTCAATTTAATCAGCGTTCAATCCTGATTGCGTCTGTACAGAGTTTGTACGTTCTCCCTGTGACCGCGTGGGTTTTCTCCAGGTGCTCCGGTTTCCTCCCACATTTCAAAGAAGTACACGTTTGTAGGTTAATTGACTTCTGTAAATTGTCCCTAGTGTGTAGGATAGAACTAGTGTATAGATGACGATTGGTCAGTGCAGACTCGGTGGGTCGAAGGGCCCATTTCAATGCTATATCTCTAAAACTAAAACTAAAACAAAAAAAAATGCATTGAAAATAAATGGATGAAACATCATATCTTGAACATCCCTAACAATCTTTGAAATGATTTCTCTGGTATAATACACCTTGACTTACATCAATGTAACAGTCTGTTTTTCATTTGAATTTCCAGCCAAGTCTCTGGAATTTAAATGTTAACTCAACTGTCAATTAGATCACCTTTTTTTTGTGCAAGATAAACTCAGATGCTCAGCTTACTTGATGAGGTGACATGGCAATATTGAAACAGCATGGCCATTGCCAAGAGAACCTGTTTTGAAACATTTGACTTACTAATAATTGCGTTTAAAAGATTACAAATCACAGAAAATTCTTTCACATAAGTTGCCAAGAATATGCTTTGTTTATACTGAAGATAGACACAAAATGCTGGAATAACTCAGTGGGATAGGCAGCATTTCTAGAGAGAAGGAATGGGTGACGTTTTGAGTCGAGACCCTTCTACAGACTTTTTATTCAACAGCTTTGGTAACTATTGAACTAAATCTGTAATTTAAAATGTATACGAATACAGATTGACATAATAGTCTTAGTGTGGCTGATTTCAAATTGGAGCGGTGCAGTGGTAGAGTAGCTGCCTTACAGCGCTAGAGACCCGGGTTTAATCCTGACTATGGGTGCTGTCTGTGTGGAGTTTGCAAGTTCTCTATGTGACAATGTGGGTTTTCTCCGGGTGCGCCGGTTTTCTCCCACACTCCAAAGACTTACAGGTTTGTAGATTAATTGGCTTTGGTAAAAAATGGAAAATTGTCCTTAATGTTTATTGTGTGCTAGCGTAACGGGGATTGCTGATCAGCACAGACCTGGTGGACCGAAGGGCCTGTTTCCATGCTGTTAAACTAAGTTGAGTTTAAGAAATAACTATCAAATTAAAGCAGGCCATCTTACTTAGTTTTATGTTGTCAACCTACTAATAGACTTCACCATTAAATATTTCAAAGATGATACAAATTGTTTCATGTCATGTGTTAGCTTTCTGAAGATAGACACAAAATGCTGGAATAACTCAGCAGGACAGGCAGCATCTGGAGAAAAGGAATGGGTGATGTCTCGGATTGAGACCCTTCTTAAGACTGAAAGTCAGGGGAGATGAAGACTGGAGATATGGAAGGGTAAGGTGTGAAAATGACAGATCAAAGTAGATGTTGATCAAGGAAATGTAGAATATAGAAAGGTTCTTTGTTAGCTGGGGGGAAGCTGACAACCTTTTAAATTTAACTTTCCTGAACCTGAAATATTGAACAATTCTGAACCTTAACTTCCTGAATTAGCCGTTAAATGATAACTTCCATATTTTCTAAATTTCCTTCTGAATTGTTCCAATTAATGTAAAGACCTCCCAGAGCCCTAGTGCTGTCTAAACAAGTGAGGATCTTATTGGAACTGAGTTTGAGCTTTAAGTCATTTGTCGAAATAAATTATTTGTTAAATCTCCCTTTCTCCTCGTTACTCAAAGTAAAATTTAAAATGCTAAGAGATTCACTGCGTGCTTAATACTAGACCAGTGGGATATGAAGATATGAGGATTAGTGAGAAGGGGAAAAGATCAAAGAATATACCATAAAGCATTACAGAAACGGAATCTCATTGACCATGGATATAGAGAGAGCACGTTTCTCCATCATCAGAATTAAATGTATCAAAATGGTCCAAACCATAAGTAAAAGTGGATGAAAATTTAAAGTACAAATGTTATCAATCGTTTTGCAATTATGACAGACAATGTCACAAATCATCTTGTAATTATGAGACACTACTCATACAATGACATCATCATCATGATTATGACAAAATAAAGCAATAGGTCCACACATCGATCAGATGGATTTATGAACTGAACGTTTGCGTTATTTTGAAAATATAATTGACTAGACAGGTTGGACCCATTCGGTCCAAACCACTCCTGTGGGCCCGGCAACCCCCGATGGGTCTAAACCTCTCCTGCGGGCCCAGCAACCCTCCATCCAAACCCTCTATCCAAACCTCTCCTGCGGGGCCCAGCAACCCTCCATCCAAACCTCTCCTGCTGGCCCGGCAACCCTCCCCCAACTGATGACCCATCGACCCGTTGCAGGCCGGGGAGTGTCCCCCGGAGGCTGGCGAGGGGGGAGAGGATAGGGGAGAGGGAGCCACTCACCCCGGCCCCGGGCGGCCATCGCGGCGTCCAGGGCGACCCGTGGACCCGCTGGGTGCTAACCACTCCTGCAGCGGCAGCTCAACAGCGATGGCTGTTGCTTTGAGTGGGAAGAAACCCCAGCGGAAAACCAGTGCGCTTTGAGCACACGCGCTGATCCGGCGGCCATCTTATGTAAGTATTAGATCAACGGGCCCCAACTGCGCAGGCGCGGACCCGTTGGGTTTCCATTGTGACTTCGAACACGCAGGTATTACTGCGCAGGTGCAGCTGACAGGCAGGGTAAGTGGGAAAGGGATTTATTAAAGTTTAAAAGGTGGTTTATTAAAGTTTAAAAAGTGAATAACCTTTAAAATATAACAACCATTTGCACCACAGGCCAATGGTGAGTAAGATGGGCCTAAAATTGTTGCGCTACCATGTACCGTTTTGGCTGTATTTCAGTTACGCACAATCAAACAAACAAGATGAGAGTTTTAGTAATATATATAGATAGATATTTCCCATACGTATTTCCATACTGTAAATAATTTTGAAAATGCAGGCCCTTTTGATTAGACTTTTCTGAATGTTTTTTATCTGACTTTTTCCAATGATCCAATCTATAAGTGCATTGATCATGTGCTTGGCAAGAACCCAACACAGCTGAGATTTCACAAAGAAGCAATCGTCGGATTGGGTGAATGAGTCTATTTCAGTGTCTGAGACACAGCAGGAGATTTCAAACGGCAGTCACTGGATTGGTTGATTGATGAAAATTAGATAATTGAACAGCCAAATAAAAGGAGGCTTGGTTTAGCAGAGCAGCCTTTAGGGAGTGGCTGTGTTGGGTGAGGGACCGGGTGAAGGGTGGAAGAGGGAAGAGGGAAGAGGGAAGAGGGAAGAGGGAAGAGGGAAGAGGGAAGAGGGAAGAGGGAAGAGGGAAGAGGGAAGAGGGAAGAGGGGCTGCTTGGAGAGGGGAGGTGGAATCGGGGCCTGTGGGAGGAAAGTGTGGAAGGGGGAGGGGGAAGAGGGGCCAGATGGAATGGGAAGAGGGGCCGTATGGAGTGGGAAGTGTCGTGTGGAAGGGAAGTGTGAGGCTCTGGCTCAAGAGGCTTCGGCGAGGATGCTTCGGAGAGCGGGATAGGAGGTAAAGTACAGTCTGCAGTTTCGTGCGTGTGATTGTTTTGCCTTTTTTCCTCCTGGATTTAGTGCTGTAGTGAGGCATTCTGGAGCAGAATGGTGAAATGCTCCTCTCGCAGGATGTGCAAAGTCAGGGAACCTACTGCTATTCCCGATGACCACGCCTGTGGGAATTGTGTGCAGGTGCAGCTCCTTACACACTTTACTAGGGAACTGGAGCAGCAGCTGGATGACCTTAGGATCATCAGAGAGAATGAGAGCTTCATAGATGGGAGTTATAATGACGTGGTCAGACCCGAGGTGCAGGAAGAGAGTAGGTGGGTGACCATGAGGAAAAGGAGTAGACAGAGAGTGCAGTTGCCCCCAGTGACCATTCCCCTTCAAAGCAAGTATGCTATTTTGGATGCTGTTGAGGGGGATGACCCATCAGGTGAGAGCAGCAGTAGCAGTGAAGTCTGTGGCATCAGGTCTGACTGAGACAGAGCAGAGGAGGGTAATGTCGGCCAGAGCCATAGTGGTAGGAGACTCATTAGTTCGGGGGGCAGACCGGAGATTGTGTGGCAGCAATTGAGACTCTTGTAACCCTTGCTCCGTCTCTCCCCCATCCTAGTTCTCTGACTAGTTTCACTGTCCTCCTGATTAAATTTCACTGATTGTCTCCCTCATTGTCACCTTCCCCTGAGCTGACAATGAACCATTCGACATTTTCCTTGATCAGCATCCCCTTTCATCTGTCGCTTTCACACCTTGTCCTTCCATATCTCCATCTGTCTCTCTCTCTCTCCCTTCCCTGACTCTCAGTCTGAAGAAGGGTCTTGACCCAAAACATTACCCATTCCTTCTCTTCAGAGATGCTGCCCGTCCCACTGAGTTATTTCAGCAGTTTATATCTATCCAGGATGGTGTGTTGCCTCCCGGTTGCCAGGGTTTAGGGTGCCTCTGGGTGGCTGCATGACATTCTCAAGGGGAAGGGTGAGTAACCAGAAATCTTTGTGCATGGTGGCACAACTGACATGGGTAGGAAAAGGAACGATGTCCTGCAAAATGAGAGTTAGGCAAAAGTTCAAAAAGCAGTGTGGTGATCTCTGGATTACTCCTGGTGCCGTGTGCTAATGAGGATAGCAACTGGATGATGGAACAGATGACTGCATGACTCAACAGTTGCTGAGGCAGGGATTCTGATTTATAGACCATTGGGATCTCTTCTGGGCCAGAGGTGACCTGCACAAGAGGGATGGGTTACATCTGAACTGGAGTGGTACCAATATCCTGGCAAGCATGTTTACTATTGCTACATGGGTGGGTTTAAACGAGATTGGTAGGTGGGTGGGATGCAGAGCTGGACTGAGGCAGATGAGATGCTAGAAGTCAGTATGGAAAGTGATGATAGAAAGTTCAGTGGACAAAACGGGCAGGAGCATGACAGGGAGCAAGGACGGACCGTTGCATTGAATTGCATTGGTAGCATCAGCTTTATGAAGCAGTACTTGTTTGTAAATTTAAACCTTACGAATTATATTAATAGAGTTTTCATTATCCAAGTGCGTAACTCAGGGCACTAGTCAGGAATCCTTGATGGAAAATAAAATTCTGAATTAAAATCAAACTCTCTAACACATGTTTTAACACCGTACCAAAATGGAGAAGACTACATTTCTGACTGCCCAATAATATTATTAAATTGTCAAGTATCTATTATGGAAGATTCCACTACTGCTCCAATCCTAGCACTGCATCCTCGGTATAAAGCAAGGAACAGGCATATAAGTACATTGTCATGCAGTGTGAGGTTAATTTGCGTTATAATTTTCAGATTGGCGATCCTTCATCAGAATTGTTTTATTTTAGATTTGTATCATCTACAGGGTTACACGCACACACACACACACACACACACACACACACACACACACACACACACACACACACACACACACACACACACACACACACACACACACACAACTATATGTAAATAAATACATACATACATACACACACACATATATATATATATATATATATATATATATATATATATTAGTGTATATATATATACATGCATACATATATATATACATACATATATACACATACACACACAGCGCACCTAATTTTGGCAGTTATATGAGTCAATATTGCCATTTCATTCATCCAAAGCCTATCTTGTCCCACTGATTAAATCCACAAGCGTAAACATGGCTTTGTGCAACAGAAATAAATACAATATGAAACACAATGAAAACAATAATGGAATAATGGGTAATACCAAACTGGTAATCAATTTCCAGGAAACTCGACAATTATAGATGTTTGTACATTAGCAATCAATTTCGAATTTTTCAATCAGTTGATTGATTTGTGATTGCTTTTAAGGCATCTATTATTTAAGGACCAGTTTGATGCCGTAATGTTGCTGATGAGTATATTTTTAAACGTTGGAACTACAGAAACAGGCAAGGCAAACCTGTTCGTCTTTGGAGTGTGGGAGGAAACCAGAGCACCCTGAGAAAACCCACGCGGTCATGGGAAGAACAGACTAACTCTACCGGCAGCACTCATAGTCAGGATCAAACATGGGGCTCCGGTGCTGGAATCAGAGATCTAACACTTGACCAAAATTAAGACCTTAAATATTAAAGTTTACTTTTAGTGTTGAGTGCCCTCCTTTTATCTCTGGCTGATTGTTTAACTCCTGGTCTTACAGCTTCATGTGGAAGTACATTGTGCATCTTCTGTATCTGTTATGGAGTCAGTCATGGAGTCATACACCATGTAAACAAGCCGTTTAGCCCAACTTGTCCATGCCAACCAAGATGCTCCACTGACACCAGTTCCACCTGGCCACATATGACCCTTACCTCTCTAAACCTTTTCCTATCCGTGCACTTGACCAAATGTCTTTTAAATGTTGATATATTACCTGCCTCAACTACCTCCTCCTACCATGAGGAACCATGTCAAATGCCTTGAAGTCCATGTAGACAATGTCTACAGTTTTGCCCTTATCAACCTTTTCGGTTACTTCTTCAAAAAACTCAATCAGAATCGTAAGAAACGATATCTCACATTTAAAAAATACATGCTGACTATCTCTCTAATGAAACCCCTGTCTATCCAAATGCATATATCCCTGCAGTAACTTTGGGGCGGCACAGTGGCGCAGAGGTAGAGTTGGTGTCTTACAGCGCTGGAGGCCCAGGTTTGATCCTGACTATGGGTGCTGTATGTACAGAGTTTGGCTGTTCTTCCCATGACCGCGTGGGTTTTCTCAGGGTGCACAGCTTCCTCCCACACTCCAAGAGACTAACAGGTTGACAGGTTAATTGGCTGTTGTAAAAAATGTAAAATGTCCCCAGTGTGTAAGACAGTGACTCGGTGGGCTGAAGGATCTGTTTCCACACTATCTCTAAACTAAACTAAACTAAAGGATTTGCTGGATTGGTTTAATACACTGGAACATTGCTTGATTACACCCCAGTTTGAAGACAAATGTCAAGTTGTATATTGTTTGGAGGTTGTACCAGGAGTTCAACAGAAAAACAGTTCATAATGGAGAAAATTGTGGATTAGCATTGGCTTTTATGGTACTTAATGCCTTTTACTCTATTTTAATATTTAATACTGTTCCAAGTTTAAAGGAAATATTGTATAAGGGAGAAGAAGAGCTCAATTGCTTGCAAGTGACTTGATGCACAGCATTGGGACAAACATGTTTTAATGACTTGTGAAGCTTGAATTCCACTGGTAGAGAAGAGGGAAAGATTGACCTGGAAAATTGTTACATCTTGGTGGTAATTTCTGATTATAAATAAATCAAAAGGGGATATAAGTGAGATCTGATCATGTTAACCAGATCATGTGCAAGCAAGTGTCCAAATTATTGGGAAATAATTCTTGAAACATCATTGGGAATGAGAAAGCAGCTCGGGGTATGACTTACGGCTGACCCTGATGTCATATGACAGACAACCAACATCACCCAGAGATGTTGCCTGTCCCGCTGAGTTACTCCAGCATTTTGTGTGTATCTTCTCAGGAAGCATGGAATTAGGGAGCAAGAAGTGCGCTGAGCAAGTCTAAAGGTAGAACAAAACTGCGCAACACATATCGGCCAGGTTCCCCTGGGTGCTTTTCTTTCCCAGAAGAATGATCTGACCACAGTGACCCACTGCAACTGTCAACAAATTACATCAGGCCTGGAACTACCACTGATCTTAATTGCATTAAAGCAAGGCCATGGATTACTTCTTTGACTCCAATACCTTTATTTAATCATCATTTTTTTTCTAGAGGATATTTTGACTAGCATGGGTGTTAGGGATCACGGGGTGAAGGCAGGAGAATGGGGATGAGAGGGGAAGATAGATCCGCCACGATTAAATGGTGGAGTAGATGATGGGCCGAATGGCCTAATTCTGCTCCTATCACTTATGAACTTATAACCTTATTAAATATGAAATACGATTATGCACACAACCCATCACAATACAAATGGCTGTTACTGTCACAAGCCAGCCATTTTGTTAAATAAGGATATGTTTATGGAGGCTGGAATTACTCCAAGTGCTTTTTGTGTTCTTTCTTTAATCGCAGTCAGTGTGGACAGCAAATCAATCTGTGGGACTCAAATTACCTCAGAAATAACCTAGTTCTTACACAGGGCACAGCAATTTTTTATTCAGAATCGATGGGTAGGTAACTGCTGTATTTCTCAGAGGAGTGTTTTGATGTAGAGGGATAGAGTATTTTTCTGCATTGGAATTCCACTGTTGGCATTAGTATCGAGCAGGTTAGATATGCAAGAGTTTAGATTCTATCTGCAGAATATATTTTCTAATTGCTTTTGTCGTCCGCAGTGCCTGTGCAAGATGCTGAAAGAAGGCAATTCAAATAGCATGGAAACTGGGCCTTTTGCTCAACTTGCCTGCACCGACCAAGATGCCCCATCTATACTCGTCCATATCCCTTTAAACCTTTCCTAACCCTGTGCCTGCCTCAACTACCTCCTCTGGCAGCTCGATCCATATACCCAAAACCCTGTCTGTGTGAAAAAGTTGCCCCTCAGGAATCTTTCCCCTCCCACCTTATAACCTATGTCCCCTGGGTCTTTATTCCCCTTCTCGGGATAAGGGAATTGTAAGACTACAAATATATGCAGAAAATGTTGGAAATACTCAACAGGATAGGTTGCATCATGGATAGAGGAGCAGAATTAGTGTTGGAAATACTCAACAGGATAGGTTGCATCATGGATAGAGGAGCAGAGTTAATGTTTTGGAGTTGGTGTCTCTTCTTCAGAACTGGGAAAGAGAAAGAATGAATTAGTTTTAAGGTGGAACGAGGATGGGGAAGGGATGGATGGGATAAAAGGATTATTTCTGATAGGGTGAAGCCTGAGTTGTGCGATGAGCTGTTGATGAAGGTATTTGGTTGATAGGTTGATGAAGATCGCTAAAGAGAGAGGATACAAATAAAAAAACATTATGGGCGGCACAGTGGTGTAGCTCATAGAACTGATGGCAAACAGTGCCAGAGACACAGGTTCGATCCTTATTTCATGTGCTGTTGGTGTGGAGTCTGCATGTTCTCACCGTGACTGCGTGGGCTTCCTCTGGCTGCTCTGGTTTTCTCCCACATCTCAAATATGTACAGGTTTGCAGGTTAATTGGGCTCCGTAATTTATCCCTAAAGTGCAGGGAGTGGATAAGAAAGTGGGGTAACAGAAATATTATCTCCCGTATTCTCTTTATCCTGTATCTGTAATCATGTACAGTTTTTCTACTGACTGGTTAGCATGCAATAAAAGCTTTTCACTGTACCTTGGCACATGTGATATTAAACTAAACTAAGCTAAACAAAACTGAACTAATGTGAATGTGTGATCAATGGTCAGTGTAGACTCAATGGGCCGAAGGGCCTGTGATGGCGCTACATCTTTCAATCAATCAATCAATTAAAAGCTGTGAAAATCAAAGCTGTAGGAGCAGCCCAGCCGATCAATCTATGTTGATGTGCAGAACAAAATAGAGCGAAGATCAGAGATGGATGACCTGCGGAAGCTCTTCGGGCTAACGGAATCAAGGGATATGGGGAGAAAGCAGGAGTGGGGTACTGATTTTGGATGATTAGCCATGATCATATTGAATGGCGGTGCTGGCTCGAAGGGCCGAATGGCCTACACCTGCATCTATTTTCTATGTTTCTCTGGACGAACCAAACAGTTCTGATGCAGGAAGAAAAAGAAAGCTATCTGAAATGACTACATTTGACATAAGTAGGAAGGAAATACAGATGCTGATTAAACCAAAGATAGACATTAAATGCTGGAGTAACTTAACGGGTCAGGCAGCATTCCTGGAGAAAAGGAATAGGTGACTATTTGGGTCGAGATCCTTCTTCAGACTGGGAGTCAGGGGAAAGGGAAACGCGAGATATAGATGGTGATATAGAGAGATATGGAACAAATGAATGAAAGAAATGCAAAAAAATAACGAAGATCAAGGAAAGGTGGAGCCTTTATGAGGTGCTGTTCCTCCACAGAAAGGTCAGTGTGGGAATGGGAGGGGGAGTTAAAGTGCTTTGCAACCAGGAATAATGTAGAACAGGGGTGTCAAAGGACTGGCCTGCGGGCCGCATCCAGCCCGCGAAGGGGTCCAATCCGGCCTGCGGGATGATTTGCGGAAATGCCAGCGCAGTTAGATTATACACAGAAAGTCAGCTACGTGACCGCTTAAACTCGCAGGAAATATGAATTTTGCGCAGAAAGAAAATGCATGTCTGATCTGCAGCTGTCACCTCCCCACTCCCCAGCTCCTGGGGTGAGTGGAAGCTACGCCCATATCCAGCCGGGCGGTGAGAGGATGAAGTAAGAGAGGGGAGTGAGGGAGTAGTTGGAAGGAAGGAAGTGGGGATGAGAGGAGGGATAGGCTGAGGAAAGGGAGAGGGCAGGTGAGGGAGAAGGTGAGGGTAGAGAAGGACATGAGAGGTGAGGGGAAGGAAGAAAGACATAAGGAGAAGGATGGGGAGTGGGGCCTTCAGGTGAGATGATGGACGACCATCTTTCACCATGCCAGGTGGCTGCTGTTCACCACCCAGGCAGCCCATTGTGGGCAAAACAAACACCGTAGGAAGACTATAAGACAGGGGAACAGAATTAGGCCATTTAGCCCATCAAGTCTACTTTGCCATAGCTGATCTATTTTCTCTCTCAACCACATTCTATTGTCGTCTTTCTCCCTGTAACCTAATCAAGACCTATCAATCTCTGCCTCAAAAATACCCAATGTCTTGGCCTCCACCGCAGTCTGTAGCAATGAATTCCACAGATTTACCACCTATTCCTCCTCATCTCCATTTTGAATGTACGACTTTTTATTCTGATGCTGTGACCTCTGGTCCTAGACTCTCCTCTTACTGGAAACATTATTTACACATCCACTCTATCCAGGGCCTAGATACCAATCATAAAAGTAATGCTTGCTAGGCAATCTTCTTCATAAGAAATGAAATTCGTAATGTGAAACACTTTGTAGTTATAGCAGGGATTGAGACACATGAGAGCAGGTTGAAAAAACAAAGGCAACGAAAGCTGTGGGAGCACGTGTTCGCACGTGTTCGCACGCGCACAACTTATCCGGCCCGCATGAACTCGCATTTTGCCCATTCCAGCCTGTGACCTAAAACGAGTATGACACCCTTGATGTAGAGCAAATATGTTCAGCAAACCAATTGCTCAGTCTACATTTGATCTTGCCGATATATAAGAGACCCCACCTGGAACAGTGGGTATAGTAGATGAGGTTGGAGGAGCAGCAATTGAACCTCTGCCTAACCTGAAAGGACTGTCGGGGTCTCTGGACAGAGTCAAGGGAGGAGGTAAATGGACAAATGTTGCATCTCCTCCGGTTGCAGGGGAAGGTACCTGGGGAGGAGGTGGTTAGGGTGGGAATCGATGGAGTCATCCAGGAGGTTGCAGAGGGCATGGGCTCTGCGGAAAATATAAAGGGTTGGAGATGGGAAGATGTGATCAATGGTGGGATCAATCAAACCACCCAGTGTAAAGATACAGGATAAAGAGTATAATGTTTAGTGCACGATAAAGTCCAGTAAAGTCTGATCCAAGTTTGCTGGATTATTGGAGTTTTACATCATACCAATGGATAGGAAGTTTCAAAATCTACCCTAATAATTCTTCAATGGTTTCAATCAGCCACGTTTGCATTGAATGAAAGTGCAATGCAATGTGAGGCCAGGTAGCCTACGCCTGCTTTTGTTTTCTTGTGTTCTTGTGTGAATATTTGCTCTGTGGTTTAAGGAGATGTGGTTTAGGAAAGAGCTGAAGTAAAGCCCAAGGGATGTTGTGAGTGGGAGGAGCTGACGAAGGCAACAGTGGGGAGTTGATACTTCAATTTGGCTATCCATCTAGGGAAAAGAAATGAGGAAGCAAATTATCAGCATGAACCAAGCCCTGGGCACAAATTGTTATCACTTGTCTTTCACTCTTATATATCACAAGAGTTCATTCTGCTAACAAATTCTCAAACTGTTCTGAAATCTTCATGCATGTCTAACAGATAAAAGTAAATTTCCTGGGGAAAAATCAGGAATGGGGTACTGATTTTAGATGATCAGCCGAATGACTTTCTCCTGCACCTATTTTGCTATGTTTCTATGTGCAGGCAGATTAGAGTTGGTCTTGGCATCATGTTCGGCACAGTATGGCCTGGAGAACCTGTTCTCGTGCTGTCCTGTTCTATGTTCAGTGTTCTAAATAGGGCATAAATAGCAATGCAAGATCCTTAGGATTACATTGCCTGGGAAATCCCAGTACTTCGAGGAGTGTGTTAGGAATGTGTAGCAGCCGTTTCACTCAATGACCCTCTGCTGAAACCTCTGATTTAGAGGCCCACGTCCGTGAATACAGTTAGTCATGGAGTGGTAGAGTGATACAGTGTGGAAACAGGCCCTTCAGCCCAACTTGCCCACATCGGCCAACATGTCCCAGCTACACTAGTCCCACCTGCCAGTATTTGGTCCACATCCCTCCAAACCTGTCATGCCATGTACCTGTCTAACTGCTTCGAAAATGTTTGGATAGTCCCTGCCTCAACTACTTCCTCTAGCAGCTTGTTCCATACATCCACCATCCTTTGTGTGAAAATGTAACCCCTCAGATTACTATTAAATCTTTTCCTCTTCACGTTAAACCTATGTACTCTGGACCTCAATTCACCTACTCTGGGCAAGAGACTTGGTGCATCTACCTGATCTATTCCTCTCAGGATCTTATACACCTCTATAAGATCACCCCTCATCCTCCTGTGCTCCAATGAATAGAGTCCCACCCTACTTAACCTCTGTCTATAGCTCAGACACTCTAGTCCTGGCAACATCCTTGTAAATCTTCTCTGTGCCCTTTGGCAGAGCATTGTCCATTTCAGTGCAGTAGATGTCCCGCCTTGTACATCCCTCAGGCTCTGGACTCGAGGAGGATGGGTTAGAAACATATAGAAAATAGGTGCAGGAGGAGGCCATTCGGCCCTTCGAGCCAGCACCGCCATTCATTATGATCATGGCTGATCGTCCCCAATCAATAACCTGTGCCTGCCTTCTCCCCATATCCCTTTGTTGTCTGAGTGTTGGGAGAATTGGAGCCTTGTTGAAGTGTGGGCATTGTAGGATGGAGGGGGTGGGCCTCAATCAACAGTTGGGACAGACCAGGGCCAGTGTTTCCAAGAGGGAATAGAGACCTATATTTTCAATGAGATGGAGATTGCAAGTGTGGAGAGAAGGAAGCAGAGAAGATGGTTGGTGTGCAGGGGTCATGCCTAAAGATTGAAGGGCGAGTGAGGCATGTAACTGGACATTCACCCAGTGTGCAATCACACTGGGAAGACTAGGTTGTCTCTGCATTGACCTCTGGGGAATGCTCTCCAGGGACAATGTGGTCCAAATTATTTGGTAATGCTCAAAATGTTACATGGAGAATGAGTACAGCAGTTTCGCACAGAAATAGGCCCTTCAGTCTACTGAAGATAGACACAAAATACTGGAGTAACTCAGCGGGTCAGGCAGGTTCTCTGGAGATAAGGAATAGGTGATGTTTTGGGTCAATACCCTTTTTCAGATATGTTCTTCAGTCTACTGCCTTTGTACAGATGCAAACCAATCTCATTTACCTTCATTAGGTCCACAGCATGCATCATTTGGCCTGGCAATTTAAGTACCTGTCTCAGTGTTTCTTAAATGTAGTGAAAAGATCTGCCTCCACCATCTCTTCAGGTAATGTTATCATCCTGTCCAATCCTGACACTTAATGCATCTTGGTTTCAAAGTTGACCTGCATCAGAAGTCAAGGCTCCAATTCCAGCAGTGTAATAAATGGTCTGGAAATGAACATTAAAATGGTTCAGGGAAAATATTTGCAGTGCTGAAAAAGAAGAGTTATGATATTAACTTCTAAAGGTACGTCCTTTTATTCTGAGGCTGTGCCCTCTGGTCCTAGACTCTCCCCAATGTTTTGTCATTGTCTGGTCAGAAAAACTGTGGAATCTGTAAGGTCACAGGATTTTCACTGAAAGTTTCTGAATGACGGCAGTAATTTACAGCTTTGGTTAATCACCATGTACAGAAATGCTGGCTGCTCTTCTGAACTCGTGCTGTGAGTGAGAACTGAGTTAAAAGCCTGAAGGCAAAGACAAAAGAATTATAACAAAAACAAGATCACTTCTGCAACCTGAGATTAATACCCAAATCCCAAAGCTGAATTATGCGGTCATCAGCACTACTATTAGCATGTTACTACAGAAAAACCTTTAAAAACAATCATGAATCTTACATCCATAAGTTCACAAGTGATAGGAACAGAATTAGGCCATTTGTCCATCAAGTCCACTCTGCCATTCAATCATGGCTGATCTATCTTTCCCTCTCAACCCCATTCTCCTGCATTCTCCCCACAAACCCTGATACCCATACTAATCAATCATTGTGCATTAAAACTGCAGCATATTCAAACTTCTCTAGAAAGTAGGAAAAAAATCTGTGCAAAAAAGAAACGATAGAAACAGGACTGACTTAGAAGCAAGACGAGGAGAGGGTGGGGGAAGAGGTGGTGTGTTGGTACAATAATAATGATCCCCTGGTATAAACATTCATTTGCTTCTCAACATTGTGCTTTGCTGGGAAACAGCAATGAATTGAATTGATACTGGAAGTGCATGAGTTTTATGCACAGATGTCAGGCAATGGCTGGTGTCCTTGAGAACTGCGAATGACAGTTCTCAAACCTTTACAGCGCCAGAGACCCAGGTTCGATCCTGACTACAGGTGATGTATATATGGAGTTTGTACAATTAGTTTAGTTTAGTTTAGAGATACAGTGCGGAAACAGACCCTTCGGCGCACTCTCTTGAAACACACTCTGTTGGCCTATTCAGTTCTCCTCTTACACCAAGGCCCCAGGCACTACAGGTCTCACTTTCCGTCATTTGATATTGAGGAGGTAAAAACATACTTGGTTGCCATTGGGTGCAATGACTATTTAATGAAGCTAGTTAAAGTTAACCCATTTCACACAGAGATTTGAAACCAGTATTTTAAAAAAATAGAATTATTTGTTCATAGATGTGTGGATGCCACGGGGAAGATTGCCTTTATTGGCAGCCCTGAATTGAAGAGGCAGTTAAGAGACAACAAGTTTAGCTTAGTTTAGTTCAGAGATACAATGTGGAAACAGGCCTTTCGGCCCACCGAGTCCATGCCGACCAGTGATCCCCCGCACACTAACACGATCCTACACAAACTAGGGACAGTTTACAATTTTACCGTAGTCAATAAATCTACAAACCTGCACGTCTTTAGAGTGTGGGAGGAAACCAGAGCACCCGGTAAAAACCCACACAGGTCACGGGGAGAACGTGCAAACATACAGACAGCACCCGTAGTCAGGATCGAACCCGGATCTCTAGCGCTGTAAGGTAGCAACTCTACCGCTGCGCCACCATGCCGCTAAGGCCAGTAACATTAAGCACAAAAGGACATAAAGTGCCGAAGTAACTTAGCAAGCCAGGTAGCATCTCTGGAGAACCCAGATAGGTGATATTTCAGGTTGGGACCAATCTACGTTCTCCTGAAATTCTGCCTGACCTGCTGAATTATTTCAGCATTTTGTGCCCTTTTGTGTTTTAACCAGCATCTACATTTGTTTCTACATTAGTAGCTTTAGAGTTATACATAGAGTCAGACCGAGTAAGGATGCTGGATTTTTTTCACTGGCATATCAGTGAACAAGGTGCATTTTTATGACAATGCAGTAGTTTCCTACTCATTCATCCTAAAGTTAGTTTTTTTTACAAGCAATCCACATTAATTTAAATGATTGATACTTCATTGTTGTATACACTAGGTGCAGTGAAATTCTTTGTTTTGTATACAACACACAAATATGTAAAGAGTTGCCATGTATAGGGTGCTGACAAAGTTAGTTACAAAATAATATAATCCCGATAGTTCCTCTTCCTTCTAACTCCCCCCCCCCCCCCCCACACCCTCTCCCACGATAGAGTAGATGTTTCCACTGGTGAGAGAGTCTAGGACCAGAGGTCATAGCCTCAAAATTAAAGGGCGCTCTTTTAAAAAGGAGGTGAGGAGGAACTTCTTTAGTCAGAGGGTAGTTATCTGTAAAACAGAGGGCTGTGGAGGCCAAGTCAGTGGATATTTTTAAGGCAGAGTTAGGCAAGTTCTTGATTAGAACAGGTGTCAAGGGTTATGGGGAGAAGGTAGGCAAATGGGATGAGGAGGCTGAGATCAGCCATGATTGAATGGTGAGGTCGACCTTTTGGGCCGAATGGCCTAATTCTACTCCTATAACTTGTGAACGTGAACGCATTGTTCTCATGACGGCCTCCCCCACTGGGTCACTCTTTGTTCTCGGAAGAGCGTTCGCCACCGACCACCAGCACTCTCACGGCCCATCCTGGACCCACTGACCACCCGGACTCTCACGGCCCACCCTCGACCCACTGACCACCCGGACTCTCACGGCCCATCCTGGACCCACTGACCACCAGGACGCTCATGGCCCACCCTCGACCCACCAACCACCGGCACTCTCACGGCCCACCCTCGACCCACCGACCACCGGGAATCTCACGGCCCATCCTGGACCCACTGACCACCAGGACTCTCACGGCCCACCCTCGACCCACCGACCACCGGGACTCTCATGGCCCGCCCTCGATCCACCGACCACCGGGAATCTCACGGCCCACCCTCGACCCACCAACCACCGGCACTCTCACGGCCCACCCTCGACCCACCAACCACCGGCACTCTCACGGCCCACCCTCGACCCACCGACCACCGGGACTCTCATGACCCACCCTCGTCCCACCGACCGCCCGGACTCTCACGGCCCACCCTCAACCCACTGACCACCAGGACTCTCACAGCCCACCCTCAACCCACCGACCGCTGGCACTCACGCGGGCCTCTGTACAAAGAGGAACATCTCACAATGTGCTGGGCAAATTCCATGTTAAATCAAATACAGAGAGGGAATTAAAGAGAGGGACAATGACATGAAATAAGGAAAAAGGAGGCAGAAAGGGATTATTTTTTTAATATATTTGAAATTTATTAATTTGAACCAATCATTCAGACCTGAAATAAGGAGACTCTACTTTTCTAATTCAGTGTGAGAGAGATTGATTGGCAGTCGTTAACATTTACCAGGTTGAGAGGGTACGAATTGCTTTGTTTAATCTTCTCTGGCATTTAGTTCATACATACAAAGCAAATACAGCTACTCCAGGCCTGCAGTAGATTTCAGTGGAGAGGCAATGGTTACTCTGCCTTTTTCATAAAGATTTATCGATTGATTGAAAGATATAGCATGGAAGCAAGTTCTTGTTCACACTCATTCCATTTTATTCCACTTGTCCATCCATTCCCTACACACAAGGGACATTTTTTATTTTACAGAGGCCAATTTACCTCCAAAACCGCATGTCTTTGGGATGTGGGAGAAAATCCACGTGGTCGCAGGGAGAACGTGCAATCTCCACACAGACAGCACCCAAAGTCAGAATCGAACCGCTGTGAGACACCAGCTGTACCAAGCGAGTTAATTTCAGGATAATCCAAGACAGAAGACAGGAGATCAAGGTTTAACCAGGGTTCTGTCCTCACCTGAACACTAATGTTTAGACACAAATATCAGAAGACTCACCATTATTTTCATGCAAATAATAGCCCTATGTTTTTTTAGTCATGGAATCAGGCCCTTCGGCCCAACCTGCCTACACAGGCCAATATGTCCCAGCGACACTAGTCCCACCTGCCGGCATTTGGTCCATATCCCTCCAAATCTGTCCTCTCCACTGAAGTTAACTGCAGGTCTGGAGTAGCTGTATTCTAACTGTTTCTTAAACGTTGGGATAGTCCCTGCCTCAACTACCTCCTCTGGCAGCTTGTTCCATTCACCCACCGCCCTTTGGGTACTTGAAAATATCATTGCTTTGAAAAGGAAAAGAATATTAACTGCTTTAGGAAGAATGCTGATTTAACTTGCGGGGAAAAGAAAATCTCACTGACAGCTGAGATCAAAGGTTTGGCAAGATGCACTTCATGATGCTTTGTGTATTTCCTGCTCTTTGTGTTCACTGTGCCTCAGAATATCCCCATCCCATATCAATTGCATTTGACTTGGAGAAACACCCTCAGTTGATGCCTAATATATATTTGGGAACTATAGTGAACTGGTTTAGCTTTGTGTTTATTATTATCATGTGTACTGAGGTACAATGAAAAGCTTTGTTTTGCACGCTATCCAAACAGATCAGACACACCACACATGAATCAGAAACAGATCAGATATACCATACCTCAGGGGTAATGTTCTTACACACAGGGTGTTGTGTGAAAACATTACCCCTGAGCTATGGTATATCTGATCTGTTTCTGATCAGATATACCAGAGCTGCTGGAGGAGGAGGTTGGGGCATGTACTTTGCAACATTTAAGAAACATTCAGACAGGCACGTGGATACGATAGGTTAGAGGGCATTGTGCCAAACACAAGCAGGTGGGACTAGTGTAGATGGGGCATGTTTGTCAGCATGAGCAAGTTGGGCCGAAGGGCCTGTTTCCACGCAGTATGACTATGAATACAATCAAGTCAAACTCAAGCTTAATAGAGCAAAGGGAAAGATACAGAGTGCAGAATAGAATTAAACGATGCTACACTTAGATATTTCAGTCGATAAAGATTTAAAAGAGTGGAGTGATTGTTCACATGGCTTTGGTTGCTGGGTTAGGTATGCAGATGCCGAGATTAATAATGTGATCTCATATAAATTGAGTCAATTTCAACAGATAGTTTAATATAAATTGCATATTGTCCTATTTAGACAAAGGAAAGTCAATTTGCCCCACAAAGGTTTAATGTCAGGATTGAACTACCTCCTTCCATGTTATTTTATCCCAGTCCATAATTATATCTTTCTTTCTCCCTCATGTACTTTGCTTTAAATGCATCTACGCTATTTATTTCTAAGACTTCATATGAGGGAAAGTTCCACTGTCTAACCAATCCCCAGATTAAACTCTTGCTCCTGAGTGACTTTGCCCACCCCCAGTGCTTGATTCCACATGAGTGGGAAATGGTTCACAATTAATTCTGAATTTGACCCGCAACCTTTGTGCAATCTTCCCCAATAAAGCTGATGTTTGGAGACATGGTCATGGAAATATTAAGTTGTCATAACAACACAGCTGGTTCACTTGATTTCTTTGGCATCTTGTTTACCTGGTCTGGACTCTGTATGAATCGAGTAGCACATAGAGAGAGGTGGATGTTACTGCTATGCAAAGCAGGCCTAACCAGCCAGCTGGTTGTCTTTGGCAATGAACGCTGGCTTTGCTCGTGACATTCAATCCCACAAATTAATTAAAAATAAAGTCAGATCTGGAGAGTAACTAAGTGAAAGAGTAAAAGGTAAGACGGGAGACATAAGCAAAAGCAGAAAATAGCTTATTTTGGCTATTACATTTCAAATCTGAAATAGAACCCAAGAAGCGATGTGACCTTTTGAGAATCATTAATGGCTTGAGAGCTATTTGTGGTATTATTGTCTCAGGATATGTATTTAGGCACCACTAACTATTTGCATTTGCACATCATCCTACATACCTGCAAGTCCTTTATGAGGAGGAAAGGTCGATACTGATGTGCTGAAGGCCTAATGAAAAATTAGAGGTAAGTTGATAACAGAGTGGGAGGAAGATTTCTAGCCTTTGTCCACCCATCTGCTAATCAAAATTCATTGGGGTGGAACCCGCTCCAAGACAGACGTAAAGCCCACCGTTTGACCTGTTTTTACAAAATGTTAAATGGTCAGCTCGACATAAATGACCAAATCTACACCAAACCTAAACCTATCAGGAGCAGATGAGGGCATTCGATTCAATTCGAGATACCAGCTACAAAGACAGATGTGTATAGCAATTCATTCTTCCCTTGCACAAATAAAGCATGGAATAGTCTTCACCCTACTATAGTTACTCAACCAGACGCAACTAAATTTAAGGTAGCTCTCCTTCTCCAAGAAGCCCTTCTTGCTGAAGTCCATACTCCGCCACCTCCAGTTTAAATTCTATTTGGAATATTTTGGAGAACCAAGAACCAAGAAGAACCCCTGCCCCATCTCACTTGTATCCACCTATCACTCACCAGCCTTTGTCCTGTCCCCACATCTTTCCGGGTTTCTCCACCTTACTACAATCAGTCTGAAGAAGGTCCCAACCCGAAACGTTCCTCCCACGAATGCTGCCTGACCCGCTGAGATACTCCAGGACTTTGTGTTTCACTAGGGAGAAAGGTTTGGATGGGAGAGAAACATTGATCCAAAGAGATGTGATTTGAACAGGTAGGCCCTCTGGAAAAACAAAATGTTGAGGTCATGTCCTACTGCAATAGTGGGAATGCCTGTTATTGTTGGAATGCCTGCCAATGTTTAGCATCTTGGGGCACATTTAAATAACAATACAGTACAGGAGGAGAAATGCCAGCAATAACATTCAACCTAAGCAAAGAAGGGGAGGAAATGAGTCAAGTATTTGTGGGGGGAGGAACAAGCCCATGAATGGTAATTGGAAGCAGAAGGGAAAAGATTATGAACTGGAACATATGGCATCAGATGATCATTTAGATAGCATGCAATCAGACCAAGAATCATTTGAAATCAGTGATGAGAATCTTTAATAAATTTAAGTGAATAATGGAATAACAGATGGATGCATTGAAAAATGACAATGCCACAGGAACTAGACAGCAACAGAATAGCTTGATTAATAAACTTAGATTCATGAAGGATTGGAGAGACACAACCACGGAAACAGGTCCTTCAGCCCACTGAGTCCATCAACCACCCATTTACAAATGCTCCCCGACTTACGATGCTTCGACTTACGATATTTCGACTTTGCGATGGTGCAAACGGCAGCGACCCGTAGCGAGCCGCAACTCGCTTCCGGCCACGTGATCACGTGTATTCAATGCATTTTGACTTACGATAGTTTCGGTTTACAATGGGTTTCTTGGAGTGGCCAATTAAATTACTAACCTGCTTGTTGTTCATTTTTAGTTTAGTTTAGTTCAGTTTAGAGGCACAGTGTGGAAACGGGCCCTTCAGCCACTGAGTCCACGCCCACCATTGATCACCCGTTTACAAGTTCTATTTCATCCCACTTTCTCTTCCTACATACTAGGGGGAAATTTAAGGAAGTCAATCAACCCTGAAACCTGCACGTCTTTGGAAAGCAGGAGGAAACCGGAGCATTCAGATAAACCCATTTGATCACAGGGATTACATACAAACTTTGCACAGGCAACATTCAGAGTTAGGATCAAACCCAAATCTCTGGTGCTGTGAGGCAGCAACTCTACCTACTGCTCCACTGTACCGCCTATCTGTTGGGATGTGGAAGGAAACTAGAGTACCCAGAGGAAACCCACACAATAGAAGGAGAACGTACAAATTCCACATAGACAGCACCCGAGGTCAGGCTTGAACCCACATCACTGGCACTGTGAGGCAGAGGATCTACTAGATGCATCATCGTGCTGTTGACATAATTCATATTATGTATGCATGAGTTTAACAAACTAAATTTACTAATATGTATCTGACAAATTTATAAGAAACCAAAAGTACCACTGAATATATATTTTCAATGAACCCTGGCACTGCAGAGTATTACTGATTCATGTGAAGGGTGAAGTTTCCAGGTTAGTAGAAGCAAGGAACTGCAGATGCTGGTTTTGTAGAAACAGACACAATATGCAAGAGTAACTCGGCTGGGCAGGGAGCATCCCTGGAGAATATGGAAAGGTGATTTTTTCAAGTCAGGATCCTTTTTCAGACCAGGTTTCTAGGATGCTTTCCAATCTGTGCTATTAGCTTACGTAGAGTCCAATGCACTGAGAATGATCTTCTTCTTGCGTATGGCGTGCACAGCCTAAAGTTGTAGGTCAAGGGTAGACATCCAGGCCAGGGCAACATCGGTTGCTGGGTGGATGGCCTTGATGCCACCAGGGAAAAGCCTCAGTGAACAGTCAGTCACGATGAGAATGATAACACACATTCTTTCTGCTTCCTACAATGCACAGAGGATTCATTGAGCTGGGTTCTTGCTTGCAATGACTGTCCAGTGACTGTCTGTGCACCCTCCATTATGAGTTTATATAATCTGCTGGGTGTCTGTTGGAAGCTGCCCTGGAATGTCCTCTACCAGCAAGAAGCTGCCTGACCTGCCGAGTTACTCTTGTACTTTTTGTCCTTTTGTGTGTTAACCAGCATCTGCAGTTCTTTGTTTCTACAAAGGAGCAAATGAGTGGCAACTCAGCGGAACGTTTAAGTTTCAAACTCTCATTTAACCCTCATCTAACCCTCAATAAACGCTCATTTTAACGGACCTCTTGGTAACGGATTTTGGTTATGGCAGGTGGACCTACTGATGGTTGCCCGTGCCACCCCCGGCTCCCACCACCTCTCCAGCCACCAGCAGCACCCTTGGCTTGCTTACAGCGAGAGAATCTGAAGAAGGGTCTCGACCCGAAACGTCACCTATCCATGTTCTCCAGAGATGCTGCTTGACCTGTTGAGTTACTCCAGCACTTTGTGTCCTTTTGTGTATTAAGCAGCACCTGCAGTTATCTGTTTCTACAAGGGAGGAAATGAGTGGGAACTCGGTGGGATTTTGCAGTTTCAAGCTCCTGCAATGTCCATGATGTTGAAGCAGAGTGAGATTGAACACTGCCCGTCTAAAATACTATTGCTTTCATGTGTCCTCTTTTCCAGCTTCAGGATATGCTGAAATAACTTAATTTCTTCTCTCTTAAATTTAAGAGCATGGATTTGAGAGTGTGGCTGCTTGGTATTAATGTAGATTTATTGTAAAACTCTATGCAAGTGGGGAGATAACAATTGTTCCAGTGTTAATACAAGTACCCTGGCGAACTACAGCAATTTTTTACTAGTCAAAATCTATATTGCAAGCAATCTGGTTGTATTTACCATCTGGTTGTATGTGCTGTTGAGTTAATATTGCCAGATGCTGACCCACAATAAGTTCATAAGTCATAGGAGCAGAATTAGGCCATTCGGCTCATCGAGTCTACGCCATTCAATCATGGCTCTTCAATCTTTCCCTCTCAACCCCATTTTCCTGTCTTCTTCTCGTAACCGTTGACATCCATACTAATCAAGAACTTGTCCATCTCCAGGTTTTAAATACCCAATGACTTGGCTTCCGCTGCCGTCTGTAGCAATGAATTCCACAGAATCACCGCCCTCTGGCTGAAGAAGTTCAATTAGATATTTCTCTTGGGGTAAACAAATTTATGTGAGCCTTTGCTGTGTTCAGACAAGCTGATTCAGTGTTTAATGAATGGGTGTTGCAATGCAATTTTTTAATTAGTTGATTAGCTGAAGACTAATATCCACATGTCACTGACTGGGTTGTATGTTCTTAATTAATGCTGGAATGCCTCCGATCATCAATGTTTCTACTGGCCTCAAGTGAGAACTGATTCAAACTTAATAACTGTCTTTAAAACAGTTCTAATTATATTGTGCTGATTTGTTGCTGGTGGTTCTGAATATAGCTTGAAACCTAAGCAGGAAATTGAATAAGAAGGCTCACTTGCAGTGTCTGTTGACCTGGTTTTTCACCTGTATTGAAAGACTGACACCTTTTGCCAAATAATCTTATCTAGTACCTTACTGGTGGGCCTTTTAAGTCATGCAGAAACAAAGAACTGTAAATGTCAGTTAATGCACATCAGGACACAAAGTGCTGGAGTAACTAAGCGGGTCAGCCAGCATCTCTGGACAACATGGAGAGGTGATGTTTTGGGCCGAGACCCTTCTTCCATCTGAAGAAGGGTCTCGACCTGAAACATCACATCTCCATGTTCTCCAGAGATGTTGTCTGACCTGCTGAGTTACTGCAGCACTTAATAGCCTTTTAACACATCCAGTATCAAGTAAGGCACGCACACACACAACCACACATCCAGTGGTGGTGACTGATTACAATTGGGGTAAAGAGCAAGACTCTCAACTGTTTTTCTCCCCTTGCTCGACCTTGGGATACTGAACGTAATTATCCTCCCTGAACTCATATTAAAGTTTCCTCTTTCCCGCTTTCACACTGTGTTTAATCCACTGGACATTGAACAGATGAGAAGTAGCCAACAGCACAATATCCATAAACTGGAGGAATTTAAAACCATTTTGCCTGTTAATTCAACCACTGCTGTGTTTATTGAGTACCTAATTGGCGTCTAATTGAGTGATAAATGGATTTTCAAAATCCATCCTTGTGTTCAGGGTTTGCCCTTGGCCCTCTCTTTCTCTGTGGATCTTCCCACCCCCAAACCTGCCCACGGCACCTACACTTCTCCAATCCTGATCGGTTGTACAATCCTCACGTCTAAATGCAGCACCAGGGAGGGTTGGGGGAGGAGGAGAGAGGGGAGAGATGGAGGGATGAGGGGAGGGAAGAAAGGGAAGGGGAGTATAAGAGGAGGGGAAAGGAGGATGAGGGGACTGCGTACTTTTAGGTCTAAATTTCCTTCCCTACCTCTCGCCTTTTTTTGAGGCGCCTCAAAACCCAATTCTTTGACTAATATCTCTGTCATTCACTTATGAACTCTCCACACATCCTGTCCTTTCACTTATAAACTGCCACGCACAAGGCAGAAACAACATTCTTTCTCACATTTATATATGCAGTATATACGCAATGTTTGCAGTATTTTTATGCATCTCCACACATACTCCGTCCCCCAGTCATTCTCCAACACCCTACCCGAGATATCCTGCACTCTGCCTCACATGCTCTGCCACTACATTAAAACTGCACCGTTCCCCACTGAGCCATGAAAGCATATGTAGTGAGTAGGGTGGAGGGAGGGTGGGTAGGCCAAAGGGAATCTCAGAGAGAGGGTGAGAGCAGAGGTTTCTGAGGTGATACCCTATGTTGACGAACTGTCTGATTAATAGCTCAATGAAGGCAGTTAGACAGAGAGAGAAATCGAAGAGAGCCATGAAGCTCAGTCGATCCATTCTTTCATCAGATAGCGGGACTGACATATGATGAAAGAATGGGTCGACTGGGCTTGTATTCACTGGAATTTAGAAGAAAGAGAGGGGATCTTATTGAAACCTAAAACATTCTGAAGGAATTGGACAGGCTAGATGCAGGAAAAATGTTCTCGATGTTTGGGGAATCCAGAACCAGGGGTCAGAATAAGAATAAGGCGTTGGCCATTTAGGACTGAGATGAGGAATTCTTTTTCACATAGAAAGTTGTCAATCTGTGGAATTCTCTGTCACAGAAGGCAGTGGAGGCCAATTCACTGGATGTTTTCAAAAGAGAGTTAGATAGAGCACATAGGGCAAATGGACTCAAGGGATGTGGGGAGAAAGCAGGAACGAGGTACTGATATTGGATGATCAGCCATGATCATATTGAATGGCGGCGCTGGCTTGAAGGACCGAATGGCCTACTCCTGCACCTAATTTCTATGTTTCTATGAAGTGTAGGTCAGGAGTTTTGCTGAACCTGAAAACAAAAGGAAAGTGCTGTAAATGGTTAGCACATCAGGTGGGGTCAAGAGAGAGGCTGATGTCTTCTCTGCGCAGCAGAAGCCTTCCCGAAGTGCCGCGGGCATGGATCCAGGAACCCGCCAGTGGACCCGACAGCTCAGTGGACCGCAAGGGAAGCTGCCGGGCCCGGACCCTGCACGTCACCCGAAGAGCAGGGAGCCGATGAGGAGGGAGCCGCTGGAGACGTCAGATGTGAGGAGCAAGGGCCGATAGGAGGGTGAACTGGGGGTATTGCCTCCAGCACCTTCAAGGTCAGCTGCAGGAGGCGCCCCAGGACACAAAGATGGCCGGACAATCAGAGGGACGTCGGTTCACGGGCCGATCCGGTCGAAGGCGAGGGGGGGGGGGGGGGTCCTGCAGGAGCCTGGGGCTTACCAGGATCGGGAGCTGCTCCAGTAGGCCGAGTGCGCGCGTGGACCGTGAAATGGACAGAGGTAATGGTTCCAAAACATGGCGGCACCTGCGTGCATTAATATGCAAAAAGAATTTCACTGTGCAGATGCACGTGTGACAAATAACGCATCATTGAACCTTATGATCCCATGATAGCACACACCAGATACCCAGCTTGCAACAGATAAATACTATGATATATGAGCATGGCATACCCCCTGATCTGCTTCCAGGCTCTTGCCAATGTCAGCTTTTGTGTGATGATGTCTGAAAGCCTGACCTCTGATATGCTCTTCTTTTAGCAAGGAGATCTTCACTGTATTCGAAGCAAGAACTCCATCCATTTTTATTATGATTCCAGCATCTCTTAAAATCTCCTCTCTTCTAGCACATAATGATTTTTTTTATAAGCCCAAGACTGATATATCCATTGCTTCTTGTTGTGGACAATTTTCTTTCTCTGCTGGTGATTTGCCCCGTGTATTGAGGACCTTCGCACTGGTTTTTCAAAGAGAGACCAAGTGTATTTCTCTCTCTGCTTTCTTCATCTTTATCATGGGTATGGCTGTCCTCAGGCTGCAGTATTTGTGACAATGTGAAGCCACGTCCCAAGGCCTGAGGCTGAGGGTTGAATCCTAGATGTGATCAATAACATTTTTCAATCTGAAATACAGGGTGAAAGTGAATCCCTAGTTTGGTAACTCGCTTGTTCGTGGCCTGTCAAGAATAATAACCTCAGCCTGGCCATGCTCTCATTTCACTCCTACCTCCGGGAAGAAGGGGCAAGAGTCTGAAAACCGTGACAATCAGGTTCAAGAATCGCTTCTTCCCAACAAATAACAGGCTTTTGAGCACTACATAACACTAACCTCAACTTACCTCAACCCATAACACCTATGGACTGTCTTTGGTTGCATGAAGAACATTTGTTTTTTGGGGGGGTTTTGTTAGCACGTATTGTGGTTGTTAGTTTATTGAATTTTTGTGTATTATATATTATCTATATGTATTGTGCTTACAGGTCTATAATGCAGCAAATAAGAATGTCATTATTCCGTTGTTGGTACATATGACAATTAAACACTCTTAACTCTCTTAACTCTTGCCACACTCCACCTACTGTATTGATGACTCTATTGCCAGTGTGTAGGAAGGAACTGCAGATGCTGGCTTAAACCAAAGATAGACACAAAATGCTGGAGTGACTCAGCGGGACAGACAGCATCTCTGGAGAGAAGGAATAGGTGACATTTTGGGTCGAGACCCTTCTACAGATCCTTGTGTGTCAGGGGTTAAGAGGAGAAGGCAGGAGAATGGGGTTAGTAGGGAGAGATAGATCAGCTATGATTGAATGGCAGAGTAGATTTGATGGGTTGAATTGCCTAATTCTGCTCTTATTACTTAGGACCTGATGAACTTAAGGGTCTCAACCCGAAACGTCACCCATTCCTTCTCTCCAGAGATGCTGCCTGTCCTGCTGAGTGACTCCAGCATTTTGTGTCTGTCTTCCGTGTTTATTACTAGCGCTATGACTAATGAGTTGTTTTGAGTGATGAATTGTGCTGTAAATGATGCTGGTGTGTTGCCATCATTGGAAAAGATACCCAACATGGGTATGGAGGTATGGGGAGAAGGCAGGAACGGGGTACTGATTGAGAATGATCAGCCATGATCACATTGAATGGCGGTGCTGGCTCTAAATGGAATAGAGCATTGCAAAGTTGTCTATTGTCTAAAGTACTCAGAAACCCTCATCAAAACACTGCGCAGCTGTCATGCCTCGACAGAGTGAGAAACTGGAAAGTAGTGGCGGTCACGTCTGCGCTAACTCAATTTCAGCCAAAGTCATGCAAATAAGCTGTATCAGCTGCCTGCTCAATTTTGCTGGGCAGCTCTCTCCTCGAGCATCTCTAAGCGGATGTGACAGTTCAAAGCAACAATCGTAATGAATGCCACTGAGACTTTATTTACAGACCTTTGCTCATATTGTTGCAAGGAACTCCCTATGAAGGCAACTGGCAGAGAAAAGGCCATTTACACCTCAGGTCCGATGCAGGATAGAGCTTGGCCTCAGGAGCCCTCAACACTATTTCTCTTTAATGTGGCTTTTGACGCAAATAAATATTTTCACAAATAAATACTTCAAGTAGTGCATTGAAATATTTTGGAAAGCAACCGCCAGCCTTGCTTAGTGCCTGGTGGCTAGAAGCTAACTTTGTGAACATTGTAAAATACTTATTATACTTGCAGACATCCCACAGGTTGAAAAACAGGTGAGGGTTATTGAAATGGGGAAGGATGAAACCTTGGGAAGATTTGTAAGAGTCAGAAGGTTACATTGAGACATTTAACCTAATGGCAAATGGAATAGAGCATTGCAAAGTGTACGCTCATGTACTTTGATAGAGGAATAAAGGCTTGGTCTACTTTCTAAATGGGGAGAGGATTCAGAAATTGGAGGTGCAAAGAAACGGGCGTGCTGTTGCAGGATTCCCAGAAGTATTGCCTTCAGCACCTTCAAGGTCGGCTGTAGGAGGTGCCCCCTGGGACACAAAGGCAATCGGGCAAGGAGAGGGATGTTGGTTGACAGGCTGAGCTGGTCGAGGGCAACAGAGGAGGCCCTGCAGCAGCTTGGGGCTTATCTGGGCATCCCTGGATCAGGGACGCACCAGTACAGTCAGCAGTGGACCAGACTTTGGTCTTTAGACTTTTTCTTTTTCTTTTATAAATTGCGCAAAGATTTGGCGACGGGTGCAAGAATTTCATTGCAATAAAGAACCTTTGAAGCATTGGACCATTATGGTTATGGTTTAATCCCTTTGAATGCACTAATTTATTCTCACAATGGGGCAATGGCTCATTCCCCAGGGCCCAGAGGAACACAGCAATTCCTCCTGAGAATACATGTGATTTATTGGCTGGAGAATGCTATTGCTTTTCTTCCCCATTACCTGATTGCTTGACCCTTTGGTTTGTTGATGGTTTTGCAGACCTCCTTCTTGTGGAGTCCCCTCCATGCATCATCATTTCAGTGATATTGATATTGTTGGGATTGATTGATATTGTTATTTACTGGTTTCTAACAGCTAAGCACATTATTGTTTTCTGTCGCCGGATCAGATCGCTGTAGCCAGCGAAATACATCTGCACAAATGAGTTTGCACAATTCTGATATTGTTGCAACACATATCACAGCGTGAAGTTTATAGTGAAAGTAGAATTTTTCTCATTTCAGGTTGCTGAATATATTTAATGGTATTATTTGGTTCCTTTTTTCTTGTGGGTGATCTATCCGTGTAATCTTCATGTTGAGATCAAAAGTGCCTGGGCTATCAGAGCCATATTATCCATCTGCAATCTGACAAATTCCTCACCCTAACAACAAGTGGATTTATTGGCACTGTAATTTTTCTGGAACACCAGTGGATCCATCCTATCAAGTAAGGTTAGGCAGATTGGAAATGTAATCTTTAGTATGAATGAATGAATGAATGAATGAATGAATGAATGAATGAATGAATGAATGAATGAATGAATGAATGAATGAATGAATGATACTTTATTGTCACATGTACTTAGGGTACCTAGGTGCAGTGAAAAGTTTTGTTTTGCAAACAACCTAGGCAGTACACAAGTGGTGTCATGTGTTGGTACCGACAAAGTTACAAGAGTACTAAACAGTCCTATCTACTGCTTGTTCACTGCACTTGGCAGCAATAACCAATTATTGCCAATGTACATTCAAAGCAGGACTACGATTTTGCTTAAGCTAAAGTCCTCCAAACCATGCAGCATTCAAAACTTACTTACACTGTGGAATCACATCCTTTCAGTAGTGTACAGATCTAACCGGCTCTTTCAGTTAAATATTGAGCGCAGAAACAGGCCCTTCGGCCCACCGAGTCCGCACCGACCAGCTATCCCTGCACATTAACACTATCCTACACACATTAGGGACAATTTACATTTATAAGAAGTCAATTAACATACAAACCTGTAAGTCTTTGGAATGTGGGAGGAACTCGAAGATCTCGGAGAAAAACCACATGGTCACGGGGAGAACATATAAACTCCGTACGGACAGCACCCGTAGTCAGGATCGAACCCGGGCGCTGTTAGGGAGCAATTCTACCACTGCGCCTCCCTGCTGCCCAGACTTTTGGCATGGGGATGCACTTATATTTGTTGGGGATCCCTGCAGGTCTCTCTGTGGACCTCCACAGTCGTTTTTTGTGTGAAATCCCCAGGAATTACTCCAGGGTGCCCTGTCCCTAGATTAACTCCACGGGTCAGGCAGCATCTCTGGAGAACATAGCTAGGTGATGTTTCAGGTCGGGATCCTTAGTGTTGGGTCCAGTCCCGAAATGTCACTTATCTGTGTTCTCCAGAGAGGCTGCCTGACTCTCTGAGTTACTCCAGCACTTTTTTTTGTAAACCAGCATCTGCAGTTCACTCGAGACAAACTCTCAGTGATGTTTCAGGAGCAATGAAGCTTCATTCTAATGGTTTGTCATGTCATCTGTGGCCTCCTTGTAACATCCTCTCAACTGTTGATCAAACCCTGCAAGCATGAACATTTAGTTCCAACGTCCGTGATTAGCAAGCGAAATGAGATTTCCTGTTGTGACATCTCAGTAGTGATGACCATGTCAAATGGTATTAAGTTGTAAAGTACATGGGAAAAGATCTCACATGTCATCTCCCTCAGGCAAGCCAACTTCAACAAGACAATACAGGCGTGAAAAGACTTCTTTGATTAGCTTGACCATAATCATTTGAGTTTTTATTGTGAAAGGATAGAGAGTCAGACAAGGGAAGATGAAGTGGGAAAAATAGAGAACTTAAATGAGGATAGCTGTGAAATAGAATGTGACGACTGCAAACAAAAAAATCAAGAGCAGGGAATAGGAAACAAAAATAAATATAAATCAATTGAATAACTAAAAACCAGTGAGTCACATCATGTTCCTAAAATAAGCCAGCTCGTGGTACAAATGGCCCATAATTTTGCATAGTTTTCACTTGCTGTCAGAGAAATAGCATTGTGCTTCTGGAGAGATTTACCTTGCAGGGCAGACTAAAGGGAGTTTTGGTCTGTACCTGTCCCATGAGTACATAGTCCTCACCCTGAAGACCAAAACAGCTTTGACTTCTTTACAGAACATAGAACAGAACAGCAAATCAACCAACAATGTCTTGCAGAAAATCCATTACCAAAACCATACATGTAATCTGGACTAGAGGTTTTAGAAAATGAAAGACTTCTTATATTCTTGGCATCATGTTCAGCAAACAACATTGCAGGACCCGTTCCTGTGCTGTAATGTTTTGTGTTCTATATACTGTGTTCTATGTTCTCTTGATGACCCTCAGACTATCCTTAATCTGACTTTTCTGGCTTTACCTTGCCCTAAACGTTATTCCCTCATCACGTATTGTATCGATACACTGTAAATGGATCGATTGTAATCATTCATTGTCTTTCCGCTGACTGGTCAGCAGGCAACAAAAGCTTTTCACTGTACAATATGTGACAATAAACTAAACTAACTAATGTTCTATGTTTACAACAGAACTGGTGAGAACGAGACTGTCGATGCGTGATACTGGGCCAAAATACTGGTGAACTCAACTCTGTGTCTACATGACACACAAACACACTACTGATAGACACAGGTCTGTTGTATGTCAATTCAGAACATATCCAATGGGTACAGGGTTTGTTACTGTATAATACGGCCCAGATGACTGGAGACCACAGGTCCGTCACTGTAGAACACTGATGGATACAGGTCAGCAACAGTGGCACAATTGAGCATGATGCTGGTAGATGCAGGCCTGTGTAATAACAGCACTAGTTGTACAGGTATTAAATACATTATACATATACAGTACTGGTGGCTGCTCTGCCATTGGATTACAGTAGTGGTGGCACAGATCTCTCATGACCACTAACCATAATTTCAAACAATTCCTTCAAAGGCCTGGTATGGGCACAGTGATATCAATAGTCCAATGCCCACCAGTTTTTAACTCAAATGATGTACAACAACAGACCTATACCCACTGGTACTGTACCCCAGTGTTATACAGGGGTGGACAAATGCACACCAGCATTCTGGCCCAATGTTATACAGTAACAGACCTGTGCTCACTAGTTTGGTACCCAAGTATTCTACACCCTCATTCCTGTGCCCATCAGTAGCATACCTATATTATAATGTAAACTCTTTTGCGTTACCATCACCCCTATTACCTCTCCTTCCCTCCCCTCACCCTGCCTTGTCAGAGCTGGCCACTTGCACATAAGAGTTTTACAGCTGGTGCTGAAGGATGGAGCGGCAGGAAATGTTCTTAGCTTCCTGACATGGGGGAGTGGGAAGTGCTTGAGAGGAAGGTGTAAACAGCAAGTTCCTTAAAAAAGAATCATTCAGCTTTTATATATATTTTTTCTGAATGTCCTGTTTACCACAGAATGTAGCAGCAAACATTCTGGAGACTTCCAAAGAAAGGTTATGTTTCAGTATTGATAGACTACAGAATCTGTATCGTTTCATCTTTTTCCTCTTTTATTTATATAATATGGTTTTGGCAACAGTTATAGAAGATAATTGTGTCATATATATTGTGTGACTATATGGCCCATGTTACTCCTGACGTTTTCGGTTATATAGTGGGAATTATTAGAATCCCATCCACCCACAAGCCCTATGCGCAATGTCCCTTAATATCGTAATACACTGCGTCAGTAGTTTTATCAATTAATCATAACGTGTTTAGACACAAAAAACTGGAGTAACTCAGCGGGACAGGCAGCATCTCTGGATAGAAGGAATGGGTGATGTTTCAGGCCGACACCCTACGCGTTGTTTTCTTTGAGGTCCAAGTAACCCAATTCAGGGATTACATTTTACTTATTTCTTCAATAGAGAACTGCCCATTTTCATGCTTACAATTTAAAAAAAGAATGCATAACTTTCATAAGCATGATTTCTCGCAGCATTGTCTGACTAGTAGCCGGTCACACTGCAGTTCCTTTAATGATCCTATCGCATTTCTTGGTACAACGAATGAATGATTCATGCTGTATAAATGGGCACAAGTTCATTCATTAAGTCAGCGGTACCACACCTTTGCAGAATCTAATAAAGACCGGATTCATCAGGAAGGTATCCCTCTGTAGAAAAAGGTTCCACAGCAGAGAGTCTTGCGTACATTTTTGCCTCCTATCGAATATGCAATGGTGGCACTAGGCATATCTACAAAACTGCGACGTGCAGTTTGAAATAAAATGAAATAAATCAGGAAGAATTTGAATAAGATGAAGGAAAACATGAATTGGACTTTAAAGTAGGACAGAATCAAGAATGTTTTATTGTCATGTGTCACTTTAGGGCTAAAGGTATCCCTAAAAGGGGTATGGGGAGAGGGCAGGAACGGGGTACTGATTGAGAATGATCAGCCATGATCACTTTGAATGGTGGTGCTGAATCGAAGGGCTGAATGGCCTATTCCTGCACCTATTTTTCTATATTTCTATGTCCTGGAATTCTTTTGAAGGCTGTGGAGGCCAAGTCAGTGGATATTTTTAAGACAGAGATAGATTCTTGATTAGTACAGGTGTCAGAGGATATGGGGAGAAGGCAGGAGAATGGGTTTAGGAGGGAGAGATAGATCAGCCTTGATTGAATGGCGGAGTAGACTTGATGGACCGAATGGCCTAATGCTGCTCCTATCACTTATGACTTTATGATTTCCACGTTGTAATGCACAAAATCATTGCATCATTGTGGGTCTCTTTGGGCTATGCATTTCTTCAAGGACCTATGGCTGGACACTCACGGAGCCCATGGATCCTATCTGCACAATACCTGTGTCAATCGCCCAAACATGTCTAACCAACAATGATAATGCTTACACTGCCAAATGTCAAACAGAAATGGCATGTCCCAGCAAGGCAGTGTGTACATATGCAGAACAATAAATAAATGGCTTGATTACTTTTAATCACTTTTCTCTTGTGAGTGAATAGTGCTATTTTGGTTTACAAAGCTTCGTGAAAACTAATTCATCTGTGCAACACTCTTGTATTTTTGACTTGAGAGTCACAATATATATTCAGGAATCAGGTAATCATCTCCTGATGTTCATTACTTTTAATAATAGTGCAAATAGCATAGACTGAATGCGCATCTCATTTCATTCATTATTAAGTAAAAATATGGGTTCTTGATAGTAAGAGCACTTTATCATTGTTATCTTTGATATACTTCAATGGAACCAAATTAATAAAAAACACTTTACTCAATGGAGGAACAGATCCAATTAGCTTAAGTAACACTTGATATGTTAGTGATGCTGGATCCCTGTATTTTCAGCATTTCAAGTGGTACTCTGAGCAGCTTTCATTGTTGACGACAAAGTGGACGTGATGCATGTTTTCTTCTTATGTATTCTGATGGATTATGAAGCAATGCTAATTACTTCACATCTTCCCTCAAAACTGTCACTGAACAATTTGTCTAATTAACTTAATTGTATTACATCATCCAAGAGCGCTTTTGTAAACGGACAGTTAAGATATATTTCCAGCTGCCAGTAATTTTGTGAAGAAAATAGTTGGTGATTATAAGCCATAGACATTCTGCATGAATACAATAATCACATAAACATAACAACCCACATGATAAATGTCCCCTATGCAATATTTCCAAGCTGTTCAAAATGTATTGAATTGGTGATGTCCAAAGGTTTTTCAGTCCTTTTTCGGAATTAGGAATTAATGAACTTCAAAGTACAATAAACCCTCATTATAATGGACCATGGGGGGAGGGGGGAATGCTGTCTGTTATTGCCGGTTGTCCGCCAGAACTGAGTACGGTATTATCATTGTATAAGTAGTAGAAACAAACAACATTCACAATTTGCTGGTTAATACACAAAATGACACAAAGTACTGGAGTAACTCAGCAGGTCAGGCAGCAACTCTGGAGAACATGGATAGGAGACGTTTCGGGTCGAGACCCTTCATCAGACTCTTTCATTGTAAGAGGCAGGGGAGGAGGTGCAAGCCAGGGGTGCTGCAGGCAACTGTTGGTAGGTCCGTGTGCTATAACCGGAATATCTAATAAAGAGGTCCGTTAAAATAAGGGAATACTGTATTTAGCCATTTGAGTGGCTGCCGTTTTAATGGGCCGACTGGATAGTTTCGTTTGGATCATAGATTTAGATTAGGAACAATGGAGTGAGGCTCTTGCAAAACTTAAATCATAGCATAGGTGAATGAACTGCCTCTGTGCTGTAAATTTGATGGAATTGTGTGCAGTGTCCATGGTGTATTGTGCTAACAGCACAGCCTAATGTAGCCTGCTCCAAATTTCATTCAAGTGAAGCAAATGGCACAATTCTCAGGAGACAGTGTTGAACAACTATATAACATGTTCACCAAGATTGACAGGAGAATGTTTTTAAAATTTGGCAGCAGGTCACTGACATATCAGAAAAAGAATGGATGTTTTTGTGCTCCGACTAGGAGATGGAGATTTCATTTCAATGGGGTATTATGCAGCTAAACCTCTGGATCAGATATGTGCGGGATTCAGCTTTGTATTAATACTGCTGCAGTTTGTTGACTTCCTGCAACATTTCTCTCTGGTGGTAAGACCCTGACTTACATATTCAGTTTCATGCTTCTCTTCGGATTGACTGGTTATACCAAATGATGGACATCCACAGCCTATTGGGATGAGCAGCAAATCCTACAGGATGGTGGAAGAGTTTGTGGGGAGGGGTGGATACAAAGTTGGGTAGAAGAATACAGGGAAAGCTGTGCTTATGGGTTCCAGGGCCCCAAACAAAACAACTCCATCTATCTGGCCCTCAACAATCCCATTAAATAATTTACCTTTGATTGGCAAAGGCTTCAGTGGCTATAGGAATGGGAGCTCAATGCACCTTGCACAGCCTAATTCTCCCTGTAAGGCCCTGATCTACATAGTCACACAGTTTCATGGTTCTATTTGGATTGGATTATGAAGCAATTATTGAACGCACTGGCAGGGAATTCTACAAATGAACAAATACAAGACCTGCATCAGCCTTTCAATGAACAATCACCCAGTGCTTTAGTAGACATTAAGGTGGCATGGTGGTGCAACAGTATTGCTGCCTTGTAGCACCAGAGACCAGGGTTTTGATCCTGACTACGGGTGCTGTCTGTACAGAGTTTTGTACGTTATCCCCATGACCTGCGTAGGTTTTCTCTGGGTGCTCGGGCTTCCTCCCACACTCCAAAGACTTGCAGATTTGTAGGCTAATTGGCTTAGTAAAATTGTAAATTATCCCTAGTGTGTGTAAGATAGTGCTAGTGTGTGGGGATTGCTAGTCGGCATGGACTCAGTGGGAAAAGGGCCTGTTTCCATGCTGTAACTCTAAACTAAACTAAACTAAAGTTGCTGCATTACAGCTCCAAAGACATGGGTTCGATCCTAACTAAGGATGCTGTCTATACAGAGTTTGTATGTTCTCTCTATGACCACGTGGGTTTTCACTGGGTTCTCCGGTTTCCTCCCACATTCCAAAAACATGCAGCTTTGTAGGTTGATTAGCTTCTGTACTCATCCTTGGAGTGTAGGATAGAACTAGCATATGGGGTGATTGTTAGTTGGCACTGACTCGATGAGACAAAGAGGCTGTTTCCATGCTATATCTCTAAACTAAATGTGTCAGATGGCACAAGGGGCAAGCACAAGTCCTCTGTTCCATCCCTCATCACTCCTGTTTCGGTCCATTTCCACCCTTCACTCCTTGAGTCTCACGATGGATTGCAGTATGTTAATTCTGTTAGTCGCCCAACTAGATTGATGTTTTGAGAATAGCAATAGGATGTAATTTTTCTTGACAGGCAGTCTTATCCATCATACAAATAGGGCTATTCAGCAGCTGTTTGACAAATGTGTTGTTCACAGTGATGTAGTATGAAGCTTTCTAGATTAAATAAAATGCCTGTCAACAAAGTTAAGAAAGGAATTCCATTCTAACCTCATTATGACAATGGATTCTGACAGCATAATACCTATTTTATCTTCGTTTTTGCAATATCATATAAAGATCTGTTGACAGTGAAAGACCTAAAATCTTATTTCTTCCTATATCTGGGCTAAAGCTGGTCAATTGAAATGCCCAATAATTTGTGTTCAAAATTTCTCCTCAATCCTACGTGGATTGATTGAGTCCACAGTGTTCACTTTGCCAGGCTGTTTTGTTTGTGATGCAATCAGATCTGTCTGATAAAGTAGAAATATTTAAAACATATTCTGTTCTAGGTCATAATATATTCCGAAAGCCTAGGCAGCTGTCTTCAGATTTATTAAGAATTAAATTAATGTTAAGTGACCAATGTCTCTCCCAAAATTTAATGTGATTATTCAACAGTGGACCAGCAAATGTACATAATTTCAGGCTGTACTGCATGATATTTATATACTGCATATAAATATATTGATATACTACATATATGGATAATATTTCAAACATAACTCTACCATATATTTAATCATAAATAGGGGGCCTTAGACAGCAAATGATAAACCTTAGAAACCTTATCTCGGTACCTCTGCCTACTCAACTGGATTCAAGCTACAATGAATTCTGAATAAATTGTTGTCAGTCTAAAGAAGCAAAGCATTTTAATCATATTGCAATCTAGCTCTCCACCCTATTGCATCAGAAATCAGGATCAGTTCTTTGAAGAAAAAATGTGTAGGAAGGAACTGCAGATGCTGGATTACACAGAAGATAGACACAAAAAGCTGGAGTAACTCAGTGGGACAGGCAGCATCTCTGGAGAAAAGGAACTGGTGATGTTTCGGGTCAAGACCCATCTTCAGACTGAGAGTCAGGGAAGAGGGAAACAAGAGATATGAAAAGGTATATAGAAAAACTGAATAAAAGGTATGCAATAGGACAAGTCAAAGCCAGCAACGATGATCAAGGTGGAGCCCACAATGGTCCATTGCTGGCTGTGGAGAAGATGTTAACTAGTGATACAAACAGTGCAACTCAACTTTAAATACTCAAGAAGAAAAAAACTCCAGAATAATGAAAAAGAGATGAGGATTTGGACAAAATTGGGTAGCTCGACCAAAGAGCGACATGGCATGATTGAATGGCATCTTACTGTGCACTTTCAATGTCTAATCCTGTGAAAGTACATTTGAACAGTGGGGCTTATTTCATGTACTGATGGGGGATGGAAGAGGGTTGTTAATTCTCTGACCATTGGATGTTTCTATGTGGGGAAACTGAAAGGTTTAGGTTGATATAAATTTTGATCAAAGTTATTTTAAATTTGTCTGCTATATCATACAGTTTGGAGATGCACTGAGTCAGACCCCATTCTGACCTGGATATTAACATGTTTCCTTGTTGGTCGTCTACAATCCTTGAACTCCTTGCCAAATAGTACCATCACCAGATAGACACCAATATTGAAAAATATCTTCAACAGCTCACCAGCACCTTCACAATAGCAAAGAAATAGCAAATTATCAGGCGCAATGGTAAAGTTGCTGTCTTACAGCACCAGAGTCCCGGGTTCGATCCTGACTACAAACTGTACAGAGTTTGTACGTTCTCCCCGTGACCACGTGGGTTTTCTTCGGGTGCTCCAGTTTCCTCCTACACTCCAAAGACATACAGGTTTGTAGGTTACTTGGCTTTGGTAAAAATTGTAAATTGTCCCTAGTGTGTAGGATAGTGTTAGTGTACAGGGTGATCGCTGGTTGGCGTGGACTCGGTGGGCCAAAAGGCCTGTTTCTGTGCTGTATCTCTAAATTAAACTAAACTAAATATCAGTTTTACTTGTAATGTCCACGTTCAGAAAATGAGTTTTACAAGTCAAATTGTATCGAGAAAGTTCTAAGGACAAACTAACAATGATGTCCAATGAAAATTCATCTAAAGAATAATATTGGTGTTTGACTTTATTTTTCGCATTATGGACTAATTCTAATTGAATTATTGCTGCTTTGTTCGTTAATGGAGATAAAAAATAACAACTGATCATTAATGTTCATTTAACCAATAGTTAATTGCAACCTTTTGTTGTGTGCTAGATTTAATTCTGACTTCCTCGTAGGACTATAGTGGAGAAGATTCAATCTTCCAGCAACAGGTGTAATTACACCTCAGTAGTTTCGTGCTGAATGTCAGAAGAATTCTATCTCATTAAGAGACGATTAATTTTCTTGAAAATGTTTCTCATTGAAGAGTAATTAATAAAGCTGAACTTTTTACAACCTAATGTCAGCCCTGTGTGGGATAAGAGAATCACACTGACAATATCATGAATGTTAATGAGTCGGTCTCAATTAGTATTCTTGGCAGATCGGCGAACGCTGGATTTGTGCCATCTCTGTCTTTTGATTATATATCGTTTGTGATACAGCGGCTTACATCCACTATTTGTCCAGAAGAAGTGAAGGTTTAATATTTATTTTGTTATTTGTCAGCTACTCTCTCGTGTTCAGTTGTCATGAGTGGTGCAATTTGACAGGATAAAGCACACACATGTGCAAAAGGTCAAAGTGTGTAAGAAAGGTAAGGAGTGGAATAATGTATGGCAAGATAACAAGGATGACATTAAGAAAACTATTCTAAGTACAGTAATGAACGAAAATAATACAATTGGGAATGCAGAGGAGAATGTAATCGGGAAGGCAAATTAATAGTTATGCAAAATTCTTCCATGTTAGGTATTTACCACAATAGTATGCTCACTGGTATCCTTTGCAACCTATTTACACTCAAGCAAATCTCATAATTATTTCAGACTGTCAGGTTTAAATTTTATTTTGATGAGAAACCACGTATAAGCTCAGATATATTGTCATCCCCTGTACTTTTTAATGAAACTACTCATTCTTGTAGCTTTGACACTTGCACAGAGAGCATTAGAATTTGTGAGATAGGTTATTAATGATGGCCATTCGAAAGGGACAGTAGAGACAGATTAAAGAGATAATTACACTTCTTTTTGGAAACTGATGCGACAGAGAAATAGTATGACTCGATAAGGCCTGCTGAGAACAATCAAGGAGGTTTACCTTCTGTGACCAAAGAATGCTGCCATAGCCAACACTAATTTCACTACCAAAAGTAACATACGTGTTATTTACAAGTGATATTTTTGCTTCATGTCATCCGGCAGTGTTACTGGGACCTCTCATATAAGGGTTTCTCACCTCTAGGTTAGCCTGGTAATCACGACTGGCTATGCAAAGGCTTTCTTTTGACTTTGGCAGAATCAATCACTTGCATGGAATTCAAGCAAGCCTGAACTGAATCAAGGTTGGCGGAACATTGAAATCTATTGCCGTGTCTTTTTTTTTGTTGCACTCCTTCATTGATACTCATTTCTTTAAAGGTGCGATCTGCATGCATCAATAGTAATTCAATGAGACGGAAATTCATTCTCAATTGCTGACACTAAAAAGAGTGTATTACAGGAGATACTCAGCAGGTCAGACTAAGGGGTCATTGACCTGGAACATAACTTTGTTTCATCATCCTTGGATGCTGCCTGACTTGCTGAGGGTTTGCAGCATTTTCTCGTACTAGTTCAGCTTTCCAGCCTCAGTAATTTCTTTTTATTTTCACAATATATTCTAGATTACAACTTACAAAATTCAGAATTTCAGAAACTGAGTCCGATATGCAGCTGCTACCAACCTTTACATCTGTGCTACAGCCCAACATGATTTTCTCCCCAGAGGCCTCGCTGCATACATTTTCAACCAATCGTTTCCTTATCGGGACTCCTTACTTCCCTATTTGCTCAGAATTACTTCCAATCAACTATTGGGTTGCATCACCACTTGGTTTGTGAACAGCACATTGGCGAAGCGGTAGGGTTGCTGACTTACAGCACCAGAGACCTGGGTACAATCCTGACTATGGGTGCTGTCTACACAGAGTTTGTACGTTCTATGTGTGACCATGTGGGTTTTGTTCGGGTGCACCTTTTTCATCTCGCATTCCAAAGACATGCGGGTTTGTGGGTTCTCTAAATTGTCCCTATCATCTGCATCTCTAAACTAAATTGAACTAAACTAAACTAAACTAAACTAAAGATAGGCACAAAATGCTGGAGTCACTCAGCGGGAGAAAAGGAATAGGTGACGTTTCAGTTTGAGACCCTTCTTCAGACCGAGATTCGGGAGAGGGAAACTAGAGGTATGAAAAGGTACAGAACAAATCAGAGTCGGCATCAATGACTCAGGAAAGGTGGAGCCCACAATGGTCCATTGTTGGCTGTGGATGAGGTGATAACAAAGGCATATGAACAGTGGAACTATCAAGATGACAAGGGTGGGGGAGAGATGGAGAGAGGGGGAATGTAAGGGTTATTTGAAACTGACTAAGCACTGCTCAAAATCACAAGAAATTGCAGAGGGTTGTGGATGTAGTCCAGGGATGGGCATCACACACCAGAATGAATGGCTTTCAATAGTGGAGCAGCAGGAATTAGAAGAATTGCAGAGATGTTACCTATTGAGTAATTTAGAAAGTGTACTCCAGCATTTTGTGAGTAATTTAGAAAGCTCACAAGGTATTAAGAATGTAAGAATGGGAATTTTAAAACAAACCTATCAATGGACCATGATTATTATGGGTCAGTGAAGCTGGGCAGTTTGCATTTGGGTCTTGTTGTGGTTGTAGAGATTGGATCAGTTCAGCCAAACTGAGCAGCATGAATGGTGGGAGACTGTGGGAGGGATGAGATGGTCAGATTTGGGATGAACAAAGACTAATGTCCTGATTTCAGCAGCTGATAAGCTAGAATATGGAACGAGATGAATAATATTCCCAAATACTCAAAGGGGAATGAAGATAATTTAATTTTGCATGCTGAGCCATCATGATGTGGAAGCAAATTCAGTATTAACTTCCAACAGGAATTCAATAATATTAAATTAAGGCTCCATCTGTTCTCCCAGATGGAGTATGTTGTAATGATATCATAGGGGGTTAATTTATTTGATGGGTATCAAGTGGACTGGACTGTTTAGTTTAGTTTAGTTTAGAGACACAGCTTGGAAACAGGCCCTTCGACCCACCGAGTCCGCACCTACCAGTGATCCCCGCACATTAACAGTATCCTGCACGTACTAGGGACAATTTTACATTATACCATCCAATTAGCCTACAAACCTGTATGTCTTTGTAGTGTGGGAGGAAACCGAAGATCTCGGAGTAAACCCACGTGGTTCATGGGGAGAACGTACAAACTCCGTACAGACACTCACTCGTAGCCAGGATTGAACCCAGGTCTCTGGCACTACACCGCCGTGCCGCCCCCAACTGTTGGTTGTTGATCAGGGGGATTGATTTCAAACCCCACCACAGCCACTGGTAAATTTAAATACAAGTAATGAGATAAAGCGGTGGACACAGTGAATATGAAATGCCGTATTGTTGTAAAACCCCAATGATTTACTCATGCCATTCAGGGAAAGAAACTGCCCTTCTTGGCCTGGCCTCCGTGTGAAGCAACATAGCACTCCTGCAGCAATATAGAACACTCTAATGTTCACAAGTTATAGGAGTAGAATTAGGCCATTTGGCCCACCGAGTCTACGCCGCCATTCAATCATGGCTGATCTCTGCCTCCTAATCCCATTTTCCTGCCTTCTCCCTATAACCCTTGACACCCGTTCTAATCAAGAATTTGTTTATCTCTGCCTTAAAAATATCCACTGACTTGCCCCTCCACAGCTCCTCTGAAATGGCTGAGCAAGTGATTTGGTTGAGGGGCGATCACAGATGAACATCTCAAGAATGAAGTATAACCCCAAAGAAACCATTCCCCGCCACCATTCCCCAACTTTCTCTGTTACATTGGCGACTGCCTCCACTAAACTTCCACATTATTCTCAAATTCACTTCGATTATAGCTGACACCTTTCTCCCCGTCTTGATCTCTCTGTCTCCATCATAAGGGACAGACTATCGACTAATGTCTCCTAAAATCCCACTAGAAATAGACACAAAGTGCTGGAGTAACTCAGCGGGTTAGGCAGCATCTCTGGAGAAAAAGAATGGATGACATTTTGGGTCAGGAAGCTTCTACTTTAGGAGTTTACTCCGGGTGCGAGACTCCCACAGCTACTTTGACTACACCTCCTTCCACCATGCCCCTTGTAAGGACTCCATCCATCCCTTACTCTTGATTTCTCGGTCTCCATTTCATCTGCTCCCAAGACAGGGCTTTCCACTCTCGGACATCTTTTTTCAGTAAACATGGTTTCACTCCCGTAGTTGTGGAAGGAGCCCTCGCCCGTGACGTGCCTCCTCTGTATTCCGCAGTTCTGTTCACGTATCCTCCCGTCCCAGACGAAACAGGGGTAGAGTTCTCCTGGTCCTCACCTTTTACCCCACCAACCACCACATCCATGCCTAATCCCCTGTCTTTCCAAAGGGCTTGACTGTCTGCTTGGGTGCTACATAAATGGAGGTCTTTCTTCTGCGGAGCTATATATTTTTTGATCCATGCGAGGCAACTGATGCCGGGTTTTAATTGTGTTCACACCATCAGTGGAAGCTGTTTCCTAAAATAAAACATGAGTTTATCTCTTAAGTAAGCAGGGATATCCCATCTATTTGATTTATGGATCAGGCCGAGCAGAGTGAAAAGCTGTGCGTTTCTGATAGTGGGCCTGACGGAGTAATTATTAATACTGACATTTATTGTATCTCACAGACACACAGGAAGGAGCAGCATACTGATGAGCTGGACGCACAGAGGCTTTTTCAAGGTTAGGCTACACATAAGCTAACATGATGTTGATTGACTACACTAAAGAACATGTCAGATTTTGACTATGCTGAGAATTTGAAAGAAAAAGCAGCTTGTTGCATTTTCTTCTCTTCTCTCTGCTCAGATTCACCTTGGCAGTAGGTTCGATAACAGGTATTTAATCAATTATGTTGATTAAAATAGCTCAACTTTCCTTTAAGGTAAAGCATTTCTTTCATCTCCGACCCACACCTGACACTTGGACACATAACCCCAAATGTTCCTGGTCTTTTCACACAGAGGGAGTAGGAAGGAACTGCAGATACTTGTTTACACCGAAGATAGACACAAAATGCTGGAGTAACTCAGTGGGACAGGTAGCAATTCATGGACACATTTTGATCATTTATAATTTAATGGCAAATCAGTATCTGTGACCAATATCTCACTTTAGCAATCCTCCCTTGTAAAATTTAAATAAATAGATTTAATCTGTCTATTACAATGCTCCACTTGAGAACACAAGAGAACGTAATCTACACTGGAATTTAGAAGGATGAGAGTGGATCTTATTGAAACATATAAGATTATTAAGGGATTGGACATGCTAGAGGCAGGAAACATGTTCCCAATGTTGGGGGAGTCCAGAACCAGGGGCCACAGTTTAAGAATAAGGGGTAGACCATTTAGAACGGAGATGAGGAAAATCTTTTTCACTCAGAGAGTTGTAAATCTGTGGAATTCTCTGCCTCAGAAGGCAGTGGAGGCCAATTCTCCGGATGCTTACAAGAGAGAGTTTGATAGAGCTCTTAATGATAGCGGAGTCAGGGAATATGGGGAGATGGCAGGAACATGGTACTGATTGTGGATGATCAGCCATGATCACATTGAATGGCGATGCTGGTTCAAAGGGCCGAATGGCCTACTCCTGTACCTATTGTCTATTGTCCATTGTCTATTGTCTATAAAGAAGATGTACGATGTGCTTGCCTGCATTGGTCGAGGCATTGAATATACGAGTCAGGAAATCATGTTGTAGCTTTATAAAACTTTGGTCAGGCCACATTTGGACTATTATATGCAGTTTTGCTCACCATGGTACGGGAAGAATGAGGAGGCATAGGGAGAGTGAAAAAGAAGTTTATTAAAATGCTGCCTAGGTTAGAGGGTACGAGCTATAGGAAGAGGTTGGACAAACTTGGATAGTTTCCTCTAGAACATCAGAAGTTGAGAGGAGACCTGCTAGAAATATGTGAAATTATGAGGGGCGTAGATGAGCTAGCCAATCAGAACCTCTTTCCCAGGGTGGAAATATTAAACCGTGGAGGGTAAAGGTGTAAGGTCAATTGGGAAAATTTAATGGAGCAAAATACAAAGTGCTGGAAGAACTCAGCAGGTCAGGCAGCATCTGTGGAGGGAATAGCCATTATGAGGATGTTTCGGAACGAGATCCTTCTTCAGACTCCCAGGTCCAGATCCGAAATGTTGGCTGTCCATTCCCACCACAGCTGCTGTCTGACTCATTTAGTTCCTCCAGCATTTAGTTTCTCGCTCAGGATTCCAGCATCTGCAGTTTCTTGTGTCTCTCAAGTGTAAAGGAAATGTGCCGGGCAAATTTTTTATGCAGAGTGCCTTGGGTGCCTGGAATACCCTGCCGAGGATGGTGGGGGAAACAGATGCAAATGTGGCGCCTCAGAGACTTTTAAATGGGCACGTGGATATGCAGAGAATGAAGCGACAGGTATCAGTGTAAGAATAGTGAAAGGCTTGGATAGAGTGGATGTGGAGAGGATGTTTTCACAAGTGGGAGAGTCTAGGACTAGAAGTCATAGCCTCAGAATTAAAGATAGATTCTTGATTCGTACAGGTGTCAGAGGTTATGGGGAGAAGGCAGGAGAACGGGGTTAGGAGGAGAGATAGATCAGCCATGATTGAATGACGGAGTAGACTTGATGGGCCGAATGGCCTAATTCTACTCATATCACTTATGACCTTATGACCTAGTGCAAATCAGAGGGGTTTTGTTTTTGGCATCATGTTCAGCACAGACAATGTAAGCCAAAGGGCCTGCTCCTGTGCTGCACCTAGAACTATGTTGCACTGTTCTAGGCAGACATACATGGGACCTTATACAGCCCATGTATATATCTAACATTCACACCAGATTCAGAAAAAATGAGGCTGTTATACAAACAATGGCCATGGATTTACGGGTTACACAGGCTGCAATTCATTCAACTGCATGCGACTACACTTGGAATACTATGTTTGGCCATGCTCCCAGCCCAGCCCGTGTATAATCAGCCCTGCTAGGCATGTTTATGCTGCTTCTCTCGGATATATGCCAGTGATATCACAAGAGACAGATAAAATCCGAGTGAAATATTGTCCCATGGACTTTTATTCACCACTGAAGTGATTTCATTGAGTCAGTCAATTTGCAATATTCTCCTTCTGGGGGTATAAAATCCAGCAGGCTGAACAAACTAGAAATAATTTATTGTGGAGCTGAGCTGGTTAGAGAACTGGTGCCTGAGCCTGGAGAGGTGGATCAGGGCGTTCCATCTGCGAACAGTACTATTCCCCCCCCCACCCCCCACCACCTTCTTCTTCTGTTACATTCCTCCCTCTAGCTTCACAAATCACAGCTCTTCAGCCCTGTCTCACACCTTCTGCTTTTATATCTGGGCTTCTTTCCAACAATCTTACTATCAAAAGTTCAATGATTCAATGATACTTTATTGTCACGTGTAACAAGGTGCACTACAATGATTTGTTTTGCATGCAACCCAGTAAAATCACACAGCAGACCTTACCTCAGCAGTACGCAAGAGTTGACACATTTCTGGGGCTGACAAAGTTACCAAAGTTCACCGATCCCCGCGTGTCAGCATCCACCTGCCAGGCTTTGTCCAGTTGCTCCCCTCTTCCAGCCTTTTTCTCCCCCCCCCCCCACCCTTCATAAGTTCATAGGTCATAGGAGCAGAATTAGACCTCCAAGTCCTCGTGGGCCAGCGATCACCCCGATTCAATCTGATTCAGACAGTCTCAGAGAGAAGTGTCGGAAAACATCAAAGCCACGGAGGAGGATTTCAGTTGCAGTGCAGATTTTACCAACAGAGCGGGGGTGGGGGGTAATGGACATTTAAGGTTTAGCAATATGAGGTAAGATTTGACTTTGAAGTAAAAACATCTGCAAATGCTTTGTAAGTAAAAACATCTGCAAATGAGTTAGACAGAGCTCTAGGGACTAGTGGAATCAAGGAATATGGGGAGAAGGCAGGCACAGGTTACTGATTGTGGATGATCAACCATGATCACAATGAATGGCAGTGCTGGTTCGAAGGGCCAAAAGGACTCCTCCTGCACCTATTTTCTATGTTTCTATGTTTCTTTGCTAGAAATCAGAAATAATGCTGGAAACACTCAGCAAGTCAGGCAGCATGTCTCGAATTGGAAATAGAGCTATTACTCGAAGGCAGACATTTCCAGCATTTTCTGTTTTTATTTAAGATCTGGCCTTTTTGCTTGCAAACAATCAGAATGAGATATTTGTCAATTGTTGCGACAGGAAGCTGCAGCAGCCAAGTTTTCCTTTCTGCAGAAGATTATGATACGTATCAGTTGCTATAATTGCCTTCAAACCAAGATGAATAACCATAAATTAGAATGTACAACAGAGAACCTGATTGCAATTTTTTTTCATTACTTTACAATGAGATAAAACATAAGTCCGAGAAAACAATGAATAAAAAAAATCTGCTTTGCAAATACGCTGAGTACTTACCAACCCTCAGATGTGCTAAATCACTTGCTTAGATTTTGCCTGAATGGAAAGTTGTTTTTATCTTCATTGCCTAGTAATTAAAATAAACCGTGATAGGTTGAGAATGTAACAGTGAGTGAGTTTGAGATTAATTCACCAATAAAATCACTGACATGGAAAAACCATATAGAAATCCGAGTCAATAAATACTCTGGACTTTACTCCCAGCTCCCTAAGGCAATGAAGCAAGCTCTGGCAAACCCTGATGCATTACTAAGTGTGCATCCACATACAACTTAGTTTCCTTCCAATTGTAGCTTAAACAAGGCTGGGAGCAACCACTTGAATGCACTGCGTCTGTCTCAAAGCCATATCACTCCATTTCTGCCATAAATCTATTTGTCACTCTGAAATCCGTCATCGGTCAGGAGCATTGAATGCATGCTCTGCTCCACTCCACTGAAGTCAAAGGCGCTGAATCTCGAAAGTTGAATAAAATGCATGGCCACAGCAATACTGTGCATTCAGCACTGCTGACTGTAAATGAAATTCCTGACAATACTCCCATAACAGTCGTAGACTCATAGACTCATACAACATGGAAACTGGCCCTTCGGCCCAACTTCCCCACACCATCCAAAATGCCCCATTTACACTAGTCCCACCTGCCTGCATTTGGCCCTTTAAACCTATTCTATCCATGTATCTGTCCAAATGCCTTTTAAACGTTGTGATAGTGCCTGCCACAACTATCTCCTCCAGCAGCTCATTCCATATACCCACCACCCTTTGTGTAAAAAAAGTTGCCCCACAGATTCTTGTTTAATCTTTCCCCCTTCACCTTAAACCTATGTCCTCTGGTTCTTGATTCCTCTACTCTGGGGAAAAGACATTTATCCTATAATATCCTCTACCGATCTTATACACCTCTATAAGATCACCCCTTATCCTTCTGCACTCCAAGGAATAAAGTCCTAGACTACTCAACCTCTCCCTATAGCTCGAGTCCTGGCAACATCCTTCTAAATCTTCTCTGCACCCTTTCCATCTTAACAACATCTTTCCTTTAATAGACACAAGGTGCTGGAGTAACTCAGCGTCTTGGGCAGCATCTCTGGTGAAAAAGGATGGGTGACTGAAACTGAATACAATACTCTAAATGTAGAAACAAGGAACTGCAGATGCTGGTTTATACCAAAGACAGACACCAAGTACTGGAGTAACTCAGCAGGTCAGAGAGCATCTCTGGAGGAAAAGGATTGGTAATGTTTCAGGGTGCCAACCCAAAACGTCACACCGTCTGTACGGAGTTTGTACGTTCCCCCCGTAACCTTCGTGGGTTTTCCCCGAGATCTTCGGTTTCCTCCCACACTCCAAAGACGTACAGGTATGTAGGTTAATTGGCTGGGCAAATGTAAAAATTGTCCCTGGTGGGTGTAGGATATGTTAGTGTGCGGGGATTGCTGGGCGGCGCGGACCCGGTGGGCCGAAAGGCCTGTTTCCACGCTGTATCTTGAAAAAACCCCATCCTTTTTCTGCAGATTTGCTCCCTGACCCGCTGATTTAATCTCGTACTTTGTGTCTTTCTTGTACAATACTCTAAATGTGGCCTCACCAATGTCCTGTACAACTGTAACATGACAACTTCTACACTACTGACTGTCAATGAAATTCCCAGCAGTACTCCCATAACTTCCATCCCCTCCGACTGATCTACAAACTCTCCGAGTTTATGTTAATATTGATGAAATCTGCAATCCAGTTTGCTAACTCCCTTGAAGATATCAAGCACCTCATTCAGATTTTCATTGGTTCTTTTTTTCCCAGTCAACATCATTATTTCCCCTAATGTTCTTCTTAGCTCAGGCACCCCATGCAATTCATCAACTTACTGCCACCCCATTATATCCCCTCTTAGTCCAGGGAACCCTCCTCTTCTCCCCAGAACTGTAACACAAAACAGGATACATAAAGATCTGTGTTCTATGTAAACTAGTTACCATTTCCCCAGCTGTGTGCTACTTTCTTCAAGGCATGTGTTTAAAGAACATATTTAATTTTTCTCATTTCCATCAAGAATTATCTCTCCCAAGGGCATTTAGGTATCTCTTTAGCTTAATTTTGTTTGGAGATACAACGTGGAAACAGGCCCTTCGGTCCACCTAGTCCGCATCGACCAGCGATCCCTGTATACTAGCACCATCCTACACACTAGGGACAATTTACATTATACAGAAGCCAATTAACCGATAAGCCAATTAACCTGTATGCCTTTGGAGTATGAGAGGACCCGGGGAAAATCCACGCACTCACGGGGAGAACGTCCAAATTCCTTACAAACAGCTGCTGTAGTCAGGATTGAATCCGGGTCTCTGGCGTGATAAAGCATCTACCCAGATGTGGCCATTTGTGTCATGGCATCCAAGGCGACCCCCAGCAGAGCACTAGCATCAATCACATTCTCCTGCTCTTCAGTTCCTTGTATTCTCCCTCACCAGCCCAAAACTCCCCTTTGACTCTTCTGGAATTGTACAGTGGCCAAACACCAGCTCAAAAGCAATCAAGCAGCGGACAAAACCATGCTGACCGTTCCTAATTAATCCATTCTCTTCTAAATGCAAGTAACTCCTATCCTGAAGAATCCTCTCCACTTGTTTCCCGACTGACGTGAGACACACGTCAATTTCCTGTATTTCCTATAATTTCCTGTCATTTCCTGGATTGTCTCCTTCTCTTCTTTAAAACAACGAAACAAAATGGCCACTCTCAGCCACCTGGGACCTTTCCTCTCGCTAGAGAAGGTACACGGATCTTCGTCAATGCTCCTGCAATTTCCACTCTTGCCTCTCAATAACCTGGGATCATCCCATCAAGCCTTGGGAATTTGGGATTCTTGGAAGCCTTGGGATTCACCCAAGTGATTCAATTAAGCACAGAAGATGATTCCAGTCTATAAAAGGCCCTGTGCTAAGATGAAGTATTTGGCTGAAAACTAACAGTACTTCAGTACCATTTGTTTAGTGGTCTCATTGGGAATTTGAGCAGATAGTGTGGCAGCTGGGATTGCTTTCAAAATTTAAATTAAGTTCTTTCGGCACGCTGCTGTGTCTGGGATTAGCACTCATGCGCAAGCCAATCAAAGCGCATTTCTTTAAACAAAATCATCGAGGTATAAAGGCCAAACTAATGGAACTTTAAAGCTGATTTGATTGGGACTGAGATAAACACTGGACTGTCAGACCATTGAGATCATTGTAACTTAAAGCTTTAACTTCAAAGCATTTTTTTAAGAAGCTTTTCAACTTCTGAGGGCCGGCAGAAGCTCTTTGGAGTATTGAAGGATAGGACGGAGTAGAGAGGTAGTGAAATTATATGGATAAACACTTAATCACTTGCCAGCTCTATTAGTTATATCTGGATGTAGTCCAATTGTTAACAATATTCCCTAAGTGCTGCATAACTTAGTTTAGTTTAGTTAGTTTAATTTATTATTATTATTGTGTAGGAAGGAACTGCAGATGCTGGTTTATAGCGAAGGCAGACACAAAATGCTGGAGTAACTCAGCGGGTCAATTCATTTTCTCAAGAGATACTGCCTGACCTGCTGAGTTATTCCAGCAGTTATTACTATTATTGTCAGCTGTACTGAGGCACAGTGAAAAGCTTTATTTGCGTGCCATCCAATGAAAGACCATACACGATGACACTCGAGCTGGCCACAGTGTGCAGATAAAGGATAACGGATAAGAAATGCTGCTGTTGAAATAAATAATTAAAAGAGTGGGGCAATTGTCATGTATGATAGTAGATCCTCTCTGGGACCAGCACAGAAAGAGTTGACTGGCTCTGGCGCTATAAGTTCACAAGTTCATAAGTCATAGGAGCAGAAGTAGGCCATTCGGCCCATCAAGTCCACTCTGCCATTCAATTATGGCTGATCTCTCTTTCCCTCTCAACCCCATTCTCCTGCCTTCTCCCCACAATCCCTGATACCCGTACTAATTAAGAATCTGTCAATCTCCGCCTTAAAAATACCCATTGTCTTGGCCTCCACAGCCGTCTGTGGCTATGAATTCCATCGATTCACCATCCTCTGACTAAAGAAATTCCTCCTCGACTCCTTTCTAAACATATCTTGATGAACACCACACAAATTCTTGTAAGATATTTGGCTCCGATGCACCAGCAGTTCAATTTGATCACCATACAGGGTGCTAATGTACACTTTGGTTGAGAGGCTGCTGCGCAGGAAACTCAGGAGCCTTTGAGGCTTTGAATCCACCTCGCTCTAGGGAGAGCCTGTGCTTCAGGTACCTGGAACAGTGCAGATTAAACCCAGGGCTGGAGCCAGGTGTCAGGAGATCAGGGCAAAGTCAGACGGGGGTAGGAGGGGTAACCATGGACTGGACATGGGGTTGGGAGATGTTGGATCCCATTGTGAGCATCAGCGGGGAGGAGCGGTCAGATTGGGTCAATGCTTCATTTGCAATGTGGGAGGGCAGGTGTTGGGGTACAGTAAAGGTGATGAATTGGGATGTAAGATCAGTACACCTGTGACAATGTTGATCTGTTAAGAGAGTTTCAAACAGGACCAATCTGAAGAAGGGTCCCGACCCAAAACGTAACCAAAACGTTCTCCATTAAAGCTGCCTGACTGGGTCTGCAGTCTGAAGAAGGGTCCTGACCCGAAACGTCACCCATTGCTTCCATCCAGCGATGCTGCCTGACCCGCTGAGTTACTCCAGCAGTTTCTGCCCATAATCCTTCTGAGTCGGTCACTGATGCCCGTCTGGAATCTTCTCAGGAAGGCTCGCTGTAGACCACGTGTACTGAGGTAGAGTGAAAAGCTTTTTTTTGTTGCGTGCTATCTAGTCAATGAAAAGACAATACATGATTACAATCATTACAGTGTACGGATTCATGATAAAGAGTATATTATTTAGTGTGAGGTAAAGTTCAATTAAAGATGGTTCAAAGGTCTCCAATGAGTTGGATGGGAGGTCAGAACCACACTCGAGCTGGCGAAAGGATGTTTCAGTTGCCTGATAACAGCTGAGAAGAAACTGAATCTGGAGGCATGCATTTTCAAACTTCTGTACCTCTTGCCTGATGGAAGAGGGGAGAAGAGGGAGTGACTGGAATGAGACTGGTCCTTGGTTATGCTGGCGGTCTTGCCAAGGCAGTGTGAAGTGCAGATGGAGTCCACGGAAGGGAGGTTGGTTTCCGTGGGATGTGGGAGGAAACTGGAAGAAACTCACATAGCTACAGGAAGAATGAGCATATTCCAAACAGTTTAGTTAGATTTGAATCCAATCCGTTCTACATTTTATTCCCTAAGTAATTGTTCCAACAGTTCTAACACCCTTGACAAAGACATGAGTTATACCAGCTATACTCTCATTGCCCAAGAATCAGTAAATTATCTGAACAATGTTTGAGAAGGTGTTGACTAATACCATCAAAATGACATTTGAATTCAGAGGCTATGTGAATGGTTAAGATTCAAGAGAAGATGGGCATAGATGGACACTAAGGGATTTCAGTCTATGTAGAGGAAGAGGAAAATCACACTTATGATGGGCCTGGGTATAATCTTTCAGTCCCTCCTAACCAGCGGGTTATCCTTCAGTAACTCTGGGCTCCCATTCTTTTCCTCCTTTCTGCCTAGTTTTGAATCTGAATCTCTCCATTTAGACTATTAGACATAAGTATCCAGAGATCAGAATGGCACACATCTAGAGTTGGTGGTTTCAACGTTGAAAATTCATGTATTGTCTTTCCACTGTCTGGTTGGCATGGAACAAAAGCTTTTCACTGCACGTGACAAAAAACTAAACTCAACTAAACTCAAAAAAGTATATATTTTATTTACCTAGTGTCTCCTGTGGCTTTCCGAGGTGTAATATAATTTATATTGTTCTAGATTCTTTTTCAGTGTGAACTTTTCAAACTTACTCAGTCTAAAATAAACAAAAGTTTCAAGCTCATGACTATTAAATGCTATCTTTTCTTTGCGAACTTCTCTTGCTGCAGATTTCTTGATTGCAGCAACATAGGCCCCCAAACAGTTTTGAATCTTGTAGAAACAAGAAACTGCCGATGCTGCTTTATACCAAAGATAGGCACAAGGTGCTGGAGTAACTCAGTGGCTTAGGCAGCATCTCTGGTGAAAAAGGATGGGTGACGTTTCAGGTCGGGACCCTCCTTCAGACTGGTTTGGGGTAAGGGAATCGAGAGATATAGGCGATGATGTAGAGAGATAAAGAACAATGAATGAAAGATATGCAAAAAAAGTAACGATGATAAAGGACAAATAGTTGAAGCAGCAGATTCCTAAGCTTGATGATGTTCCGATCACAAAACCCAAAGAACTGCAGCTTGATTTGCACGACAGATTTGCTGAAATGCTAATACAGCTGGCAGCAAATCTGCTGAGAAATGGCGAAGTGTTGATGTCACAGAACTTGGCGCACTTTTGTCACTCTGACTCATTGCAATGCCTTTGTCATTTTAATTTGGTGAGCTGCGGCCCTGATGATCAGATCCATCGCAATGAGGTTTCTGGTGCAGCAGACAGTGTTTCGGTTCCAGGGTAGGCAGGAATATGATTATTTTTGCTGTTTGTGCAATACTGACAGCCGCTGGAAGTATTGAAGGGAAGCAGGCTAGGATTCCCCTGCGTGTGCCTCATTAACTTGACGTCAGAACTGTTAACTTGGAGCTCCGCACTGCCACGGATACGGCAATTGAACATGTAGCTCACAGTTTAAAGGACACACCCACATCCAAAACGACACCAAGCACAGACTGGGCGATCGTTTCAATGAACACCTATGCTCAATCCGCCTTGGTCGACACGATCTTCCGACTGCCAAACATTTCAACTCCCCTTCCCATTCCTATACTGACCTTTCTGTCCTGGGCCTCCTCCACTGTCAGAGTGAGGCCACTCGCAAATTGGAGGAACAGCACCTCATATTTCACTTGGGCAGCTTACAACCCAGCGGTGTGAATATTGATTTGTTTAATTTCAAGTAGCCCTTGCATTCCCTCTCTCTCTGTTCCTCCCCCACCCTAGTCATCCTGCTGGTTTTGCTGTTCGTATCCCTTCATTATCACCTCCTCCACAGCCAACAATGGACCATTGTGGGCACCACCTTTCTCGAGACATTGGTGCCAGCTGTTATTTGTTCTGAACCTTTTCATACCTCTAGTTTCCTTCTCCCCTGACTCTCAATCTGAAGAAGATCTCAACCAGAAGCATCACTTATTCCTTTTGTCCAGAGATGCGGTCTGACCCGCTGAGTGACTCCAGCATTCGGTGTCCACCCACATCCAATGCTCTTCAAATGGTGCACTCACTGCCATCCGACTTACTGCTAATTATATTCTTCAGGTTGTGTTTATATTAGAACAAGTGTTTTGTGCTTGCCAGAGTTTTCATAACTCAACCAAATTTCAGAGTGGGGTGGTGTGTGGATTCACTGAAGGTCACTGAAACCGTGGCATTTTAGGATTGCAGCACAATTGAGGGCATTGAGCCACTGACGTCTGTGCTGACTCCAGGTAAAGCAGTCTATCTGTCACATACCCTGGCTCTTTTTTTCTTTGACCCTCAGGTTTAATATTGGAGATAGAAAGGCGCAGAGAGGAGCTCCACTCTTTCTCAATGTCCATGATCAACAATGTCATTTTACTGATTCCTCCTAGCTGGGATAGAGTTGCATGAGTGGTGCAGGCAACCTCTCCTATTTTGTTCACTTCCTCCTTCTCAGTCTCACTTTCTGTCTCAACACTTCCCTATCACTATCTCCCTCTCACTCAATCTTCCTTTGCCATTTCCCTCTCTCCCCATCTCTCTCTCCTCTGCTTTGTCCGTCTCTTTCTCTATTCTTTCTCAATCTTTCTTCTCCCCTTCTTTTCTCCACATCCTTCCTCTCCCTCTCCCTCTCCCTCTCCCTCTCCCTCTCCCTCTCCCTCTCCCTCTCCCTCTCCCTCTCCCTCTCCCTCTCCCTCTCCCTCTCCCTCTCCCTCTCCCTCTCCCTCTCCCTCTCCCTCTCCCTCTCCCTCTCCCTCTCCCTCTCCCTCTCCCTCTCCCTCTCCCTCTCCCTCTCCCTCTCCCTCTCCCTCTCCCTCTCCCTCTCCCTCTCCCTCTCCCTCTCCCTCTCCCTCTCCCTCTCCCTCTCCCCCTCACCCTCACCCTCCCCCTCCCCCTCCCTCTCCCTGTCTGTCTTGCTTTATCTTCACCTTCTCTCCCACCCCCTCTCATTTCACCTTATTACCTCTCTCTCACTCCTTCTCTTTTAACTCTAATGTGCCTCAATAAAACATCCAAACATACGAATAAGATGATTTCCCTGGAGTAACATTGGAAGTCAGTTCTGAATCAGAGCAGTTTACTACTGCGGTCCGCAGCAAGGCTTGCATCAGGCAGGACCGCGAACAGCCGGCAAACATTTTCATCCTGGTTTCTATTTGAACTCGGCAGCCAGTGATAAAAGGCAACTGAATCAAAATACTAATAGCTATTAGATTGTTCTTTTCCTTTGAGTGTTGCCTCCAATCCATATTGCAGAGATTAAACAAAAATCTCATGTGTTTCCATCAAAGTATTAGTGTCAGAATCCAAAATTGCTTTCTTCTCAACTTTAGGTAAAATTATGTGATTAGCACAACCATTCCAATAGAATGGATTAGAAAAATACATCTTCGAATTACTTCTGAATTAGATCAGCCAAACTCTCATAGCTCACTAAGTTACCATTTGAGGTCTAAGGTATCCACCTAATGTTTAATTTACTTCTCTGCTTTGTTTTCGCATTTCTAAATTAATTCAGGCCTCTTGTTGGTGATCAAAATAAAAGAAAAAGCTCTAAGCCTTCCTGAAACATTGCGCTAAAGATGTGGGCACAATCATACTATCTTGGCGTAGAAACAAAGAACAGCAGACGCTGGTTAATACACAAAAAGGTACGAAGTGCTGGAATAACTCAGCCGGTCAGACAGCATCTCTGGAGAAAATGGATAGTTGACGTTTCGTGTCGAGACCCTAAAAGTCACCTATTCATGTTCTCCGGAGATGCTGCCTTACCTGCTGAGTTACTCCAGTACTTTGTATCCTTTTGCATACTATCTTGGTGGTATGTTGAGGAGTCTGCCTTCCCCCTGCTTCCAGGTGAGTATTCTTCTTTCCGATCGGTCCGTAATGTTCACCTGCCACAATTTGTCAGCACTGCCATTTTAAAGTAGTTTTCAGTGACATTGCCAGAAGCCTATGCAGCGACAGGTTTTCTTGGTGGTGGTTTATTCTTGCAATATTTCCATCCATCAGGCCCAATCTGTTGTTGGACATGATCAGTGAATAACCAACAAAACCAAGTGGGGATTTCTAAGGATGACTCCATATCAAGTGTCAAAAGTTACATTTAACTTGGTCAGGGCTGTCACTGATGAGAAGCAGCACTTCAAAGAAACAAAGATGGACACAAAATGCCAGAGGAACTCAGCGGGACAGACGGCATCTCTGGAGAGAAGACTCACATCTCATTCAAAGAATCACATATCCTTCCAATCTGCAGCCACCCAGAACCACTTCTGAATGGGCATAAAGGCGGAGTTTAATTATTTCACCATGATACATGGCGCCCAATTATAAAGGAATTTTTAAAATTTTATAATCCTATTGATTATAATCATCATAATCTGTTATTAGGTGTAAGTGCTGAGGAAAAAAAACGTATCTAAGACAGTGAAGGTTCGTTAGACGTGGACTAAAGTGTGAACTGGTTGATCCAGATGATTTAAATTCAATTTGCTTTCCCTTAGGATACATTTTTTTTAGCTAAAATTACCTCAACTTAAAGTCGGCTAAGATATGCTCACACAATGCCAAGATATCCAACACCTGAGTTGCAATTGATGGCAGAATTGCATAATCTGTACTATATTGTCATTGTAAAGTGGACATAGAGGACTGAAGTGGGTGCAGAGGAGATTTGCAAGGATAATGTCAGAGGTTATGTGGATCAGGAAAGGGTGATCATATTGGCTCCCTTTCTCTTAAGAATGGAAGGCTGAGGGCTGATATAGTTATTTTTTAGACGATAGGAGGTTCTGATAGATTAAATGCTCAGAGAAGATTTTTATGCAAAGGATAGTTAGAATGTGGAACACCTTTCCACAGTGAGTGATCAATGCATAATGTATGGCTAGATTTGAGAGGAGGTTGGAAAAATATGCGAGGAAGAAGAGAATAGAGGGTTACAGTGATAGATTTAGTTATACGAGAAAATCTAGCGGCTTGAATAGCACATAAATACTCGCATGAACCATCATATCATATCATATCATATCATATCATATATATACAGCCGGAAACAGGCCTTTTCGGCCCTCCAAGTCCGTGCCGCCCAGCGATCCCCGTACATTAACACTATCCTACACCCACTAGGGACAATTTTTACATTTACCCAGCCAATTAACCTACATACCTGTACGTCTTTGGAATGTGGGAGGAAACCGAAGATCTCGGAGAAAACCCACGCAGGTCACGGGGAGAACGTACAAACTCCTTACAGTACAGCACCCGTAGTCAGGATCGAACCTGAGTCTCCGGCGCTGCATTCGCTGTAAAGCAGCAACTCTACCGCTGCGCTACCGTGCCGCCTGTAAATAACTGTTAGGTTATTTCTGCTCTGTGTATCCCATGAAGTCGTTCGTAATATTTTCTCAGTGAACTAATGCTTGTTCGTCAGAGTGAAGGAAATGCCCCGGGCTCTGATTTGATAATATACTTAAAATGGGGATTGAATTCTGCAGTCGTTAACAGAGTGTCAATGTGCTTCACTTGGAAGCAGGTCCAGGTGTGTGTCACAGTTTAGTAATTAAGATCTATATAGGCAGAAAATTGAGAATATTTAAACACAGAACTTATGACTGAAACTGTAGGAATTCACCTCAGTAAAAACAGGCTACAGCTACAGAAAAAGCAATGATTGGGAAAAATTACATACATAAAATCAACCCCAGTTACATACCATCACATATACAGTCAACTGGCTCAACTAATAGGAGTATTGTTCAATTATCTCCACTCTGGGAATAGCATTGTCATAATTATGCCAGAAAATAAAATCAGGCACAAAATGTTGGAGTAACTCAGTGGGTCAGGCAGCATCTCTGGCGAAGATGGATAGGTGATGTTTCTGGTCGGGACTCTTCTTCGGTCTGAATATCACAGAAGGGGAGTAGTGAGAAAGGGTCTCGCAGAAAACCCTTTGGAGAGAGGAGAACTTCTTCAAAGTATGCATACCTTGAGGAGATTTTGCAGTGGAGCATTAAACTGTATAAATAAGGAACTGCAGATGCTGATTTACAAATAAACAAGGATGGGTGACGTTTCATGTCTGGACCCTTCTTCAGGCTGATCGGTCTAAAGAAGGTCCTGACCCAAAATGTCACCTATCCACGTTCTCCAGAGATGCTGCCTGACCACTGAGTTATCCAGCACTTTGTGTCTTTTTTTTTTACAGTAGCATCTGCAGTTCCTTGTTTCTACAAAAAAAAGCCATTCTATTTGAAAGTGACAAGCAAAGCAATTATGTGTTTGATGGCTTGTTAGTATCTAGATGCTGCATAGCTAGGCGTCCTGAACAGCTCATTAATATACCATTTACCATTTGTGTTTCCTTTGCAGTATTGGATTAATGAGTACACGTCCACACTTGGAATAGGAGTTTTCCATTCTGGTATTGAGGTGTATGGGCGAGGTAAGCAATGGGATGTTGTATTGTATGCCTCATGCACCTGCACACCATTTCTCCACCGTCCAGTCTCAGGTTAACGTTTAAATAAACCTCAGACAGTTATAAATAGTCAAACATCAGAAGGTCACCTTTGTCACTTGTAGTATTTAAATTAGGTTTGGATCTTTACACCTCATTGCAGCATTGCGTTCAAAAAAAAGTTGAAAATGTAATTTAGAAAAAAGAGCTAATGGAGGAACTCAGCAGGTCAGGCAGCATCTGTGGAGGGAAATGGACTGTCGCCGATTCAGGATGAGACCCTTCTTCTAGACTGAAGAAGCAGAGGGGAAGTGGCCAGTATGAAGAGGTGGGGTAAGAGCTAGCAAACAAAAGGTAGAAACGAGGAACTGCGGATGCCAAGGAAAGACACAAAGTGCTGGTGTAGCTCAGCGGGTCAGGCAGCATCTCTGGAGAACGTGGATAGGTGACGTTTTTTGGGTTGGGAGCCTGTGACCCGAAACGCCACCCCTCTATTTTCTCCAGATACCCTGCCTGGCCCTGCTGAGTTACTCTAGCATTTTGTGTTTTTCCAAAGTGATAGATAGACATGGGTGAGGAGGGGTTGATAAACCTCAGGTGGGGGAGGGAATGGTGAAGAATAAGAACAGAGACTCGGACTTGATGGATGGAGAACAAAAAGCTGCAGGTTCTGGAATCTAACAGGAAAAGAAGGTGAAGAGTGGAACTAAGCTAAGGAGGAGTGGCGGCAGATGGGAGGAACCGAGGGAGGGGAAGGGTGAGGAAGAGGGGGCAAGGGGATCCAGTGGGAAGAGCATGGAGCAGGGGGGAGGGTGAGGGAGGGGGCAAAGTCGAAAATGTAATCATCTAAAAGACATGCATAATCTATGTGCATTCATGCCATAATTGGACTTTAGACATTAGATACAGCACGGAAACAGGCCCTTTGGCCCGCCGAGTCTGTGCCAACACTAACACTATCCTACACACTTGGGACAATTTACAATTTTACCAAAGCCAATTAACCCACAGACCTGTATGTCTTTGGAGTGTGGAAGGAAACCGGAGCACCCAGAGGTCACAGGGAGAACGTACAAACTCCGTACAGACAGCACCTGTAGTCAGATCGAACCCGGGTCTCTGGCGGTGTAAGACAGCAACTCTACCACTGTCACTGTGCTGCTCTATAAAGTTAAAGATACACACACATATCCCTATACTTATACCCCCAACGTTTAATGTGTCATCCATATCCTTCAACGCTACTAAGGTCTATATGTCAATTCTCAAACTGTGGCACTGATAAATCCCTAATCCTCCTGATGTATGTTGTCCATGGAATATTGATATAACTTTCTCACCTACACCATCCACCGCTTTGTTTTTTCATTGCATTATTAGGATGTTTCAGAATCAGAGCCGAACAAACAGCTTCCACCACATTGTGCATTCAGTGCGTGTCTGGGGAGGGATTACATTCCTGTGAGTTGCTGAACCTTGCTCGAGTCACCTTTTCTCTGCTCTCTTTGTCAGAGTACGCCTATGGTGGCCACCCCTACTCTTTCAGTGGAATATTCGAGATCACACCTGGAAATGCTGCTGAGTTGGGGGAAACATTTAAATTCAAGTAAGGATTTATTATTGAAGGAAACACAATGCAGTTTGCGCACATCTGAGGATCCTATGTAGTAAGTCGCAAAGGACAAAATAAATAGCAGGAGGAACTGAAGAAGGGTCTCAACTCGAAATGTCACCCATTCCTTCCTTCCAGAGATGCTGCCTGTCCCGCTGAGTTACTCCAGCATTTTGTGTCTACCTTCGATTTAAACCAGCATCTGCAGTTCCTTCCTACACAGGAATTAGTTCAGTTTAGTTTAGAGATACAGCATGGAAAAGGGCCCTTCGACCCACCGAGTCCGCACTGACGAGCGATCCCCGCACATTAACACTATCTTACACCCACTAGGGACAATTTACACTTATACCAAGCCAAATAACCTACAAACCTGCAAGTCTTTGGAGAGTGAGAGGAAACCGAAGATCCCGGAGAAAACCAACGCTGGTCACGGGGAGAACGTACAAACTCCCGTATTTATTCACAAAATGCTGGAGTAACTCAGCAGGTCCCGTAGTCAGAAACGAACCCGAGTCTCCGGCACTGCAAGTGCTGTAAGGTAGCAACTCTACCGCTGCGCCACCATGCCGACCCCAGTTCTAACATCATAGTGAATTGAAGTGAGGACATAATGGCATCCTATATATGATGGATAAGTTTAGTTTAGCGATACAAATATGAAAACAGGCCCTTCGGCCCATCGGGTCTATGCTGACCTTCAATCATCCATTCACGCCAGTTCTATGTTATCCCACTTTCTCATCCACTCCCTGCTCACAGAGGGTCAATTGACCGACAAACCTGCACATCTTTGGGATGGAGGGGGAAACCAAAGCACCCGAGAAAACCCACATGGCAACAGTGAGAATGTGCAAACTCCACACTGACAGCACTGGAGGAAAGGATTGAACCCTGCCCTCCAGTGCAGTGAGGCAGCAGCTCTACTAGCTGCAATACTGTGCCACCCCTTAAGAAGAATTTTACAATATCATTTTTGGTCAATGAGTATTTCAATCCATTTAGACCTTTGTTGTAAAGGAAGCGTTGAGTGTGGATGTAGCCACATTGTTAAACCAGTGACATTGGTAACATATGTCAAACTGCTGGAGGAACTCAGTGAGTCTGGCAGTATCTGTCAAGGGAAATGGACAGATGATGTTTTGGGTTGTCATTCTCCTTCAGAAGGAAGCTCCATTGCAACAACTCCTTTTAACTGCAGCACAACTGTGCACATGCAAAGCTTCAGGGAGAGGCAGCTTGTGATTTTAAGTTCTGTTAATTGCACCACGAAAGTTAGCTCTTAGGGCTAACAGAATCAAGGGATAAGGGTAGAAAGCAGGAACAGGGTACTAATTTTAGATGATCAGCCATGATCACATTGAATGTTGGTGCTGGCTCGAAGGGCCAAATGGCCTACTTCTGCACCTATTGTCTATTGTCTATGAGAGTCATACACCATGGAAACAGCCTCTTCAGCCCAACTCATCCATGCCAATCAAGATGCTCACCTAAGCTAGTCTCATTTGCCCACGTTTGGCCTACATCTCTCTAAAGCTTTCCTATTAGAGCAATAATAATATGGCCGTGAAATTCTGTTTAGATTAGTCGTTTTTGGTGTGTGACCTGTTTGTGGGAAAGGGATTGATTACAGTTCTAATTTATAATGCATGGTTTGATTACAATCCAGCATTTTTGAGCTCAAACGACAACCTCAGTAGCATGGTTCACCTGCCATTTTGATATGACGATTTCATCTGCTGCCTCATGAAGCAGAAAACCATCATGGTAAGGAATGCAGTACTCTGGTTTAGACAGAGCAAAGGGACTTCCCTTCACCCGAGCATCCAGTTTAGTTTAGTTTAGTCTATTGTTAGATGTACCGAGGTACAGTGACATTTTTTTTTGTTATGTTCTATCCAGTCAGCAGAAAGACTATACATGATTACAATCGAACTGTCCACAGTGTACAGATACAAAATTAAAGGAATAACGTTTAGTGTGTATAACGTATAACGTACAGTCTGATTAAAGATAGTCCGAGGATCTCTAATGAGGCAGATGGTAGCTCAGTACCACGCTCTAATTGTTGGTTGGATGGTTTAATTGCCTGATGACAGCTGGGAAGAAACTGTCCATGAATCTGGTGGTATACGTTTTCACACTTCTGTACCTTTAGTCTTGATGGGAGCGGGGAGAAGATGGAATGGCCGGGGTGCAACTCATCCCTGATTATGCTGGTGGCCTTGCCGAAGCAGCATAAGGTGTAAATGGAGTCAATGGAAGGGAGGTTGGTTTGTTTGATGGTCTGGGCGTGTCCACAATTTGAGCTGTTCCCAAACCATGCTGTGATGCATCCTGATAATTTGACCGGGGTGAAACAGTGGTCAGATGGTAAAATATGAAAGCTGCCTCATGACTGAGTGCCAATGCTCTTTACTCTGGTGTACAGATAAATGAAAGGTCAGCATCTAACAATCAATAAATCCATTCAAGTGTCTCTTAATAAAATGGCCGAATCCTGCATTAACATTCTTCATTCTGAACAAGATTGTCTTGACTGTTTATGTGTTGTTCAAATAGAAACATTTACCGGTCACCAGAATTTGGATGAACTAACTTTAATGTGTGCAGATAATAATCCCCATGAATGCAAATTTAATTTCCAAACCAAATTTGGAAGCTGAAGGTATTGCTCAGCGAAACTCCTTATAAATTGTCTATAATAAAGGTCCATTTACTGCTTGCTGCTCTTTATTTACATTGGCTGTTATTTTTTTTATTCCCCGGGTGCTAGTCTCGTATTTACAATTTGTTATTCAGGAGCATGCAGCACATTACTAAATAACTGCTGCGCCATTAGAGCCCCTAATAATCATGCTCAAACAAAGATGAACTTTATAAAGATTTGCAAAATCAATATTGGCGATCTTGCAAAGTAAACCTGCCATTGGAATTCACAGGAATAAGCTCCAATTTTACAGTGGACCTATGACTCGTTTAACTCCTTAGTTCATGGAATCATGGAATGTTTATGGTACAGAAAGATGCCATTCAGCCCATCCTGTCCACGGTGGCTCTTTACCAGAGCAACCCTGCAGTTCCAACATTTTGTTGTGGTTCTTTTTTTTTAGAAATACAGTGCGGAAACAGGCCCTTCGGCCCACCAAGACCATGACGACCAGCGATCCCCGCACATTAACACAAGCCAACACACTAGGGACAATTTACACTTATACCAAGTATACAAACCCAAGCCAATTAACCTACAAACCTGTACGTCTTTGGAGTGTGTGAAGAAACCAAAGATCTCAGAGAAAACCCACGTAGTCACGGGGAGAACGTACAAATTCCCTACAGGTAGCACCTGTAGTCAGGATTGAACCAGAGTCTTTGGCGCTGCAAGCGCCGTTAGGCAGCAACTCTACCGTTGCGCCTTCACAAATTCCCACACATTTTCTGTAAATTTATATTTATCAATTCTTTGCAAAGGCCACATGGAACATGCCTCTAACACTTCTATAAGCAGAGCATTTTCCAGTTCCAGTAACCCAGGGCGTAGATTTTATTTCCCTTATATCACTTTTCATTCTCTTTGCCATTATTTAATACCTGTGATCTCATGCCCTTGACCTTTCCACTAAAAGGAACAGCCTCCCAATAGCCATTCTGCACAGTCCCCTCATCATCACCTTAATCAAATCTGTTCTCAATTTTTCTTCCCACAAACAACAGTCGCAAACTCTTCTGTCTATCCAATATCTGTCAATTCACAATTCTTTCTCTACTGCAATTACATCCTTCCTATAATGTGACAATCAGAATTGAACACAATACTTCACTTGAGACTGGACCACTGTTTTATAAAAATTCAACCGAATCTTGAATGTTTAAACAGGGAACTGCAGGTGCTGGTTTAATACACAAAAGGACACAAAGTGCTGGACACAAAGTGCTGGGTTAGGTAGCATCTCTGGAGACGATGGACTGATGATGTTTTCAGTCACCAGAAATAGAGATTGTAATTTTTAGACTTTAGACTTTAGAAATACAGCGTGGAAACAGCCACTTCGGCCCACCATGTCCACAACGACAAACAATCGCCCCATACACTAACACTATCCTACACAATAGGGAATATTTACAATTTAACCAAAGCCAATTAACCTATAAACCTGCACGTCTTTGGAGTGTGGGAGGAAACAGGAGCACCCAGAGAAAACACACACAGTCACAGGGAGGCGGAAAACTCCATACAGACAGCACCCATAGTCATGATCGCACCTGGGTCTCTGGCGCTGTAAGGCAGCAACTCTACTGCTGTGCCACTAGGCCGCCCTTGCATAGTATTTTCACTGTACCTCAGTGCACATGACAATAATAAAATAAACTAAACTACATCAAACCTGACGATCTTTTCATATACACCCAAGTTCTAAAATATACAAATTAAATATTGTGTTTGTTGGTGAATGAATGCATGGTTACAAATTAAAGTTACTGATTACCAGAAAGGTGGACAGACATGTCCCTTAAAACTATTAAAAATGTCAAAATGGTGTGAGGCAAATATAGAAATTGTGCTGATCTCTTGCTGTTCATCCATGTCCTTAATGAGATGAACTGCACACCCATTGACTGTGACCATTGCCTCACTACATCTCTATGCGCTGCACGTAACCCTGTTACATGAATGAAACCTGTTGTGTTTATTCAGAGAGGCCATCGCTCTCGGCACCACAGACTTTACGGAGGAAGATGTCGACAAAATTATCGAGGAGCTTGGGAAGGAGTTCAAGGGCAATGCCTACCATCTCATGCACAAGAACTGCAACCACTTCTCTGCAGGCCTGGCAGAGGTAGGAGAACATGCGTTTTAATGAATGTACTTTAACAATCCTATATTGTGAATGTGCCCACACACTCACACAGACACACACGCACACACATACACCCTCACACACATACAGGCAGACTCCCACACACACTCCCACACACACACACACACACACACACACACACGCATGCACACATTAGTTTAGTCTAGTTTAGTTTAGAGATACAGTGTGGAAAAAGGCTCTTCGGCCCACTCACCCTGTGCCGACCAGCGATCCCCTCAAATTAACACTATCCTACACAATGGGGACAATTTATATATTTTTTACCAAAGCCAATTAACCTACAAGCCTGTACATCTTTGGAGTGTGGGAGGAAACCAGAGGACCTTTAGAAAGCGGATTTACTTTATGAGAATATGCGTTTTAATTAACGACCTCTTAAATTCCTACATGGTAAATTATGAACACATGCATCCTCACACACGCGCACGCACACACGCGCACGCACACAGATTAATTTAAAAAGAGCGTCTTTATATGCTTTTCAAATGGATTTACTTTATGCTGTAAAATTAATGTGTTTTGCAGTATGTTCTAATTTGTCCTGTAGGATTCCCCAATGCCAAAGCTATTGTTCTATGTTAGATAGTTCTCTAAGTGAGGAAGAGAAAAAGACCTAGATTCCTGTCACATCTTGGCTGAATTTATCTTTGTGTACTCACCTTCCTGTTACCTATCTTTCCGATGAGCATGTAATCAGAAGTTACAATCTATTGAATGGAATATACATAACCCCACCATCCTATACGTAACCATATAATTCTGTATTTCCATCCATTAGAAGAAGCAGATTCATTATCACTACCCTCTTGATTCCGAGGGTTTTAACTATAATTTCCTGTAAATCGTCCATTCCTTGCTTCTGTTTACTTCCTCACCTTCAGCATCTTATCACTGTTTAAACCAGGAGTCGGCAATCTCTCTCGGTAAGAGAGAGAGAGAGAGAGTGAGACGAAACCCGTCGACTCACTCTCTCTCTCTTAGTCCATACCCTCCACACGCTCTTGCATCCTCCTGTCCTTGCCCTCCCTCCATTCCGCTCAACGGCCACTCACAGCACGGGTTATGGTCGAGATATGGGGCAGTGAATGAAGCGTTAGGAAGGGCATGAAAAGATGAGAGATCGAGTCCAGAAACACTATGGGGCGACTGTACTTTCATATTACCTTTAGCAAAACCTGGTAAAATGCTAATAGATTTACGATGATTCTAACATTAGTTATACTGTTACAGCAATAGTTTAGCAGGAGTCCTTTGAGCGAAAAACAACACCCAGTGTCACACTAACTGCTATGAGACAGACAGATAAACAGACAGACAGAGAGAAGTGTGGGTAGGTTCAATACCAGTGTCTCAAACTAACTGTTATGTTCAGTAGACATAATATTGCTTAAATATATAAATATAAGTCAAAGTTTAGTTAGTATGTATTATTGTTATGTATTGTTATTATTACCTCCATTTATTAACTGTGGCGATAGATGTGGCCTGCCATCCGCTCACTGACATGGGCCCTGGCCCCTATGCAGAACAAGGTTGCCGATCCCTGGTTTAAACAATGTAAAACATATATAAAGTTGTTGGCTAACTGAGTGCATCATTAGAGAGGAGCTAATGCATAATTTATTCCAGAGTCAAGAGTGTTTAATTGTCATACGTACCGAAATGGAACAATTACATTCTTACTTGCGGTAGCACAACAGGTTTGTGAACACAATATTCAATAGATAACGTAATAAACAAAAAAAAAGAAAAATAATTGAAATAAATTATTAAATCTAATATAATGCAAAATAAAACAAGGCCTGAAGTCCCGATTGCAACCAAAGTGATTCGTAGTTTGGAGTTTAGTTAGAGTTCATAGTTTTTAACAGCCTGATGCCTGTTGGGCAGAAGCTGTTCCTGAACCTGTATGTTGCATTTTTCAGACTCCTATTCCTTCTTCCCAATGGCAGGAGTGAAATGTGTGTGTAGGCAGGCTGGTGTGGGTCCTTGGCTGCTGGCTGCCTTTTTGAGGCAGCCCCCCCTATAGTTCCCTTCGATGGTGGGGAGGTCAGTACCCATGATGGACTGGGCAGTACTCACCACTTTTTGAGGCAGTGCCTCCTATAGTTCCCTTTGATGGTGGGGAGGTCAGTACCCTTGATGGTCTGGGCAGTGCTCACCATTTTTTGAGGCAGTGTCTCCTATGGTTCCCTTCGATGGTGGGGAGGTCAGTACCCATGATGGACTGGGCAGTGTTCACCACTTTTTGAGGCAGCACCCCCTATAGTTCCCTTCGATGGTGGGGTGGTCAGTACCCATGATGGACTGGGCAGTACTCACCACTTTTTGAGGCAGCACCCCCTATAGTTCCCTTTGATGGTGGGGAGGTCAGTACCCATGATGGACTGGGCAGTACTCACCACTTTTTGAGGCAGTGCCTCCTATAGTTCCCTTTGATGGTGGGGAGGTCAGTACCCTTGATGGTCTGGGCAGTGCTCACCATTTTTTGAGGCAGTGTCTCCTATGGTTCCCTTCGATGGTGGGGAGGTCAGTACCCATGATGGACTGGGCAGTGTTCACCACTTTTTGAGGCAGCACCCCCTATAGTTCCCTTCGATGGATGGAAGGTCAGTACCCATGATGGACTGGGCAGTACTCACCACTTTTTGAGGCAGCACCCCCTATAGTTCCCTTCGATGGTGGGGAGGTCAGTACCCATGATGGACTGGGCAGTACTCACCACTTTTTGAGGCAGTGCCTCCTATAGTTCCCTTTGATGGTGGGGAGGTCAGTACCCTTGATGGTCTGGGCAGTGCTCACCATTTTTTGAGGCAGTGTCTCCTATGGTTCCCTTCGATGGTGGGGAGGTCAGTACCCATGATGGACTGGGCAGTACTCACCACTTTTTGTAACCTCCTCAGTTTCTGGGCATTTGAGTTGCCAAATCAGGTCAAGGTGCAACCAGTCAAAATGGTCTCCACTGTACACTTGTAGAAGTTCAAGAGAATATTCAACATACCGAATCTCTTCAATATTCTTAGGAAGTAGAGGCATTGATGGGCTTTCTTTAGGATTACATTAATGTGTTGGGTCCAGGACAGATCTTCAGAGATATGCACATCCAGGAATTTGAAGTTGTTGACTCTCTCCATCACCATCCCGTCGACGAACACAGATATATAGATTCTCGGGCTTTCTCTTTTAAAATCACCAAATGCTCTTAGGTTTGACAGGTGTTGAAAGCAAGGTGTTATTCTGGTATCATTCAATCAGATGATTGATCTTCCTCCTGTACTCCTTATTACAATACAATACAATACAAACTTTATTGTCATTGTGCAGTGTACAAGTACAGAGACAACGAAATGCAGTTAGCATCTTAACCAGAGTGCATGCGATGGAATAGTAAAACATATAATATATACAGTAATTCAGTAGCGGTAGTGGAAATTCCGGTGAGCGAGATCAGTCACTGATGGGAGGAGTGCCCGAGGCGGGGTTGGAGGGTGGGGGGGGGGGGGGGGGGGGGGATGGCAGCAATCACCGAAGCGCAGAGTTAAGTAAGGTAACGACCGCAGGAAAGAAGTTGTTCCTGAACCTGCAGGTCCGGGAACGGAGAGACCTGTAGCGCCTCCCAGATGGGAGGAGGGTAAACAATCTGTGGTTGGGGTGAGAGCTGTCCTTGACGATGCAGCGCGACCTTCGCAGACATCGCCTACTCTGGATAGACTCAATGGAGGGGAGTGAGGAACCGGTGATGCGTTGGGCAGTTTTCACCACCCTCTGCAGTGCTTTCCGGTCGGAGACAGAGCAGTTGCCATACCATACTGTGATACAGTTAGTAAGGATGCTCTCGATAGTGCAGCGGTAGAAGTTCACCAGAATCTGAGGAGACAGATGGACCTTCTTTAGTCTCCTCAGGAAGAAGAGACGCTGGTGAGCCTTCTTGATCAGTGTTGAGGTATTGTGGGTCCAAGAGAGGTCATCAGAAATGTTGAAACCCAAGATTAACTGTAATTCGTCCAACAGCGGTGGGGTCATCGGTAAATGTTCACTGTCATGGGCATAGAGTGAGTAGAGCAGGGGACTGAGCACCCAGCCTTGAGGTGCTCCTGTACTAATGGTTATGTTGTCAATTTGTATCGATCGTATTCTATTGATGTTTAAGTCGAGGATCCAGTTGCGAAGAGAGGTGCAGAGACCGAGTTACCTGCAGTGGGTAACAAGTTTGGAAGGGCTGATAATGATAGGAGGACTGAGGTCTGCTGTATACAGTTTCTTGAATAATCACTTTTTTTCAATTAACTTTGTAACAGATAATTCCTTGACTGCCCAAGACCGAATCTATCCCTTGTACTTTTCAGATGTTTTTGTGTATGCAATGTTGAGGATTATCGTGGAGGATGATTTCTCCCATATCCTCACTGATTGGAGTCTGTGGGTCTGAAAGTCGAGAATCCAGTTGCAGAGATGAGTGCTGACTCCAAGTCCCGTGAGTTTGGTGATGAGCTTGGATGGGATAATGGTGTTAAAGGCAGCGCTGTAGTCTATGAAAGGGAGTCTGTCGTGCTATACACGGAGAACTCAACACAAAATAACATAATGAATTGTGGGAAACAAGGTTACATTTTGTAACCTGTTATTTTTCTCATGTGTCTGGCCATTTGTGATTACTCATATTTATCTCCTCCAGCAGCCACCTTCTGCACCTTACGGCCTCGTACTTGTAGCAGTGTTGTGGGACTAATAGAGATTGAGATTTGACTGCTGTGTGTGCATCCCATTGTGGGGAGAGGGCTGTGGCCGATGACTAGGCCTCAGGCTGTGGACCCAAGGTCCTGTTCGTGATCGCAGTTCACTGCCCTCAAAGGCCTTTGAACAGTTTACAATGTCTCCAGTAATCAGAAACATCTGAAGACAGTTCATTCAATTTAAATAATGTACCAGAATAAAAATTGATTCAAAAGATAAACTTATTACTTACAAACTCCTGAATCTAGTAGAAAATAATTATAGATTAAGTTTCTTCGTGGTGACACGGTGGTGCAGCGGTAGAGTTGCTGCCTTACAGCGGTAGAGATCCGGGTTCGATCCTAACTTCGGGTGCTGTTTGTATGGAGTTTGTAAATTTTCCCCGTGACCATATAGGTTTTCTCAGGGTGCTCCAGTTTCCTCCCACACTCCAAAGATGTACAGGTTTATCGGTTAATTGGCTTCTGTAAATGGTAAATTGTTTCTAGTGTGTAGGATAGTGCTAGTGTTCGGGGATTGCTGGTCAGCGCAGGCTCGGTGGGCCGAAGGGCCTGTTTCCGCACTGTATCTCTAAACTAAACTAAAGTGAAGGAAAATAAACAAAACACTTACCTTTGTCATTAGGGGCAGTGACCCCAGTCAACTGAGTTCATACAACACATGCCAACCATCCTAACTGGAAAGTTTAAAGATTTAAGATTAAAAAAAAGATTTCATAGGAATCTAAGGGGTAACTTTTTCAAACAGAGGGTGGTGGGTATATGGAGTGAGCTGCCGGAGGAGATAGTTGACACATAAACTATAAGAACATTTAAAAAGACATTTGGACAGGTACATGGATAGGAAAGGTTTAGAGGGATATCGGCCTAATGCGGGCAGGTGGGGCTTGTGTAGATGGGGCACCTTGGGCAAGCTGGGCCGAAGGTCCTGTTTCCATGTTGTATGATTCCATTACTCTATGACGCCTGCTATCTTTGACTCGTGTGAGGTGTTCCAGACCTCTCATCTTGGAACGTCTGTGCTCCACTCCTGGACTCAATGCTGAGGTCTGCTAGACCTTCAACTTATTTCTGGTTTGCGTAGAGGTCAGAGATGGGATGCCTCGTCATTTGGTAAATGCATTTGGGAGTGCACCTTCTAAATTGAACCTCTTATGCACTGAACGGCATGGCAATTTCCGCTGTTGTTTGTATGATTTAGATTCTCTGGCTTTTAATTGTTAACTTGAAATTGAGGTGAGTTCTTAATGGAGATTAGCAAGGATAACCCTCCAGGGGTTTCTCTATCGGACCCATGCCTACAGGCTAAATCCCTTCTACTGAGTAGATGAAATACTGAAGACAAGTATGAGTTTACTGATCTTTCTGTCCTGGGCCTCCGCCATAGTCAGAGTGAGGCCACATGCAAATTGGAGGAACAGCATCTCATATTTTGCTTGGACAGCTGACAACCCTGCGGTATAAATGTTAATCTCTCTAAAAAAAATCTTTAAAAAAATTCAAAAAAATAAATTTCAAATAACTCCTCCATTTATTTTTCCCACCGCACTCCTCCCCTCCCCCATCCTAGTCATCCTGCTAGTACCACTATTCGCATCCTTAAATCCCTGTCATTAGCACATCTTTCCCAGCCAACAATACGCCATTGTGGACTGCCTTCCTGAGGTCATCTGTTGCCGGCTCTGTTTTGTCCTGGGCGTCTCTATCTTTCAGTCTGAAGAAGGGTTCTGACCCAGAACGTCACCTATTCCTTCTCTCCAGAGATGCTGCCTGACCCGCTGAGTTACTCCAGCTTTTTGTGCCTATCTTCGGTATAAACCAGCATCTGCAGTTCCTCCCTACACATTTTGTCAGAGTTTATGTTATTGGCAGTTCCCTTTCCCCAAATGCTTTACCTATTGGAGAAACACATTCATGTTTCCTTAATCTTATGAATGAATAGATGAATGAATGAATGAATGAATGAATGAATGAATGAATGAATGAATGAATGAATGAATGAATGAATGAATGAATGAATGAATGAGTTTATTGGTCCAATATGTGCATATGCAAGGAACGTGCCTTGGTGCTCCGCTCACAAATGACAACACAAACATACAGTTAACAATTAAGAATAAAGCATAAACACATCAAAACAATAAGGTTACATTACGGTCTAAACATGAAAATAAACAAAAAAGAGACTACAGGCTTTGGTTATTGAGTAGAACTACTACTAGTGGAAAAAAAAAGTTTTTATGTCTGGCTGTGGCTGCTTTCACAGTCCGGAGTGGCCTTCCAGAGGGAAATGCTTCAAAGATTTTGTGGCCAGGATGAGAGGGGTCAGAGATGATCTTGCCCGCTCGCTTCCTGGCCCTTGCAGTGTACCGTTCGTCAATGGGGGGAAGGTTGCCGCCAACAATCTTCACAGCAGTGCGAACGATCCATTGCAGCCTCTGGATAACCTTGCAAGTGAGGATTTGTAAGTGCAAGGGGGTAATTGAACATTAAAGCATCACCTTATAGCCCGATTCTGTACTCAATGATATCCACATGACAAGGTGGGACAAAGGTGTTTCTGTGCTGTATATTTCTATGACTCTGACACATACTTTAAACTGTGTCATCGCCTTTGAGCCTGGATGCCACAGCCAGACAAAATCATTAAAAATCAGCAAACAATGTTGATTGTAAAGTCCAGTGAAGACCGATCAAAAATAGTCCGAGGGTCTCTATCCTCCATTTTTGATCGGACTTTACTGGCTTTATCTTGCACTAAACATTATTCACTTTATTCCCTTCATCATGTATCTGTACACTGTGAATGGCTCAATTATAATCATGTATTATCTTTCTGCTGACTGGTTCAGATGCAACAAAAGCTTTTCACTGTACCTGTGACAATAAACTAAACTGGATCTTAATGCTGGAAATGTAAAAAAGCAGAAAATCTTGGAAATACTTAACAGGTCATATATGGGGAGATAAATAGGGTTAACTCCATCAGTTCTGATGAAGGGCGATTGACCTGAAGGGTTAGTGTAAGAAAATAACTGCAGATGCTGGTACAAATCGAAGGTATTTATTCACAAAATGCTGGAGTAAATCAGCAGGTCAGGCAGCATCTCAGGAGAGAAGGAATGGGTGACGTTTCGGGTCGAGACCCTTCTTGTTCAGGGTTAACTCTCTCTCTCTGCAGATGCTGCCTGACATACATCCAGTACTTTTTTTTTTATCCCCGATTGAAATAACTCAGCTGTCATCTTGATAAGCAAACCTCAGATGTAAATCTCAGTTATGAGATATATAAATGTATTCCATGCAAATCTCTCAGCTGTTGCCACAAAATTAATCCTCTAATCCTTTCATGCAGCTAGCTTCTGTGTGTTATCCCAGTTTATGGACTGAATCATGTTGTCTGTGATGGATGATTCCAAAGGGTAATGCTAGAGTGCAGCCACGTTTGTGGAGCTGTTACAATTGTGGGACTTAAACTGAGTCAAAGGCACCGATGCACGTGTAAGTACGAGGGGTCCCGGGACCAGTGCAATCTGGTCTTTCCCGTGTTCCCCAGCTAAATGCAGGGGTTCTTGCCACTCTGATCCCACAGGGCAGGATATTTTGGCCAAATAATTTAACGAAGACAGAAACTGAAAATGAAAATAAAAGCAAACGTAGAAAACTTGGAAGAGAATTAGGCAATTTGGTAATAAAAATGAACTTCAAATGCTGAGTTATACCAACGATAGACTTGAAATGCTGGAGTAACTCACCGGGTCAGGCAGCATCTCTGGAGAAAATGGATAGATGATGCTTCGGGTTGAGACCCTTCTTCAGACTGGCGGTCTGAAGAAGGGTCCCGACTTGAAATGTCAACTGTCCAATTTTCTCCAGAGATGCTGCCTGACCCATTGAGCTACTCCAGCATTTCAAGGCGATCCTAGGCGATTTGGTCCACCGTTCAATATAATCATGGCTAATCCTCTGTCTTATTACCACACTTCAGGTCAAAACTCTGAATGCGAATGGAGCAGGAAGAGAGCCAGTGTAAAGAGGAGAGGGGGGAGTGGTGAGACAGGGGCCAGTTGGTGATTGGTGAATGTGGGAGAGGTGAAGGGTGGCAGGCGGATGGAGACAGATGGGGTGAAACATTGTTGTTATCTCTTTGCATGTCCTTAAAGCACACTCGTTAAAACATGCAACGAACCAAGCACACTGCTCTCATATTGGCCATGCTTTTACGGAAGATACCATCTGTTGCTCTGTGCAAGATACAAAACCACTTTTAGTCGCCCCACAACAAATCTGTCATGTTGCAGATCTCAAAGCAACAAAAAATGTCACCTGAGCTCCACTTTTCTCCCAAGTACGGGTGCATGGGCTGCAGCTCTGGAAGTAGGCAATAACATTCCTATCCTGAGCTTCATCTGTGTAATCAGTCAGGGCTGGACATATACATTGACCAAACCGTCCCGTCGGCCCAGTGAGGTGATATAATGAGAGCATATAATAAGACTGCTGATGGCGCGGACTTGGATTCCTATTCTGTGCAGGCACTTAAACGCTGACTGGGCTTTGACAAATGCCAAGATGTAAACTATGAGGCTCCTTGCTAAATGAAGCAAGATTCTGCTTCTGACCCCAGTGCAAGTATAAGCAGAGTCCCGTGGGAAGCGGCTGAGAAAAGTGAAAGGACGCTCTTGACAGAGGGAATATGAAAATTAATGGGCTGTGCAAGCAAATAGATAAAACACGATAACAAATTGAATTTCAAAGGGCCGTTGCCGTTTTGCAAAGGGATTTGGCTGGATTGAGTGCCCTATTGGGCAGAACTATCCCTCAGTATTTTGTATCACTTCAATTCATTCTCATATTCTGCTGTCAAATCCCACAGGGAAATATGCCTCCTCTTTGTTTAATATTTAGAGACGAGATTATATGTTACAGAACCCGAGTTCCCTGAGTGGCGGCATTGTGGCGCAGCGGAAAAGTTGCTGCCTTACAGCACCAAAGACCCGGGTTCAATCCTGACCACAGGCGCTGTCTGTACGGAGTTTGTACATTCTCCCTGTGACCGTGTGGGTTTTCTCCGGGTACTCCGGTTTCCTCCCACACTCCAGAGATGTACAGGTTTGTAGGTTAATTGGTTTTGGTAAAATTGTAAATTGTCTCGTGTGCTGGATAGTGTTAGTGTATGGGGTGATTGCTAGTCAGCGCGGACTCAATGTTTCCACGCTGTATCTGTAAAGTCTGAAATCTAAAGCAAAGTTAGTTGCAAATTGATGCCAACCACAGAAAGAGTCGAGTTTCTCCATTTGTCTAAACAGCAGAATATTCTATCAGGCAAACGGCCGCAGCCTGCACCAGAGTTTCCTTACTTCATTAACCCACGAGGATGGGAGTTCAGCTTTCCCTCTCAGCCTGTTCCGATCTGGCACTGCTCCAACAACATGTAGGTGAGCGGATGAGAGGTGGCACTGTTGGCATTGCAGTTGGTAGATTTGGGGTATTTGTGATGCCACTTAAAGGCATGCACACTGGGGGAATATCATGTTCAGTTTTGGACACCCTCCTTTGGGAACGATGTCATTAAACTGCAAAGAGTGCAGGAAAGATTTACCAGGATGTTGCAAGGACACCAGTGCATGAGGAAGAGGGAGAGCTTCGGCAGGTTAGGACTTTAGATCAGGGAGCGCAGGAGGATGAGGGGAGATATTATAGAGATAAAATCATGAATGAACATACAGAGTGTTTTTCTCAGGGTAGGTGTATCAAGAACTAGAGGCCATAGGTTTAAGGTGCGAGTGGAAATATTTAATAGAAACCTAAGAGGCAACTTTTTGACACTGAGGATGATGGATATATGGATTGAGATGTTAGAGGAAGTAGGTACAATAATAACATTTTTAAGACATTTAGACAAGTAAAAGTACATGGAAGGTTTAGAGTGATAAGGGCTAAATGCAGGCAAATGGAACTAACTTAGACGAGTCTTGGTTGGCACGGACAAGTTGGGCTGAAGGGCCTGTTTCTGTGCCGTATGATTCTCTGACTCTACATTCTGCCTTTAGAAGGAATACATATCGAATACAGAAATCATTACCATAACAGTTATGTTACCAAACTTGCAGCTCGAGCTCTGAATCACTTGTCCAGAACCATATGCTTAAATTCCACATATCCATTAAAAAAAAATTAGTCTCAGTAACGAAAACAGTGAAACTAAGGTATTGCTATTAAGCCCCAGTGGCCTTCATAGGTTTAGTCTTTACTTTAGAGATACAGCGTGAAAGCAGGCCCTTTGGCCAACCGAGCCCATGCTGACCAGCGATCACCTGGTACATTAGCACTATCCTACACGGCAAGGACAATCAATAGAAGCCAATGAACCTACAGACTTGTGCATCTTTGGAGTGTGGGAATAACCGGAGCACCCAGAGAAAACCCACACAAACACAGAGAGACCCTACAAACTCCGGACAGACAGCATCCATAGTCAGGATCGAACCTGGGTCTTCATAAATTCATAAGTTCTAGGAGCAGTCTTAGGGCATTTGGCCTATCAGTCTACTTTGCCATTCAATCACAGCTGATCTATCTTTTCCTCTCAACCCCATTCTCCTGCCTTCACCCCATAATCCCTGACACCCTTACTAATCAAGAATCTTTCAATCTCTGCCTTAAAAATATCCATTGACGTGCCCTCGACAGCCATCTGTGGCAATGCATTCCACAGATTCACCACGCTCTGACTAAAGAAACTCCTTCTCATTTTGTTTCAGCTTTCATCTCTGTGCCAGATTATCAATGCTCATTGACAGACCTGGAGTGCACACCTTTGATGCACATGTTAAGATTACCCAGGGTAATATATCACAGCCTGTAGCCACTTCATCACTTAGTTAGCAGTTTCATTAAAGTCCAAGACAGAATGGTAATGGAATATACTGACTCCATTTCACCGAGATCCCATGTATACCTGCGTTTCTGTAACTTCATCAGTTTAACTGAGCTTGACCACTATTGTTCATCTGTTATTGCTGATTGAAGTCAGATCTTTAGACAATGATTTTGAATTCATTGATAGGAAGATTTAACTTAAAACTTAAGATGCTTCAAATGTTCTCCAGGTATTAACTCTTTGCAGACAGTCTAATTTTACACTCTGATCATTTAAGGGGTGGCACAGTGGCGCTACATTAGAGCTGCTGCCGTACAGCACCGGAGACCCGGGTTTGATCCTGACCACGGGTACTGTAGAGTTTGTACATTCTCCCTGTGACCACATGGGTTTTCTCTGGGTGCTCCAGTTTCCTCCCACATCCCCAAAACTTTAGAGTTTAGAGATACAACGTGGAAACAGGGCCTTTCGCCCACCAAGTCCACACCAACCAGCGATGAGCCTGTACACTAGGACTAACCTGCACACTAGGGACAATTTACAATTAACAGAAGCTAATTAACTTACAAACCTGTATGTCTTTCGAGTGTGGGAGGAAACTGGAGAACCTAGAAAAAATCCACAGGGAGAACATGCAAACTCCGTACAAAAAGCACCCGTAGGTAGGATTGAACCCGGTCTCTGTCTCAGCATTGTGTCGCCCAAGGCGTAAAGGTTGTAGGTTAATTGGTTTCTGTAAATTGCTCCTAGTGTGTAGGATGCGAAAGTGGAATAATATAGAACTAGTGTCAGGGGTGATTGTTGGTCGATGCGGCTTAAGTGGCCTGTTTCCACACTGTATGTCTAAATTAAACTATCTTGTCATATTGTTAAGGAAAAGCTAGCACTCAAACCAGTATATTACAATAACATGTTTCAAAGTAAGCGGACATCTAAAAATGTCCATATGATGTCACTACAGCCAAGGAACTTACTGAGATTTATATCGCATTTTTTAATGTGATGTCATCTGAAATCGCATTGGAAATCAGCTGCACATTTGGCTGCTATCATCTAATGTTGCCACAAAATACCAGCAATGTGATGCAGGGATTGAAACATAGAAACATAGAAAAACAGGTGCAGGAGTAGGCCATTCGGCCCTTCGATCCAGCACCGCCATTCAATATGATCATGGCTGATCATCTAAAATCAGTACCCCGTTCCTGCTTTTTCCCCATATCCCTTGATATCTAACTCCCTCTTGAAAACACCCAATGAATTGGCCTCCACTGCCTTCTGAATTCCACAGATTCACAACTCTCTGGGTGAAAAAGTTTTTCCTCATCTCAGTTCTAAATGGTCTACCCCTTATTCTTAAACTGTGACCCCTGGTTCTGGACTCCTCCAACATCGGGAACATTTTTCCTGCATTTAGCCTGTCCAATCCTTTATGTTTCTATAAGATCTCCTCTCATCCTAAATTCCAGTGAATACAAGCCCAGTAGACCCATTCTTTCATCATATGTCAGTTCCCCATCCCGGGAATTAACCTGGTGAACCTACGCTGTACTCCCTCAATAGCAATAATGTCCTTCCTCAAATTAGGAGATCAAAATTGCACACAATACTCCAGGTGCGGTCTCACCAGGGCCCTGTACAACTGCAGTAGGACCTCCTTGCACCTAAACTCAAATTCTCTCGCAATGAAGGCCAACATGCCATTAGCTTTCTTCACTGCCTGCTGCACCTACAGGCTTATTTTCAGTGACTGATGTAGAAGCACACCCAGGTCTCGTTGCACCTCCCCTTTTCCTAATCTGACACCATTCAGATAATAATCTGCCTTCCTGTTCTTGCCACCAAAGTGGATAATCTCACGTTTATCCACATTATACTGCATCTGCCATGCATCTGCCCACTCACCCAACCTGTCCAAGTCACCCTGCAACCTCATGGCATCCTCCTCGCAGCTCATGCAGTCACCCAGCTTTGTGTCATCCGCAAACTTGGAGATGTCACATTTAATTCCTTTGTCTAAATCGTTAATATGTATTGTAAATAACTGGGGTCCCAGCACCGAGCCTTGCAGCACCCCACTGGTCACTGCCTGCCATTCTGAAAAGGAATCGTTAATTTCTACTCTTTGCTTCCTGTCTGCCAACCAGTTCTCTAACCATGTCAATACCCTACCCCCAATACCATGTGCTCTAATTGTGCATTGAAAGTCTAATTTAGAATTGAAACTGACAACAATTATAAGACCTAGACAGTATAGGACCTTAGGGCGGCACAGTGGCGCAATGGTAGAGTTGCTGCTTTACAGTGCCAAAGACCCTGGTTCGATCCTGACTATGGGTGCTGTCTATGCAGACTTTGTACGTTTTCCCCGTGACCTCGTGGGTTTTCCCCGGGTGCTCCGGTTTCCTCTCATACTTCAAAGATGTACAGGTTTGTATGGTAAATGGCTTCGGAAAATAATTGTAAATTGTCACTATTATGTAGTGTGTGCTAATGTAACGGGGATTGCTGGTCAGTGCGGACTCGGTGGGCCAAAGCGCTTGTTTCTACGCTGTATCTCTAAACTAAACTAGACACTATAACACTGGTTACTAACATGAGACAGTAAACTTAGACTACTAAGTAAGTGAATGGTTTACATCAAAGATGGTTGTAAGGTCTTAAATAAAAACAAACAAAGAATTGCTAGCATTCCTCAACAGATAAGACGACATATGTGACAAGCTGAGTAGAGCTAAAGTTCTGATTGTTTGTAAAAAAAAAAAATATGTGGTCACCTTGCACTTTACTGCCACATACTTTCTTAGCAATATGTCGGATCAAAGCCCCTTCGCCAGATGTAACTAGATCTAATTTTGCAGTGTTTCCAGCATTTTCTGTATTCATTTCAGATTTCCAGCATCTGCATTTTTTTTAATTTGTTTTTATTGCAATTAAGCATAATTAAGCATTATCCCTGCAGTACAAACCTTTTTTCCCCTGAGCGTAACGAAGCAGCAAACTATTTAAGTGAATTGAGCAACACACAAAGTGCTGGAGGAACTCAATGGGTCAGGAAGCATCTGTGGAGAGAATTAGACCATAAGCCAAAGGAGCAGTATTAGTCCATTTAACCCATTTAATTATGAATGATCTATTTTTCCCTCAAAACTCCACTCTCCTGCCTTCTCCCCATAACCTTTGGCTCCCTTCCTAATCAAGAACCTATCGATCTCTGCCTTAAAAATACCAATGCCTTGGCCTCCACTGCCATCCATGGCAATGAATTCCAGAGGTTCACCACCCTCTGGCGAAATAAATTCCTCCTCATCCCCATTTTGAAGGTATGTCCTTTTATTCTGAGGCTGTGCTCTCTTGTCCTGGTCTCTTCCATTCACGTATAGTCTTTCCTAATGATGTATAGCTTTCCGCTGACTGGATAGCACTATACCTCGGTACACGTGACAATTAACTAAACTAAACATTACTGGAAACATCCTTTCCACGTCCAATGAACAAACGATGTCTCGGGTCGGGGCCCTTCAGAGAATTATCCCTTTGCTTTTTTTATTGAAGTTACTGGAGGGGTTGATCTATCTTCGGAATTCCTCTCAGACTGCGTTTGTTTCTTTCCTAGATTCTTTGTGGCAAGGAGATCCCTCGCTGGGTGAATCGACTGGCTTACTTCAGTTCCTGTATCCCCTTCCTCCAGAGTTGCCTCCCCAAGGAATGGCTGACGCCCGCCGCCCTCCAGAGCCACATCAGCAGCCAGGGCCTGAACAAGGATGATCAGAGCGACACAGGGGAGGACGAGCCTCCGTCCACCTCGGCCTCAGCCACCACCTCAGGAGCTGCTCGGACCTGCAGACACACCAGGGTCTAACCATGCCTCTGGACCCGGAACTTCTCTGACCCTTTTCCAGTTTTTCATATCTGTTTTTTGTAGACATTCTGTGACAACCTCGACAGCCTCAGGCTGATACCAAGTCAAATCCCAGTGAGAGGCTCAGTGTGCGATGGTCTGGAGTGATAACTGGGTGACATCTAAATGCCTACCATCAGGGGAACCAGCGCTGACAGGAAGATGGTGTTGGAGCTGCTTCCCAGACTGTATTCCAGATCATTTTTAGAACACCTCATGCACATACTTCACCTTGACAACCAACCTCTTATGTGTATTGAAAACGGCAGGACAAAAAATATATATTTGGTGTCGATTGCACCATCTGCTGAGAGAAAACATTGGTGCGATGTTAACAATGATATCAAAGAGGCATTCTATTTATTAAAACAATCTGACCTGGAAGCAAGACATTTCTCCACCATTAACCTCATACAGTCTTATTTGCCAATTCTTTTTTGCTTTAAAATGTCGTAATGAGCTTGTCCATCAAACAGAAGAAGGGCGGTGAGGCAGGGACACTGTTGCACAGGATTGAGCGGAGAGGGGTGTCTAAATTGATGTGAGTGGGCACCTGGGCAGTGGGGATAATGCACTGTGTTGAATTATCCACAGTTATGAACGGCTGAGGGTGGTGGATCTGTGGAATTCATTGCCACAGACGACTGTGGTGGCCGAGTCAATGGATATTTTTAAGGCGGTGATTGAGAGTACAGGTTTTGATTAGTGCGGGTGTCAGGGGTTATGGGGAGAAGGCAGGGGAATGGGGTTGAGAGGGAAAGATAGGTCAGCCATATTTGAATGGTGGAGTAGACTTGATGGGCCAAATAACCTAATTCTGCTCCAATAACTTAAGAACTGTGCACAAAGTCCTGCTTTGGCACGCAGATAATTAAGGTGCTGCCCCACGGGATACCGACACTAGAAGGTACGATCCTGGCACACGTAGCAGGGAATATAGCATTGATATGCAGGGTGCTATACTGGCTCAAAAGGGGCACTCTCCGGGCAAAATGAGTGTAGGGAAGATATTCTCATGGATGGTCAGGTATTGTGCACCACTGGTAGCAGGCAATCTGTGGGTGAATTGAGGCAAAGCAGGATTCAGCAGCACTGTACAAGAACACGTGGAACGGGAAGAGTGGACGGGTGGTATTGCTGCAGAGAGAGTGAAATGAGCTCTGTGCAGGAACACAGACAGCAACTGGGCTAGTGCACTGCCTCAGAAACCACTCCGGTGGGTCAGCATATCAACACACACCCAATAGACAGTGCCACGGAGGTGGGACACTGGACTGCCACATGGGCAGGAGGTACTTGTTACACAGACAGCACAAGGGGCCACACAACCAGGAGGGGTGACTTGCTGCTGCCAAATAACCATTAGGTGGAGCACTGTAGTGGTGAACTGACAGCAACAGGGCTCCGTGATTCCCCACAGACAGAAGGGGAGATACTGCTGTGGCACACACATAGACAGTAGGCCAATGTCTATGCATGGGCAGGAGGTGTTTCAGTGTTTAAATCGCATTTCCTTCACAATTTAGATCGAACAGTGTTAAATGGAAAACCTCAGCTCTGATGAAGACTAACACCTACCATAGTCAATGGACTGGAGATTGTAATGACCTTGTGAATCATTTATTCCACAGTAATTCATTTGCCGTGGACACTGGTACGATGAATTTCTGCATTTGAGTCTTGACATCTTGTGGTTTGCTTTGAGTACAGCGGTTTTACATTAAACATCCTGGAGATGAAGAATACGTTGGTCTCTTTGCAGTAATAAATTACTTGCCACAGAAAATCCCATGCCAAGAATAGGTGGATCTCTGGAATATCAGCTCTGCAACAAACACTACATTCGGATGGTTTGCCAGCACTCCTAATGTGGCCTAGAGTCTACAGGGAATGAAAGTGAATCTCCCGAGTGCTGCAGTGAGGAAACCAGGGGAAAATTAGTAGAGAATATTCATTCAAAATATTGCACACATTTTTAATTTAGCTTAGAGGCACAGTGGTGCAGTGGTGCTGCCTTCCAGCACCAGAGACGGTGCTTTGATCCTGACCACGGGTGCTGTCTGTGTGGAGCTTGCACATTCTCCCTGTGACCATGTGGCTTATGTCTGGGTGCTCCAGTTTTCTTCCACATTTCAATGACGACCAGCAACTGAGGGAGATCACATTACAAATCTTCCAATCATACAGCTAACCATTAGTGATAACTGCAATCTGTAATTCGGCCGATTTTTCAAACATAAATTCAATGAGTAGCCTCAGTCTGGAGTTTCTGGTGTTCTTGATGATTACGCACAGCCCCAAGTGCAACTGGTTCATTTCACTCATCCCTTAGACATCATTAGTACCAGACACTTGAATGTAAACATGGTGTGTCAGTCTGGAAGTGCCTGGATCCCAATATAAACAGAGAAACCAGAACTCCTCCAAGTTACCAGCTCAATTTTAGTTCAGTTTTGTTTAGTTTAGTTGAGAGATACAGCGCGGGAAACAGGTCCTCGGCCCACCAAGTCCGCACCGACCAGCGATTCCCGCACATTGACAGTATCCTACATACACTAGGGACAATTTACATTTTTTACCGGAGCCAATTAACCTACAAACCTGTACATCTGTGGACTGTGGGAGGAAACTGAAGATCTCGGAAAAAAACCCACACAGGGGAGAATGTACAAACTCCGAACAGACAATCACCCGTAGTCGGGATCGAACCCGGCTCTCCAGCGTTGCAATCACTGTAAGGCAGCAACTTCACCGCTGCACCACTGTACCGGCCAAATGCTCCAATCCACCATATAACACGTGTTAGATGTTTACATCTATACAATCCACCATATAACATGTGTTAGATGTGTACATCTATTCAATCCACCACATAACACGTTTTAGATGCATACATCTGTACAATCTACCATATAACATGTGTTAGAAGTATACATCTATACAATCCACCATATAACATGTGTTAGATGTATACATCTATACAATCCACCATATAACATGTGTCAGATTTTTTAATTTATAATTTAATTTTTTTAAATTTATTATTAAAATATTTTTTTCCTAACTAGTGTTTATTCCCTGCACTGCCTGTATGGAAAAACAATGAACTGCAGATGCTGGTTAATACACAAAAGGACACAAAGTGCTGGAGTAACTCAGCAGGGCAGGCAGCTTCTCTGGAGATGTGATGTTCATAAGTTCATAAGTTATAGAAGCAGAATTAGGCCATTGGGCCCATCAGGTCTCCTGTGCCACTCAATCATGAGTGATCTATCTTTCCGTCTCAACCCCATTCGCCTGCCTTTGCTCCATAACCCATAACACCCGTAATAATCAAGATTCTGCCTAATAAAGAATCTGTCAAACTCCACCTTAAAAATAACCATTGACAGCCTCTACAGCGGTCTGTGGCAATGTATTCCTCAGATTCACCACCCTCTGACTAAAGAAATTCCTCCTAATCTCCTTTCTAAAGGTACATCCTTTTATTCTGAGGCTATGGTCTCAGGTCCTAGACTCTCCCACGAGAGGAAACATCCGCTCCACATATACCTTATCCAGACCTTTCACTATTTGGTAGGATTCAATGAGGACCCCCTCATCCTTCTAAACTCCAGCAAGTGCAAGCCCAGTGCCATCAAACGTTCATCTCCTCTGAACCCTCTCCTACACCAGCACATCCTTCCTCAGATAAGGCACCCAAAACTGCGCACAATACTCCAAATGCAGTCTGACCAGTGCCTTATAAAGCCTTAGCATTACGCCCCTGTTTTTAAATACTAGTCCTCTCTAAATATATGCTAGCATTGCATTTGCCTTTCTTAGTACTGATTCGACTTGCAAATTAAATATTTGGGAATCCTATACCAGCACTCCCAAGTCCCTTTGACCTCTGATTTCTAAATTCTCTCCCCAATTAGAAAATGGATTCCTACTACCAATAAGCATGCCTGTACACTTTGATACGCTGTATTCCACCTGCCACTTCTTTGCCCACTCTCCCAAGTGGCCCAAGTCCTTCGGGCTAAAACCCTTCTGCTGCCAGTGTGGAGTTTGCACGTTTTCCTTGTGACCCTGTGTATGTCCTTCAGGTTTTCCTCCCACATTACAAAGCTGTGCAATTTGGTAGATTAATTGGCCAATTAATAGTATGTAGGTAGGGGATAGAATCTGGGGGGGAGGGGGGAGGGGGAGGAGGAGGAGGGAGGTGTTGATTAGACCAGGAGAATAGTATCCCACAGCAATGACAACAGCTCTGAATTTTAGACATTTGGCAATTGCTTGCTGCTCATTCCCAACTAAACCAATCGGACATTAAAATCAATACACGAGAAACTGCAAATGATGGAATCATGAGCAATAATCAATATGCTGGAGGAACTCAACAGGCCAGGCAGCATCCGTGGAGGGAATGGGCATGCACCATTTTTGGTTTGGGACCCTTCTTCAGATTGACGGACTGGGGGGAGGGGTGGGGGGAAGCTGGAATAAAGCTCCAGCAGTCTGAAGAAGGGTCCAATCCCAAAGCATCATCTGTCCATTACTCTCTGCAGATGCTGCATGCCTGCTAAATTCTTCAAGAAATTAAAAGTCGAACTACTTCCCAAAATGAGCAGCCCAATTGCAAGGTTTCCACTTGACAGTTCTGGCGCCTACTGGTTGATAAAGTTGAAATGATGATGAAAAAATATTGAACAAAAGTATTTCTGCCTTTTTGCCTTTTCAGGGGTATATGGCTTTGAGCTGATTGTACAATGGAAAGTGAATGATCAGTCCAGAGTTTAAGTAATAAAGATTAATTATTGTGGTTTATGTTATCACAGTTCCAGCGTTCAATCGTTTCTAAGGAGTCACCCTGAGATATCCTTTGCCTCTTTTGCCATTTCCGAACAACTAAAGAAGCTGGAATGCTGATTGTTGTCTCCCTATTTTGTATGCCGGTGCATTTTTTTCTAGTATTATCCTGTGCACAGGATTAAAATGCCTTCATTACCTGAAATGGTCAGACATTAGCAAGTTGCTATGACCTTCTAGCTCTAGACACCCTTGTGGGCACAATATGCATTGCATTGTGTGAGACGCTACATTTGATGCCATGTCAATGGGACACAGCCACTTGGAGGTCACCTTGCCACCAATACTTTTGCCAGGTGTCAGAGCTTATGGGGAGGAGGCAGGTGAATGGGGTTAGGAGGGAGAGATAGATCAGCCATGATTGAATAGCAGAGTAGACTTGATGGGCCGAATGGCCTAATTCTACTCCTATCACTTATGACCAAACTGGCATCAGGATCTCAGCAGCACATCATCAACTGAAGCATTTAACAGGTGTGTCAGGAGGAACTTATCATCCTGTAGGATATGGTGCGTTTTGCCCTATATTTACCATGCCTGCTGCCAATATGTGCCAACATAGAGAATGCTTAAAATAGGGAGAGATTATAAGATAATGCTTTTGAGACTTATAAGACAGTTATAAGATACTTATACTTAACATTAGAAAATAATTCATTCTTGAACATGAGGCACAGTGGCGTGGCATGGCGGGCGGCACAGTGGCGTAGCGGTAAAGCTGCTCCCTTTCAGCGCCAGAGACCCAGGTTCGATCCTGACTCCGGGTGCTGTCTGCTTGGAGTTTGTACGTTCTCCCTGTGACCGCGTGGGTTTTCTCTGGGTGCTCCGGTTTCCTCCCACACTCCGAAGATGTATAGGTCTGTAGGTTAATTGGCTTCAGTAAAATTATAAATTGTCCCTAGTGTGTAGGAGAGTGCTAATGTATGGGATGGTCGTTGGCTGGCACGGATTTGATGGACCGAAGGGCCTGTTTCTGCGTTGTTCCTCTAAAGTCTAAAGACTGAATATAATAATATAATAATATGGACATTGATCACTAGTTGCTTAAAGGCTGAGTTTTCCAATAGGAAGCCTGAACCCTAATTGCATAGCTTCTCTTAGCTGCACACAAAGAAATGAGAAGGGGCATTAAATCCATCATTAACTATTTCTAATGATAACCTATGGTTTTATTTGTTAAGAGTGGTGAGTCAAATAAAATAATTATTTCCATTAAACAATGAAACCAAAGTAGTGTAATTAACAAAATGCTTTTCATCTCAAGACTGAGGCCTGTTTAGGGACAGATACATCATAAGCTCTGTGCTACATAGTCACACTAGTACTCCTGCTGTGGAGATTATATTCTTTATTTGACAGCGAATGTCAGCTTTTTGTTCCTTAGATGGATATACAGCTACTTCCTGAGCCACACTGATACGGTTACTGAGGTCATTGATCAGAGGCTAATCTGTATCATATGCCAAGATTTTAGCTGCTAAAAGCAACATCACAAGTAAGTACCTCTCTACACATATATAGCCAACAATTTGAAGACTTTGATATGTTACCACTTGAGGTTCCCTTATGATCCTCAATTTGCTTTGAATTATAAAAGCACAAAAGCCTAGAATTAAAATTGCCAAAGAATGAATAACCTCATCTCCTGTATCTGCTGTTCTCGGTGTGGACTCCAAGAGACCAAATGTAGAATGGGCAATCTTTCTATTGACCACCTGCACTCAGTCTGCCTTGGCCTACGCGATCTCCCGGTTGCCAAACATTTGACATGCCTATACTGAACCTACTCTCCTGGGGCTCCTCCACTGTCAGAGTGAGGCCACATGCAAATTGAAGGAGCAGTACCTCATATTTCGCTTGGGCAGCTAACGATCCAGTGATATGAGTTTTGATTTCACTAATTTCACTAATTTCAAGCAACCCTTGCATTCACTCCCTCCCCTCTCCCCCACCCTGGTTGGCCTACTAGTTCCACTGTTCACAGCCCTGTATCCCTTCGTTCTCACCTCTTCCCCAGCCAACTATGGGTCATTGTGGGCTCCACCCTTCCTTGGTCATCTATTGCCAGCCCTGATTTGTTCTGGCCTTTTCCAACCTCCAGTTCCATCCCCCCTCCACCCCCACCCTCCCCGCTACTGTCAGTCTGAAGATTCTTGCATTCAAGAGAGAGCTGGATAGAGCTCTTAAGGATAGCGGAGTCAGGGGGTTTGGGGAGAAGGCAGGAACGGGGTACGGATTGAGAATGATCAGCCATGATCACATTGAATGGCGGTGCTGGCTCGAAGGGCCAAATGGCCTCCTCCTGCACCTATTGTCTATTGTCTATTGTCTAAGAGTCCCGAACCAAAACCATCCTTTTTCTCAAGACTTGCTGCCTGACCCACTGAGTTACTCCAGCACTTTGTGTCTATCTTCAACACAATTTGAGGATGAACTCCGTCCATTAACTTCATAAATAAATGTGGCCTTTCCACTTTGTCCCTTGGTTCTCTTCTGAGGTTTAGTTATATTCCAAATAAAAACTGATTTCACTATGGTTGGTGTTCTGCATTAGCCGCACAGCTTGTTTTTTGTGATTCAGTTTCTTTATTCCTGAAGAATTTTACACCAGCGATAAAACTTGTATAAAATAGGGATCTTTAGATCGGCAATAAAAGATTGATTTTACAGAATCTCATAAAATGTGAATAGTAAGACTGGATCGTGATTTATCTACTAGATGCAATCTCATCATCTTAGTCCCGAAAGTAAGGCTCCTTAGATAGAAGAATGTTGCCATCACGACGAAGTGTTTAAGATAGTTTGGGGCGGCACAGTGGCACAGCGGTACAGTTGCAGCCTTACAGTACCAGAGACCCGGGTTCGATCCTGACTACGGTTGCTATCTGTAAGGAGTTTCTCCGCTCTCCCCGTGACCTGTGTGGCTTTTCCCTGAGAGCTCCGGTTTCCTCCCACACTCAAAGACGTGTAGGTTTGTAAGTTAATTGGTTTGGGTAAAGATTGTAAATTGTCCCGTGTGTGTGTGTAGGATAGTGTTAGTGTGCGGGGATCACTGGTCGCCATGGACCCGGTGGGCCGAAGGGCCTGTATCTCAAAACTAAACTAAGCTAAATTTGCAAAAGAACTCTAGAAAAAATAAGGAGATTAATAAGGAGTGTAATTGTGACTCCTTGGAAAGCAGGAGGATGAGGGGTGATCTGTACAAAATCACAAGAGGAATAGATCAGGTAAACACACAGAATCTCTTGCCCAGTGTGGGTGAATCAAGGTCCAGAGTACATAGGTTTAAGGTGAGGTAGAAAAGATTTAATAAAAATCTGAGGGGTAACTTTTTTACACAAAGGGTGGTGGGTAAATGGAATGAGCTGTCGGAGGAGGTAGTTGAGGCAGGTACTACCACAATGTTTAAGAAACATTTAGACAGGTACATGGACAGGATAGGGTTAAAGGGATGTGGGCCAAATGCAGGTAGATGCGACTAGTATAGATGGGACATGTTGGTCGGTGTGGGGAAAGTTGGGCCAAAGGGCCTGTTTCCACACTTTATGACTCTATGACTCTAAATCAGCACTTTCTCTCATAAGAAATGAGAGACCAGATTGATATCCCATTGTTGTAGAGCATCACTCCTTTGGGGTTTGAGCTGTATTCTCTGAATCAATCCCCAGAAGCCAAGATATTTGAGAATGTAACCACTGCCAGCAGGGTCACGAGACCTCACGGGACCTTAAGAAATCAGAAATAGGGATAAGAAAATCTTAAGATAATTGCGAATGGAGGAGTTTTTCTCAGCAGTGATATAAAGCCAGAGGGGGAAGTTCGGCTTTGGATTCTTTCAAACAAGAGCTATTAAAAGGGAAACAATGGATTGTGCTGTTTTAAAAGCTCCCTAACCTCCCCAGGCATCAAGACCAGAGCAATGTGTATAAATCTCCATTTTACTGAGATCAGTTGATGCAGATTCCTTGAGACAGTGTAAGAGAGAAAAAGCTAAAGGCTTTGTGATCAGGTGGAATTTATCTGGAGTAGCTTGACCTTACCTGTCCCAATCAATGAAGCAAAGAGAAGGATTTATGTTCAGCTTTACAGAAATGTTTCTTCATGATATATGTGGTAAGGCACCAAAAATAATGCCACCTTCATGGGCTGTCAGCCTTGCAGAAAGGAGCTGGTCATCGAACTGAGGAGATTCCCCAACAAAGGAGTAAGTGCTTTCTCTTTGCTTTAGGTTTTGGACAATTCCCAGCTGTGACATGTGATTAGGTGTCGGTAAAATGGGATTTGAAAATAATGCTCAGTCATAAGAATACGCAGTTAGTGCCACTCCATGATCTGCAGAAAACATGCCGACCTGATCATAGAACAGTCTGTTCTTGGGCGCAAGGTGAATCAGCCCATCAGGTTCTTTGAAACCAAAAAACATCTGTTGAGCAATTTTACAAGAATCGCAAAAAAGAAGAACAATGTAGCACCGAATTGCGAAATTTTGACCTGCGCTAGATTTTGGAAAGTAGTACCGAATTACTCCCATTCTCCCGTTCCTTTCCCATGATGTGTATTTCCCACCTACTATTCCCATTTTTGAGTCATAGAGAGTCTTAGAGTGATACAGCGTGGAAACAGGCTCTTCAGCCTAACTTGCTCACACTGGTCAACATGTCCCATTTACACTAGTCCCACCTGCCTGCATTTGGCCCACACCTCTCCAAACCTATCCTATCCATGGACCCGTTTAGCTGTTTCTTAAACATATTTTTGAAGGAATTCACTTCTACTATTCCCTCTGGCGGTGTATTCCTGATCACTGGATTGTAACCAAAATGCTCCTCCTTTGTAATGATCTTAAATCTGTGTACTCCAGTTACTGACTCAGTTCCTATTTTTTATGGGTCCATGGGGTTTCCTGAACCTTCTAGCCCTGGTTCAATTGTAAAACGTCTCCTCTACACCTTTTCTGATTCCTTAAACCCTTAACATGGTTCCGAACAAAGAGTCATAGAGTCATACTGAATGGAAACAATGCCTTCAGTCCAACTTGCCCAGGCTGACAAAGATGCCCCATCTATACTAGTTCCTACTGCCTGTAATTTCTCCATATCCCTCTAAACCTTTCCTATCCATGTACCTGTCCAAATGTCTTTCCAAAGGCATATAGGTTTGTAGGTTAATTGACTTGGTATAATTGGAAATTGTCCCTAGTGTGTGTAGGATGGTGTTAGTGTGTGGGGATTGCTGGTTGGCGTGGACTTGTTGGGCCGAAGGGCCTGTTTCCGCGCTGTATCTCTAAACAAAACTAAAAACTAAACAATCTTCCCCTTGGAAGCATATTTACACCACAGCATGGCAATGGAGGTTGACAAGGTGACATTGAGGAATATAGGTGCATTAGAAGAGGAATAGACCATTTTGTGCTTTGAGTCAGTTCTGCTATTAAATTGATCAAAGCTGATCTGTGTCTAAGCTCCATTCACCCAGCTTTCCCCATATCCCCACAATGGAAGAAGGCTATTCAACCCCTAGGATGCATGCTGGCTTCCAAATGACCAATTCTGTCCATCTCATTCCCCCTCCTTATTTCCCTACAACCCTGCAACGTTCTCTCTTATATGCCCCTCAACTTCAAATTGGTTATTTTGATGTTACGCTATTAAGGGGGTGATTTACAGTGGTGAATTAGGCATACAGTGCATATTTGGATGTGGGTGGAAGATGGAGCACACAGAGGAAACAATCACAGAAAGAACATGCAAACTCCACAGAGCTGTGAGTCAGTAGTGCTAACATGCTGCCCTTTGATATACTTCATAGCAAAAGTCTATCAATTGCAGATTTAAAACAAACTTTTAAAACTTTTTAAACAAACTTCTAAATTTCCAAGTCAATCTGACAGCGTATCAGAAAAGTATTTAATATGAAGCACTATCATTTTCAGATGAGTTTGTGGCGGGTTGCAGAAACATATTATAAAGTAAAATTAAACCTCCTGACACAACCATATTTGGGGAAATTGATGAGGTTCCAGAAGATTGGAAGCATCACAGATTCCCATTAAAATGTGAAGCCATGATACTGAGAGTTATCCATCAGAGGATCTTTAATCCTCTTTGCTGTAAATGTCTGTAGTTATAGTCTAATGGCTCAGAAAATTAACCAGTAGCTTCCTCACCTTCTTAAGCTGCTGCTTGGGGCTGTCAAAGCAAATGACAAAATGCCATCATTTCAGAGCAACATGACCTTAAACTGTAACTTTGACAAAGGACCAGAGCAGCTCAAATTTGTAAATGTTAGATGCAAAATACGCATTATATTCTGCCTATTTGAGGAAATGCCTTCACCCACTGATCTTTCCACATTAAGGCTTAGTGCTGTCTGTTTCAAAGATTACAGTGAAAGCAGCTGACAAGATGGCTTTGTTTAAAACAATCACACTTGCATGACTCAGGGCTGTATTTCAATGCCATTTGGAGCATCAACCTTGAATCTGCTTATGGCGATACCAGCAAATTCTGAGGCACCCTTGCAAAATGTTCCTTTAGAATAAAGTCAATCTCCTCTAAAAGCTGCAGCATCGCCCCAATGATGCTGCCTCTTACAGCAACAATCCAAATATCTTTAACCAGAGTAGAAATCAAGAAGCAGAGGACAAGTTGAGAGTCAAGAGTGTTTTATTATCAAATGTCCCGAAAGTGAACAATGCATATGACAATAGGTTTAAAGGGAAGAGGGAAAAGATTTAATAGGAACCTGAGGGGTAACTTTTCACACAGAGTGTGGTGGGTGTATGAAACGAACTTCCAGAGGAGGTAGTTGAGGATGGTACAATAACACTACTTAAAATATATTTGGACAGGTACATGAACAGGAAAGGTTTATAGGGATATGGGTCAAACCCCAGCAAGGGACTAGTATAGATGGGGCCTGTTGGTCGGCACTGGCAAGTAGGGCTAAAGGGCCAGTTTCTATGTTGTATGATGCTTTGACTCAAGAAATGCAGTTTCTTCCTGCAAAAACTGCCTAAATAACCTTAAAGTAACAGGAAACAATAATTAGAACGTGAGTTGCTTTTTCATTCCTTCCTTTTTTTTAAACTATTTGGAAAGCCTTCGACCATTCTCTGCCACATGCTGAATAAAGTGTTCATTGTATCTCATGGCAAGTGCAGCAGCAAGTAAGAAAATCAGGGCAGTAAAATAAAAACAGCTACAGCTTTTGCGTCAAGATTTACAGAAAAATTGTTATTGGTTAGTACTTAACATTTCCAAAGTATCCTACAACCAACTGGTTAAATAAAAAAATAAAAAATACCGCAGAAGCTGGAAATCTGAAATAAAAACAGAAAATGTCGAAACACTCAGGAAATCAGGCAGCATTTGTAGAAACAGAGGTACATTTTGGCCTAAAACACTAACTCTGTTTCACTTTCCACATGGAGTGCCTGAGCGTTTTTTTTGTACGCATTTTCTGTTTTTGTTACTTAAGATATCTATTTGAGTCGAGCCACTATAGGTAACGAACAATCAATTTTCACATTGTAAAAACCCACAAGCAACAATTGATAAATGATTTACAGGTGAGAATTCAATCAACCGATATTTAAAGTAGTTTTGTAAAATGAAAAATTACAACAAGCTGCTCTAGGTCCCTTTTGTAGGATAACTGATTAAATTAAAAGATATTGCACTCTCTTTGTCTCTCCAGTATACGTAAGAGATCCCGTGAAGGACACAAGAACATTCCAAAAAATTGAAGCAGAGGGAGAAGGTTTAGTTTAATTTTATAGTTTAGAGATATAGCGCATAATCAGGCCTTTCAGCCACCGAGTCCGCGCCGACCAACGATCCCCACACACCAACACCATCCCACACACACGAGGGACAATTAAAAATTACAGAAGCCAATTAACCTACAAACCTGTACGTCTTTGGAGTGTGGGATGAGTCCAGAGCACCTGGAGTAAATCCATGCGGTCACAGGGAGAACATACAAACTCCGTACAGACAGCACCTGTGGTCGGGATTGAACCCGGGCCTCTGGCGCTTTAAGGCAGCAACTCGACCACTGCGCTATCGTGCTGCCGCCGTGTCGTAGGTCATGTGGCTCTCCATGTCTGCCCCACCATTCAGTAAGATCATGACTGACCTTTCTCAATGCTACCGTTCTGCACTAACTGCATTTCCTTTCATACCTGTAATTTCACCAAAGATAGACACAAAAAGCTGGCGTAACTCACCAGCACAGGAAGCATCTCTGGAGAAAGGGAATAGGTGATGATTCAGTTCTGAAGAAAGGCTACAACCCAAAAGGTCACCTATTTCTTTCCTCCAGAGATGCTGCCTGACTTGCTGAGTTATTCCAGCTTTTTATGTCAATTAAAAAAAATCTATTGATCTTTTACTTGAATGTATAGTGACTGAGCCTTCATCCCACTTTTAAAGAGGATTCTAAGACAATATCCTCTGGACAACAAAATAAATCTTCTCATCTCAGTCCTGATTGACAGATCCCTTATTGCATTCTTAGAAGAGTACAGCACAGGATCAGGCTCTTCAACCCACGACATCTGCATCAAACATGATGGCAAGTTAAACCAATCACTTCTGCCTCCATAAGATCAGTATCCCTCCATTCCTTAAGTATCCACTTAATGCCTCTTAGATGCTACAATCATTTCTGTCTCCACCCACCCTGTCAGTGCATTCCAGGCATCCACCAAACCCGAGTAAAAAAACTGAGCCCAGACATCACTCTGAAGAAGGGTGTCAACCTGAAACGTCACCTATCCAATGTTGTCCAAGGATGCTTCCTGACCCGTTGAGTTTCTCCAGCATTTTGTGTCTTTCCCTGGTAAACCAGCATCTGCAGTTCCTTGTTTCTACATTATCTTCATGGTCCCCTCCTTCAAAACCCCGGGATGCAGGTGATCAAGTCCTGAGGATTTATCATCTTTTAATCCCTGAAATTTTCCAATACAATTATTTTAAAAGCTAATTTATGGAACACTTTATTGCCACCAGGCTTGCAGATCTGCACATTTCCCGAGCTTTTTTTTTTGGGTCTCCTGTCATTGATTGATTGATTGATACTTTATTCTCACATGTACTTGGTAGTGTGAAAATCTTTGTTTTGTGTACAATACACAATTATGCAAAGAGTCACCACATATAGGGTGCTGACAAAGATAGACTGAGGAAGGGTCTCTGCCCTAAACGTCACCCATTCCTTCTCCCCAGAGATGCTGCCTGACCCGCTGAGTTACTTTAGCATTTTGTGTCTTTCTACGGTGTAAACCTGCATCTGCAGTTGCTTCCTACAAGTTACAAAAGCATTCAGTATAGTCCTGATGGTCCATCTTCTTTCTTGCCCCCCCTCTCTCCCCTCCCCCCCCCCCCCACCCCCGAGACCCTCTTTGTTCTCGGTGCCACCCCCAACCCCACACCTCAATGCTCTTTCAAGAAAAAGAATATTAACTGGATCCTGTTACATTGCTGTTTGTTGGAGTTTGTTGTGTGCAGAGTGACTGCTTCATTCCTTCTGTTGCAATTTTACAGTAACAGCAGATGTATTTTGCTGACCACAAAGTGCTTGAGAATGATGCAATGAGCACAATGTTAAGACAAAGCTTTTTGTTCACCAAACATGACGCTACTGTTTAATACTATTAGAATAAACAGCTTGAAACTCTCTTTCTCTCTGCCAGGAATTAAAGTTCTGTATGCAGATTTTATGAGAGGAAATCCTCAGATAACATAGCTGCCGTTACAAAGGCTGCTGACAGCTGACTTTACACTTGCTGAGGTCAATGATTCAATGAGACTTTATTGTCACATGTACCGAGGTACAGTGAAATGGCAGTGAAGGGCAGTTACACCATTTCTTCCCCTGACCTTCATTCTCAGTCTGCTTCGGGTATTAAAATACAGAATAATACAGCACAAGAACAGACTCTTTGGCTCACAACGTGTAGGAAGGTACTGCAGATGGTTAATACCAAAGATAGATTCAAAATGCTGGAGTAATTCAGCGGGTCAGGCAGCACCTCTGGAAGAGAGGAATAGCTGGCGTTTCGGGTCGGAACCCTTTTTCACATTCAAGGTTTCTTCAAAGGCCCTTCGGTCCACCAAGTCCGCACCGACCAATAATCACCCCATACACTAGTTCTATCCGACAGACAAGGAACAATTTACGGAAGCCAATTAACCTATAAACCTGCATATCTTTGGAATATGGGAGGAAACAAAACCACCCGGAGAAAACCCACCCATTCACGGGGCGAACGTACAAACTCCGTACTGACAGCACCCGTAATCAGGATCAAACCTGGGTCACTGGTGCTGTAAGGTAGAAACTCTACCGCTGCGTCACTTTGCCTCCCTTCCTTGGAAGAGCTTGCAAGTTGTTTAGTAGCTAAGATAAGGATGCTAAAAGTCTTCTTATAGAGTCATAGCTTCATATAGTGTGGAATTAGGTCCTTAGGCCCAACATGCCTATGCTGACCAATGTGCCCCATCTACACTAGTCCCACCTATCTGCACTTGGCCCATAATCCCTCCAAACCCATCCTATCCTTGTACCTGTCCAAATGTTTTTTAAACATTGTAATTGTACCTGCCTCAACTACCTCCTCTGGCAGCGTGTTCCATACACCCACCACCCTTTGTGTAAAAAATATTCCGATAAAACATAAAATATATTTCTATAATACAAATAATGAAAAAAATAGTCAAAGGAAGGGTAGGGGTTCATAGGGATAATAGGCAAGATTATCTAATGGAAGCAGATGATGTGACTAGGGTATTAAATTAATCTTTTACATCTGTATTGAACGTAGAGATGGCTGTTGACAAAAGAAGCTGCTGTGGTGAAATATTGTATGGAATTAAAGTCAAGAAGAGGTCGCGATCAGCTTTAGTTTCTAGATTTCTAGATGCAGCATGGGTAGAAGTACTTGGACCTAATGAGCCCACTCCGATCATCTGTTTCCATTACTTCTCTTATCCCACTGCTTACACACAAAGGGGCAATTTACAGAGGCCAATTAACCTACAATCCACACATCTTTGGGATGTGAGAGGAAACCGGAACATCCAGAGGAAACCAACGAGGTAACAGGGAGAATATGCAAACTCCACACAGACAGCACACATAAGGTCAGGATTGAACTTGGGTCTCTGGCACTGTGAGGCAGCTGCTCTTCTAGGTGTATCACAAAGCCGCAGATTTACAGCAAACAAGGTGGAAAAATCAGAAGGGACGCATCTGAGGTCAATGAAGAGAGTTAGGGTGAAAACCATGGAGATCTTGGCAACAGTCTTCAGTTTCTTTCTATAATGGGAGTGTTTAGCTTAGTTCAGAAATACAGCATTGAAAAAGGTCCTTCAGCCCACTGAGTCCAATCCGACTACGATCACCCGTATACTTGTTCTATCGTACACACTAAAGACAATTTACAAACCTATTTTCAATTAACCTACAAACCTGCACATCTTTGGAGTGGTGGAGGAACTGGAGCACTCGGAAAAACCCCACGTGGTCAGATAGAATGTATAAACTCCATAAAGACAGCATCCACAATTAGGATTGAACCTGGCTCTCTGGTGCTGTAAGGCACTGAGTGCTTCCTAGAGGACAAGAGAATTACTTTAGAAAACTTGGGAGAGGGATGACAAACACAGGCCAGATGGTGTAACATGAATAGAGTCATAGTGTCATAGAGTCTTACAGCTTGGAAACAGGCCCTTCATCCCAACTTGCCCACACCAGCCAACATGTTCCAGCTACACTATTCCTACCTGCCTGAATTTGGCCCATATCCCGCAAAACCTGCTCTTTGCATGTACCTGTCTAAATGTTTTTTAAACATTGCGATAGTATCTGGCTCAACTACCTCCTGTGGCAGCTTTTTCCACACACCCCACCACCCTTGTGTGAAAAAACTACCCCTCACGTTCCTATTAAATCTTTTCCCCTTCACCTTAAAGCTATGTCCTTTGGTTCTCGATTCACCTACTCTGGGTAGGAGACTATGTGCGCCTATCGGATCTATTCCTCTCATGATTTTATACACCTCTATAATATCAACCCTCATCCTCCTGCGCTCCAAGAAATAAAGTCCCAACCTATTCAACCTCTCCCTATAGCTCAGACCCTCAAGGTTTGGCAACAGCCTCGTAAATCTTCTCTGTATGCTTTCCAGCTTGCCAACATCTTTCCTATAAAATGGTGCCCAGAACTGAACACAATACTCTAAATGTGGCCTCACCAACGTATTATATAACTGAACATGACCTCCCAACTTCTATACTCAATACTCTGACTGATGAAAGCCAATGTGCCAAAATGTGCCTTTTTGACCACCTGCGTCCACCTTCAAAGAACTATGTACTTGCACTCCTATATCTCTCTGCTCTATAACACTCCCCAGAGCCCTACTAGTCACTGTGTAGGTTCTGCCCATGTTAGACTTCCCAAAATGCAGCACCTCACATTTCTCTGTATTAAATTCCATCAACCATTCCTCAGCCCACCTGGCCAACCGATCAAGATCCTGCTGTAATTTTTCACAACCATCTTCACTATCTACAATACCACCCACTTTTATTTCATCTGCAAACTTGCTAATCTTGCCATGTACGTTCTCATCCAAATCACTGATATAGATGACAAACAATAACGGGCCCAGCACCAAACCCTGAGGCACACCACTAGTCACAGGCCTCCAGTCCGAGAAGCAACCTTCCTCCATCATCCTCTGCTTCCTTACATGAAGCCAATTTTCTATCCATTCAGTTATCTCTCCTTGGTTATTGTTTTTTAAAAGCTTCCCAATCCTCTGGCTTCCCACTAATCTTTACAATGTTATATCCCTTCCCTTTTAGTTTTGTTGAAAACCCATATTCCACCACCATTATAGACAGTGAGATAATTGTGTGCATAAATGATACAGTCAGGCACTACAACATGACTGACGCTAATTTACTTATCTGAGAACCTCTTAGGAAAGGTAGGATTATAATATTGGAGTAGGATACAGCACAGGAGGTGCACAGCATGTCAGTATTGGCTCTTTGATAGAGCTATAAAATTAATTCCACACTCCCCATTCACCATCCACCAACCTCAAAATCCTCAAAATCCTTTCACAAATGTCCTGGAAAATAACATAACAATAAAAATGCAATTGCTGAAAATCCAAAGTAAAATAAGAAAATGGAAATACTCAACAGGGTCAGGCAGGCTCTGGAAAGGGAACCAGGATTAATATTTCAGAAATAGATACAAAGTGCTGGAGCAATTCAGCAGGTCACACAGCATCTCTGGAGAAAAATGATAGTGACATTTCGAGTCAGGACCCTTCTCAAGAGTCTTGGGAAGGGTTCCAACCTGAAACATCTCACCTATCCTTTTTCTCCGGAGATGTTGCCTGACCTGCTGAGTTACACCAGCACTTTGCGTTTATCATTGGTACAAACCAGCATCTGCAGTTCCTTCCTATTACATTACAATTTAGGAACTCTGAAGAAGGATCTCAGACTTGAAACGTTAACTCTGTTTCTCTATCCACAGACGCTGCAAGATCTGCCGAGGTTGCATTCCTGGAAAATGTTTAATAAAACAAAAATTCATAAATCTAAAAGGTTGAAGAAGTTAATGGGATTTTAGTACAGTTTTCCCTAATGAGTAAAGAATAGTGTGCTTTTCATAATAGCAAAATGTAGCTTTGTAAATTAAAGACAACTGGCCCAGAGGGTCAACGGCATTGTAAATGTTTTTAATCAAGGAACCTCTGTTCTAAGAGTATATTGAGGGAAATAACTTTGGGCCTCTACTCGCTGGAGTTTAGGAGGATGAGGGGGGAACCTCATTGAAACGTACCGAATAGTGAAAGGCCTGGATAGGGTGGATGTGGAAAGGATGTTTCCACTAGTAGGAGAGTCTAGGACCAGAGGCAATAGCCTCAAAATTAAAGGGTATACATTTAAAAAGGAGATGAGAAAGAATTTCTTTAGCCAGAGGTTAGTGGAATTCATTGTCACAGAAGGCTGTAGAGGGCAAGTCAATGGATATTTTGAAGACAGAGATTGTCAGATTCGTGATTAGTACGGGTGTCAGGGGTGATGGGGAGAAGGCACGAGAATGGGGTTGAGAGGGAAAGATGGATCAGCCATGATTGAATGGAGGAGTAGACTTGATGGGCCGAATGGCCTTATTCCGCTCATACAACTTATGAAGCTATGAACTTATAAGAATGGAATTGGATAGGATCATGAGAAGAAATAGTTTGTAGAGTTATAAAGAAAGAGTGGAGGAAGATAACTAGATTATTTGACCAGGAGATGGTACAGAATGGGACAGAGCAGTCAAAAGCACATAAAATGCTGGGCCTGTCCCACTTAGGCGATTTTAAGGCAACTGCCGGCGACTTGGCTGTCGTCAAACGTTCGCCGAGGTGTCGCGGGCATGATCGTGAGGAGTCTTCAATGAATCGTAGAGGATCTCGGCGCGTCGCGGAAAAAAATTCCAGATAGAAATTTCTCGGCAACAGCTGGCTTGTCGCCAGGTATCGTAGCTTATTGCGGGCGCTGTCGCATGCTGTCCCCAGGTTTGCTAGGTTGTCGCAGATGCATTTAGAAGCACGTAACATTAAATTAAGAAAAGGCATTTGAAGATACCAGAAGATAGTTTTGTTTAACCAATTTATTTACCGTCAGGACATTTGACAGGTACATTGGAGGCGACAGTTTGACGGTCAGGTAAGCGTGGGAATTTTGCGATGCTTCCGAGACGGTGTAATCTCTTAGCCAGGTGCTAGTTTCACAAAAAAAGTAACTTGTATCGACCTGACTCGGCATTGTCGTGGTCATTGTCGTGGGGTAAAAGAAAATTTCGGCGATCTGCTACGACTTTGACAGTCGCCGGCATTCGCCTTAAAAATCGCATAACAGGGACAGGCCCTTAACTCAACAGGTCAGACAGCATCTCTGGAGAACATAGATAGGTGCCATTTTAGGTCAGACAGTGCAGTCTTCTTGTGCAAACATCACTATTATTCCACCACCATCATGACAGTAACAGTATCAATTAGATGTTGTGTCTTTTCTTCCTTTCAAACAAAAATAAATGTAGGGAAATAATAATCTTTTAAGGGATTTTAAATCTTTAACATAACATAGTCTTTGAACTTTGGTCCTGTTGAATTGCCATTCCTGTACAGACAGCACCCTCTAAAGGCGGAGAGGTAAATGGCATCAGTTGCTCAGTGCTGCCACATGATGTCAGTGCATTTGCTACTCATATCATCGATTCTTGAAAGTCTTTAGAATCTTTAGAGAGATACAGCGCAGAAACAGGCACTTTGGCCCACCAAGTCCATGCCGACAAGCGATCATCCCGTAACCTAGTCCTGTGCTACACACTGGGGACACTTTACAATTTTTTTACTAAAGCCAATTAACCAATGTACGTCTTTGGAGTGTGAGAGGAAACCAGAGCACCCGGAGAAAACCCATGCGGTCACGGGGAGAACATACAAACTCCACACAGACAGCGACCATAGTCAGAATCGAACCCGGGTCCCTGCCGCTTAAGGCTGCAACTCTATCTGCTGTGCCACTGTGCTGCCCTGTGTTCAGAGATTCACTTGTTCAAATTATTGGTATCTCAAATCAGTTCAAACTGTTAGCATCAAACCCAGGAACGAAAAGTGATAAACACTGCCCAGTCCATCACGGGTACTGGCCTCACCACCATCGAAGCAATCTGCAAAGATGCCCTCTCAAAAAAGCAGCCAACATCATCAGAGTCTAACACTCTCATTTCACTGCTGCCATCGGGGAGAAAATATAGGAGTCTGAAAACTGTAACATCCAGGTTCTTCCTAACAATCATCAGGCTATTGAATACTACGAACTCCAGCTAAACTCCGAAATACAAACTGGCTGGGTTGTACTAGGGACTTTGGGCTTTATTTTGTTTTTGTACTATATTGCTTCTTTTTATTGAACTTTTTTGTGTTTTTTTATATTATCCACTGAGTACTGTGTTTATATTGAGTTTACTCTGCCATTCAATCATGGCTGATCTATCTTTCCCCCTCAACTCCATTCTCCTGCCTTTTCCCCGTAACCTTTGACACCCTTACTAATCAAGAACCTGTCAATCTCTGCTTTAAAAATACCCAAAGGCTTGGCCTCCACAGCCGCCAGTGGCAATGTATTCCACAGATTCACCACTCTTTGACTAAAGAAATTCCTGCTCATCTCCTTTCTAAAGGTACATCCTTTAATTCTGAGTCAATGGCCTCTGGTCCTGGACTCTCCCACTAGTGGAAATATCCTCTCCACATCCACTCTATCCAGGCCTTTCATTGTTTGGTAAGCTTCAATGAAATTCCCCCTCAGCCTTCTAAACTTACCTTCTAAACAAACTTGCGTCCCAGTTCTGACCAAGCGTCTTTGACCTGAAATGCTGCCTCTGTTTCTTCTTCCACAGAAACTGCCTGACTTGCCGAATGTTTGCAACGTAATCTATTTCTGCACCAGATTTGGCTGATTTTTGATTTTCCTGAAGATTTAATCAGATCGTTGGCCTTGTTAAAGCTCTCTCCCCTAATAGTAAGATTCTCTGACTTTATTTCTCGATATAACCAATCCAAAACCGAAACACCAAACGTCCAGTCACTGAGAATTGTTTGCCTTCATGATATTTGACCAAAGTTATCTACAAGAAAAATTGCTGCAAGTTTAGATAGTCATGCCCAAGGGACATGTCCTTCCTCACATCAAATCCACCACAGCCATCAAGTGACCATTTATACTAATGTGATTGATATTACTGTCCACATATTTCCATCAACTTTCCCCTGATTCTATCTCTGGAGACAATTTTGGGCACCTCATACCCGACAACTCATACTTCTCTTGTCAGTGAGCCTTTCCTTAACTTAACTATGTGTTTTGGAACAGGATCACCATAATACAATTAAATCACTTCTATATTAAACTGCTTTCTCTGGTTGTGGTGGAGCCATTGGCACCAGCAGACACAGATTTGGAGTAATTAGCAAATAAGACAGATAGAGATAAGTTGCTTTGTACAGTAATTTGGAACTGACAAGATGCAAGGATGCCTACAGGTGCCCCTCCAGGTCATTCTCTTTACTGACTGTGAAACAGTACTGTGCAGATGCCAGCTCTCCTTCTGAGGTTAGCTTCTCAGAATGCTGCCTGGATTAAAGCGTTTCAGCCACAGGGAGAGGTTGGATAGACTTGGATGGTTTTCCTTGGAACTGTGGGAGGTTGAGGGGAGACTTTAGTTTAGTTTAGAAATACAGCGCAGAAACAGGCTCCTCGGCCCACCGAGCCCACGCTGACCAGCGATCACTCTGTACACTAGCACTATCCTACACACTAGGGACAATTTATCAAAGCCAATTAACCTACAAACCTGTACGCCTTTGGAATGTGGGAGGAAACCGGAGCACCCAGAGAAAACTCACACGGTCACGGGGAGAACGTACAGACTTCATACAGACAGCTCACGTGGTCAGGATTTGAACCAGGCCTCTGGTGCTGTAAGGCAGAAACTCTACCACTGCACCTGATAGAAGTATGTACAATTATGAGTCATAGATAGGATAGACAGTAAGGACCTTTTTTCCCAGGATGAAAATATCCAACACCATGTGGTATAGCTATAAGTGGGAAGTGGAAATTTTAAGGGAAATGTGCAGGGTAAGATTTTTACACAGAGAGTAGTGGAGGCTGGAACGCATTGCTAGGGTGGAGGTGGAGGCTGTTACGATAGTGTTGCTTGGGAGGCTTTTAGATAGGTACGTAGAAGTGCATAGAGTAGAGGGATATAGAACATGCACAGGCAGATGAGATCAGTTTAACACTCCCCATCATGTTCGACACAAACATTGTGGGCTGAAGGACCTGTTCCTGTGCTGCACTGTTCTATGTTATGTTTCTATGTAAATCCTGAACTCCATACCCAACATTGGAAAGGAGAAATACTACAGTGATTCAAGAGGTGGATCACTAAGGCATTCCCAAGGGAAATTAAGGATGGATAATAAATGCTACCCTTGCTGGTGATGCTTGACGATAATTACACCATGCAATGCAGTCAGAAAACATTCCGCTTGTCATGAACAGGTCCTTTCAAGCTAAACAATTAAGCCTGATATTTCCGTCAGTTACATTTTTTTGTTGTACAACAAATCTCAATGAACTGGCTAAACAAGTAGATAAGGTCCATGAATCTCAAGCACCAATTAGGCAATTTATAAAGCATCATGTTAGAAATTGACTAGGTGATGAAGCAGGTTAAACATGAGATATCATTATTCATGCCAATCTTTGAGGCACCAGGGGGTTTTTTAAATTACACTATCCATTTTTGGATGCATTTTTTAAGGCTTCAAAATATTAAAAGATGTAGGAAGCTTGACACCAACAGAAATGGTGGATTTTTCTCCACGCTTTTAATAGCCCAATTATTGGAAATTGGGCTATTAACAGATATTGGATTTGACACTGATTAAATTACTTTTATTAAGGTCAGTTATAATAATAAAACTGACTTGCATTGTTACTTTTCAATATATCACAACTTTTTTTTAATGAAAACTTGAAAAAGAGAATTATGTTCTAAATTGTAGCTCGACTGCATTTGTTCGTTGGAATGTTTTGTGTACCAGGCTCAAAACTGAGTTTGACTGCGAGCTGGAGCAAAATAAATCTTCTATACATTTCCCTGGCTGGAAATGTCAAAGACGAGAGGGCATATCTTCTTGTGAGGTTATCCACTTTGGTGGTAAGAATAGGAAGGCAGAGTATTATCTGAATGGTGTCAAGTTAGGAAAAGGGGATGTACAACGAGATCTGGGTGTCCTAGTGCATCAATCGCTGAAAGGAAGCATGCAGATACAGCAGGCAGTGAAGAAAGCCAATGGAATGTTGACCTTCATAACAAGAGGAGTTCAGTATAGGAGCAAAGAGGTCCTTCTGCAGTTGTATAGGGCCCTAGTGAGACCGCACCTGGAGTACTGTGTGCAGTTTTGATCTCCAAATTTGAGGAAGGATATTCTTGCTATTGAGGGCGTGCAACGTAGGTTTACTAGGTTAATTCCAGGAATGGCGGGACTGTCATACGTTGAAAGACTGGAGCGACTAGGCTTGTATACACTGGAATTTAGGATGAGGGGGGATCTTATCGAAACGTATAAGATTATTAAGGGGTTGGACACGTTAGAGGCAGGAAACATGTTCCCAATGTTGGGGGAGTCCAGAACAAGGCGCCACAGTTTAAGAATAAGGGGTAGGCCATTTAGAACGGAGATGAGGAAAAACTTTTTCAGTCAGAGAGTTGTGAATCTGTGGAATTCTCTGCCTCAGAAGGCAATGGAGGCCAATTCTCTGAATGCATTCAAGAGAGAGCTAGATAGAGCTCTTAAGGATAGCGGAGTCAGGGGGTATGGGGAGAAGGCAGGAACGGGGTACTGATTGAGAATGATCAGCCATGATCACATTGAATGGCGGTGCTGGCTCGAAGGGCTGAATGGCCTACTCCTGCACCTATTGCCTCTTGTCTATTGTCCATTGTCTATTGTCCAAGGTGAGAAGGCAAAATTTAAAGATGTGCAGGGCAATTATTTTACACAATGAATGGCGGGTGCCTGAATCATGCTGCAGGGGAAGGTGGTGCAGGCAGATACAATAGCGGCAATGAAGGTGGATTTTAGATGAGCACATGGAGGGCTATGGATCACGTGCAGGCAGAGGAGATTATTTAACTTGGTATGATAAGCAGCACAGACATTATTGGCCAAAGGGCATGTTCCTTTGCTGTATCACGAAAGGTAGATGCTGTACCTTCAATATTCCACATAGAACATTGATATAACTTCATCCCAAATCCCAAATAATGGGCTGCATGGTGGCACAGCGGTAGAGTTGCTGCCTTACAGTGCTTGCAGCGCCAGAGATCCGGGTTCAATAGACAATAGACAATAGATAATAGGTGCAGGAGTAGGCCATTCAGCCCTTCGAGCCAGCACCGCCATTCAATGCGATCATGGCTGATCACTCAATCAGTACCCCGTTCCTGCCTTCTCCCCATACCCCCTCACTCCGCTATCCTTAAGAGCTCTATCCAGCTCTCTCTTGAAAGCATCCAACGAACTGGCCTCCACTGCCTTCTGAGGCAGAGAATTCCACACCTTCACCACCCTCTGACTGAAAAAGTTCTTCCTCATCTCCGTTCTAAATGGCCTACCCCTTATTCTCAAACTGTGGCCCCTTGTTCTGGACTCCCCTAACATTGGGAACATGTTATCTGCCTCTAATGTGTCCAATCCCCTAATTATCTTATATGTTTCAATAAGATCCCCCCTCATCCTTCTAAATTCCAGTGTATACAAGCCCAATCGCTCCAGCCTTTCAACATACGACAGTCCCGCCATTCCGGGAATTAACCTAGTGAACCTACGCTGCACGCCCTCCATAGCAAGAATATCCTTCCTCAAATTTGGAGACCAAAACTGCACACAGTACTCCAGGTGCGGTCTCACCAGGGCCCGGTACAACTGTAGAAGGACCTCTTTGCTCCTATACTCAACTCCTCTTGTTACGAAGGCCAACATTCCATTGGCTTTCTTCACTGCCTGCTGTACCTGCATGCTTCCTTTCATTGACTGATGCACTAGGACACCCAGATCTCGTTGAACTCCCCCTCCTCCTAACTTGACACCATTCAGATAATAATCTGCCTTTCTATTCTTACTTCCAAAGTGAATAACCTCACACTTATCTACATTAAACTGCATCTGCCATGTATCCGCCCACTCACACAACCTGTCCAAGTCACCCTGCAGCCTTATTGCATCTTCCTCACAATTCACACTACCCCCCAACTTAGTATCATCTGCAAATTTGCTAATGGTACTTTTAATCCCTTCGTCTAAGTCATTAATGTATATCGTAAATAGCTGGGGTCCCAGCACCGAACCTTGCGGTACCCCACTGGTCACTGCCTGCCATTCCGAAAGGGACCCATTTATCCCCACTCTTTGCTTTCTGTCTGTCAACCAATTTTCTATCCATGTCAGTACCCTACCCCCAATACCATGTGCCCTAATTTTGCCCACTAATCTCCTATGTGGGACCTTGTCGAAGGCTTTCTGAAAGTCGAGGTACACCACATCCACTGACTCTCCCTTGTCAATTTTCCTAGTTACATCCTCAAAAAATTCCAGTAGATTTGTCAAGCATGATTTCCCCTTCGTAAATCCATGCTGACTCGGAATGATCCCGTTACTGCTATCCAAATGCTCAGCAATTTCGTCCGGACTAAGTGCAAATTGTCCCTAATGTGTGTAGGATAGTGTTAGTGTGCGGGGATCGCTGGTTGGTGCAGACTCAGTAGGCCGAAGGGCCTGTGTCCGCACTGTATCTCTAAAATAAACTAAACTAAACTAAACTATTTGACTGCACCAAAATCATTTGTGCTCAGGTTAATCCAGTAATTGTCTATTAATCTCGTTGTAATAACAAAGATCTGCAGATACTGGTTGACCAAAGAAAGACAATAAATACTGGAGTAATTCAATGGGTCAGGCAGCATCTCTGGAGAACAATGATAGCGAAGTTTCGGGTCAGAAACCTTTTTTAGGCTTGATGCGAGGAAGTGGGATGGTCGGGAAAGAAACCTGGAAGAGAGGAGGGACAGAGAGAACTTGGGTGGCCTTTGGTGAACACAGGTGAGAGGGTTTTCTGATCGGCAGATTGTTGGATAGAGGCCAGAGAAGAAGCAACAGATGTGAGACCAAGAGGATGAAGAGTATTACACAGATACATAGATACAGTGCATTCAGAAAGTATTAGGACCCCTTCACTTTTTCCACATTTTGTTACGTTGCAGCCTTATTTTAAAATGGATTAAATTCTTATTTTTATCATCAATCTACACAAAATACCCCAGAATGAAGAAACAAAAACAAGTGTTTAGAAATTTTTTGCAAAGTAATTAAAAAGAAATAACTGAAATATCACATTTACATCAGTATTCAGACCCTTTGCTATGACACTCAAAATTGAGCTTAGGTTCATCCTGTTTCCATTGATTATCCTTGAGATGTTTCTACAACTTGATTGGAGTCCACCAGTGGTAAATTAAATTGATTGGACATGATTTGGAAAGGCACACACCTGTCTATATATGGCCCCACAGTTGACAGTGCATGTCAGAGCAAAAACCAAGCCATGAAGACCAAGGAATTGTTCGTAGACATCCGAGACAGGATTGTGTCGAGACACAGATCTGGGGAAGGGTATAAAACAATTTCTGCAGCATTGCAAGTCCCGAAGAGCACAGTGGCCTCCGTCATTCTTAAATGGGAGAACTTTGGAACCATCAGGACTCTTCATAGAGCTGGCCACCTGGCCAAACTGAGCAATCGGGGGAGAAGGGCCTTGGTCAGGGAGGTGACCAAGAACCTGATGGTCACTCTGACAGAGCTCCAGAGTTCCTCTGTGAAGATGGGAGAACCTTCCAGAAGGACAACTATATCTCCAGCAATCAGACCTTTATGGTAGAGTAGCACTCCAGCAATCAGACCTTTATGGTAGAGTGGCCAGACAAAGAGTTCAATCTTGGTTTCATCAGATCAGAGAATCTTGTTTCTCATGGTCTGAGTTTGCCAAAAGGCACCTAACGGACACTCAGACCATGAGAAACAAGATTCTCTGATCTGATGAAACCAAGATTGAACTCTTTGGTCTGAATGCCAAGCGTCATGTCTGGAGGAAACCAGGCACCGCTCATCACCTGGCCAATACCATACATACGGTGAAGCATGGTGGTGGCAGCATCATGCTGTGGGGATGTTTTTCAGCGGCAGGAACTACAAGGATCGAGAGAAAGATGAATGGAGCAAAATACAGAGAGATCCTTGATCAAAATCTACTGCAGAGCTTTCTGGACCTCAGACTGGGGCGGAGGTTCACCACCTTCCAACAGGACTACGACCCTAAGCACACAGCCAAGACAACGCAGGAGTTGCTTTGTGACAAGTCTGTGAACGTTCTTGAGTGCCCCAGCCAGAGCCCGGACTTGAACCCGATTGAACATCTCTGGAGAGACTTGAAAATAGCTGTGCATCGACCCTCCACATCCAACCTGACAGAGCTTGAGAGGATCTGCAGAGAAGAATGGGAGAAATTACCCAAATACAGGTGTGCCAAGCTTGTAGCATCATACCCAAGAAGACTGTAATCACTGCCAAAGGTGCCTTAACAAAGTACTGAGTAAAGGGTCTGAATACTTATGTAAATGTGATATTTCAGTTTTCTTTTTTCAGTTATTTTTTGCAAAAATTTCTAAACACCTGTTTTCACTTTTTTATTATGGGCTATTGTGTGTAGATTGATGATTAAAAAAAAAGAATTTAATCAATTTTAAAATAAGGTTGTAACGTAACAAAATGTGGAAAAAGTGAAGGGGTCTGAATACTTTCTCAATGCATTGTACATAGACAATAGGTGCAGGAGTAGGCCATTCGGCCCTTTGTGCCATCACCTCCATTCAATGTGATCATGACTGATTATCCACAATCAGTACCCCGTTCCAGCCTTCTCGCAATATCCCTTGATTCATTCATCACTAAGAGCTCTATCTAACTGTCTTTTGAATGCATCCAGTGAATCGACCTTCACTGCCTTCTGAGGCAGAGAATTCCACAAATTCACAACTCTCTGGGTGAAAACGTTTTTCCTCATCTCAGTTCTAAATGGCCTACCCATTATTCTTAAACTTTGTCCCCTGGTTCTAGACTCCCCTAACATCGGGAACATGTTTCCTGCTTCTAGCATATCCAATTCCTTCATAATTTTATATGTTTCTATAAGATCCCCTCTCATCCTTCTAAATTCCAGTGAATATAAGCCCAGTCGCTCCATTCCTTCATCATATGACAGTCCCGCCATTTTGGGAATTAACCTTGTGAACCTGCATTGCACTCTCTCAATAACACGAATGTCCTTCCTCAAATTAGGAGACCAAGACTGCACACAATACTCCAGGTGTGGTCTCACCAGGGCCCCGTACAACTGCAGAAGGACCTCTTTACTCCTATACTCAACTCCTCTCGGGATGAAAGCCAACATTCCATTAGCTTTCTTCACTGCCTGCTGCACCTGCATGCTTACTTTCAGTGACTGATGTACAAGGACACCCTGGTCTCGTCGTACTTCCCCTTTTCCTAACCTGACACCATTCAAATAAGGTCTGAAGAATGGTCAATAGACAATAGACAATAGGTGCAGGAATAGGCCATTCGGCCCTTTGAGCCAGCACTGCCATTCAATGTGATCATGGCTGATTATTCACAATCAGTACCCCGTTCCTGCCTTCTCTCCATACCCCCTGACTCCGCTATCATTAAGAGCTCTATCTAGCTCTCTCTTGAAAGCATCCAGAGAATTGGCCTCCACTGCCTTCTAAGGCAGAGAAATCCATAGATTTACAACTCTCTGAGCGAAAACATTTTTCTTCATCTCCGTTCTAAATGGTCTACCCCTTATTCTTAAACTGTGGCCCCTGGGTCTGGACTCCCTCAACATTGGGAACATGTTTCCTGCCTCTAAGGTGTCCAATCCCTTAATAATTGTATATGTTTCAATAAGATCCTTCCTCATCCTTCTAAATTCCAGTGTATACAAGCCTAGTCGCTCCAGTCTTTCAACATACGACAGTCCCGTCATTCCGGGAATTAACCTAGTGAACCTTTGCTGTACTCCCTCAATAGCAAGAATGTCCTTCCTCAAATTTGGAGACCAAAACTGCACACAGTACTTCAGGTGCGGTCACTGTCTCGACCTGAAACGTCACCCATTCCTTCTCTCCAGAGATGCTGCCTGCCCCGCTGAGTTACTCCAGCATTTTGTGTCTATCTTTAAACCATCATCAGCAGTTCTTTCCCACACCATTCATCTAATAATCTGCCTTCTTGTTCTTGCCACCAAAGTGGATAACCTCACATTTATCCACATTATACTTCATCTGCCATGCATCTGCCCACTCACCCAACCTGTCCAAATCACCCTGCATCCTCATAGCATCCTCTTCACAGTTCACACTGCCATCCAGCTTTGTGTCATCTGCAAATTTGCTAATATTACTTTTAATTCCTTCATCTAAATCATTAATGTATATTGTAAATAGTTGTGGTCCCAGCACCAAGCCTTGCGGCACCCAACTAGTCACTACCTGCCATTTTGAAAGGGACCCGCTAATCCCTACTCTTTATTTCCTGTCTGCCAACCAATTGTCTATCCATGTAAATACCCTACCCCGAATATCATGTGCTCTAAATTTGCCCACTCACCTGTTGTGTGGGACCTATCGCTAAGTCCTCTAAACCTATCCTTTCCCTATACCTGTTGAAACGTTTTTTTATATGTTATCGTACCTGCCTCAGCAACTGTACCTCCTCCGGCAACTCGTTCCATCCACCCTTTATGTAAAAATGTTGCCCCTCAGGTCCTTAGTAAATCTTTCCCCCCTCACCTTAAACCTATGTCCTCTGGTTCTTGATTCCTCTATTCTGAGTAAAAGACTGTGAATTTACCCTATCATAGTTCCACAGGCACCCTCAATCTATCATGAGTGATCTTGTTCTAACTGCAATGGCATAAATGCAGGAAATAAACATAATCAAATCAGATCCATCCCTTTACTGATAACGAATGCAATAAAAGGTGTTCCATTCTAATATCAAGTTTATATGCAAGTAGGACAGAGAATACAGCTATACCAGGTATTGTTACAAAAAGCTTCATGGTGAGTCAGTGTTGGGAACCACAGCTTGAAGAGCTTTATTTATCTTACTATTGCTGGGATTGGGAAGATGGCGACAATGACACTATGTTGTGTATAAGGTTCTGCACAGACATGGCTTGTGAGAACGGGAAGGGAAATATGCCATTGTGATCCAATGCAGTTTTACCCGATAACTTTAGCACTTCTAATGAGAACATAGAACAGTATAGCACAGGAACGGGCCCTTTGGCCCACAACGTTTGTGCTGAAACAAGATGCCAAGTTAAACAGATCTCATCTGTCTTTACATGATCCACTTCCCTTAATTCCCTGCACTTCATGTGTAGTATATTTAAAAGCCTCTTAAATGCCACTACCACCCTTTTATCCAGGTAGCATTCTGAGAAGCTACGCTTTAAAGGAGAGCTTGATACTACACAGTTTTATTCACCTGAAAGTGCTCCAAAACATTTTGACAGCCAATTCAATGCCCTTTGAGGTGTGTACCCTTTCATATTGGCTAAGATGAGGTAAAACATTTTCACGCAGAGTTGTGAATCTGTGGAATTCTCTACCACAGAAGGCAGTGGAGGCCAATTCACTGATGTCTTCAAGAGAGAGTTAGATATAGCTCTTAGGGCTAACGGAATTGTGATATGAGGAGAAAGCAGGAACAGGGTACTGATTTTGGATGATCAGCCACGATCATATTGAATGGCGCTGCTGGCTCAAAGGGCCAAATGGCCTATTCCTGCACCTATTTTCTATGTTTCCATATTATGAGGAGATGCAACAGATAATTTGTGCACAGAGTGATCCCACAGACAGAAAAGTGATGCCGATCATATGAGATGCATTATGCATCTTAAAGTTTGAAAGAACTCCTCCCTTTCTCATCGACATGGAGCCAGAGATCCTTGATGCCCACCCAAGAGATGATTGAGAAAACCTTCAGCTCTTCAAGGCAAAATGAGCACACTAGATACGTCACTATTTTTCAGTCTTTTATTGTAAATGTTCACACATTTTCCCTTCAGGTTACTGTACAAAGCAGTTTTGAATGCAAGTCTGGGGTGTTTACACCTACGGGCCTAGGTGAACAGGCAGTGCGATTACCCATTAACCTAAAGTTTTCCCATAGAAGTATTTCGCGGTGAGCGATCCTGCCTTTACCAAACCTAGCTGCGATGGTCAGATACACTAAGCACAGCAAATGAAACTACTTTAAGTAGCTACAGTATGGCTATGGATTCATGGCACTGTGTACATAATCTCTTTGATGCAGTAAAAGAAAGTAAGTTAGGAAAACATAAATCAGAAGACAACAGTGGAAAGGAAAAAAACCCAATTCCAGTCAATGCACCATGCAAAGCATGCAGACCAAGGGTGGAAGATCTGTTACAAACACCAATACCCACAAATGGTTTCTAACTTGAACGTGGTCTGTTTGTGTGGCAAAACCATTTTGTGTTTTGCTGGCACTACATGTGGCGGTGGGCAAGGCCAGAGTGGGAGATGTTTTGTTTTTACTTCCTATTCTTTGAACTCTGCTTTCTATCATCTTTGGACTCCAAAGCTGAATTGGTTACTAACGGATCTTGCAAGATGTCAGGTCATTTACAAATAAAAGGAGATTCTGCTTGCTTCAAAAACATTGTCTTTCGCTACGGACGAAGGGAAATCATTTGCGGGTAGATCCCGATTTTGTGAGGCAGCACAAACGGGCAGGTCATCAGCCAAGTTCACCATCTCCATTGAAGCCAAAGGAAATAGAAATTAAAATGGGGAAATGCAACCCAGACAGTTGACTTGCTACAAACAATGCTACCCCAATGCACGGTCCACCAGATATCCCCAGATATCCTCATCACACCATCCAATCCATCCCACCCCTCCACCCAGCCTCGGGTTTCAGGAACTGGTGTAGACAATGTACTCATTGCTTCAGAAGACTTTTCAGAGATGAATTGATCGGCATTCTAGCTGTTTCTTTTTGACAAACTGTGGAGATTATCTTATCTTTGTTTTTGAAATGACTTGGAAACTATAAAGGATACTGCATTTTCAATATAGTGAGACAATTTACAGTGATTTCTCCTCATTTCTCCAGGATAAATAGTTGGCCGCAGGATACAACTATGACATATAAAGGACTCACCCACACTGTTATTCAATATAAAGAGTCGGATGTCACAAAGTCTCTGTATAAAGGGACCATTTATGTCCAAAAGGTTTGTCTTTATCATGCCTACAGTACGACTTCAAGGCCTTATAAGGCCTCAAAGGTACTGTCTACAGAGTTGTTTTGTATAAAGAATTCAGCTAGAGTGGAAAAACTCTGCAGAAAGGATCAATTGACAGTCTGTATAAAATGTCATCTGATGGCTTGTATAAATAGTCAGCTGGGAAGGAACACTAGTTTAAAGACATTATAGTTAATACCTTTAATGATATCTGCATCTAAACTACTGGTGTTTGACCATGTGATATAAAATGGGGATTTCTGGTGAATAGAAAGAGTAGTAGTTACTGCATGGCGTCTTTCTCTGATGTTAAGTGAATGGTGGAGCATATGTGTGTGGTATGAAATGGGGCCTCGGTTCCTGTACTGTAAAATACATTGCAGGAGTAAAACACTTGATTTGAACAGACCACACTGGTAAAAACACACATCCACTGCCATCAACATTTACATTCTTAGGTGCTACAATTTTCCTGGGTATTTGCCTGCCCCCTTGTCCAAGCCAGATGAGATTATTAATCATGAGTAACAATTACACCTGTACCATTATTTGGGCGGAGGATCGGTGAGGTGTGAAGTTGGAATCAGGGTGAAGATTCATCTCCAGGATCTTGCCTGCAAATACAATTTGTGAGCATCTTTATGCACCTTCAGAATACTTGATCGTTTCCTTGGGAGAAAACAGCCATTTCAAATAATGAGCATCATGACAACTTCTGCATTGGTGTGTCCACAGGGGACTGGGGACAAGCAGGGTCACCCAATAATCACCCAAAATATAAACATGAGACAAAGTGTGTGCACGTGGCCCCTGGATATTAAGGATGCATGCAACTACCTTTATAAGAAGAGCTGGAAAACATAAACCCCTGTGCAAAGAAGACCATTTGTGCAAGAGTGCAACTAAATTAAAAAGCAACTGTCCTGAGTCAATATAGATACAATGTATCACCTCAAAACCCAGAACAACTTCAACTAATTAAGGAAAAAAGTTTAAAGCAAATTAATCTCTTTTTTTTGCAATTCAATTTTTTTTGTAATTTTACTCAAGCCTTTCCGGACCAGAAAGAAAGATATGCACACAAATACATTGCAGTTTTCCATGCAGACTTTCTCCGGGTGAGGGGGGGGGGGGGGGTAGTGACAAAGGGTCAAACAACAATCCAATAAAATCATCAGCAAAAACAGCACTTGGCTAAACTGAACGATGGACATGTTTACCCAGCAGCTGAAAGAACTTGTGCAGGACTGGCTTTTGCCCTTCCATCAAAAATACTGGGAAGCAGATAGGCATAGAGCAGGAAAAATAAGAGCACTTTTGAATATCTAACTATTTTATGATTACAGCCTATTATCCTCGAGGTTTTGCATTTGAGACATTCCCTGCAGCTTTAGCCTGGAACCATCAACGTTACAGCTCCATTACATCCCACATTCACGTTCGGCAGACTTCAATGTCGCCGCCAGCAAGTACCTGATAATTGTGCTGCATACTTCCCCAACCAAGTCTCTGGTATCTAGTGCCCGGGTCAAATGTTTACACTGTGTGTTCGGTTCTGCTCAGGGTGTTGAGAATGCAGCCCCGACTATGGAGAATCAGGCGAATGAATGATCTGTTATATTGAAAAGGGTTGTCCAGGTGTGGACTCAAGTGCTGAATACCAGACTGTGACTGGCCCTTTATTTCAAGGCAGCATCGGACCAAATATGGCATCAAGAAGGTCTTGAGAAAGCTGAAGTCAATGGGCATCAGTGGGAACTACTTACAGGAGACATGTGGATGAAAGAAGGCGGCGTCTGGAGCTTAATCCTTTCAGCTCCAGGACATACAGGAAGGCAGTGTTCCAGGCATGGCATCTCCAGCTGCTTTGTCAAAGATCCTCCTTCCATTGGCAGCATGGGTCTTCGTTCCCAGAATGGGATGCTCGCTGATAGTGGATCAATGATCCCTTCCACTTGCAGCTCCCTAGACAGTAATCACTTTCCATTCTCACAATGAGCAAGGCTTTTGCAACAGTCATAGAAACATAGAAAATAGGTGCAGGAGTAGGCCATTTGGCCCTTCGAGCCTGCACCGCCATTCAATATGATCATGGCTGATCATCCAGCTCAGTAACCTGTACCTGCCTTCTCTCCATACCCCCTGATCCCTTTAGCCACAAGGGCCACATCTAACTCCCTCTTAAATATAGCCAATGAACTGGCCTCAACTACCTTCTGTGGCAGAGAATTCCACAGACTCACCACTCTTTGTGTGAAGAAATGTTTTCTCATCTCGGTCCTAAAAGACTTCCCCCTTATCCTTAAGCTGTGACCCCTGGTTCTGGACTTCCCCAACATCGGGAACAATCTTCCCGCATCTAGCCTCTCCAACCCCTTAAGAATTTTATATGTTTCAATAAGATCCCCCCTCAGTCTTCTAAATTCCAGCGAGTACAAGCCTAGTCTATCCAATCTTTCTTCATATGAAAGTCCTGCCATCCCAGGGATCAATCTGGTGAACCTTCTCTGTACTCCCTCTAAGGCTAGAATGTGTTTCCTCAGATTAGGAGACCAAAACTGTACACAATACTCCAGGTGCGGTCTCACCAAGGCCCTGTACAACTGCAGCAGAACCTCCCTGCTCCTATACACAAATCCTTTTGCTATGAATGTTAACATACCATTCGCTTTCTTCACTGCCTGCTGCACCTGCACGCTTGCTTTCAATGACTGGTGCACCATGACAACCCAGGTCACGTTTGCATCTCCCCTTTTCCTAATTGGCCACCATTCAGGTAATACTCTGCTTTCCTGTTCTTGCCGCCAGGCTGGGAAACACCAGTCTCCTCGTACAAGTCATTGGCCAACTCCAGCAAGACTAACCACTTACCTTGAGATTCAATGGCATTATGCTCATTCAATCTCCCACCATCAGTGTTCTGAGGGTGACCATTAAACAGAAACCAGCTACATTACTATTACGATTATGAGAGCAGGTTACAGGTTGGATATTCAATGACCCACCTCTTAACTCTCTAAAGCCTCAGACTGTGTTTTATATAAACAGTGGCATCAGTGGCACTCAAGAACCTCAACAGAGTCAAGCTAAAATGCCCCTGTAATCGGCACTCCAATCTCCAATTTAACCATTCACTCCCTCCATCACTACTTCTCTCTGCCCACTGTAAGCACTAGGTATAGAATTCACTGTGGCAAGCTGCCAAGGTTTCTGCACTAGCACCTGCCAAACCTCTAGGCCCACAGGTACATGGAAAAGTTGCCACAACAGCGTGTGCTCCAACTCCACTGCCCAGCGGGGTTCCTTCGTCATTATTAGGTAGAAGTCCTGCAACTCTCTGATTTATTGCACTTTAAGAATACATTTACTCTGAGGCAGCTCACCATCTCCTACAGTCATGGAGTCATACAGCATGGACAAAGACCCTTCGGCCCAACTTGCCCATACCGACCACCATTTTCCATCTACACTAGTTTCACCTGCCTGTGTTTGGCCCATATCCTTCTAAACCTTTCCTATCCTTATACCTATGTTAATGCTTCTCAAGCATTGCGATAGTACCTGCCTCAACTACCTCCTCTGGCAGCTCATTTCATACACCCACCACCTTGTGTGTAAAAAGGTTACCCTGCTGGTTCCTATTAAATCGTTTCACCCTCACCTTAAATCATCTCTTCTGTGAGCACAATTTGTAGTGGACAACAAATGGCAGATTTGCTGGCAATGCCCACCTCCTGAGAATGAGTAAAATAAATGTGGTACGTAAATATAACCTCGACTACCCTCTGCAACCTTTCTCCCACTGCCGGCGTTGGCATCATTTCCAGGTAATTAGAATCAGGAACATGGTTGGCTGTAAACTCAATGAGTTGCAGGAGGAGTTGACTTCTGTTCCAATGGGCGGCACAGTGGCGCAGCAGGTAGAGCTGCTGCCTCACAGTGCCAGAGATCTGGGTTCAACCCTGTGACCGTATAAGTTTCCTCCGGGTGCTCCAGATTCCTCCCACATACCAAAGACATATGGGTTTGTAGGTCATTTGGCCTAGTGGGTGGGGAGTGGATGTGAAAGTGGGATAACATAGAACTAGTATGAATGGGTGATCGATGGTCGGCATGGATTATGTGAGCCAAAGGGCCTGTTGCCATGCCGTATCTTTCAATAAATGAATCAATGTTCCAACTCTTAGGATCAATTATGGGGCAAATTAAACCAATGCTCTGGACTCTGGATGGTACCTGTCCTTTGCTTATTGTGGGAATGATTTAAAATGGCGAGGCAGTACTAACATTCAACCCTGGTGCATCGATTTAGTAAAACCAGCCCCTCAAAAAGAACTGAACAAGTATTCTGAAGGGGGGTGAGTTCAGCTTTTGCCTACAAACACCTTCCATGCACTTGCTTTGGCTCTTTCGTTCGTTATGGTGCAAGCAAGATACATTAAAACAGAGTTCCAAAATACACAGCGTTTGCAGCAGGCCTGTGTTCAGGCGAATCCTACTGCCAGGACATGATGTAAATGTTGTCCAGTTTCTTGTACACGACTGCTTGTTTTGGGCAGATTAACTTCAAGAGGAAGGAAGGACTGGACACAATAATAGCTTTGGACACACAGCAAGAGGCAGGACTCATAAAGGGCAGTTCTCATCGCTCATCTGTCCGTCCGCATTTGATACTTCAATTAAACAATCCGTCATCCAGCCCGTTTCACGCAAACCCAACAGGATCGAAGCACCATCCAACCCACCCCTCCCCCGACATTAGTTTCAATAAAAACCCTTCAGTAAGGCAAGAAAGCTCAGAAGCGAATGCAGAAGACACAGGACTGTCCTCTACAAAATGTTGTGTTTTTTGTTTCGATTTGTGGGGCATGAGCTGTCCTCTTCACTGGGACCTCCTCCAATGTTTCTTTCAAGAGTAGAATATCGTTGGCAAGTATTGCATTGTGTTCGGAGAGATTCAAGTGACGTGTCTCTTTGGGGGAAGCGCGCACCTCCTTTCCTTTAGAACCCCTTTATGTAGCAGTAGGCTTCCAAACAGGAGAACAGAATGTACAGTAACCACAATCCCCCAAATATAATGATGGTGATGATGCGGGATCTCCTCGGACCCCCGAGCTCCCCCCCGATGTGCGGCCGCCTCCTGTACAGCAGGATGCTCACACCGACGAACGCAAAGATGGTGAAGAGAGTGACAGAGAAGGCCAAGGTGCCGGCTTCCACACGGAACTCCTTGCCCTGGTACGCCCAGTAGATGGCAGCGACGGACCAGGCCAACCCAATGCCCAGAAACACGTTGACCGCGTTGCTTCCGGTGACGTTCCCGATGGAGGCGTCCGCGTAGTAGTCCTGGGAGGCTGCCGCTTTGCTGGCAAAGGTATCTGTGAAAAAGAACACAAGGTGCCATGGATTAAAACACGAGCAAGGAATTGCAGTGAATTTGCAGACAATCGGAGAGAATTTGGAGAGAAATTGCAGAGAACCGCGGACGCAGCCCAGACCATCGCTCAAACCAACCTCCCTGCCATTGACTCCATCTACACTTCACGCTACCTCGGCAAGGCCACCTGCATAATCGAGGACAAGTCTCACCCTGATAACTCCCTCTTCTCCCCTCTCCCATTAGGCAAGAAATACAGAAGTGTGAAAACGTGCACCTCCAGATTCAGAGACAATTTCTTCCCAGCTGTTGTCAGGCAATTGAATCATCCTCTCAACAACTAGAGAGGGGTCCTGACCAACCATCTACTATCTTTAATCGGACTTTGCTGGACTTTATCTTGCACTATACATTATTCCCTTTATCCTGTATCTGTACACTGTGGACAGCTCAATTGTAATCATGTATTGCCCCCTAGAGTGTAGGATGGCATTGCACAGAACTACTGCATGGGTGATTGATGGTCGGCCTGGATTCAGTGGGATGAAGGGCCTGTTTCCACAAGCTTTTTTCCACGAGTAGTAGTTCTACACAATAACCAAAGTCTGTAGTCTCGTTTTTGCCCTGGTTTATTTTCACCCACAATTTTAGACCGTAATGTTGTATCCTTAGTGTTTTGATGTGTTTATGCTTTATTCTTAATTGTTAACTGTATGTTTGTGTTGTCATTTGTGAGTGGAGCACCAAGGCACATTCCTTGTATATGGACATACTTGGCCAATATTCATTCATTCATTCATTCATTCATTTCCCTGCTGTACCTCTTAAACAAAAAAACAACTAATATAATTAAAAGTAGTTTCAACAAGTTACAAAAATAAAATAAAATTTTTACAAGTTGCAAATTTAAAAACCTGATAATTTATTTAAAGACCTTTAAACCACTAGAAAATAATAAAAATAAAGTAAAATAAAGAAGCATGAAGAACCACCTCACCTGCCTCTATTGCAAGATCCTAATAAATTGGGTTGGACTAGCTCATGAGAAGTGCATTTGTCTCCCCAGTTGAACACTTGAGTGAGGAGTAGAGTAATGGAAGGGGAGGTCAGATGCATTGAAAAATGATGCCCAGCTCTCACCTCCAACACTTCACAGCCTCCCACCTTTCACATGCAGGGACTCAGGGGGCAGAGACACACTAATCATCAAGGATATTGCCTTTACAGAACTGCCACAGTGCGTTTAGGCCTATTATATCGTGAAGTAAAATATGGAAACTTTTGAACACAACTGTTATCATTTATCTGTCTATTTCTAGCCATGATTTCCTAGCGGTAGCAAAATAATTTGCAGATGAGCTTATTGAGCTCTCTTTCTCTTCAATGAGGATTGTCATGATCAGGTTAAATTTGGTTTCCTCCCACGTTCCAAAGACGTGCAGACAGGCGGCAATAGTAGAGTTGCTGCCTCACAGCGCCTGAGACCCGGGTTTTATCCTGACCTTGGGTGCAGTCTGTGTGAAGCTTGCATGTTCTCCCTGTGACTGAGTGGGTTACCTCTAGGTGCTTAGGTTTCCTCCCACATCCCAAAGACGTGTGGGTTTGTAGGATAATTGGCCTCTGTAAATTGCCCTTCGTGTGTACTAGGATAACTGACGTGAATGGGTGATCGATGGTCAACATGGACTCGGTGGGCTAAGGGCCTGCTTTCAGCTGTGTCGCTAAACTAAGCTAAACTAAAGTTGCAGAGCCAGGCTGGATCTGAATCTTGGTTCCATGCTGGCTGCCTCATTGAACACAAAGCCAATTAGTCTTGGTCGGACAAATGATTGAAAGGGCACAGCGAGCCCCATCAGTTTCTGTGAGTGTAGACTGAATTTATGGCCCAAGTACTAAAGTTGTGCATTACACCAGACTTCCCATGGATCATGAGAGACTTCTCTGGATCTTCATTTATGGGTAAATTGGAAGATGAATAAATAAAATTATTGGCCTGATTCCAATTCATTTTTGGTTATTAATTTAGTTAATTGTGGTGACATCTTGCTTGTTATTGGAAACTAATTGGAGCAGCCTAATAGTAATTTTTATAAATTATCATCCAAGTACTTGCATGATTTTGCCTTCTGCTTGTTTATCAATGCTCTATATCCGCACTATATAGGCAGAGCTTGCTCGTTCAATGTAAACATTCTCATCCTTTTCAAATCTCTCCGTGGTCTTAAACTTTCCTCACAGGAACGAAGTCAATGCAAATTGTAAAGAATGGCAGAGGAAGGCAACTCAAAGGGGCTGCTGTAAACAAAGTGCTTGACCTTCATTGGTGATTTACACTTCTGTTAAAATGTCATGACCTATCCCTGTTATATAACATGGCAGGTCCTGCACAAACTCTCTATCTCTCTAGAGAGCAAATTATCCAGGCAAATTATCATAAGCAGGTCTGAGAAACACCTGTACACGTTCACTACCGAGTTTCCAGCACCCTTAGTTGCAGACACTTTCAGGATTATCCGTTTTGCCGAACCAACAGAGGTCACAGCCTCTTTGAGGAGTCCAATGGTACCGGAGCAGTAAGACTAGGCGGCCGAGGGGCTGAGATATACGGCAAATTTGGCCTCGGAAGTCAGCTATGGGATGTACCGATGAGGTTGGGAAGCAGTCGCCTCACCCGGCCTAGGCGCCACATTTTGGGGGGGACTTCCGGGAGGGTGACTTCATCTATTTACTAAAACTCTCGTTTGTTTGTTTGTTTGTTTGTTCCTGAACTACAGCCAAAACGGCACACAATAGTGCAACAATTTTAGGCCCACATTGTTCACCATCGTCCCTTTGGTGCTAATGGAAGAAGTTTCATTGAAATCGGTTATATCACATGAATCAGTTATTCACATTTTAAAGTTTAAATCTATCTCCTAGGGCGGGAGGGGGGGAGGAGGGAGGGAGGGAGGGGGTGGGGAGGGAGGGAGGGAGGGGGAGGAGGGAGGATAAGGGGGGTTGAGGGGGATGGAGTGAGGGGGAGGGGGAGGGGGGAGGGTGGGGAGAGGGGAGGGGGGTAGGAGAGGGTGCTGCTCCAATGCAGGAGAGGTTTGGGCCCAATGGTTCCACAATCTAGTCTCGCTTAAATCTCTCCCCTCTCATCTTAAGCCTATGCACTCTAGTTTTAGAATCCTCTTCCAAGGACTGAGCTTCACTGTATCTTATGATTCCCTTATAATTCTGTGTACTTCTATTAGGGCACCCGTCAGCTTCTCTATGTTCCAAAGAAAAAGGTTCTAGCCTCTCCAACCTCGTCCTGTAGCTTAAGCCCACGTGTCCAGATAACATCCTGGTGAATGTTTTTTGCATCTTTTCTAACTTAATGGCGTCTTTCCAGTAACTGAGTGGCTAGAACAAGTGGCTCAGCGGTAGAGTTGCTGCCTTACAGAGCCAGAGGCCGGGATTCGATCTTGACTACGGGTGCTGTCACTATGGAGTTTGTACATTTTCCCTGTGACCACGTGGGTTTTCTCTGGGTCCTCCCACACTCCAAAGCCATACAGGTTAGTAGATGAATTGGCTTCGGTAACATTGTAAATGGTCCCTGGTGTGTAGGACACTGCTGGTGTACAGGGTGATTGCTGGTTGATGCGGACTCAGTTGGCTGAAGGGCATGTTTCCATGCTGTATCTCTAAAGTCTAAAGTAAAGTCTAAACTGCACTCGAATGACTAGTATAGCGGCATCATTTCACCTGAGCTGAAGCTCCTTATTAAATTAATCATCCAGCCCTTCCTAAAAGAAAATGTTCATTTTTTTTTTAGAAAAATGAAGAGTATTCAATCACATTTTAGTCCTTGTGTTTACTTACCAGGTATGGAGGTGCCGAGAGCTACAAACACCACTGCCGTGACAGAATCCTTCAGGCCAATCGTGCAGCCAAAGTGGGAGGCCAGATCTCCAATGACAGCGGTCAGGATGCCGATGATGAGAATGGACGTTACAAAGCAGGCCCATCCATTCCAGTATTCAGTGGGAGGCACGCAGGCAAACAGAACCTTCCAGAAGACGGTCAGGAAATGCATCACGTAGTCGAAGCAGGAGGGCAGCCTTTCCTCCCCTGTTTCTTCGTCCTCTTCATCACCTGATGGAAATACCAGAGGTTGGATGGGGTGAGAGGTCATTTAAGGTAGCGGCAGGGACAGGGCACAAGCAAGTGGACCGGACAGGAATACAGTCTGTGTAATGCTGTGGGGTGGTGGAATGCAGTAGTACTCCCTCAGTGGTGTGGGACTGATTGAGAGAGAGAACTGGTTATCTCCTTATGTGTAGAAAGGGACTGCAGATGCTGGTTTATACCGAAGATAGACACAAAAAGCTGGAGTAACTCAGTGGGACAGGCAGCATCTCTGGGGAGAAGTAATGGGTGATGTTTCGGGTCCAGACCCTTCTTCAGGCTGAAAGTCACGGGAAAGGGAAACGAGAGATATAGGCGATGATGTAGAGAGATAAAGAACAATGAATGAAAGTTACGATGATAAAGGAAACAGGCCATTGTTAGCTGTTTGTTGGGTGAAAACGAGAAGGTGGTTATTTCCTTACACTGAGTCACAGACTCAACTGAACTGCACTCAGCTCGGGAGACAGCAGGAGGCAAAGTTCACCAGTGGAGGAATGATGACTTCTCCGTCCACGCACTTACTGTGGAACCAAATGTGCAGAGCCAAGAGCACCCACCTAATACCAGTGGCCACACACAATTAAACCTTCCCAACAAGTGGTGATAATTGATCTCACAGAGACACAAGAAACTGCAGATGCTGGAATCTTGAGTAAAACACAAAGTTTTAGTTAAGTGGTACAGCCTGGAAGCAGGTTCTTTGGCCCACCGAGTCCGCGCCGACCAACGATTACCCTTACACTAGTACTATGTTATCCCAGTTTCCCATCCTACACACTGGGGGCAATTTACGGAAGTCAATTAATCTATGAACCTGCACGTCTTTGGGTTGTGGAAGGAAACCGGGGCACCAAGAGAAAACCTGCGTTGTCACAGGGAGAACGTACAAATTCTGTGGAGACAGCACCCGTGGTCAGTATCGAACCCGGGTCCCTGGCGCTTTAAGGTAGCAATTCTACCACTGTGCCACCGTGCCAGCTGGTGGAACTCAGTTGGCCTGTCCATGCCCTCCAGAGATTCTGCCTGACCTGCTGAGTTCCTCCAACACTTTGTGACCGATCGCATGTTTCTCTGAAGGAAGGGCAGTGTATTCTGACCCCCATACAATACAGTACAATACAATATCCTTTATTGTCATTGTACAAGTACAAAGAGATTTTGATACCCTACTGAATGTCGGCTTAATTAACGCAGGTGCTTTCCTCTCCAATTTAACAACTTGCGATCCCTTACTGTTCCTCTGCCCTCCCCCCTCCCCCCCCCCCCCCCTCACCCAACTCATATGAGGAAATGTAGATCTGTCAGTAACTGTGGGTTATCACCTTCAGGAAAGAAGGAGAGATGAAGGTACAATGACAAAGCAAGCCTTAATTCCTAAAAATAAATACCATTGGAATGTCTGCCTTCCGAGCTTTTCATCTTGCCATCCACTCTGTCAGCTTTGATTAGTCTGAGCTCTCACTACAGTCCCAAAGCTGTTGCTAAGGTGTTGGAACATCTGTTATAGAATCATTGTTTTACTTAAACTGTGCTGCGTTGGTTCCATGTACTCCATTCACAACGGTCCAAAGAGAATAACATGTTTGCCATTAAATAAATAAAGTAACATGAACAGAAAGGCATCAAATGATCCAAGGGCCACTTTAGTCAGCACCATGAAGAAATCTCCTGCAACATAACATGCAGCAACATTGCTGAGTCTGTCTCGCATTCAGAGGACAGGACACTGCATTAAACACTATTGCAGTGATATGGTGCAAAAAAAAGGCATAGAACAGTACAGGCACAAAATGCTGGAGTAACTCAGCAGGACAGGCAGCATCTCTGGAGAGAAAGAATGGGTGATGTTTCGGGTTGAGACCCTTCTTCAGACTGAAAGTCACGGGAAAGGGAAACGAGAGATATAGACGATGATGATGACAGATATAGAACAAATGAATGAAAGATATGCAAAACAGTAACAATGATAAAGGAAAAAGACCATTGTTGTAGAGCATTTTGTGTCTATATAGTTACATTGGTTGGCATTCAGAAATAACTGGTGAAATTCAGCCACGCTGGGTTTGTGGCGTTCTGAGGGAGTGTGTAGTTTCAAGCCACACTCCACAGGCATGAGCAAGTGATCTTGGCTGACACTCCATCTTCAGACTGAGACTTTTGGAGGTGCTGTCTTTCAGTTGAAAAGTTAAACCGTAAAATAAAAAGTTAAAACCGTAAAATAACCTTGTCATTGCTTCCAACAGGATCAGGAAAGTTTTCCCCGGTGTCCCGTGGACAACTTTGAATCCTCTGATATCAGTGAAACAGAGTATCTGGCAGAATGCCCCCTTATCAGCTGTCAACTCTACTACAATGTATGTGACATTATTTAATTGTCATCAAAGTATTGTTATCGATGCCGTACAAGTGCTACTTTGTTCTTAAAATACATTAAAGAGGATTCATTGATAGCCGTACGCTTTCCCCGCTTGGTTTTATAATAGATCCAAAAATAGCATAAAACGCCGACTTATATATCAAAGATTAATTTGTTTGCAAGCGGAACAAGACAAGAGATTATCATCAACCGTGCACTGACGCTGCTCAATACAGGCTGCAACAGCATTATTCCAGATGACATCTTTCACTTGTTTCCTATTCTAGGGTACAACATTACACATGGAAATGCTGGAGCAATGCTGTTACAGATCCTTTCCAGGAAGATTCCCACAAGAAGCCTATCCCTATTGTTGCTAGTTGTCTGTCTCCGTGCCTGCAAGCATACAGCAGGAGGAAGCCAAACAGATGGGAGAAGAGCGACCTACTGTGTCTATCAGTGAAGACACACAAATCTGTAAAGCCACCAAAATGTTAGGGCCAGTCAGGATTTGCCCAGGGATGATTTGGATATTTGTTTAAACATTTAAACTTGGATTATGGGAGTCTATGTCCAGATGCTTAGGAGGCCTATGTATTGAAAAGGAACTGCAGATGCTGGTTTATACCAAAGATAGACGCAAAATGCTGGAGTAACTCAGAGGGTCAGGCAGCATCTCTGGAGAAAATGGAGAGATGACGTTTCGGGTCGGGACCCTTCTTGGCCTGGCAGGGTAGGTGATGACAGAGACACAAATAATAAGTGTAGATGTTGAAGCAAAACCCTTTTGGAGACACTCAGACTATCTTTATTTGGACTTTATCTTGCACTAAACATTATTTAATTGTAATCATGTATGGTTTTTAAGCTGACTGGATAGCATGCAACAAAAAAGCTTTTCACTGTACCTCGGTACACGTGATAATGAACTACACTAAACTAAACTAAACCCGTGCACTAGTTCTATCCTACGCACTAGGGGCAACTTCCGGAAGCCAATTAGCCAATTAGCCTTCAGACCGTGCGTCTTTGGATTGTGGGAGGAAGGCGGAGCACCCAGAGGAAACTCATGCGGTTACAGAGAAAACGTACAAACTCCATACATACAACACACCCATCGTACCTGTAAGGCAGTAACTCTACTGATGCCCCACTGTGCCGCCCTGTAAGTGCCAGTAAGTCCATTTTGGCTGGAATATCCGTAATTGAGCTGATTTCCTGTCATTTCTTCAGGGGAGTGGTTTCTGCCTGCCGAATTCAAAGCGCTGGAAGAGGGATTGGCAAAGGAGCTCCAAAGCTTGGAATTCCTGCCTTCTACTCTGAATTTGTGTGGAAACAAGTTTAAATGCAGCTCGGTCTATTTCATTCTTGGGCGGGACAATAGTGCAGCTGGTAAAGCTGTTGCCACACAGTATCAGACACTCAGGTTTGATCCTGACCAGGGCCGTTATTACAGCATTATGGGCCCCCGGGCAAAGCAGTGTACTGGGGCCCCTACCGTTACTCTCCCCCACCCCCTTTCCCTACCAGCCCCCCCCTGTCGTGCCGGCGAAAAGCACTTACCGAAAAGCACTTAGCGATAGACTTAGGGTGCTACATTGTTGCGAAAAGCACTTGCAGATCGCTGTGAGAAGCACTTAGTGACCGAAAATGTTGCGAAAAAAGCACTTATTGAACCTACATTTTTAAAGTAGTATTTATTTATTGCAAGTCACTTAACATACACAGATCAGCATGGGGCCCCTATGCTCGTGGGGCCCCGGGCAAGTGCCCATCAGGCCCATGCGTTAAGACGGCCCTGATCCTGTCTCTATTGAGTTTGTACGTTCTCCCTGTGACCTTGTGGGTTTTCTCTGGTTGCTACGGTTACCCCCCCCCCCCCCCCCCACACTCCAAAGACGTACGGATATGTAGGTTAATTGGCTTCTGTAAATTGGAAGTTGTCCCTAGATGGTACGATAGTGCTAGTGCAAGGGGTGATCGCTGGTCGGTGCAGATTCGGTGGGCCGAATGGACTGTTTCCATGCTGTATCTCTAAAGTCTAAAGTCTAAAGTTTGTAGGTTTATGAAACTGTTTAAATTGCCCCTTGTATGTAGGGAGTGACTGAGAAAGTCAGAAACAGAACCAGTAGGAATGGGTGTTCGATGGGCTCAGTCGGACAAGGCGCCTGTTTCCTTACCCACCAGGGCGGCACAATAGCATAATGGTAGAGTTGCTGCCTTACAGGACCAGAGACCTGGGTTCAATCCTGACTACGCATGCTGTCTGTACGGAGTTTGTATGTTCTCCCTGTGACTGTGACATCAGTCAGAGTATTGAGTATAGATGTTAGGAGGTCATGTTGCAGTTGTAGAAGTCATTGGTGAGGCCGCACTTAGAGTATTGTGTTAAGTTTTGGGCATCATGTTATAAGAAAGATGTTGTCAAACTGGAAAGGGTACAGAAAAGATATACGAGGATGGTGCCAGGACACGTGGGCCTGACCTACAGAGAGAGGTTGAGCAGGCTAGGACTCTATTCCTTGGAGTGCAGAAGGATGAGAGGTGATCTTTTAGAGGTGTACAAAATCATGAGAGGAATAGATCGGGTAGATGCTGAGCTTCTTGCCCAGAGTAGGGGATGGGAACCAGAGGACATAGGTTTAAGGAGAGGGAAAAGATTTAATAGGAACCTGAGGGATCATGTTTTTCCACAAAGGGTGGTAGGTGTATGGAACACGCTGCTGGAGGAGGTAGTTGAGGCAGGTACTATAGCAACGTTTAAGGTGAGACTAGTGTAGATGGGGCACGTTGGCTGGTGAGGGCAAGTTGGGTCAAAGGGCCTGTTTCCACATTGTAAGACTCTATGGTGTTGGGGCCGCAACTATTTACCATATATATTAATGATTTGAATGAAGGAATTAGAAGTAACACTAGCAAGTTTGCAGATGACACAAAGCTGGGTGGCAGTGTGAACTGCGAAGAGGAAGTTAGGAGGTTGTAGGGTGACCTGGACAGAAACAAGGAGGCAGATTATTATCTCAATGGTGTCAGGTTAGGTAAGGGGAAAGTGCAGCGAGACCTGGGTGACCTTGTACACCAGTCACTGAAAGTTGGCGTGCAGGTACATCAGGCAGTGAAGAAAGCTAATGGCATGTTGGCCTTCATAACGAGAGGATTTCAGTGTAAGAGTAAAGAGGTTCTTCTGCAGTTGTATAGGGCCCTGGTAACACCACACCTGGAGTATTGTGTACAGTTTTGGTCTCATTTGAGGAAGGACATCCTTGAAATTGAGGCAGTGCAGCGTAGGTTCACGAGATTGATCCCTGGGATGGCGGGACTGTCATATGAGGAAAGATTGAAAAGATTAGGCTTGTACTCACTGGAGTTTAAAGGATGAGAGGGGATCTTATAGAGACATATAAAATTATAAAGGGACTGGACAAGCTAGATGCAGGAAAAATGTTCCCAATGTTGGGGGAGTCCAGAACCAGGGGCCAGAATCTTAGAATAAAGAGGAGGCCATTTAAAACTGAGGTGAGAAGGAACTTTTTCACCCAGAGAGTTGTGAATTTGTGGAATTCTCTGGCACAGAGGGCAGTGGAGGCCATATCACTGGATGAATTTAAGAGCGAGTTAGATAGAGCTCTGGGGGCTAGGGGAATCAAGGGATATGGGGAGAAGTTGGGCACAGGTTACTGATTGTGGATGATCAGCCATGATCACAATGAATGGCCGAATGGCCTGCTCCTGCACCTATTTTCTTTGTTTCTATGTCTCTATGACTATGACTCTATGTGTGCAATGAACGAGCAAACTAGGGAGGGCATGGTGCCAGGCAAGATGCCCTCAGGTTTCTTTGCCGAAGCACACCCTCCTGCAGATTGTGGTGTCACTGAGCAATGAAACAGTCATGCCATATGGAGTTAAATTAGCCATTCTTTATCAAAGCAATCCAGACCATGGAAACACTTAACCACTAAAACAGTATTTAGATGGAAATTATTAGATGAAAAACCTTATTATGTTCAATTTATGATTATTCATTCCTTTCGGCAAGACAATTAACAATTCTGAATATCAGTCCTTATTTCTTCCAGTTATTAATTTTAATGATTTTTTTAAAAATTCAAAATATTCTCATTCTGCTCAAATTGGGTCAAAGGAAGCAGCAACTTCACCAACTAACCTGTTCAAATATAGGTGGTTTGTTTATGTTTTGTTTTGAGATACAGCATGGAAACAGCCCCTTCGGCCCACCGAATCCACATGTGTACTTTGGCTGTCGATCATCCGTTCACACTACTTCTATGTTATCCCACTTTCGCATCCACTCCCCTGCACACGCGGGGCATTTTACAGACAGCCAATTCACCTACAAACCCGACGTCTTTGGAATGTGGGAGAGAAATGTCATCCTCCAGAGAACCCTGACATCTTATCTGAATTTTGATTGTCATTCCAATAAGATTTGGGTTTATATTTATTAGCGTCACGAGTATCGAGGTACAGTGAAAAGTTTTGTTTTGTATGCTATCCAATCAAATCAGTTAATTATATACATAAATACAATTCCACCAAACTCAATTACAATAGGTAGTGCAAAGGGGAAGATACAGAGTGCAGAATATAGTTCTCAGCATTATAGTGCTGAAACTCCCCCACCCCCGACCTAATAATTGCCAGTCTTTGCCCTGGCTCTCTCTCTCCTCCAGCTTTCTTTCCTCTCCCCCATACAAAAAGACTGAAGTAGTATCCTGACCTGAAACATCATCAATCTATGTTCTCCAGAGTTGCTGCCTGATCTGCTGAGTTACTCCAGCACTTTGTGTCTTTTTATAGTGCATCAGTTCCACAGATAAAGTCCAAAGTCTGCAATGGGGTAGAGGTGAATCGGACACTACTCTTGCTAATGGAAGGACCATTCAGAACCCTGATAACACAGGGGAAAATTCTGTTCCTGAGTCTGGTGGTGTGTGCTTCAAAGCTTCGGTATCTTCTGTCCGAAAGGAGTTGGGAGAAGGAAGAATGGGAAAATTAGGGTGGGCCAAGTTTTCGGTTGTGTTAGGTTTTTCTGAGGCAGTGTGAAAAGTAAATGGAGTCAATGGTGGGAAGTCTGGTTAGTGGGATGGAATGGGCAACATCCACAACTCTCTACAATTTCTTGTGGTCTTGGATAGAGCTATTCTAGAAACAGAACAATCATGCCTTGCACATTCTCATCTAAATCATTGTTCATTGATCAGAATGGTCAACACACTAAAACATCACCATGCCAAGCCGCTATCCTCTCAGCTAAGTCTCAGAATGAATCCTGATGCTAGCAGGGACAAAAAAAAACTATTAGAAATAATAAAGGCAAACGATTACAGACAAATCTGATTTTATCCCATGGACAGTTTCAGAGCACCTCTGTGTCCCCAGATGACTCATGAAGAAGCGGACAAACTGGTGTCACAAGGCACAAGGCACAAAATATGGTGATTCGTGCATGTGTGAGCTATGCAAAAATAATTTCACTGTGCAGTGCACACGTGACAATAATGCACCATTAAGCCACCTGCAGTTTCCAAGTAAAACAAACATCCAGTAAGCAATATTCTCCATTAATGTTTAGTTTAGTTTAGTTTCGAGATACAGCACGGAAACAGGCCCTTCGGGCCATCACGTCCGCGCCGACCAGCGATTCCCGCACATTAACACTATCCTATACACACTAGGGACAATTTTACATTTTATACCAAGCCAATTAACCTACAAACCTGTACGCCTTTGGAGTGTGGGAGGAAACCGAAGACTTCGGAGAAAACCCACGCAGGTCACGGGGAGAACGTACAAACCCCATACAGACAGCATGTAGCCAGGATCGAACCCGGGTCTCTGGCTCTGTAAGGCAGTAGCTCTACCACTGCGCCATCGTGCCACCCTGGAACGTTTGAACGGAGAAAATGTACACATCGCCTCTACTTCCTTAGTAGGCTTTGGAGTGCCAATAACTAATCCTTTCATGTTAGCCTGCGCATAGTTTTTATTGACCCCCCTCAGCTGACTGGGTTTGTTTGCAGCACAAAATAGTGATTGAATTGGATAAGTTAGTGTAACTGTAGCACTTTGATTTGGCTCTGAATAAGAAGAGCAACCCTATCTGCATAATTAGCAGACATTCAAGAATTCTTTGATGCTACGAGGTTAATTATTCAAAAGTCCATCTGCTAAAAGAAAATCAAACATATTTTTTCTTCCATCAGATCATACTGTATTTTCGCAACATTTCATAACTCCTGGACTGCAAACAGAAGATAGTGTGCAGCATGGTAGTGCAGCAGTAGAGTTGCTGCCTTACAGGGACAGAGACCCGGGCTTGATCCTGACTACGGGTGCTGTCTGTATGGAGTTTGTACATTCTCACTGTGACCATGTGGATTTTCTGCAGATGCTCTGGTTCCCTCCCACACTCCAAAGTCGTCCAGGTTTGTAGGTTAATTGGCTTTGGTAAAAATTGTCCCTGGTGTAAATGATAGTGCTAGTGTACGGCGGTGATCACTGGTCAGTGCGGACTCGGTGGACCGAAGGACCTGTATCTCCAAAGTTTAAAGAACATTTATTCACAAATTGTTGGTAATAAAGTGCTATGTTGTCTTGGATTTGTTCATAGCCCAAGCTCACAACCCACTTGCACTGGTCATTGCACATTGATGCAAGCCACACCAGACGATACGATACGATAGAACTTCATTTATCCCAGGAGGGAAATTGATCTGCCAACAGTCAGAAAACACAAAGGTACATGAAATTAAAGTGACGAGTGGAAAGGATTGGGGATGTGCAACGATTGGGAGGTGCGGGGGGAGGGGAGTCAGTCTATCCCACAACCGAAGGGGGAGGAGCTGTACAGAGGGCAAGCCATGCTAATCCTCATGAGGTGGAGTGAGCTCCATACTCCATGTCTGTCTGAGATCCCATTTTAGTAATGCATTGAAGATCTTTGAGAGCTTGCTGCCATCAATGGCATTTATCCTATTTTTAAATGACTCCGATCAAAGTATTTTATGACTTAGCTCTGGAATAGCTTGCTTGGGAGACCGTTACACTGAAGGTCGGAAGGTGCCTGGTTCAGTCATGGGTTTGAAGTGTTTGGTTGCCACAGTGGCACAGCAGTAGAGTTTCTGCCTTACTGCACCAGAGACCCAGGTTCGATCCTGAACTCGGGTGCTGTCTGTACGGAGTTTGTTCGTTCTCTCTGTGAGCATGTGGGTTTTATGCAGATGCCCCAGTTTCCTACCATATTCCAAAGACATGCGGGTTTGTAGGTTAATTTACTTCTGTAAATTGTTCATCTGTAAAAACATCACCTGTCTATTTTCTTCAGGGATGCTGCCTGACCCACTGAGTTACTCCAGCATTTTGTCATGGCCATAGAGTCTTACAGCATGGAAACAGGGCCTTCAGCCCAACTTGCTCACACTGGCCAAAATGAACCATCTACACTAGTCCCACCTATCTGCATTTGGCTCATATCCCTCTAAACCTATCCTATCCATGTACCTGTCTAAATGTTTCTTAAACATTTAGTTACCTGCTCAACTAACTCCTCTGGCAGCTCGTTCCTTATCTTAACAACAGGGTTGTTACTACCTTTGGTGCTTCTGGTATCAGAAAACATTTCATAGCCGGTTAACTTATAAGAAGTAAACTATTAATCAGGTTTATACAATGTCAATTGTTTTCCATCTTCACACACTTATCTCAGCTTTTTGGTTTCAACTGTCTATCGTTATTAAAATGAAACGTATAATAACCCTGTGTTCAAAAATGCATATCAATGATACAGACTAATTGGGATTCAATTGAAATAAAGTATACAAGTGCAGCAGCTTAAGGACTGTTTAATATTGGGATCAAAATAAAATGATGACACAAGGACACAATCTTTAGAGATAATTGAAGGATGTAAGTTGCCATTTTCAGAATGAAGTATGTTTGGAAATAACAGCCGTTTTGTTTTGTTTAAAGAGAACAGACAATGTTCTCCTTGATACATCCCTGCTGAAATTGTGGTTTTTCTATTTTCTATGTTTCCTTTGTCATTCCTGCCCACCAACTCTATGACATTATTGTACGGTGTCATTGGGAAGGTGGGACCCAAGCGGTTAATGCATTGAAATCATTCTGTGGGACTCTGGTAATGACTGGCTTAATGTTTTAAATTTCTTTGTTTGCTACATTGACATTTTAACCCAGTTATTTTCAATGAATAAACTCCTCAGTTAAAATAAGGGACAAAAGAATTTCATACAAAAGCTTAACATCCTCACTAATTACATTGTGCAATGGAATTTCAATCCGTGAAATGTTCAAATTCTCCAAACACCAGCTTGAACCTTGTATTAACTAGTGTTCCTTATATTTCTGTTTCTTTTCTCTTTGCAAATTTTGAAGTTTAACCTTGCATTTTGGTTTTATTCACTTTCCGACCTCAGGCTGGATAACTACAATTCTCTCAATGTTCATTAAAAAAATGATTTCCCACTGAGTAGAACTATCCAATTAGCCAAATTAGCTATTAAGTTTGCCTGCCAATCTATTCTTGTGTGAATCACTTTGCTTGGTCAAAATGAACCAAGACATGTCCTTGCTCTCTGTGGTTTTAGTGCAGCTAAGAGCTAACAATTAAATTCAACTCACTCGAGAAAATATGGCATGTCCAACATGTAATCCAGTCAAAGCAAATCATGGAACCATAGACATTTACAGGAAAGAAAGCAGCCGTTCAGCCCACTGTACACATGCTGGTTAACAAAGTGCTATTTCGGCTAATCTTAACTTTAAATTTGCCCACTCCCTCAGAGATTATACTACTTCAGGTGCTTATCCCCCAATCTTTAAATGTGAAAAGTAAAATGCTGGAATAACTCAGACAGCTTCTGTGGAGGACATTTACAGAGGATGTTTCCGGTCGGCTCCTTTCTTCACACTGATCGTGGTGAGGGGAGGAAGTTGGAAAAGAGGTGTTGGGGGGCGGGACAAAGCCTGGCGAGTGATAGGTGGATACAGGAGAGTGCGGGTTGGATTGGCAGATGGATGGACAAAGGCTAGAGGTGAGAGGGAGACAAAAGGGTGTGAGATTAGGAGAGAAGAAGTGTACAACGTAAAGCACGAGGGAGGGATATAGGTGCAATGGGATGGAGGAATGAGCAGGAGGGGCAGGATAGTGAGGGAAATGGGTGTTAAATTGGGTGAGATACCAGAAAAAGGGGGGAGAGAAAGAGTGGGGGGGGGGGGGGGGTGGGGGAGGTTTACATAAAATTGGAGAATTCAATGCTCATACTGTTGGGTGGTTATCTACCCCAGCTGAATATGAGATGCTGTTCCTCTAGTTTGCTTGTGGACTACAATGGAGAAGGCCCAGGACAGAAAGTGAATGGGAACAGGAGTTAAACTGATTAGTAACTGAGAGGTCCTGCAGACCTTGGTGGACTGAGCTCAAGTGTATGGTAAACCAGTCACCTAATTTTGGTCTCACCATGGTAAGGGAGGCCACTAAAGAAAGTGGACATCTCGGATAGCCCAGCGTGGAAAGGCTCGTCTTGGGAGCAGATACAACAGAGGCAGAGAAATTGAGAGTGGGGGATAGCATCCTTTCTTCAGTACTCGTGGTTTTTCCCCATGCTGTAGGAGATGGATCTCTCACCTGAGTCACCAGTGTCCCGCAGTTCTGCTCTCACTCCCCCTTGCCCCAGGCAGAACAAGGATAGAGTTCACCTGATCCTTACCTTTCACCCCACCAACCTCTCGTCCTCAATGATTCAACACAAACCTCCCGGTGTCAAAGCTCTAAAGTAACAGCAGTCGATTCTCCAGGGACTAATCAGTCTCTGGCAGCAAGGAAATTAAGTCTGCCTTGTCACTTGAAAGCATTCAAGAGACATCCTTCTGTCTGAGCACTCCAACTGGACTCCTGTGGAGTAAATTTGATATTGATTGCATCTGCCTGATCCTGGTAAATTAGTATTCATTGTTCTCCTTTGGAAATGGCAAGAGTTGAGATAGCTGAATTTTTAAAGCCAGGTAGCTGACATCAGCTATCGCCATGAATGCTTATCAACAGCACTGACTGCACTCTTAGGGCTAAAGCAAAATGGACACGCTCCTCTCTATGCTGTAGCCAGAGGAACAAATTGACAGAAAATTGCTAGTGCTCCTACATGCAAATAAACTACTGCGAATCTAACGCTTGCTGATCTTAAAAATATTTACCAGCGTTGCTTAAATGATAGCCAAAGGAACTTCACACAAACTATAAGATTTAGTTTAGTTTTGTTTATTTAACTTACAGATACAGTGCAGACACAGAACCTTCGGCCCACCGAGTCCACGCCGACCAGCTCTCCCAGGGCACTAGCACTATCCTTCACACCAGGGACAACTTGCAATTCTTACTGAAGCCAATTGACCTAGAAACCTGTACGTCTTTGGAAGGTGGGAGGAAACCAGAGCCCCCGGACAAAATCCACGCAGACACAGGGAAAATGTGCAAACTCTGTACAGACAGCACCCGTAGTCAGAATCGAACCCATGCCTCTGGTGCTGTAAGGCAGCAATTCTACCGCTGCGCCACCATGCTGCCCCATGTGTTACCGATAATGTACTCAGACTCTGTAAGAAAATAACTGAAGATGCTGGTACAAATCGAAGGTATTTATTCACAAAATGCTGGAGTAACTCAGCAGGTCGGGCAGCATCTCAGGAGAAAAGGAATGGGCGACGTTTCGGGTCGAAACCCTTCTTCAGACTGATGTCAAGGGGGCAGGACAAAGGAAGGATATAGGTGGAGACAGGAAGACAGTGGGAGATCTGGGAAGGGGGAGGGGAAGAGAGGGACAGAGGAACTATCTAAAGTTGGAGAAGTCAATGTTCATACCACTGGGCTGCAAGCTGCCTAGGCGAAATATGAGGTGCTGTTCCTCCAATTTCCGGTGGGACTCACTATGGCACTGGAGGAGGCCCATGACAGAAAGGTCAGACTGGGAATGGGAGGGGGAGTTGAAGTGCTCAGCCACCGGGAGATCAGGTTGGTTCACGCGGACCGAGCGCAGGTGTTGAGCGAAGCGATCGTCGAGCCTGCGTTTGGTTTCGCCGATGTAAATATGTTGACATCTGGAGCAGCGGATGCAATAGATGAGGTTGGAGGAGGTGCAGGTGAACCTCTGTCTCACCTGGAAAGACTGTTTGGGTCCTTGGATGGAGCAGTGCCATAGTGAGTCCCACCGGAAATTGGAGGAACATCACCTCATATTTCGCCTGGGCAGCTTGCAGCCCAGCGGTATGAACATTGACTTCTCCAACTTTAGATAGTTCCACTTCCCCTCTCTTCCCCTCCTCCTTCCCAGATCTCCCACTGTCTTCCTGTCTCCACCTATATCCTTCCTTTGTCCCGCCCCCCTGACATCAGTCTGAAGAAGGGTCTCGACCCGAAACGTCGCCCATGTACTCAGACTCAATCTGTTGCTAGTTTAATGTTATAAATACCATATGTGACCCATTAACTGTTCAAATATATGGCAAGCATTATAAAAATCAGTGTTGAGAAGGGAGTGACTTGAACGTAGGTTGCCACCAGTCCAAAGGTAAATAATGGCAACAGCTTGATTAAATGCAGTCACCTTCGACCAAACGCAAACTGGTTTCGCAACAATAGGCCTGTAAGGCAGAACTTCAGCTTGATTTGGTTTGACCTCTAAGCTATTTATTTTGAAGATCAAAGGCTACACAGAACGTTGACAAGAATTGAATTGAATTCCCACTTAACTAATTACACTCAGATCTTATTATTCAATGACTTGCAGATCTATGTAGCTTAGCTTAACAATACAGTGCAGAAACAGGCTCTTTGGCCCACTGATTTTGCACCGACCAGCGATCCCCGCACACTAACACCATCCTACACACTAGGGCCAATTTATAATTTCACTGAACCAATTAGCCTACCAACCTGTATGTCTTTGGAGTGTGAGAGGGAACCAGAGCATCCAGGGAAAACCCATGCAGGTCAAGAGGAGAATGTACAAACTCCGTACTGACAGCACCCATGGTCAGGATCGAACCTGGGTCTCTGGCGCTGTAAGGCAGTGACTCTACCGCTGCACCACTGTGCCGTGCCGTACTAATGATGTTGGCCGTGTAATACTGGGAGTGTTGTTAAGAGAGCAGGTGCTTCCAGAGCCCTCACCTGGGGTTATCCAGTGAACCCCGTTTACCATGTAAAGGGCTGTATTCAAAATCCTGTCAATGGTCAGTGTGAAATATTAATAGTCGGTGCGTGACTGGAATAGACATGGTGAATGGGAAAAACAGGGCTCGGGAGGGTGCTGCTGAAACAGGGGTCTGGAGTGCTGTGCCAAGTGCGTGACCAGAACTAGGAGCACTGGTGCTTTGGAACATAGATAGGGCTTTGGACCTTCATGTAGAGAATTATACAGAGCTGGTCACATTGGTGGAAGGATGATTGCTATATGGCATTGCCATTAGCTTCAATGCTATCCACAAGTTCCTGCCCACATCAGCCTTAACCCGTGAATTATGACGATTTTGCTTATATACATCAGAAAACTGCACACAACAAATGGGTTGGACAAACTTGGATTGTTTTCTCTGGAAGTTCGAAGGCTGAGGGGACACGTAACAGAGGTATAGACAATGACTACGGTCAGTAGTCAGAATCTTTCTCACAGGGTGGAAATGTCAAAGACTAGAAAGCATTGCTTCTAGGTGAGAGGGGTAAAGTTTAAAGGAGAGGTGTTGGGCAAGATTTTTTACACAGAGAGCGGTGGATACATGGAACACATTGCCAGGGGTGGTGGTGGAGGCAAATACTAACATGTCATTTAAGAGGTTTTTAGATAGGCACATGGGTGGGCAGGAAATAGAGGGATATGGATCACATGTAAGCAGAGGAGGTTAGTTTTGCCATGGACATTGTGGGCTAACGTTAGAAACTGCAGATGCAGATAAGGGTCCCAACACAAATGGCACCGATCTATATTCTCCAGAGATGCTGCCTGACCTGCTGAGTTACTCCAGCTCAGTATCTTCTCTTGTAAGTCAGAGGGCCTGTTGATATGCTGCACGATTCTATGTTCCAAGTACCAAATAAAACATCCTCTTTGTTGTAATCAATAGGGATCATAGCTATTGTTGGGAAAACTCACAGTTTGATGTGGGCGGCACAGTGGCGCAATGGTAGAGTTGCTGCCTTACAGCGCCACAGACCCGGATTTGATCATGACAATGGGTGCTGCGTGCACAAAATTTGTAAGTTCTTTCGGTGACCGTGTTGGTTTTCTCAGGATGCTCTGGTTTCCTCCCACACTCCAAAGACTTACAGGTTTGTAGACTAATTGACTTCTGTAAATTGCAAATTGTTCCTAGTGTGTCGGATGGTGCGAGTGTACGGGATGATCGCTGGTCAGTGCGGACTTGGTGGGCCAAAGGGCCTGTTTCCACACTGTATCTCTGAGGTCTAAAGCCTAAAGGAAGGATAGGTACTACATATAACAAAGATTGAGACCTTCTGCAGACAAACTCTCTGTTATCTATTATTATATTACTAAAACTCTCATCTTGTATGTATATTTGTACGTATGTTGGTTCATATAGTCAAGTCAAGTCAATTTATTTGTATAGCACATTTAAAAACAACCCACGTTGACCAAAGAGCTGCACATCTGACTAGGAAAAAAAAGAAACATACAGTGGCAGGCAGCCAAACACAACGGCGCTGCCATCTTGAACAAAATGTTAATTCAATCACCCACAGTCCATATGTCAGTCAGTTTATAATACAGCCAAAACGGTACACGACAGTGCAACAATTTTAGGCCCACCCTACTCAGCATTCGCCTGTGGTCTCGATTGATCAAGTTATGTTACATTTTAAAAGAAGCAATTAACTTAATAAACTTTAATAAATGCGCCCCCCCCCGCCGGGAGACGCGGTGCCCATCCCAGCACCCGTCCCGGCGCCCGTCCCGGCACCCGTCCCAGCGCCCGTCCTGGCGAGCCCTGCCCCTGATCTGCATCCCGTGGTGCGGCGGCAGAGGGTCAAAGAAGATGGCCGTCGCCATCGAGCTGCCGTTGCAGGAGAGGTTTGCACCCAGCGGGTCCACGGCTCGCTCTGGCCGCCACGATGGCCACCCGGGGCTGGGGTGAGTGGCTCCCTCTCCCCTTTCCTCTCCCCCTTCGCCTGCCCACGGCCCCAGGGGAGACTCCCCGGCCGGCAACTGGTCCACGGGTCGTCAGTTAGGGGAGGGTTGCCGGGCCCGCTGGAGAGGTTTGGGCCCAATGGGGGTTGCCAGGCCCGGAGGAGAGGTTTGGACCCAATGGGTCCACGCCCGTCTAGTTACTTCCTAAAGCAACGGAGGATGAACAAATGAAAAACTCCAAAGAGTTTCGGGCGATCCAGACTCATGGCTGTGAGCCTCCCATTCAGATCAATACCTACCCATCTGCTACTTTAAATGTTGAACGTACAATAGCTTGCTGAGCTGTAGAATTGTTTGGACATTTCCAAGAAGTGCCTTCACAAAATGAAGCCGACTGGCATGGTGAAGATACTACAGCTGATGACCTTTAAAGCACTCACACAAATAATCCTTGTAAAGAATTTATGCTATTTTGGGGAATTTCGGCACCCATGTCATCACATGCCCTTTCTTGATAAAAAAAGGAACTGGCAAGCCAGTAATTCCTGACAACGTAAGGCTTTTAAAACCACAGCCTCCTCATAACACAATTGTCTGCCTAGCGTGTCCTACATTCTGAAAATAATCTATTTTTAAACTGCTCACAGAAGCACAGGCATCAGACTAAAAAGACGATTCAGAGGAGAATAAATATTGTTTTTGTGATTTCGTTTTTTGAATTTATATTTTCTCCAGGTGGAATTTTCCCCATCACACACTTCAAATTTGGTTGGGTAAAGCAAAGTTCCTATTGATAAGATAAAAACAAAACCGCTGGGAGAAGTGGTAGGAATGTGGGGAAAATTAAGTGGGATTAGTGTATATCGGTGCATGCAGACTCGGTGGGCAAAATGGCCTATAATTGTGCTATATGAATCAATACAGTTATATTAGTGGAGATGATCCAAACCTTGGTCTAAGATGTGAGTTTTGAAGATCTGTCTACAGCCAGACGTTTGAGACAGAGACCTGGATAAATTTGAGGAAGAAATTCCAGAGTCTAGGCCTTTGAGAGCTGGAGGCATCTAACTCATAAGGTGGAGTAATTAAATAATGGATCCAAAGTTAGATGAGCACAAATATCTTGGAAATCTGTAGAACCAGAGGAGATGATATGGATATGGAAAGGTGAAACCATGGCAGCTTTACATGATCAGAATAACATGAGTCAATGGGATGGACGGGTTGTGATGTTTCAAGAGGCCTTCTTCATCTGAACTTGCAAAGAATCAGTCGTTTATTTAGTTTAGAGATACAACTTGAAAACAGGCTCTTTGGTGCCCCGAGGCCCTGCCGACCTTTGATCACCCGTTCACACTTGTTCCATGTTATCCCATCTTCTCATCAACTCTCTGTGCTTGGGGGCAATTTACAGAGGCCAATTATTCTGCAAACCCACAAATCTTTGGGATACGGGTGGAAACCCACGCAATTACAGGGAGAATGCACAAACTCCACACAGACAGCACCAAAGGTTCGGATCGAATCTGGGTCTCTGGTGCAGTGAGACAGCAGGTTTACCAGCTGTGCCACTGTGTGCCCTCATACAGTTTATTTTCATCCAGCTTTGCCATACATAAGAGCTGAACTAAACTTACTTCCTTGCCCGTGCTGAAGATTTGTTTAGTTTAGTTTATTGTCACGTGTACCGAGGTACAGTGAAAAGCTTTTTGTTGTGTGCGATCCAGTTAGTAAAAAGACTATGCATGATTACATTTCAGCCGTCCACAGTGTGCATGTATCATAAAGGGAATAACGTTTACTGCAGGATAAAGTCCAGTAATGTCCTATTACAGATAGTCCGAGGGTCTCCCATAAGGTAGATAGCTCAGGACCACTCTAGTTGATGATTTAGTTGCTTGATAACAGCTGGGAAGAAACTGTCCCTGAATCTGGAGGTGTGTGTTTTCATACTTCAGTGCCTCTTGCCTAATAGGAGTGGGGAGAAGAGAGAGTGATCGGGGTGAGACTCGTCCTTGATTATACTGGTGGGCTTGCCAATGCAGTAGATGGAGTCAATGGAAGGGAGGTGGGTTTGTGTGATGGTCTGGGCTACGTCCATAATTCTCTGCTATTTCTTGCAGTGTCTTGGATGGAACTGTTTCCAAACCATGCTGTGATGCATCCCAATATTCCCTTCATTGCCCTTGTGCAAACTTGCCAGATATTTATGAATGCATTAGCTGGAGCCGCCAGAGGGAATACATGAGCTGCAGCTGCTCTGTCTACAGCGGCTTGACATTGTGCATTGAGTTAAATGGTGAATAAACAGAGCACGTTATCACAGAGTGCAAGGGATACAGATGACAATCTGACCTGATAATGGATTAGTTGGTGATCTACTCTATTCTAAAACCAATTATAGAAGGATGTTACACCAATTGTCAAAAATTCTCTCATGTCACCTTTGTAATCCCTTTAATATATTGGCTTGATGATAAAACTGATATCTTACGCGGCGTGGACAAAGGCCAAGAAAGGAAAGCTCTAAACTCGGCTGTGAAACGTCCATGATGTTCAATCCAAGTTGATCATCACATTAGTATTTTAGTTCCCACTCATGGACAATCAGACTCAGAGCATGTAGAAGGCTTCAGACATGTTAAAGACGAGCTGCTCAGGCAGACAGGATGTTCGCCCACTTCCAATTAGTTTAGTTTAGTTTTGAGATACAGCGCGGAAACAGGACCTTCGGCCCACTGAGTCCGTGCTGACCAGTGATTCCCATATGCTAGCATTATCCTACACACAAGGGACAATTTACAATCTTTACTGAAGCCAATTAACCTACAAACCTGTACGACTTTGGAATGTGGAAGGAAACCAGAGCAATTGGGGAAAACCCATGCGGTCACGGGGAGAACGTACAACTGTGATCAGGATCAAACGCAGGTCTCTGGGACTGTAAGACAGCAACTCTACATCGCTGTGCCACAGTGCTGTTTCTTACTGTTTTCCCTGCAAAACTACCCCTGCAGGGAAAGTGATGCTAAAACCCATTCCCTCAGAATCTGAGACCCATCCCAGCTGCTAATTGTGATCATCCTCTCACTCTGATCCTCGTTTCTAATTCTACCCTCCCATGTCACCGACCGATGCCTTCACCCACAAACCCTGTTCTTTCCATCCCCACCCTCCATTTGCAATGCAACCCCATAACCTAATTATTTATCTCTACATGGTCTCTGATGAACACAGAACACAGACAAGTACAGCAAACGAACAGAGCCTTCGGCCCATGACAAGACATTATGATAAACTAATCTCATCCACCTGCATGTGAGCCATATCCCACTATCCATTGAATATCATAAGTTCTAGAATTAGGCCATTCGGCCCATCAAGCCATTCAATCATGGCTGATTAATCTTTCCCTCTCAACCCGATGCTCCTGCCTTCTCTCCATAACCCTTGATACCCTTACTAATCACACTCTCCTTTAGATTTCCAACTTATGAAACCTATGAGAGTCTTAACTTGGCCTGTCAGCTGGGCCCAGGGTCAGGCTTGGTCTCCACAGCAGTCTGTGGCATAGATTCACTACCCTTTGATTAAAAAAAATCCTCAGGAGGAGCCATTCAGCCCATTGGGTCTGTGCCAGCACATAACAATCAAGGATACAGAGCTAATGGGGGTAAACAACACTAAGAGGAAAAGATGAGCCATGAACATATTAATTGGCAGGGCAGTTATGGGATAGACAATAATAGACAATAGACAATTCGGCCCTTCGAGCTAGCACCGCCATTCAATGTGATCATGGCTGATCATTCACAATCAGTACCCCGTTCCTGCCCACTCCCCATACCCTTGACTCCACTATCTTTAAGAGCTCCATCTAGCTATCTCTTGAAAGCATCTAGAGAATTGGCCTCCACTGCCTTCTGAGGCAGAGAATTCCACAGATTTACAACTCTGACTGAAAATATTTTTCCTCATCTCAGTTCTAAATGGCCTACCCCTTATTCTTAAACTGTGGCACTTGGTTCTGGATTCCCCCAACATTGTGAACATGTTTCCTGCCTCTAATGTGTCCAATCTCTTAATAATCTTATATGTTTCAATAAGATCCCCTCTCATCCTTCTAAATTCCAGTGTACACAAGCCTAGTCGCTCCAGTCTTTCAACATGCGACAGTCCCGCCATTCCGGGAATTAACATAGTAAACCTACGCTGCACGCCCTCAATAGCACGAATATCCTTCCTCAAATTTGAAGACCAAAACTGCACACAGTACTCCAGGTGCGGTCTCACTAGGGCCCTGTACAACTGCAGGAAGACCTCTTTGCTCCTATACTCAACTCCTCTTACATAACATAACATAACATAACAACACTTTATTGTCACTCGGCACAAACACCGAGCGAAATTTCAGCAGCCACAAGACACAACAAAAAAGAAAAAAACACAGGACACCCGACCCCAACACAAACATCCATCACAGTGACTCCAAACACCCCCTCACTGTGATGGAGTCAGCAAAACTTCCCCTCTCTTCCCCCCGCACCCACGGACAGGCAACATTCATTCCATTGGCTTTCTTCACTGCCTGCTGTACCTGCATGCTTCCTTTCAGTGACTGATGCACTAGGACGCCCAGATCTCGTCTGCATTCCGGATGCAGAGCAGCCGACTCTTGCTTGTATATCTGATGCTGTGGCCTAGGGAGTTGCTGCTGCACCCTGTTGCCCTTCTGTGATCTGAATGAAAACCCCTCTCAATTACCTTGGCATAGACCTGGGAGCACCTTGATTCCAGATATTGACCTATCCACAATGTGTCGGGTTGTGTGTGCATTCCCTGCCCAGTACCTGCCTGTTCGTCACTGGACCAATTCAAGCAACTTCTCAGCCTCTTCCACGTTGGGTATTGCTGCTGTTATCGATCAACGGAGCGTCGTTGGTCAAGGCATCAGCATTCCCTGCTCTTTCTTGCGACATGGAATATCCTATTGAGTATCAGGTCTCACATGGAATGCATCCTGAATTATATCCTCAGTTCTTAGTATGGTTTAGTTTAGTTTAGTTTAGAGATACAGCGCAGAAATGGTGGCTTTGGCCCACCAAGTCTGTGCCGACCAGCGATTTCCTTTACATTAACACTATCCTCCACACTACCAAAGCCAAATTAACGTACAAACTTGTACGTCTTTGGAAGAGGTTTAGTTTAGTTTAGTTTACAGATACAGCACGGAAACAGGCCCTTCGGCCCACCGAGTCCACGCCGACTACGACCCCCACACACCAGCACTATCCTACACACTAGGGACATTTTACAATCTTTTACCGCAGCCAATTAGCCTACAAACCTTTAATGTCTTTGGAATGTGGGAGGAAACCAAAGCACCAGGCGAAAACCCACACAAGTCACGGGGAGAACATACAAACTCCATACAGACGGCACCCGTAGTCAGGATCGAACCCAGGTCTCTGGCGCTGTAAGGCAGCAACTCTACTGCTGCACCACAGATAGTGCTTCAGTGTGATTTGAACCCATTACTCTGAGCCAAACACACTGCCAACTGAACATATTAATGGAGTGTAAAAACCCATAACGTCTTAGAATATATTTAGATTGTCCTCAAGAGCAGAATTATAGGCCTGACTGACATTGTTGTATGGAAGTAATAAACTGACTCATATATCCCTCTGATTTCAGAGCTCTGAATTATGTTTCCAGCTCTGCTACACATCTCATTCAATTAGGCTAGTATTCCACAGCAGTCACTAAGGTATTTAAGAAGATTACAAGGTTTGTTAGCAATGACAGAAAGGCGCTCGTTCTTCTGGTGGGGAGACCAGCACAAGCGGGATAGCCTGAAAATTAAAGCGAGGTTGCATTGCACAAACACTGGGGTAAATGAGGCGGAGATACACCCATTGTAGGGTCAACTGGGATTTGAGAAGTCTCCATTGAGATGCATCAGGCAAGCAGCACAATCTCTTGCTCACTGATGGTCGAACGATCCAGACCAACTGCATATTGCGAAGGCAATCTGTGTATCAGCTACCATCCCTAACACCTCTCCATACATTGTCAAAAGACACAACAAGCTCAGATGGGTAACCAAAGGAACGAAGGTGCTCCTACTAACATTGAGTTGAGTTGAGTTTAGTATATAATCACGAGTACTGAGGTACAGTGAAAAGCCTTTGTTGCGCACTAACCAGTCAGCAGAAAGACAATGCATGATTACAATCGAGCCATCCACAGTGTACAGATACATGATAAAGGGAATTCAGATTGTGAGGCCTCATTCCATGCCTGGGCATCTTCAAATAGGTTTAAGGTGAAGGGGAAAAGATTTAGTAGGAATTTGAGGGGTACTTTTTTCACATAAAGGATGGTGGGGTATATGGAACGAGCTGGCAAAGGAGGTAGTTCAGGCAGGGACTATCGCAACGTTTAACAAACATTTGGACAGGTACATGGATAAGACTGGTTTGGAGGGATATGTTACAAATACAGGTAGGTGGGACTAGTGTAGATGGGATATGTTGGTCAATGTGAGCAAGTTGGGCTGAAGGGCCTGTTTCCATGCTGTATGAGTCTAATACAACTCTAATACAAAAGCTAACATTGCTCGACAGCCACCATCTGTCACCGGACACGGCTATTCTCTCTCCCAAGAACTGCATTAGTCTTCTCAATGCTTCTCACACATATAGGGCAACGGTGGGTCAGCATGATGGCCCTTAGCCTCCCTAAGGAATGATGGCCTGGAACAAGCATCCTGGGGGTGTCTATGACCGACAAGCCTGAACTAACAAGAAGAGGGTGGAGTATTCTACCCTCTGCACCCGAACAGCTGTTCAAATAGATTCTAGGGCCTGAGGGTGGTTTGCCGCTGGGAGAGCTGTGTGATGGGAGTAGTTTAAAGAAATCTTTGTGTGTCTTTGTTATAAATCATGGCTGAATTTCAACTTAACTCCAGCTATTCCTTTTGATGTGTAACCTCTTGATCTCCTATACTTTGAACATCCATACTTGACAAAAACTTGTCAGACTCAGTTTTGAAACATTGACTATTGCAACCTTAACAGCTTTTAGTGGGAGAGACTTCCAAGTTTCCTGTGCCCCTTCATGTTAAGGGTTGGTTACCGATCTCACACCAGAAAAGGTGGGCATGAATAAAGAAACACAAGCACAAAACAGATCTGGGATAAACTATAGACAATAGACAATAGGTGCAGGAGGAGGCCATTTGGCCCTTCGAGCCAGCACCACCATTCAATGTGTTCATGGCTGATCATTCTCAATCAGTACCCCGTTCCTGCCTTCTCCCCATACCCCCTGACTCCGCTATCCTTAAGAGCTCTATCCAGCTCTCTCTTGAATGCATTCAGAGAATTGGCCTCCACTGCCTTCTGAGGCAGAGAATTCCACAGATTCACAACTCTCTGACTGAAAAAGTTTTTCCTCATCTCAGTTCTAAATGGCCTACCCCTTATTCTTAAACTGTGGCCCCTTGTTCTGGACTCCCCCAACATTGGGAACATGTTTCCTGCCTCTAACGAGTCCAACCCCTTAATAATCTTATACGTTTCTGAGGCTATGACAATAGACAATAGACAACTAAAGTCAACTCTTTCAAGAGAGAGTTAGATATAGCTCGTAGGGCTCACGGAATCCAGGGATATGGGGAGAAAGCAGGAACAAGGTACTGATTTTGGATGATCAGCTATGATAATTTTGAAGGCCATAGAACCTATTTTCTGTGTTTCTATGTTTCTAACACTTTGACTTGCCACTCTGTTTCGCCTGACTGCCATTTAGAATATTTGTAAAAACTGTAGTTGGCTATAAAAATGCACCCAATAACTGCTTTGATTACTGGAGATTCACACTGATATCTGGCACTTTCACGACAGTCCTTAAATGCAATTTAAATTTACATTCAAAGAATTTGATCACCACCCAAATTAAACCAGTCTACAAGCTGAGCAAATGTCAACAGTTCTCTGATATTTTCAACTGGATACGAACACGTTTTCTCTTTCCCAATTCTGGTGAAAGGTCTAGGATCTGCAATAATCTCCAAATGCAACCTCCACTGCTGGCCTGGCTCACACATGATTGGTGAAGCCCAGTGAAGTGCAGGGCCTTCCCAATCAGACATCCCACCCACGGATCCGTTTGACTGCACCCACCGGCTAACCAGCTGTCAAAATGATTGAAAGATTATGAATATCTCCGGTATTCAAAACCTATTACAAATTAACCTTACGATAAAGAATGTTTAAAGTTATTGCAAGAGTATCAATTCATAATAACAGTTTAAAGAATTAGAAAACCCAGAAGGGAATTAAATATTTAAATTAACCCAATTAAAATTTTAAAAACTGGAAATTAATATAATTACTGCTCTCTCTCACTGCTGCTCTTCGTCATTCAAATAATGGGTTTGCTGGGTTTGGGCTAGATTATCTGAGTAGTTGTGTAAAGTGTTGGTAAATCAGCCGAGGTTGACATTTGCCCGTCACCCTCCAATGTTGGGGCTTGAGTGTAAAATCACAAGGATAAACCATTGGTTCTCTCCAGAGATGCTGCCTGACCTGCTGAGTTACTCCAGCATTTTGTGATACCTTCGATTTGGATCAGCATCTGCAGTTATTTTCCTACACACCTTGCCGCTCTACTGCGATTTCTCCTCAAGGTATGTCTACTTTGAAGAAGTTCCTCTCCTCTCTTCGATGAGAGTTTAACAACACGCTCTCTCGCTGCTCCCCCTCTGTGATTCCTCCTGCCCTCCTACTCTACATTCCCACTGTCTTCCTGTCTCCACCTATATCCTTTCTTTGTCCCGCCCCCCCCCCCCCCCCCCCCGACATCAGTCTGAAGAAGGGTCTCGACCCAAAACGTCACCCATTCCTTCTCTCCAGAGTTGCTGCCTGACCTGCTGAGTTACTCCAGCATTTTGTGACACCTAAGGATAAACCATGCTGAATTCTGAGTCATCAAAGTTGCTGGGGGTCAAGGGGAGGTCTGCACTTCCACATGGATCGTCAGGTAAACTCCAGCAGCTCGACAGGGATCGACGGGGATCACTTTTCAAGGAAGAATATCCTGTCCTATCTCATCTCCAGGGGCGGTGAGTGTGCAGAGAAAAGCTTTTCACTGTACCCCAGTACGCGTTACAATACTAACCTTAAGTAAACTAAAATAATCATTAACTGGAGCCAAGGGATCACACACAGGATGGAAACAGGCCCTTTAGCCCACTGAGTCCATACCATCAACCAAAAACACCTATTTACACCAATCCCACACAAATCCAATTTTTATTCTCCCCACAATCCCATCAACTCACCCACATACAACCACTCACCTCTATACTAGAAGCAATCTACAGTGGACAATTAATGTATCAACTTGCATGCCCTTGGGACGTTGAAGAATACCACACCAGCTGCTAGAAATACATGCGGTCATAGGATGAAAGTGTGAACTCAATGTAGGCAGCACCAGACATCAAGTTAGAATCTGGTTCACCAGTGGTTTGAGATAGGAGTTTAGTTTAGTTTAGTTCAGAGATACATCGTGGAAACAGGCTCTTTGGTCCACCGGGTGTTGCCGACCAGCGATCCCTGTACAGTAGCCCTATCCTACACACTAGGGACAATTAACAATTTTACCAAAGCCAATTAACCCACAAAATTTTGGAGTGTGGGGGGAAACTGGAGCACCCGGCAAAAACCCATGGGGTCATGGTGAGAATGTACAAATTCCATACCGACAGCACCCATAATCAGGATCAATCTCAGGTCTCTGGCGTTGTAAGGCTGCAACTCTACCACTGCGCCACTGTGCCACCTGTACAATATGCACTACCAGCATTGCTGCCTCTCAGTTCCAAGCCATGATTTTACACGGGTTAGATTTAATGTTTTCCAAGACTGTACTAAATTTGGGACGGCTGTGCAGCATAAGCACTATTGCATTCCCACCTTTTGCAAACTCAGTTGGTAACGAAATTGCGGGAAGAAAAGTCGATTACAATCGACTCCCTAGTGTTTGCAGAGTGTGTGCTGACGTGTGTTTTGAGAAGAGCTTTTCAGTGCTGCCAACAAATCAATTTGACCAATTGATTTAGTTAGACCCTGGTGCTTACACTTCCTATTTCTGACGATGGTCTTGGGTGACAGACTGGACTATGCAATGTCACTTTAGTGGAATTCTTTCAAAGGCCTACCCATCTGAATGAAAGATTTTGTACATTCAAATCAAGAATGGTTTGTATTCTTCCTGCACTATACTCACTCAGCTCAGCCAAGATGTTCAAATTGATTTCCTCGACAATAATTATTTAGTTGACATAATGCAGCAATAGATTCTACAGAACTGTACAGCTCGCAACTTAATCCTCTCAAAAGCTTTTATTGCTTTCTAGCCAGATGGTAATGTTGCTACTTTGTGACCATTTGTGATATTCGGGGGGGGGGGGGGGGGGGGGTCAAATTTTGCATCCTAGCAGCAAACAGTGTCGAAATCTATCCAAAGCTATGAGAAATGGCAAGAAAGGTAGATCTGTTGTTCAAAGACAAGTTTGTGTAGGAAGGAACTGCAGATGCTAGTTTAAACCGTAGACACAAAATGCTGCAGTAACTTAGAGGAACAGGCAGCATAGATACATAGATACATAGACAATAGGTGCAGGAGTAGGCCATTCGGTCCTTCGAGCCAGCTCCGCCATTCAACGTGATCATGGCTGATCATCCACAAGCAATATCCCGTTCCTGCCTTCTCCCCATACCCGTTGATTCCGCTAGCCCTAAGAGCTCTATCGAACTCTCTTTTGAATGTATCCAGTGAATCGGCCTCCACTGCCTTCTGAGGCAGATAATTCCACAAATTCACAACTCTATGTGTGAAAAGGTTTTTCCTCATCTCCGTTCTAAATGGCCTGTCCCTTATTCTTAAACTGTGGCCACTGGTTCTGGACTCCCCCAACATCGGGAACATTTTTCCTGCATCTAGTGTGTCCAATCCCTTAATAATTGTATTTGTTTCTATAAGATCCCCTCTCATCCTTCTAAATTCCAGTGAATACAAGCCCATTCGCTCCATTCTTTCATCATATGATAGTCCTGCTATCAATAGACAATAGGTGCAGGAGTAGGCCATTCAGCCCCTTTGTGCCAGCACCACCATTCAATGTGATCATGGCTGATCATTCTCAATCAGTACCCCGTTCCTGCCTTCTCCACATACCCCCTGACTCCGCTATCCTTAAGAGCTCTATCTAGCTCTCTCTTGAATGCGTTCAGAGAATTGGCCTCCACTGCCTTCTGAGGCAGAGAATTCCACAGATTTACAACGCTCTGAGTTGACCTCGGGAATTAACCTCGTGAACCCACGCTGCACTCCCTCAATAGCACGAATGTCCTTCCTCTGGACAGAAGGAATGGGTGACTTTCCGGGTCGAGACCCTTCTTCAGACTGATATCAGGGGAGAGCGAGATACATAAATAAGGAAGTGAAAGGTGTAAAAACAGGACAAAGGGAATAGAGATCAAGGAAATGTAGAATAGATCATTGTTAGCTGGGAGAAGGTAACAACAAAGTAAACAGATAAAATGTAGTCGGAGACTCAGACTGGCCGGAGAACTGGGAAGGGGAGGAATGGAGAGAGAGGGAAAGCAAGGGTTACTTGAAGTTAGAGAAGTCAATGTTCATACCGCTGGGGTGTAAGCTGCCCAAGCAAGATAGTTTTTGTGCTTGTGAGTTACGGGCAAGCAGTTGGTACACATGTCTATGTTTCACACTGTAAGATCAAAGGAAGTTATAGCCTGTCTTAAAAACAGTCAACAAATCAGACACATTTAAGTTAAATTTCTCACCTGCACTGACTGTGATGGCCTCCATGAACTGATCCCGCCAGGAATGTGTCCCGACCACAAGTGCAAGGTTGGTCTTCTTTATGAGCTTGTCCACTGTGCTCTGCCAGTTAAAGGATGCAGAATTAATGGCTGGACCTAATCACAATGAATCATCCAACACCATTTGACTCATTCTGCATGTTCTGGGCTCCCCAGTTAGTCCCAATAACCCGCTTTGTCCCATAGCCCGAAAACTCTTACTTGTTTACACTTGAAAATTAAAGTTGGCACTGTAGAAAAGATTCACGGTGAAAGACTACATCCCACCTCAGAGTTGTGATGCTCAACGAGCCACAATAGAAATACTCCCTTCCCCTGCCGTTGCCACAGTGGAAAATCAGATCATGATTCAGGTGAGTTAGTGAAAATGAAAGCGTGGAAAATTCTTCACCCGTTCTGCTAGGTGAACAAAGTGAGTCCAGGGGAACAAAGGACGGGCGAGAAAAGGGAGGTGACATCCAAGGAAGTAGACTGCTGGAGGCCCGCCACAGCCTGGGGCTGGCCTAGAACAGGCACCTCTTGTCAGAACGAGAGCACAAACTTTGAAAATGGCCACCAAAACATGTCGCCTCCTGCATGTGGCTCAGTAGATTATTCCTGTACACTTGCTAATTGGGGATCTTGGTGGTAATTGACTGGACTGTTTATAAGGGAAATAATTTCATTGTGTTAACAATTAACGTATGTGACAATAAAACTACTATTGACTCTATTGACAGGTTACAATAAGTTCACGTAATCGGAGTAGAATCAGGCCATTCAGCACATCAAGTCTACTCTGCCATTCAATCATGATCTCTGCCTCCTAATCCCATTATCCTGCCTTCTCCCCATAACCGTTGACACCTATTCTAATCAAGAATTTGTCTATCTCTGCCTTAAAGATATCCACTGACTTGGCCTCCACAGCCCTCTGTGGCAATGAGTTTCCACAGATTAACTGCCCTCTGACTAAAGACGTTCCTCCTCACCTCCTTTCTAAAAGATCGCCTATTAATTCTGAGGCTATGACATCTGGTCCTGGACTCTCCCACCAGTGGAAACATCCTTTCCACATCCACTCTATCTATGCCTTTCATTATTCTGTAAGTTTCAATGAGGTCCCCCTTCAACCTTCTGAACTCCAGCTAATTACAGGCCCAATGCTAACAAAAGCATCTCATATGCTAACCCACTCATTCCTGGAATCATTCTTGTCAACCTCCTCTGGACCCTCTCCAGTGCCAGCACATCCTTCCTCAGACATGGGGCCCAAATTTGCTCAGAGTACTCCAAATGCGTCCCGACCAGCGCCTTATAGAAGAATGACCCAGATTCACATTGCGGGGCACTAAGTAATCTTCAGCCCTGACAGTAAACAAAAACTGATCACATTTAAAACAGTATTATTTGTGCAAATAATTCCATATGCACTACTCCTAAGTTAGACTCAAACAGCTGGAGTAACTCAGCGGGTCAGGCAGCATCTCTGGAGCAAAGGAATAGGTGACGCTTTGGGTCGAGACCCTTCTTCTGCACCAGCAACTGCAGTTCCTTCCTCCACTCCTGTTTCTGATTTTTCCTGAGGAAACGACTGTTATCCAGACTCTGAGTCTATTCATTGCCATTGATAAAGCATGCTGGCTGAGGCCATTCGACCGTTTTCAGCTCACTGCAGCAGATTACTAGATTCTTACTTGTAGGAAACCCTTGTCAAAAACTACTGAAAGTCGAAGAAGACTTTGCACTAGTCTGAAGAACTTCAAAGTATTGATGAACTGCTTTTCTTTTACAAACATGTTGATTCTCTCTGACAATGGCTTGGGTCATTGCATCTGCAAGGGCACCCTGGTACATCTGACGTCACTCTAATGGAACTATAATTATTTAGTCCCACCACTGCCTTCTTTGAAAAATTGGAAGAACACTGGCATGTGTCCAGCCAAAGAAACATTAACATTTTCATTGTTATCTGCGGGATTTATCGCTCAGTGGCTCTTCATTCTCGAGAGTGAAACATAGCGTGCATTTGGCATCTCTGTCATTACTTCAGAGTTCTTCTCCACTCGTTTTTGAGGATCTTTCAATGACTTAACATAGTCAATGATCACACCAACCGTTCACATTCCCCTCAAATCTATTGCCATCACCACAATCGTTCACTTAGCTGATCCAATAGAAGCTTTTTGTTAATCTTATTTGTTTTGACTTGCTATTTATAACGTATTTTAATTACTTCTTATTGCCTTTGACCGTGCACTAGGACTTCTTCATAAAATTCATCCGCATTATAACCCTGTAATATTTTTTTTGTTTTTAGCCTTTGTATTTATGTTTTGCTGGGGTGTTGTCAATGCCCAGCAGGGTTTAATCACTAATCTCGTCCAAAAAGGGTCCGAGCGGCACAGTGCCACAGCTGGCAGAGCTGCTGAATCACAGCACCAGAGACCCGGGTTCAATCCTGGCCTTGAGTGCTGATTGTGTGGAATTTACACGTTGTCCCAGCGACCACGTGGGTTTCCTTCCACATCCCAAGGATGTGCGGGATTGTAGGTTAATTGCCTGCTGTAAAGTGCCCCGAGTGTGTAGCTAGTGGATGTGAAAGCGCGATAACATAGAACTGGTGTGAATGGGTGATAGATGGTTGCCATGGAATTGGTGAGCCAAAGGGCCTGGTTCCATACTGCATCTCTAAGTTCATAATTTATAGAGGCAGAATTAGGCCATTCGGCCCATCAAGTCTACTCCGCCATTCGATCATGGCTGATCTGTCCTTCTCAACCCCATTCTGCTGTCTTCTCCCCATAGCCCCTGGCACCCGTTACTAATGAGGAATCTGTCGATCTCGGCCTTAAAAATATCCATTGACTTGGCCTCCACTGCCTTCTGTGGCAATGAATTCCACAGATTCACCGCCCTCTGACTAAAGAAATTCCTCCACTACTAAGTATTAAGTACGCTGCCATTTTATTGAAGCAAGCTCTTTCAAAATTACAACCAGAGATATCTTGTTCCTTGGAGTCTACCAACCAACTGAAACAAGATAATATTGTGATTATGTAATCTCCCACAGGGCGTCCTGATTCCAAGCCAACTTTATCATTAAGTTCTAGACCATGCAATTAATTGGCTGGTTTAGCAAAATGGGCCTCTCTTATTTCAACAAATTTTATAAATCAGATTGGCCATTGGAAGAAATAAATTGACTTTCTCCCAATGATCTTCTTTCAGCAGCAAAGTTCCTTTCATGAGCTGGGTCATGCTCCTTATAAACCAACACTTCCAAGCTTAGAAACGGTGTCACAGGATCAACAATCACCTTCTTACTGTCAACCACACTGAATATCAATGTTGTACTGTGGATTGCTTTAAAAGAAAGACACAGCAGCGACATCAGGTAGTGCTATTGCCTCAAAGTATAGTTTAATTTAGTTTAGAGATACAGTGTGGAATCAGGCCCTTCGGCCCACTGGATCTATGTCAACCAGAATCACCTGTACACTAGTTCTATCCATACACTAGGGACAATTTACAGAATCAATTAACGTCCAAACCTGGATGTTTTTGCAATGTGGGAGGAAACCAGCGTGCCCGGAGAAAACGCACACGGTCACAGGGAGAATGTACAAACTCCGTACGGCAGCACCTGAATTCAGGATCGAACCGGGGTCTCTGGCGTTGTAAGGCTGCAGGCTCTACTTATGTACAGCCACTGTGCCGCCCCAATATAACTATGGTAACCCGGCTGTCAACATGCGATGTAAAGTCAGCAACTGAACAGGACTTGAACCATGGATCCTGAGATTAATACTGTCAGTTTGATGCTCTACCAACTGAGCTACCCAGACTGTATTCTCACAGCCTAAGTTCAATCCTGGCCCCTGGTTCTGCCTGTGTGGTGTTGGCATGGTCTCCCTGTGATCGCATGGGTTTCCCCAGGCTCCTTAGTTCAAGAGTCAAGAGTGTTTTACTGTCACATGTCCCAGACAGAAGAATAAAATTCTTACTTGCTCCTCCCACACTTCTTTCCTCCCACACCCCAAGATCTAGGACCCGTCTGTAGTGGGGTCTCGACCCGAAACGTCACCCATTCCTTCTCTCCAGAGATGCTGCCTGTCCCGCTGAGTTACTCCAGCATTTTGTGTCTAACTAAGATATAACAGGTTGATTAGCTGTTATAATCTGTCCTGTGCACAGATCTATGACTTTCTTATTCACAATCTATGACTTTCTTAATAGCCATCTAAGAGACTACAAATCCGGTGTGGAAATAAGTCATCCTCGATACTGAGGGACTGCCAAAGAAACATCCTTGAAGGCCTTTGTTCAATACTTTCACAGAAATTGGACCTTGATGGCAAAGACAGCAATTGATGTCTCTGTCTAATTGCCCTTGAAAAGGAGACAGCTCCTAACGTTCCTGCACAACTGCAGTCCATTTGACCAAGGTGCTCCCACAGAGCCTTTGGATAAGGAGTCTAGGATTTATAGCTGAAGATGATGAAACATCTGCAATGTATTTCCAAAAGGAAGCAGTGGGCATCTTGGAGGAGAACTTGCAGGTGGGGGTAGTCCACACGCACGTGTTGCCCTTGGTGTTTGCAGGAAGGAAGCATAGATAGGGTAGACAGTCAGAACCTTTTTCCCAGGTTGGAAAAGCCCAACACTAGAGAGCACAGCTATAAGCTGAGAAGCGGGAAAGTTTAATGGAGATGTGCGGGGCAAGTTTTTAACAGAGTGGTGGGGGCCTTGAGCGCATTGCCAGGGGTGGTGGTGGAGGCAGATACGACAGTGGCATTGAAGATGCTTTTAGATAGTTGCATGGAAGTGCAAGGAATGGAGGGATATGGATCATGTACAGGCAGATGAGATCAGTTTATGTTGGCATCTTGTTTGGCGTAAAAATTGTGGGCCGAAGGGCCTGTTCCTGAGCAGTTCTGTTCGATGTTCTATGCAGGGGAGGGCAATTAATTCCCACGCATGCTGTAACGGATATGGAACATTTTGAGTCCACACCGACCATCAATCACCCGTTCACACTACTGCTACGTTATCCCATTTTAGCATCCACTCTTTGGCCATTTAAAGAAACCAATTAATCTATAAATTCACACGTCTTTGGGTTGCAGCAGGAAACCGGAGCACCCAGAGGAAACCCACGGGGTCACACAGAGAACGTGCAAACTCCACACAGGCATCACCCGAGGTCAGGATCGAACCCAGGTGCCCTGCACTGTAAGGTAGCAGCTCTGCGACCCCCTCCAATATTGGAGGTAAAGAATGCTGAGGGTAGTGAATTGAGTGCCAATCAAGCAAACTTCTTTTGCCCTGGGTCGTAGAAAGTTGTCAAAGCTACATTCATTCAGGCAACTGGACCATCATCCATCTTGCTCTTGGCTTGTGCCATTTGGACAATGGAAAGGTTTTGAGGTGTGAGGAGATGAGTCATCCAGGACGCCCGACCTCTGATGTGCTCTTGTAGGCGTGAGATTCAATAGACGTGATCCGCAGATTATGGCATTGAGAGCCAAGGCTAGGTGGTTATACTCTATTGTCAGACATGGTCACTACCTGGTACCACTGTGGTGATCTGTACACTAGGCATTAACTACAGCTAAACCAACTTAAACCTCCATTCTAAGAGTCTGAAATAGCATAGCGTGTGTTCAGATTTTCAATATTCCCTAAAAATGGATAGCAGAGGAAAATATGATCAATTATGTGTTTTGCTCTCTGTCTTAGAGTCATGGAGTCATAGAGTGATACAGTGTGGAAACAGGCCCTTCGGCCCAACGTGACCACACTGGCCAACATGTCCCAGCTACACTAATTTCAACTGCCTGTGTTTGGTCTTCTTTATGTTTGTTGTAAAATTCCAAGTATCTAATTTCCAATTCCCCTTTCATTTTCCTGTTAACTCTGCCCAGCCCTGCAGGAGAGCCACAAGTTCAGATGTTTAAGTGTGAATGTAGCAGACGGACCGGGATGTCAGGTAGTTCTGAGCAAACTTTAAAGCGCACTTCCAAAGCTTATGGAGATGAAAATGTGCAATCTTGCTGGGAAAATGAGACTCAAGTAAAACAGTTGTTATTTTGGAAGATTGCTTGACATTGGTACTTACAAAAAGATGCAATCACTGTGAGTGGGTTTAATTGTTGTGGTTCTATTGTGATTAATTAAAGTCACAAGGGTGCCAAGTTTTCTGTTTGTTTTTTTGTTTGTTGTTTTGATGTGATACAATAAGAAGCTACCACTTTTAGAACAGGAATTACTGTTTGAATAACTCCATGTGTCCTCCCATCCTGCAGATTCCCCCTTGCCTCTAGCAAGCTCGGCATTTCTGTCACTTTCTCTGTCTGGGGAACAGGAGCCATGTTTGCAGGTGTGTTGAAACACATTACATAGTCCACCATCAATTTTCCAGCACCCTTGGTTGCAGAGCCTTGTTGGATTATCCATCTTACCGGACCAACAGAGGTCACGCAATAATAATTCAACAGTACACCTCTGACCCACTGATTACACACCTCCCCACCTCTCTAAAGTACCACGGATTGCCAGAAATCTAAATAAAGAATGAACAATTAACAAAGAAGTAAACAATTAACTCTTTCAGGATGGGGGCACACGTCACACGCAACACGCAAAACTTTTGTAATTCTCTCTATAATAAAGAAAAATCCCCAAACACCTGTCCGGCAGATCAGAAACACTCTTCAGGAGTCAGGTGTGGATTTATCAATGGCCACTGTCCACAGAAGACTTCATGAACAGAAATACAGAGGCTACACTGCAAGATGCAAACCACTGGTTAGCTACAAAAATAGGATGGCCAGGTTACAGTTTGCCAAGAATTACTTAAAAGAGCAACCACAGTTCTGGAAAAAGGTCTTGTGGACAGATGAGACGAAGATTAATTTATATCAGAGTGATGCAAGAACAAAGTATGGAGGAGAGAAGGAACTGCCCAAGATCCAAAGCATACCACCTCATCTGTGAAACACGGTGGTGGGGGTGTTATGGCCTGGGCATGTGTGGCTGCTGAAGGTACTGGCTCACTTATCTTCATTGATGATACAACTGCTGATTCTGAAGTGTATAGACACATCCTATCTGCTCAAGTTCAAACAAATGCCTCAAAACTCATTGGCCGGTGGTTCATTCTACAGCAAGACAATGATCCCAAACATACTGCTAAAGCAATAAAGGAGTTTTTCAAAGCTAAAAAATGGTCAATTCTTGAGTGGCCAAGTCAATCACTCGATCTGAACTCAATTGAGCATGCCTTTTGTATGCTGAAAAGAAAATTGAAGGGGGTTACGGCCCCAAAACAAGCATAAGCGAAAGATGGCTGTAATACAGGCCTGGCAGAGCATCACCAGAGAAGACACCCAGCAACTGGTGATGTCCATGAATCACAGACTTCAAGCAGTCATTGCATGCAAAGGATATGCAACAAAATACTAAATATGACTACTTTCATTTACATGACATTGCTGTGTCCCAAACATCATGGTGCCCTGAAATGGGGGGGACTATGTATAAACACTGCTGTAATTTCTACATGGTGAAACCAAAATGTATGAAAATGGCTTTTATTAAAATCTGACAATGTGCACTTTAGCCACATGTGATTTTTTTCTATTACAAATCTCAAATTGTGGAGTACAGAGGCAAATAAATAACTGATGGGTCTTTGTTCCAAACATTATGGAGGGCATTGTATAATAACTTTAGCAATTTTCAATATTAATGGAAAGTACAATGGGCTTTTTGAGATCTCATTACATTTAATAATGCATACCCACCACAAATGAGGAGAACAGGTTCTGTGGCTGCAAAAGCGCCTGGTTTCACTTGGAGCAAAGTAACAACAAACCTTGCTGCTTAAAGAAACATTTCGCTTTACTGCATCTGTCAAATATTATCTATTCTTTCACGGCCTGCGCAAGGAAGAAACGGACTCTTTTCTGGGGACAGGTTTCATGGGTGGGGTTATACAGCCATCTAAGTACATGTGCTCCTCAATTTACAATGGGGTGAGGTTTCGATAAACCCAACCAAAAATATCGTATGTTGAAATGCATTTAATACACCTGATCACGTGACCGGAAGCGTGTTTCTGTTGCCCAGCGTTTGCACCATTGTAAAGTTGGAATATCCTAAGTCGAAGCATCGTTAGTCGGGGAGCATCTGAATCTTGACTGGGGAGGAGGGAGTCTGGCAGAAGGCCGCTAAGTGGACCAGCAGCGGGAGACAGTGCAGGGCCAGCGATGGTAGGGAGGGCCGCTGGAGGCCCTGCAGCAGCCTGGAGCTCGGCTCCCCAGCCGCCTGCCACAGTTGCGGGCTGGAAGAGTCGTGTTCCACGTCTATATGGAGTGTGTGAGGTTGCAACCCCTGTTCCAATACCTAAAGAGGCTGCTTCTTGCCTTCGGGCTGCACTTCACACTCACCATCCTCATCTTTGGACACGGGAGTGTAGGATGCAAAAGTGAGATGACATGGAAGTAGTATGTGGGTGATCAATGGTTGGCGTGGACTCAGTGGGCCGAAGGGCCTGTTTCCATGGTGCATCAGCAACTCTTGCTGACTTTGCTTATCTTTAACACAAGAGTCACTGAATAATGACAGATTTCAGGAAACCTTGCAGATTTATCTTTCCTCTCTAACCCTGGGCTTGCAGTAGTTAGTAGCAGGTTACCCTCCCGCTTTCACCCCTCTACCTAGGCCCGGGAGGAGGGGGAGGGGGAATGGGGGAAATAAATTACTCCCTTATTGTCACTCTCTAAGTGTCAACGTTTCAATTTCCCCCTTATTCTACTGTACATATTAAGTGCTCTGTAATAGCTTAAAATGAAATTAAATACTTTCTTTTACCTTGAATTCATAAGACTCCTCGATGATGACCTCCAATTTGGGACGTTGACCCAGAATGGGTTTACCCATTTCTGCAATGCGTTTTGCTTCCTCCTCCTCGATTGTCAGTTTCCGGTTAGTGTCATCTGCAAAACAAAATGTTTAATTCATCAATTAAAGCCGCTGAGTGGATGTTTTCCTGTACCTGTGCCTCCCCCCCCCCCCCCCCTTTTCCAACCCCCACCACTGCCCCTGTAGATTTTTCCAAATGCACATTGGTAGCAAAGATGTTGTTCTGCTTTGAGATGTGGAATCAAGGAACGGCAGATGCTGGTTTACACAAAAGGTCACTAAATGCTGAAATATCTCAGAGGTCTGAAGAAGGATTCTGATCCGAAACATCACCTAACCACATTCCCCAGTAATGCTGCCTGACACGCTGAGTTATTCCAGCACTTTGTGTGCTTTTTCTGCTTTAAGATAGCTTCATTTAATTTTCCTATTGATCCATGCTGACCACAAGCAGTCTGATGGGTCATAGATGTAGGACAAATGCCTGCAGAATTAAATATTATATGTAACTTCAATCCTGAATGACTTTCAAACAAACTCGACATGAAATGTTTAAGTATCTCAGCCGGTCAGGCAGCATCTCCAGAGAATAGGAATAGGTGATGGTTCCTGTCAGAACCCTTCTTCAGACAGAATCATCATCTTTAGTCTGTAGAAGGGTTTGAGGTGAAGGGGAAAAGATTTAATAGGAATCTGAGGGGTAACATTTTCACACAAAGGGTGGTGGATGTATGGAACAAGCTGCCAGAGGAGGTAGTTGAGCCTGGGACTATCCCAATATTTAAGAAGCGATTAGACAGGTACATGGATAGGACAGGTTTGAAGAGATATGGACCAAATACTGGCAGATGGGACTAGTGTAGCTGGGACATGTAGGCCAGTGTGGGTAAGTTGGGCCGAAGGTTTCCACACTGTATCACTCCATGACTCTTGACTAAGGGTTCCGACCTGAAACATCACCTATTCCTTTTCTTCTGAGATGCTGCCTGACCTACTGTTACTCCAGCATTTTGTGTCTAGCTTCGGTATAAACCAGCACCTGCAGTTCCTTCCTACACATGCCTTTCATCCACCTCAGTTTCAAGGTTTTCCTGTCAGTACAGATTGCCGAAAACAAACTGAATCAAAAAGCAAATCACAACCGTGGTTAAAACGAAAGACCATACACCAACTACTTGTTATTATCTGTAATGTTTGCAATGTTTTATCTTTCATCTTTCTTTGCCGACCTGCCCACAGGTATCCATACCCCTCCTCAGGGAACCAGTTGGTGCTAAGTCGATTGTACAACAAGCACGCTGATCCAGATTAAGCAGAGCACGACAAGTTTCCTTTTTCAGCGCACGCACAAGCTTCAAAGTTAACAACTTCCAACAGAAGTTATGTTACTTCAGCGAAGACTAAAGGTACAAACATAGCATTGAAACTGCACACTAAAGTGTGATACATCTGTATGCTTCTGTGCTAATGGTAAGAGATTAGAAGTCTATTTCAGTCACTGAGTGCCTGTGGTCCAAGTCAGCGCCTGAATACTAAGAGACTGCATGTTTCCCGTGCTTCCAGTTGAATCTTCAACCACAGAGGACGTTCCTTAAATATTAAGGTTTGAACCAGTCATTGTAAAGGGTGCAGGTGAAGTCCAGAGTAATTGCCCTTGCACCTCTGCACCCATCCTTTGGGTCTATTCACTGTAATATTCAGGGTGAAGATCGATTGTCTGCGAACTTGTGCTTGATTTGGACTGACTGATGCAACAAGGCACGACCTTGCCAGTCCATACTCAGAGTATGTTCTGATCGATCACAACAGTGTTTATAAATAAACTGACCGAACGTTAGAGGCACGGAAACATTGAATCAGAATGACATAGACTGAATAAATTACTTAATCAGCATTTTAGCTGAAGTTAGGAGTAAATTATTCCCCAGTGGTTTTCATCATTTCAGAGTTGGGAATATTCATACATGACTTTGTAAATGGGCAGAGATAATCAGGTTATGAATGAAAAACGAAAAGAAAGTGAGGATAATCTAACGTTCCACAAAACTTGTCAAGGAACCATTAAAGCTATGGTTTCTAGTCTGCTGCTTCCAATCTCTGGCATTGCCACCCTATATCTCTGCATCTCCCAACTTTTCTGGACTCTTTTAAAATGATCCTTAAAACCTAGGATTAAAAGTTTCAGCCATCTTCTCTTGTGCCCTACCATGCATCATATTCCTATGAAGTTCTTTAAGATTCACTTCATTAAGAATGCTATAGAAATGCCAATTATTGTTGCAAAATAACGCTACAGTGCCCAGACGCAAAGTGCTGGAGTGGCTTAGCGGGTCAGGCAGCATCTCTGGATAAAAGGGATGGGTGACGTTTCAGGTCGGAATCCTTCCTTAGGCTTGTGCCAGACTGATAACGCTGCCTCAGCTGCTGAGTTACTCCTGCACTTTGTGTCTATCTTCGGTATAAACCAGCATCCGCCATTCCTCTCAACACTACAGGGCTGTAGTGCATCTTCAGAGACAAGAAAAGTTTCAGGCCTTATGAATAATTGTTTTTCCATAACAATGCCGCAACCAATCAAGGATTGATTTTATACCTCAGTAAAATCTTGCTGGAAAGAAAGATTCTTATTACATTTTATTTCAGTCAGCTTGAACCTTAGTAAGTGATCTACACTCCGTTTAGTAGTAGTTCACAGGCAAAGTCCTTCCCAGATGCATTAAGCCTGTCATGGCAACTTAGCTTCAGATGTCCATGAAGCTAGATCATTCAACCAATTTTGTCACAAGCACAAAATGCTGGCATCCAAATGACTTTAAGGTGCATCGGATGAAAGTGTTACCACTGTAAATACCTGAGCCGGTACTTTTGTATTTCTGTAAGGACATTAGAAACCATAAATCTTATGCCTCAAGTGAATTGTGTGAGCAAACAAAATGCTACACAAATTTAAAAAAATAACACTTCATGAATGCATTGAGTCATGGCATCATGCACACATGTTGTATTTTGTATATATTTGTGCAAGTAAACTGAAACATAAAGCTTCATTTACAAGATAGCTCTTCTAAATCTGTTTATATATAGGGGCGTGGCTGTGTTCTGCAGCTGCGGCTCACCGGCAGTCTCTCTGGTTTTTTTTGTTGTTTTTTGTCATTGTCGTCGTTAAATGTACGTTTTGTTTTATTTTTAACTCTGTGTATGTGGGGGGGTGGTGGGGGGGTTGGGGGAAACCTTTTTTCAAATCTCCTCCTCAACGGAGATGCGACCTTTACCGTGTCGTATCTCCGTTGGCGCTACGGCCTAACACCGTGGAGTCGGCGGCCTCCAGCTGGGATTGACCTCGAAGACTCCGGTCGCAGGGCCTGGACTTACCATCTCGGAGGCTTCGGCCGTGGGCCCTGCAGACCGCATCATCGGGAGTTCGCAGGTCCCTGGCTGGCGACCGGTTTTTGGGAGCTCCAGCCATAGCAGCTTCGACCGCCCCGAAGCGCGAGGTACGATCGACCCGCCCGCAGGCCCTGCGTGGCTCGGCCGCAGCACTTTCCATCGCCCGGTGGGGGCTCAGGACTTTCATCGGCCTGCTCGGCTCGGCCCTGGGACTTTCCATCGCCCGGTGGGGGCTCAGGACCTTCAACGGCCTGCTCGGCTCGGCCCTGGGACTTTCCATCACCCGGTGGGGGCTTCAAAAAGTTGGGAGCCTCGATCACCTCGTGGCACCATGGGAGAAGAATGAGGAGGAGATAAGACTTTGCCTTCCATCACAGTGAGGGTATGCCTAGAGCAATCACTGTGATGGCTGTTTGTGTAAAAATTATATCTGTGTGTCCTGTGCTTTTTGATGTCTACTGCCGGACCCTGACGTGAGAGGACGCTGGCGTTGTGTATTCGCCGCTTTTCCGTCAGGATAGTTTGTCTGTTTGTTTCTATGTTAATTGTTTTTGTAAAGCGCTTTGAGCACCCGATAAGGCGCTATATAAAATAAATGAATTATTATTATTATTATTATATATTTAAAATGTAGCAGATTGAATGGAGTGCCAGTGTTACACTGTGGGTAAATTACATGAATCGCCTCTCAAATAAGATCATGTACTAAACATATATATGGACATCGTATGTTTTGTTCATTCAATATCTGCTCATATTCCCACTGGGCCTTTTTTTGGGCTATTATCTGGGTTTTCAGACACCATTACAGAGAAGTCCCCCATAAGGCTCGGTGGCGCAGCAGTTGAGCTGCTGCCTTACAACACCAGAGACCCGGGTTCAATCTTGTCTATGGGTACTTGTACGGTGTTTGTATGTTCTCCTCGTGACCTGCATGGTTTTCTCTGGGAGCGCCGGCTTCCCCCCATTTTCCAAAGACGTACAGATTTGTAGGTTAATTGTCTTGATAAAATTGTAAATTGCCCCTATTGTGTGTAGGATAGTATTAGTGTACAGGTATCGCTGGTCGGTGCAGACTCGATGGGCTGAAGGGCCTGTTTCTGCGCTGTATCTCTAACCTAAACTAATGTATATGGACTGAGAATCCATGTTCTGTTTGATCAATATCTGCTCATAGACCCACTGGGGCTTTCTTGATCTACAGTCTGGGTTTTCATACGTAGTTACTGAAATGTCCTCATCAACTGAATTACATGTAGATCACACTCTTACATCCAGCACCAGTGTTCTCCTGCATTAGCCATGATAGAGCATCTTTTGTGGCTTTCTGCTTGAAATCCCTGTCCTCAATTGTATAGATATTCTGTGATCGAAGGATTGCCCACCATCTTTTCATGATTCCTCCAACCCAACAGCGTGAACACTGTATTCTCCAATTTTAAGTAAAGCCCCTCTCTCTTCCCCTTCACTTTCCTGTGTCCCCCATCCCGGTGCATACCAATTTCTCTCACTATCCCACTCCTTCAGTCCTCTCCCTGCCCCCTGTCCCATTTCACCTATATCCCTCTCTATGGGTTTATATTTCACTCCTTATCTGACACCCTTATGACTTATTTTCATCTCTAACCATTGTCCACAGTTGCCAAACAACACCCCGACCCTCACCTGTATCCACCTATCACTTACCAGGCTCTGTTCGATCCCCACCTGTAGATCCCCCACCTCACTTCCAGCTTTCTCTCCCACACTACATTCAGCCTGAAGAAGAGTCCAGACCAAAAAAATGTCCATTCCCTCCACAGATGCTTCCCGATCTGTTGACTTCCTCCAGCGCTTTGTATTTTGCTCACGATTCCAGCATCTGCAGTTCCATGTGTTTCCATCCTTGATTTTGCCTTTGTGTCAGGGTGCTACTTTGAAGTGGCCTCACTGGAAACATTCTTCAAATATCGTGATTTGCAATCCAATCCTTCCTTATTCATATTGGGCTGTTGTTTTGGTTTGTTGCCATGATGTATAGCTATACATATTTCGCTTGGGTAGCTTACACTCCCAGCAGTATGAACATTGACTACTCTAACTTCAAGTAGCCCTTGCTTTCCCTCTCTCTCCATCTCCTCCCCTTCCCAGTTCTCCTACCAATTTTACTGTCTCCAACTACATTTTATCTCTGTACCGCCCACTCCCCTGACATCAGTCTGAAGAAGAGTCTTGCCCCGAAACGTCACCCATCCCTTCTCTCCAGAGATGCTGCCGGTCCCGCTGAGTTACTCCAGCACTTTGTGTCTATCTTGAATTCTACCTGTTGGATTGTGCGATATATTTGCCCTAATGTCTGTAAAACCTTGCCAGGATATGTTTTCAGTTGCAAAATACTTTCCATCAATGTTATTTAACCGAAGGTGATCAAATAAATGTCTTGACTCACTATTGAATAGTCTATCGGCATCAATTTGCATATCTATATGTTGGTTGTCGATCAACATCTTTACTTGAAAGTCTGTCGGTTTGCTGCTATTGCTGCTTGTGATATTGATAACGTACAATCCAAATTCCTTCTTAACTGAATAAATTGCCTATCTTCCCTTTTTATCTTCAAATCACCATTGAAATTAGTTTAGTTCATTGTCATGTGAAGCACCGAGGCACAGTGGAAAGCTTTTTGCTGTGTGCTATCCAGTCAGCGGAAAGACTATACATGATTGCGTTCGAGCCATCCACAATATACAGATAGGGAATAAAGGGAATAACATTTAATGCAAGTAATGCCCAGTAAAGTCCGATTAAAGATAGTCCAAGCGTCTCCAATGAGGAAGATGGTAAGGGATCAGGGGGTATGGAGAGAAGGCAGGTACAGGTTACTGAGCTGGATGATCAGCCATGATCATATTGAATGGCGGTGCAGGCTCGAAGGGCCGAATGGCCTACTCCTGCACCTATTTTCTATGTTTCTATGTTTCTATGTGAGGACCACTCTCTTGCTGTTGATAGGATGTTTCAGTTGCCTGATGACTGCTGGGAAGAAACTGTCTCTTATTCTGGAGGTATGTGTTTTCACACTTCTGTACCTCTAGCCTGATGGGGGAAATTAACCTTAGAGCCACACATTCTCACAATGCGACCTTAGAGCATAAGAACGGGAAGCAGGAAAAGACCATGCAGTCATTCTGTATGCTCTCGACCAATCTTTCACCTCAATGCCACATTTCTTTACTTTACAGGTCTTTTAAATTTCCTTATTATCCAAAAATCTCATGATCTCTGTCTCGAATATACCAAACTGAGCTTCCAGGGTGCTCCTGGATGGAGATTTCCAGGAATTTCTTACCTTTAAGTGAAGAAACTTCGTCCCATTTCACTCCAGAATAACCAATTCCTTATTTTGAGACTATAGCTACTGGCTCTACGTGCCAGAGCCATCAGAATATCGTCTCTGCATTATCCCTGATAAACCCCATAAGAATTTTGTAAGTTTAATTGAAATCACTTCCCATTTTTATAAACTCTGGAGATTATAGGCTCAATTTGCTTAATCTCTCCTCATACGATAATCCCCTGTCTCTCATCAAGCATATCCTTCTTTAAGTAAGGAGACAAAATCTGTGAAAAATATTGCAGGAACTCCTCAAGACCCCATATAATTGTATAGGAAGGAACTGCAGATGCCGGTTTACGTTGAAGATAGATACAAAATGCTGAGGTAACTCAGCGGGTCAGGCAGCATGTACGGAGAAAAGGAAAAATCTCCTTACTGCTTGTGTGAGAGGGAATAGATTGTGGGGAATTCAGAGTGGAAGTGGGATGGATGTGATTGCATTGAGAACCAGCATAGGTTCAATGGGCTGAATTGCCCACTTGTATGTTGTAAACAAGCACATTCTGAGCTCCATTTCGTAGTCGTTGATTTTGCTGCAGGAATCTGATGAAGGGTTCCAGCAGTACCAGTTGTTTAAGGAGGATAAAATGCTCCTGCATTCTTAAATGCCAACTTAATTAAAGCAGTAATTTTATGTGCAAGTTTGAATGTCAGATTTTGCATTCTCATGCTAGTCCACTCACAAATCTATTTGTACAAGGAGCAAACACCAGAAAGGAAGATCAAGTTCTTTAATGAAACAATATATTTGCGACTTGTGCCATCTTGCTTCTGAATTTTTGTCTCTTACTTACAGCCTTTCACTATTGCTAATGGCTTCAGGTTAAATAATTTGCACACCTTCGGGCAACAAATCTTGTTCAACACAAGTTGTCCCAAGACACAATGTGGAGGCAGATGCTGGTTTATACCGAAGATAGACACAAAATGCTGGAGTAACTCAGTGGGTCAGGCAGCATTTCTGGAGAGAAGGAATAGTCACATCCTTTCCACATCCACTCTATCCAGGCCTTTGACTATTCTGTAAGGTTCAATGAGGTCCTCCCCTCAACCTACTGAACTCCAGTACGTGCAGGCCCAGTGCCATCAAATGCTCATCATATAATTTTTGGGATCATTGTCCTAAACCTCCTCTGGACCCTCTCCAACGCCAACACATCCTTCTTCAAATATGGGGCCCAAGTTAGCCCCATACACTTATAATCTCAATTTTTATGCATGCACGCCACCTTGTTTTGGGTTCCCATGAGATGCCTTCTCCTTCAATCACCGGGACATTATTTGCTGTAAAGATCATGTTCATTTGTTGAAAGGTTGCTCTCTAGACTCAGTCATATCAGGCTCCGGATATAGCCAGTCCATGCTACCATGTTGTCCCCTTGCTTTTTAACAGTGACAGGGCCAAACATGGTGTGTGATGATGTTCCAGTGATGAATTAACATCACTGAGGCTTGCTACCATCGTCAGTACAGATGGATGCAAAAGAAAAGTGAGATTCCTTGCATATCATTGAACAAAATGCCACATAAATCAACTTTGATACTAGAAAGCCACCTAAAACTTGCCAACTAAAGGCCTTCAATGACCTTCAAACAACTCAAAAGAAAACGGGTGGCACGGAGGCATAGCGGTAGAGCTACTGCCTTACAGCGCCAGAGACCCAAGTTCGATCCTGACTTCAGGTGCTTATGTGTATGGAGTTTGTACATTCTCAAAGTGACCCACGTGGATTTTCTCCAAGATCTTCCTTTACATTCCTCCTACACTCTAAAGACGTAGAGGTTTATAGGTTAATAGGCTTGGTATCAATGTAAATTGTCCCCATTGTGTGTAGGATAATGTTAGTGTGCAGGGATCGCTGTTTGGTGCAGATTTGGTGGACCAAAGGGCCTGTTTCCTCGCTGCATCTCTAAACTAAACTAAACTAAAAACCACTAACTGTTGCCAATTTCTTTGACACATACTACATACATCCAAAAAGGTGGAGGTTCATTTACAAAACCAGCTGTCTAAAAGGCATTGATCCCTCTGTAATCTCTTGGTTAATGACTCAGGGAAGCAATCAGGTAACAATGCATGTTGTCTTCCATCCAAGATTTGGCTGATGGATTAGTCGATAAATAAATCCTGCCACCATCATAATCACACATAACAATTCATTTTCTCAGCCACAGACTTCTGCAATCTGCTTACTCGCTTCACCTTTCACAGATGATTATTATATTATCTCAACAGTGAAATGAATTTCAGCCTGTTTACATGCTGTATGACAATTCTTAAATGGGGCATCTTGGTCACCATGGATGAGTTGGGCCGAAGGGCCTGCTTCAGTGCTACATGACTCTATGACTCTATGTTTAGATGGGACATTTTGGTCCGCATGGACAAGTTGGGCCGAAGAGCTTGTTTCCGCGATGTATGACTCCAAGCTTAGATGGGGTACCTTGGTCGGCGTGGAAGACTTGGGCTGAAGGGGCTGTTACCAGCTGTTAACTCTATGAGTCTTGGCTTAGATGGGGCATCTTGGACGAGTTGGGCCAAAGGGCCTTTTTCCATGCTGTATAACTCCATGACTAAATTTAGCATTTAAGCTTCTGCTTTAGACTGCCATTTGCAAACTATGATACCAACCTCACCCCCAATCCCCCCCCCCCCCCCTCCTCCATCATTTTGTCTCAGATTGCACCATCAGGACCATGTTATTTGCCACCATCAGGATATAAAGAACAATAGCAGAGTCTCACAGTGTGGAAGGGGCAAGAAATAGGGAGGCAGAAATAAACCACCTTCAACACTGCAATGTTTGCAGTTGATGGAGAGGATGCACCAGCAGTTTGCAACAGTGGCTGCCTTGAAGAGTAGTAAAACAGATGCAGTGTGTCATAATTAAAAGATGAACTCAACGTAAGAGGAAATAAATATATCCCGTACAAAGCCATTTAAAATGCAAAAAAAACCCTAAAGTTTGACCTTCTCAAAGATGCACCAAGGAATGAATGGCTTGTTAGAGGCCCATCATCACATTGCAAATGTCCCTTGCATGTGAAACTGCTTACTTCTAGCTTTCTGAAGTTTCACTGAAAAATCCACGCAGTATTCTTCGACATTCCCCTACAGGTTTATGAATATGTTATACTTTCCACACTCCAAGTAAGTCAAGAGAAACAGAAACAGAAACAAAACTGACTCCAGTCATATTAAACCGTGTTACCTTCTGACCCTTTTTGAATTCTTTTTGAAGGATTCTTTGGAAGAGGACATCATGGTGGCACTGCGTTTGAGTAGCTGCCTTACAGCACCAGAGATCCAGGTTAGCTCCTCACTACGGGTGCTGTCTGTACAATTTGTACGTTTTCCCTATGACCGCGTGAGTTTTCTCCAGGTGCTCCAGTTTCCTCCCACACTCCAAAGACGTACAGGTTTGTAGGTTAATTGGCTTTGGTAAAAATTGTAAATTGTCCCTAGTGTGTAGGATAGTGCTAGTGTATGTGGATTGCTGGTTGGCACAGACTCGGTGGGCTGAAGGGCCCGTTCCCACGCTGTATCTTTAAACTAAATTAAGCTAATCCTGCATTCAAAATTGCACTTTTTGTATCATTGAACTACTACATGGAAAATATTTAGAAGATATATAGGGAAAAAAAAACTGGTGATGCTGGTTTAAATCAAAGGTAGACACAAAATGCTGGAGTAACTCAGCGGGTCAGGCAGCATCTCTGGAGAGAAGGAATGGGTGACATTTCGGGTCGAGACCCTTCTTCAGACTGCTTATAAATTATATTATTTGGAAGATATATGTTTCCTTATGGTTGATCTAATGAGAAAGCAGATGTGGATTATCAGAGAACAAACCCAAAAGACTGTGAAACAATTTGCTGATAATCCAATCATCCAACCCTGACTTCCAACTATTACATCCTTCAAACCCAGTCCAGTAGAATTGGAAGCCCTAGATAGAGTGGATGTGGAGAGTGGGAGGGTCTAGGACTAGAGGGCACAGCTTCAGAATAAAAGAACATTCCTGAAGAATTGAGAAGAGGAGGATTTCTTTAGCCAGACCGTGGTGAATCTGTGGAATTCATTGCCACAGAAGGCTGAGGAGGCCAAGCCATTGGGTATAAGTGGAGATTGACTGGTTCTTGATTAGTAAGGTTGTCAAAGGTTACGGGTAAAAGGCAGGAGAATGGTGTTGAGAGGGAAAGATAGATCAGCCATGATTGAATGGCGGAACAGACTCGATGGGCCGAATGACCTAATTCTGCTCCTGTGCCTTATGGTCTTATGGAGATGGGGTTGTGGGGTGGCAATGTTGGCAGGAGAATAGTCTGACGAAGGTGTCTCCACCCAAAACGTCACTCTTCTCTCCAGAGATGCTGCCTGTCCCGCTGAGCTACTCCAGCATTTTGTGTCTACCATTGGTCATAAAGGCTAGTCCTGAAAACTAGCACAGGGATCATGATACCTTTCGACTAGAATGCAAGTAGTATTCCTATGATCCCAAGCTGGAAAGGGTGCAGAGAAGATTTATGAGAATGTTGCCAGGACTCGAGGGCCTGAGCTGTAGGGAGAGGTTGAGCAGCCTCGGATTCTATTGCTTGGAGCGCAGGAGAGTGAGGGTGATCTTACAGAGGTGTACAAAATCATAGATTAAGGAATAGATCGGGTAGACGCACAGATTGTCTTGCCTAGAGTAGGGGGATTAAGAACCCAAGGACATATGTTTAAGGTGAGGGGCGAAAGATTTAATAGGAACCTGACTGTTAACTTTTTTACACAAAGGGTGGTGGGTATATGGAATGAGCTGGCAGAGGAGGTCGTTGAGGCAGGTACTATTGCAACGTTTAAGAAACATTTAGACAGGTACATGGATAGGATAGGTTTAGAGGGATATGGGCCAAATGCAGGCGGGTGGAACTAGTGTAGATGGGGCATATTGGTTTGGTGTGGACACGTTGGGCTGAAGGAGCTGTTTCCACGCTGTATGACTCTATGATTCCTAGTTCTATCATTGTTTTGAGCTTTGAATGCAGTCAGCACACACACTGTTCATTGGCAACTTAAAGCAAGTCTCTGCTATATAATAGTTCCTCCCAACACTTGAAGGTAGCAGGATGCGAATAGTGGAGGTCCAGGGAGAGGTTCCTGGCCTTTGGAACAAGAACCCAATATTGGTCATAAGAGAGATGATGCACTGGAGGTCTCGATAGGATGTAGAAAGGTGAAGAGTTGTCGTACGAACACAGTGGAAAGGAAATCCTCCAGGCATCCGGATAGTGAAAATAAATAGCCAATCAGTACTATTCAAAGAAAGGAGACACAAGGACCTGGATGAAGGGAAGTAGTTCAATGATCACACATGACTGGCTGAGGTCGGTTAGATCAATCTGCAAATGCTGCTTCCCAAAATACACCTACCTCAGGCACTACTCACTGCATCATGGGGCCCATCTCTCCACAATCTCCACCCTTCAGAGTTGCTGCTAATATCCTCTTAGCTGTATCATAGCCACACAATCCTAGAATCAGTCAAGTCACTGCACACGTCGAGAACGATTTTCTTTAGACTTTAGAGATACAGCGTGGAAACAGGCCCTTCGGCCCACCCAGTCACTTCCAACCAACGATCACCCCGTACACTCGCACTATCCTACACACTAAGGCCAATTTACAGAAGCCAATTAACCTATAAACATGTACGTCTTTGGAGTGTGAGAGGAAACTGGAGCACCCGGAGAAAACCCATGCGGTCACAACGTACAAACTCCGCACAGACAGCACCAGAAGAAGTTGTATTTTAGTTCATTTTAAATTTACAAATTCTTCTAGTATAATAATTTCTCTGGCAGCCACTTCATAAAACACCTCCTTCCTTTCCAATTGGTGAGAAGCCGATAGAGATTTGTTGTGTACATTGTAATCATATATTATTGTGACCTTTTCATAAAGTAGAAAAATTAAAACTTTATTAGCAGTCCCTTAGGATTAGGGCACTTTCCTACTTCTGTATAATCAGCTGCAAATTAGTTTTTGATAATTTGTTAAAACTTTGACAGAAATGTTAAGTCTTCATTGAAATACGAACAGATGGTGCCACCTGCAATGAAGCTTCTGAAATGAAACAAAACCTTAGTGTAAATTTCATATGATGTCTTAACTGAAGAAAAAAGAAACCTCTGGGGTCGATCATTCACTCATCCACTGAGTCTGGGTTTCCACATGATTATTATAAACTGTATGTTCAAATATTATCTGTGGCTTCAGCGTAAAGCAACAACTCAATGACTTCCATTATATATACAGTAAACCCTCATAATAATGGGTCAGCCATGATTAAATGGCGGAGTATTCTTGATGGGCTGAATGGCCTAATTCTCCTCCTATCACTTATGAACTCACAAAATGCTTGTTGGTGCAGATAGGTCTGAAGCAAGGTCCTGATCCGAAACATCACCTATTCATTTTCACCAGAGATGCTGCCTGACCCGATGAGTTACTCCAGGTCAGGTGTAAACCAGCATCTGCATTTCCTTTAAATTACATAAGGTCCAGTGCAGTTTTTATGTACGTTATCAATATGTTCTGTATCTCAAGGCATAATTTCAATATTCCTAGCTGACAAGGCACTCAGGAACAAGGTAAACTGTTGAGTTACTCCAGCATTTTGTGTCTATCTTCAGTGTAAACCAGCACCTGCAGTTCCCTGCTACATATAAACTGTAAGGGAAATAGTTTAGCTTGCCTGCAGTCCGTCTGTCTTTTGTGTTTTTTGTTGTTTTTGTCTGAATTGTAGTTTAATATGATGTAGTGTTGTATGTTATGTTTGGGGGGGGGGGTGTGGGTGGTGGGAGGGAACGGGAACTGTAACATTCTCTCTCCAGAACGGAGACGTGACCTTTGTTCTGTGTCGTGTCTCCGTTCCCGTTGCGGCCTACCACCGGCCATTCACCTGGGACCACCTGGGGCTCTGGTTCGCAGAGCCCGCGGCGCGGACTCACCACCTGCGGCGCTGGCTGCCAGCGGATGCTGCGGGCGCGGCTGCGACTCGTCTCCGGAGGCTCCGGCGCGGGCCGCGTGGACGTCGGAAGCCCGCAGACCCCTGGGTGGGGGCCGACATCGGGAGCTCCGGCAACGGCAGAGGCAGCGTGTTCGCCCGCCCCGAATCGCGGGGCTTGGGTCGGCCCGTCGCGGACCTTTCACCGTCCGGCGCGGCCTGAAATAGGCCGTGGACCTTTCACCGCCCAGCGGGGGCTTCAATATCGGGAGCCCCGACCGCCCCGACGTGGCAACTCCAACAGCCTGACCGCGGGACAAGACGGCAGGGAAGAGAAAAAGACATTTTGGCCCTCCATCACAGTGAGGAGGGACTGGAGGAGACTCACTGTGATGGATGTTTCTTTTTGTTTGGTGTTAGTTGTGATTGTATGTGTTATTGCATTTTTATTGATTAATCTTATTGGTCTTATTGTTCAACTGCGGGTAATGTTTCATTTTACTACACATTTATGTGTATGTAACAAATAAACGACTATTGACTATTGAAACAGGCCCTTCAGTCCACCGAATTCATGCTGACCAACGATCACCCGTACACTAGTTCTACCCTTCACACAACGAACAATTTACAGAAGCCAATTAACCCACAAACCTGCATGTCTTTGGAATGTGTGAAGAAACCGGAGCACCTGAAGAAAACCCACGCGGTCACAAAAATAACACCTGTAGTCAAGATCGAACCTGGGTATCTAGCGTTGTAAGGCAGTAACTCTACCACAGTGCCACCGAAATAGAAGTAAACTGCTAAAATGGTTGACGGTTCGGGTCGAGACCCTTGTTCAGACTGACCCGAAACGTCACCCATTCCTTCTCTCCTGAGATGCTGCCTGAACCGCTGAGTTACTCCAGCATTTTGTGTCTTCCTTTGAGTTAAACCAGCATCTGCAGTTTTTTTTCCTAAACTGTTAAAATGTTGTGCAGAGATTTGTGAAATCACAGGTATCTGGCAGACACAATTTACTCCTGGGAAATGTGCATTTTGAGAGACAAAATGAGGAGAGGCCATAATTTGAATGGTACAATTGTAAAGAGAAAATGGGATGAAAGGGATCTGCTGTTGCATTCAGTCAAATCTTCCATGGTGGCAGGATTTGGGAAAAAAACACACATAATATCCTTGGCTTTATTAATGATGGCATAGGGGTGAAATTCAAAGAGATTTCGCTTAATATCTGGGATGGAGTATTGAGTACAAAAGTTAGGATTTCATGATACAACTGTACAAGTCATTGGTGAGACCACACTTGGAATGCTATGTACAGTTCTGGTTGCATTTAAAGGAAGCATTTCATTGTTGGAAAGGGTATTCATTTCTGGGCACTCATAGATTAGATTTAGAGAGTCCCAGAAGAGTCTCGAAAATGTGTCAGAATGGTGGCAAGACTGGAGAAATTTAGACTTATGGCGTGGAAACAGGAGTCCACGAGTCCGCACCAAACAGTGATCACCCCGTACACTAGCACTATCCTACACACTAGGGACAGTTACAATGTTTACAAATGCCAATTAACCTACAAACTTGTATGTCTTTGGAATGTGGGAGGAATTCAGAGCACCCGGAGGAAACCCACACAGTCACAGGACAAACTCCTGGCAGACAGCACCCGCAGTCAGGATCGAACCAAAGTCTCTGGTACTATAAGGCAGCAACTCTACCACTGCACCACTGTGCTGCCCTAAAGTCAGAAGGACAGGATTGTGAAGAAGTAGGGAAGGTTAAAAGGTTTTAAAGCAATGTTAAAATCCTGAAAGGTTTTGCCAGATTAAATCAGTGAAGAATGCAGGAAATAATGTGGAAAGCATTGATCAGAAATGCTATAATGATAATAGCACTCTATAATTGATTGGGCCATAGATTAATACAGCACAGAAATGGCCCACTAAGTCCTTGTCATCCACTACGCAGTTATTTATGCCAATTCAATTTTATTCTTCCCATGTTTCTATTAACTCTCCTTGACTCTACCCCTCACCTTTACACTGGGGACAATTTATGGCAACCAATTAATCCAGCAAACTACATGTGCATGGTTTCCTGAAAGTGGAGAGTCAGATGGACAGGGTTGTGAGAGAAGGCATTTGGCTCCATTAGGTAGGGATATTGCGCATTACATTTACAACAACAAGACACTGTTCTACGAGTCGTTGGTGAATTGCACCTTTCAAAAGACATTTGGACGGATATAGCGATAGGAATGGTTTAGAGGAACGTGGGACAAATGCAGGCAAATTAGTACAAAAAATCAATGTATCCAGAGAACCCATATCAATAAATAACCTCAAGATGAGCAAATAAAGGAGATAAAGTAAACTAGTCAGAGCATTTCTGAACAGAAATCTGATTTTTTTTAAACCTTGGACATTGCTCTCTGTAATACTGTGTATTTCCTCTGGGTGCTCCAGTTTTCTACCACATCTCAAAGACACAGAGGCATAGACTAATAGGGCATGGAAACAGGTTCTTTGGCCCAACATGTTCATGTTGACCAAGCTGGCATTCTGAGCCAGCCCCATTTATATATTTTTATTATCTTCTCCAATTATCTCTCCTGATGTAAAGAATGTATCCACACTGCTGAAGGGCCTGAGAAAGCTGCTATCGTCGGGTACCAGGTAAAGTGTTATGACTGCCATGTTGATGTCCTATCAATGCGACCAAGATAGTTACAGAATAACCTCTCATGCGAAGGGTTGACCAACTCTGCTGCTTCTGAAATGGACAGCTGATCTCCTGGGCTCTTCTTTCACAGAATCATAAGATAAATACTTTGCATGATTTAATCCCATCAGCATCAGTTCTTCTGATGCATAGAGGTAGTTACCTTGCAATAAGGCCAGGTAACTACCTCTATGCATCAGAAGAACTGTTGTTAGGCCGAAGATAAACACCAAATGCTGGAGTAACTCAGCGGGTCGGGCTGCATTTCTGGAAAATAAAACAGGTGGCGATTTGGGTCAGAACCCTTCTTCAGACAGCAGTGCAAGTTAACTTGAGGGCAAGGTAGAAGTTAGTGGCGAAGTTAATAAAGTTCCCGAGTTCTACATCAGTGCAGGAGGCAGCCCCGATGCAGTCGTCAATGTAGCGGAGATAGATTTGGAGAATAGGGCCAGTGAACGCCTGGAAAAGGGATTGATTGACATACCCTACCAAGAGGCAGGCATAGTTGGGGCCCATGCGAGCGCCCATAGCTATGCCTTTGACTCGGAGGATGTGGGAGGAGTCGAAGGAGAGGTTGCTAAGGGTGAGGACCAGTTCCACTAGGTGGAGCAGAGGGTTAGTCGAGGGAAATTGTCTGGGTCTGTGGTTAAGGAAGAAATGGAGTGTCTTAATGCATTCCAGGCGGGGGATGGAGGTGTAGAGGGACTGAATGTCCATCGTGAAGATGAGGGAACAGAAACCTGAAAACTGAGTTATTAAAGAGTCAAATGCATGTGAGGTATCTTGGCCATAGGTGGGAAGGGATTGGACAAGGGGAGGATAGGATGGAATCGAGGTATCTGGAAATGATTTCAGTGGGGCAGTCAGATAGAAACAATGGGTTTGCCAGGGCAGTTCTGCTTATGGATTTTGGGGAGAAGGTAAAAGAGGGCCGTGTGGGGCTGGGAAACGATAATGTTGGAGGCTGTGGGGGGCAGACAGCCTGAAGTGATAGGCCAAACAATTCTCGAGAATCAGCACTGCTACTTTCTTTGCGTTTCATAAGTTCATCAGTGATAGGGGCAGAATTAGGCCATTCAACTCATCAAGTCTACTCTGCCATTCAATCATGGCTGATCTATCTTCCCCTCTCAACCCCATTCTCCTGCCTTCTCCCCGTAACTCTTGACACCCGTACTAATCAAGAATCTATCTATCTCTGCCTTGAAAATATCTATTGACTTGGCCAATTGCTTTTGCTGTTTACTCATAATAACAGAAATAATGGCCTGAATGTTATGATTGTGAGAACAAGGAAACTGTCAGCATTCACCATTGTTACCTTGAGATGCTGACAACAAATCGTGGAATGTGCTTCTGCTGCTAAACAATGGAATATGATGGCAAAGCCTCCTCAGGACTTGCTGTAATGCAACTTTCTCCAATTTCCTTTTCATGAACTGATTATGCTGTCATATCCTTTCCATTTTTTCACCGTTTCAATTATTTTCTTCCCAACCACCAATTGATATAGTTCCCCACCATTTACAGGCTGCTAACCTGAGAATGATCAGTTTATTCTTATTCTTTATAGCCTGACTGATAACCAATTCTGTTTCCACGATAATATGTCAACCCCAATTCTGTGCACTTTTATCGTGTTAACAAAACGTTCCGTGTGGGACTTTGTCGAAAGCCTTCTGCAAACTCAAATAAACTAAGAATTTGAAGTTCTTCCTCATCTATTCCACCAGTCAGATCCACAAAGAACTAAAATAGATTAGTCCAACATAATTTCCTTTTCATGCATTGATCCTGACTCTGCCGAATCCATTATATTTTTCACATTGCTCATACTGCATTCTTTATTATAGATTTCAGCATTGTAGATTATTTATTATAGATTTCAGCATTGACATTAGGTCAACAAATGGTTTCTTGTTTCATCTCTCCTTCATTTTGTAAAATGAGGTCACATTAGCTACACTCCAAATCACAGGATAAGTTCTAGAATCTGTAGACTCTTGAAAGAGTCCTGCCTTGCCGGTCCTGTTTCGTTCCACCCTTTTCTTTCCTCCAGTTCACCCTCCCCTCCTCTCACCCGTCTGAAGAAGGGTTCTGACCTGCAATGACACCTATTCCTTTTCTCCAGAGATGCTGCCTGGCCCGCTGAGTTACTCCAGCATTTTGTATCTATCTTCTGTACCAGCATCTGCAATTTCTTCCTACACCCTTAGAAGATAATAGGCAGAGCATCCAATATTGCCTTAGCCACCTCTTCCAAAACTGTGGGATGTAGTTCTTCAGCTCCTTGCGGTTTATCAGTCCTTACTTTCACCAACCTCTCTAGTACTTTTTTTGACTATTTCTTAAACCTCCTATACATATTTCTTATACTTTACTATGACTATAGAGATACAGCATGGAGACAGGCCCTTCAGCCCACTGAGTTTACGCTGACCAGCGATCACCCTGTACATTAGCACTAACCTACCCACTAGGGCCAATACACAAATTTGCAGAAGCTAATGAACTACAAATCTGTATATCTTTGGAGTGTGGAAGAAAACCGGAGCACCCAACGAAAACCCAGTCACAGGGAGAACACGCAAACTCCACATACAATACCCTTAGTCAGGATCGAACCTGGGTGTCTGGCACTGTAAGGCAGCAACTCTACCGCTGTACCACTGTACGGCCCCATTACAGTTACAGTACACTGTACGGCCCCATACATTACATTGCAGTTCCTCATTTTCATTGGACCATGGTTCTCTGGTAATTTATGGCATGTATTTTGTGACTTCTTCTGTGAAGATATTGGCAAAATAATTCCTTAATTCTTCTGCCAGTTCCTCCATCTCCATTACTAATGTTCTATCCATAAAGGACCCACCTTTGCTCTCATTTATCTTTTCCTTTTTACATACTTGCAGCTGCTCTTACAACCTATTTTTAAGCTTCTTGCCAGTTTCCTCTCACAGTCTATCTTCTAATTCTCTATCAATTTCATGGTCGTCCTGTGCTGAGTTCTGAAATACTTCCAATCCTCAGACCTGCTGTTACTTCTGACAACCTTAAGAGATTATTCCTTGGATATAATCCAACTTTAGTTTCTCTTGTCAGCCACAGATGGACCACTTTTGCTGTGACATTTTTTGTGAAAAAAAGGGATGTACTTTTTCCGGCAATTCAGTTTAGTTTAGAGATACAGCACCGAAACAGGCCCTTCAGCCCACCGGGTCCATGCCGACCTGCGATCCCCGCACATTAACACTACCCTACACACACTAGGGACAATTTTGCATTTATACCAAGCCAATTAACCTACAAACCTGCACGTCTTTGGAGTGTGGGAGGAAACCGAAGATCTGGGAGAAAACCCACGCAGGTCACGGGAAGAACGTACAAACTCCGCAGACAAGCACCCGTAGGCAGGATCGAACCTGGGTCTCTGGCGCCGTAAGGCAGTAGCTCTACCGCTATGTCACCGTGCTGCCCAAACAATGTGTTATTTCTTGCCATTACATGCCTATCGTTTTGCTTTCCCCCCAGGCTCTTGGATTTGGACTGCACATCCTTTTAATAGTTATTTGGAAACTGTATTTGGGAATCTGAGATTTGCTGACTGTACTAACCTCAGGAATCTGATCAGCACACCAGGATGACGGAGCTGGTTTAGAAAAGTTTACTCTTTAAAGCATTATTTAATATTATTGATTTCTCCATTTTCTTTGGCCCAACATAAAGAACGGTGAGGCATGTAAAGGCATTAAAATGGAGAAACATACCCTACAAACCTTGCCATCTGTTCTTGAATCATAAAGATATGCATAATAAGTGCAGGACCATGCAAATCATGGAACAATCATTTGTAGTTTCGGTATGAAACGTTGTACCCTTTATCCTTTAACTTTCCACTGTTGACAGCATTTTTTTTTGGCTGGTAGCATGCAAAAAATTTTTTTTACGGTATCTTGGTACACATTACAATAATATATTAAACAAAGGTAAACTAAGCAATTTGTACTTTAAGATTAAGAAAATCTCATAAGAACCCACCCACACACCAGTTCGAGAGTTGATCAAGCAGTCTCACTGGGGACATTGAGTCTAATTCTGATTGCTCCAGCAAAAGCTAGCAAGGACAACGAGGTTAAGATGGATATCTCTACAAGTAGGATTGCTTCGAAAGGACCAACTGGGATATTTTTGAGGATCAGGACTTGGAGGAGTACACATCAACTGTACTCTGCTACATTCAAAATTGTGTTGACAATGTCACCGTCGACAAACGCATCCGGTTGTATCCCAATCAGAAGCCCTGGATGACAAAGGATGTCAGGTCTCTCCTCAAGGACCGTAACACCGCCTTCAGGTCTAGTGATAGAGCTCTATACAGTGCTGCTAGAACCAACCTGAAGAGAGGCATCAAGGATGCCAAAGCGTCCTACAAGAGGAAGATTGAGGACCACTTTACCAACAATGACCCACGGCGGGTATGGCAAGGCATCCAGCACATCACCAACTACAAGACCAGCAACCGCATGACTGCCGACGGCGACGCCTCGCTGGCAGAGGAACTTAACTGTTTCTTTGCTCGTTTCGAGGTGAAAGCTGCAGTGGCAGACATAACACCCTCTCCAGCACCTGACAGACACATCTTCACTGTGCAGGAGAATGCCAGGAAAGCTGCAGGCCCCGATGGTGTGACGGGAAGAGTGCTGAAGGAATGTGCAGACCAATTATCTGAGGTTTTCACAAAAATCTTCAACCTGTCCCTTTCAAAATCCACCATCCCTCCCTGCCTGAAGTCCGCCACAATCATCCCACTGCCGAAAAAGTCTGTCATCAGCGGCCTTAACTACTACCGTCCGGTAGCTCTTACACCGGTCATCACAAAGTGTTTCGAGAGGCTGGTCCTGCAGCACATCAAAGCCAGCCTCCCACCCATCTTCGACCCATACCAGTTTGCCTACAGAGCAAATAGGTCTACAGGGGATGCCATCGCCACTGCTCTTCACACTGCACTGACCCACCTTGAACACCAGGGGAGCTATGTGAGGATGCTTTTCCTAGACTTCAGCTCTGCCTTTAACACAGTCATCCCGAGCAGACTGGTCACCAAACTTTCTGACCTTGGATTTTCCCAAACCATCTGCCAATGGATCAAGGACTTCCTGACCAACCGCCCCCAGACCGTCAAAATAGGCCCTCACCTCTCCTCCACCATTACACTGAGCACCGGCTCACCACAGGGCTGTGTGTTGAGCCCCATCCTTTATTCCCTCTACACTCACGACTGCGCCCCCACCCATCCCACCAACACCATCATCAAGTTCGCGGATGACACAACTGTGGTTGGACTCATCTCAGGAGGAGATGAGACAGCCTACAGGGATGAAATCCAAAGGCTGGCAGCATGGTGTTCAGTGAACAATCTTGTCCTGAACTCCTCCAAAACAAAGGAACTTATAATAGACTTCAGGAAAACCAGTGCAGAACACGACCCACTCTACATCAATGGGGTCTGTGTGGAAAGGGTACCCGCTTTCAGGTTCCTGGGTACGCACATCGCAGAGGATCTTACCTGGTCTACCAACACCATTACCACAGTGAAGAAGGCTCAGCAGAGACTCCACTTCCTGAGGATCCTCAGGAAGACCAACCTGCAGGAGAAGCTCATGATGTCCTTCTATCGCTGCTCCATCGAGAGTGTGCTGGCATACTGTATAACCACATGGTATGCCAGCTGCTCAGAAAAGGACAGGAAGGCCCTTCAGAGGGTCATCACGACGGCCCAGAAGATCATCGGCTGCTCACTGCCCTCCCTGGAGCACCTGTTCAGCCTACGCTGCCTCAGTAGAGCAGGCAAAATAATAAAAGACCCATCCCACCCCGGCCACCGTCTGTTTGATCTTCTGCCTTCTGGTCGACGTTTCAGGTCGATCAAATCCAGAACAAACAGACTCAAGAACAGTTTTTACCCCAGGGCCATACGAGAACTGAACACTACTTTCTGCACTAGTTCACACTGTTAAAACTTTTGTATTTAATACATTTGTATTTATTTGTTTTGCATTTATTGCATATATGTTTTACTTTTCGTGTTACGCACTGTCAGGATTTGCTATTTTTAATTTCGTTGTACCTGTTGCAACGACAATAAAGGTTTTATTATTATTAAGTATCCCTCCCTCACCCGCAATGTCAGCAAGACAAAGGAGATAGTGATTGACCTCAGGAAGCAAAGCCGCACACATTGATTGCGCCAAAGTAGAGATGCTTGAAAGCTTCAAGTTCTTAGGAATAAATATCACCAGAAATATGTCCTGGACCAGCCATATTGAAACATTGGCCAAGAAAGTACATCAACGCATCTACTTCCTCGGAAGGCTGAGGAAGTTCAATATGTCCCCAACAACCTTCACTAACCTACAGATGCGCTGTAAAAAGCATTTTATTGGGATACATCAAAGCATAGTTTTAAAACAGCTTTATCAAAGACGGCAAGAAATTTCAGAGAGTTGTGGTCTTAGCCCAGACCTGTATATTGGAATGAGGGGATTGAATGCTTTATGGTCAAGTTTGTGGATGATACGAAAATAGGTGGAGAGGCAGGTAGTGCATAGGTAGAAGGAGGGACACTACAGAAGAACAGTTTGGGAGAGTGGGCAGAGAAGTGACAGATGGAATATAGTGTATCAAAGTGTGGAGTCATGCGTTTTGGTAGTAGGAATAAAGGCATAGGCTATTTTCTAAATGGGGAGAGAATCTAGAAATCGGAGGTGCAAAGGGACTTGGGTGTTCTGGTGCAGGATTTCCAAAAAGTGAATCTTCAAATTGAATCGGTAGTAAAGAAGGCAAATGCAATGCTAGTATTTATTTCAAGAGGGCAAGAATACAAAAACGGGGATGTAATGATGATGCTCTATAAGGCGCTGGTTAGGCCTCTTTTGGAATATTGTGAGCAATTTTGGGCACCATATCTGAGGAAGGATGTACTGGCCCTGGAGAGAGTTCAGAGGAGGCTTACAAGAATGAGCCCAGGAATGAGTGGGTTAACATATGATGAGCGTTTGACGGCACTGGGCCTGTAGTCGCTGGAGTTTAAAAGAATGAGGGGAGACCTCATTGAAACGTACCGAATAGTGAAAGGCTTGAATAGAGTGGATGTGGAGAGGATGTTTCCACTAGTGGGAGAGTCTAGGACTAGTTTGGTCAGGACTTTGAACTGTTTAATGGAGTCATTAATATCCTTCAGGCTGCATTATACCATCGAGCCTTTCCCATACACCTGCAGTTATTTTTTTCTCAGCTGTGGCCTTGTTGCAGGGAAGAATGTTCTAAAACCATCAGCTTTATCAGTAACAGTCTTTATCAGCGATCATGTGTACATTTATCTGACCAGGTATCAAGCGCGTGGAAGCAATAAATGTACTCATTCACTCACATATACAAACAGATAACGCAGAACAATTAAGATGGATTTTGGCAGAGTGCCCCATTTGACTTTCAATGAGAAAGTAATGGATTGAGTGGAAATATATTCTGCAGGCAACACTTCCAACTATTTGTGTTCGCTTGTGATCTACTTGGCAGAAACCAAAAATATAAACGACGTATTGATAGTCTGACCAGCTGAAGAGTTGTATTCCAAAAACAAGCCATAGAAAGGAAACCTCTTTGTACCTGAACCAAAGTTTCCTGAGAATACCAAGGGGCAAAACACCTTTCAGGGCATTCAGCAAAATCTGAAACTAAATCTAGCCACATATGTGGACTATAAAGGCACAGAAAGATGACCAGGTCCAATGAGAAATTCCAAAGCTGTCCAAGATCCATAGAGGAGTGATACTGGGAGACTTTAGACTTTAAAGATACTGCACGGAACCAGGCCCTTCGGCGCACTGAGTCCGCGCCAACCAGCAATCACCCATACACTAACACCATCCTACACACTAGGGACAATTTACAACTTTACCAAAGCCAATTAACCTACAAACCTGCACGTCTTTGGAGTGTGGGAGGAAACCAGAGCACTTAGAAGAAACCCATATGGTCACAGGGAGAGCGTACAAACTCCATAAAGACAGCAGCCGCAGTCAGGATCGAACCCGGGTCTCTGGCGCCATAAGGCAGCAACCACTGTGCTACTGTGGCGCCCAAACTACCTAACCATATATTGGGATAATATTATAACAAAGGGAAAGGAAAGGGAGGAATATCTAAAATGGCTTCAAGAGAACCTTGTTATTCTTGGGCTAACGAGGCTCGGCTGGATGGATTTGGATCAAGTAACCTGAGATGACTATGGATAAAACAGTATGAAATATGGACAGGAAGGTTTGTCATTGAACAATGGATAATCTTTAAAGAGATCTATTAGGTAACCAGATTTGAATAGGTAGCTTAAAGTAAAGGAACCCCTAGGAGGTAGTGAGCATTATATGATCAAATTCAACCTGCAGTTTGAGAGGGAAAAGATGAAATCAGATGTCTCTGCCTCCATCTGTCACCCATCTGCTCTGTGTCCCATAGTTCTGCTCTTGCTCCCTCTCCTTCTAGATGGAACAAGGATAAAGTTCCCTTGATCTTCACCTTTCACCCCACCAGCCTCCGCAGCCAACACATCATCCTCTGACATTTCCGTCACTTCCAACACTATCCCTCCAGCAGCCACATCTTGCCTGCTCTATCCCTTTCCACCTTCTGCAGAGACCATTCCCTTTGCAACTCCTAGGTTCATTCATCCCTTCCCACCTAAACCATCCTCTCCCCAAGCACTTTTTCCTGCATCTGCAGGAGATGTAGCTCCTGTTTCTGTACCTCCTAACCTCGCCTCCATCCAGGGACTCCAGTAGTCCTTCCAGGTGAGACAGAGGTGCACATACACCTCCTCTAGCCTCATCTACTGCATCCGGTGTTCCTGATGTGGCCTCCTGTACGTTAGCAAGTCCAAACATAGACTCGGCGACCGTTTTGCAGAACACGTGCTCGGTCCGCCAAGGCCTACTGGATCCCCCGGTTGCTAAGCATTTTAACTCCCCTGCCCGTTCCTACACCGACCGTTCTGACCTGGGCCTCCTCCATTGCCCGAGTGAGATCACATGCAAACTGGAGGAACAGCACCTCATATTCCGCTTGAGTCACTTACAACCCAACAGTATAAACATTAAATTCTCCTATTTTAGGTTACCACCTAGAAACTCCCCCCCCCCCCCACCACCACAACCCCCCCTCCCCCTTTCTCCCCATAACCTCCCTTTTACTTTTCCCCCTTGCCCCTCCTCTCCTGTGCCTCATCTAGACTCCCACCTATTTCTCCCCTCCCCGTATCCCTTCCCCTACTTCCCCCCCCCCCCGGCTTCACAATTTACAATGCTTCAACCCTGTCTCACACCTTCTGCTTTTATCTCAACCATCTGCCTTTCAAAGTACCCTTTGCCTGTGTTCGCCTGTGTGCCATGCTTTATCCTGCTTCTCTCCTCTTCCAACTTAGTTCTCCCCCCCAGCAATGTGCATCTGGGCCTGGCAAGCAAAAACATGGGGAGGCTGTGACTGGCAATTCATCCTGGATCAACAATATTTGCCCCAATGTATTTATTCAAGCAGTCATAGAGTCATACAGCTTTGAAACAAGCCCTTCGGCCCAGCTTGCCCATGCCGACCCAGATGCCACAAGGAAAAAACATTTCAAGCTGAGGAAGATGGAGAGGAGGATGGAGGGACCCGGTGACGACGGATGCAAGAGCAAGGGCCGGTAAAAGAGTGAACCAGGGTCATGCCTGCCTCGCCCTCAAAGTCAGCTGCAGGAGACGACCCAGGGGCACAAAGGCTGAAGGTGGGCAGGGAGGAGAGGGACGACGGTTCGCTGGACGATCCAGACGAAGGCGATGGCTGGGGTCCCTGCAGCAGCCTGGGGCCTGCACAGACCGGGTTCCGCTTCAGGAGTTCAAGCGCGCAGATTGGACTTGACCTTGAAAATGTCGCCAAAACTTAGGGCGGCACGATGGCGCAGCAATAGAGCTTCTGCCCTACAGCGCCAGAGACCCAGGTTCCATCCTGATCTGGACAGAGTTTGTACGTCACCTCACCTACTGTCTCCTTTCTCTGTTCATTTATTTATTTACTTATTTATCTATTTATTAATTTCCCTATGTTCTCAAAATCTCTGTAAAGCGTCTTTGAGTATATGAAAAGCGCTATATAAATAAAATGTATTATTATTATTATTATTATTACGTCCTCTCTGTAACCGTGTGGGATTTGCTCCGGTGCTCTGGTTTCCTCCCACATTCCAAAGACGTATAGGGTTGTAGGTTAATTGGCTTTGATAAAGATTATAAATTGTCCCTAGTGTGTAGAATAGTGCCAGTGTACTGGAATCGCTGGTTTCCGCACTAAACTAAAAATCTGGCGACTCCTGCATGCGGTCTCAGTGGACTATTTCTATACACTTCACATTAATCGCGGATTGTGCTGAGGTATGGCAATACATTACTGAACTGAATGCAAGAACAAATAAGAGAATTTCACTGTACGTCTGTACATATGACAATAAATAACCTTTGAGAAATATCAAAATAAAACAGGTATGCCAGTGAAGAAATAGTGATAATATGTGTCAGCCTTGTGACTGGGGAGCTCACTGGATAGCTTTTATTTGGAGGCTTAGGTCTGGAACATCTTTAATCTCCAGCTACATTCATTAGCTTCAGCCACTTTCCCATTAAGCAGCCTTGAGAAATCAATATTGAAAAGGTGAAACGCAATCCCAGGAATTCTGTTCCAAATAATCATTTGTTTGATAAATTACAGTTTGTAATGGTATGTTTAATCACACAACAGGTCACACAGGTTTATAATGATTTACTGGATCACTTGAGAGCGGTGTCCCAGGCAGTGCTACTCTGGATGAATTCATCATTTTACAATCTGGCGTTATGCAGACATTTTTCAGACTTGCTCATCCACAAAATGATTCTGGAGGTGCACCAATGCCATGCACAGCATACTTGTTGTTGCTGTGAAATAATTTATTACATGGCTACGTTTCCTGCATTGCAGAACCAGGTTAGCGATAAGAATTGCTGACGTCAAAAGGAATGTAAGGTTTAATAATAAAGCGCAGGAACCTTACACATACAGCAGTGTCTCTTCACATCAGAGTTATGGGACAATTGACCTGATACCTCAGGGGATGATCGACAACTTTCTCACAGCCAGTGAGCCGTGGTGGGTCCATGGTGTTCCGCCATGTTGGAAAAGTTTAGGTGGGAAATCCAAGCCCACTGTTGGGCCGCATGGTGGAGTTGCTGCCTCACAGCGCCAGAGACACGGGTTCAATCCTGTCTACTGATGCTGTATGTGTGGAGTTTGCACATTCTCCCTGTGATCGCGTGGGTTTTCTCTGGGTGCTCCGGTTTCTCCCACATTAAAAAGTAGTATAGGTTTGTAAGTTAATTGGGTTCTGTAAAATTGCCTTGAATGTGTGGGATCTGGAAATGGAAGAACATAAAGCTAGTGTACGTGTGATCGATAGTCAGCTTGGTCTCAGTGGGTGGAAGGTCCTGTTTCCAGGCTGTATCTCGAAACAAAACCTATTTTTGTTTTAGTTTCTTAGAGGTACAGCAGGGAAATATGCCCTTTGGCCCACTAAGTCCACACCAACCATCAATCACCCAATCACACGAGCTCTATGTTATCCCACTTCCTCATCCATTTCCTACACACAAGGGTCAATTTACAAAGGCCAATTAACATATAAATACGCACATATTTGGGATGTGGGGGGAAACTGAAGTACCCAGAGATAACCCACACTGTCACAGGGAGAACATACAAACTCTGAATAGACATCAGCTGTAGTCAGGATTGAACCCGAGTCTCTGGCGCTGTCAGGCAGCAACTCTAATTTATTCCTGATGAGAGGTAATTGACCTTGAACAGTAACTCTGTTTCTGCCTCCACAGATGCTGCCTGACCTGGTGAATATTGAATATTTCACCCTCGGTTTTTAGTTTACGATACGTACATATTGTAGTCACCACCTTCCATCCCTCCACAGTCTCACCAGCTTCCGCCCCTCCCCCAAAAATCTGACCCCCTTTTTCTAACAGCCCAGAACTTCACAATGATCCTACTTAAGATCCTTCAATGCCAACTTATTAAACTGAAGGGATCATCACATTGCCTAATCTTAATTTTAGTTCAGTTTAGTTTATTGCCACATGTACTGAGGTACAGTGAAAAGCTTGTGTTGCAAGCTAACCAGTCAGGGAAGACTGTACTTGATTACAATCGAGCCGTCCACAGTGTATAGATAAACGGAATAACATTTAGTGCATGATAACGTCCAGTAAAGCTGATTAAAGATTGTCCGACGGTCTCCAATGAGGTAGATAGTAGCTCAGGACTGCTTTCTAGTTGTTGGTAGGTTGGTTCAGTTGCCTGATAACAGCTGGGAAGAAACTGTCCCTGAATCTGGATGTGTGTTTTTTCACACTTCTATACTTCTGGTCTGTAGAAGTGGGGAGAAGAGAGAGTGGCCGGGGTGCAACTCAGCCTTGGTCATGCTGGTGCGGACTCGTTGGGCCGAAGGGCCTGTTTCCGTGTTGGATTTAGTTCAGTTTAGTTTAGTTTCGAGATACAGCACAGCAACAGGCTCTTGAACCCACCAAGTGCCCCCCGACCAGTGATCCCCGCACATTAACACCATCCTACACACATTAGGGACAATCTTACATTTATACCAAGCCAATTAACCTACAAACCTATACGTGTGGGAGGAAACCGAAGATCTCGGAGAAAACCCCATGCAGGTCACGGGGAGAACGTACAAACTCCGTACAGACAGCACCTGTAGTCGGGATCGAACCCAGGTCTCTGGCGCTGTAAGCGCTGTAAGGCAGCAACTCTACCACTCAGCCACTGTGCTGCCCAAATTCTAAACTAAACTAAACTATTGCTTTGCAATAGTCACCCTCGTCACCTTCTGGAGTAGTTTGACTTTCAGGCCAGCATCCTGTGTCAGTGCAGATAAACACGTTGCATCTTGCTCTGATGCTTTTGATGTTCAATCTGGAAGAGACCCTGAGGTCACCCCTGTCAATGCCCATCATCTTGCACTTCTGATTGCTTGCTTTCACTAAAGACAAATGCAGCAGTCGACTTTACCCCGGTCAGGAAGGCTGAAATGAAGAAGCTAATATGTCTGAAGAAGGGTCTCGACTCGAAACGTCACCCATTCCTTCTCTCCAGAGAAGCAGCCTGTCCCGCTGAGCTACTCCAGCTTTTTGTTTCTATCTTAAGCTAATATGTTTACTTCCCTGGATTACAAATCATTAAGAAGCCTCCAGATTCCTCGCTCCCAGAAGTGCTTTGGAAAATAGACCTTCGGCACAGAAATTTTAATAATTAGAGCGTATAAAAAAGGATTTAGTTAGATTTACTATATGCTGCCTGAGATGATTGTATGAATGGATAATTATAGGCAATCTGGATGTGGCAAATTGGTTTTTAATCTGTTGTTAGGATGTTTAGATCTATTAAATGCTGGAAGGGCAGAAATTTGTTTGCGAATTCAGTGACTGTTAATCATATTAAGCTACGATAGGCACAAAGTGCTGGAGTAACTCAGCGGGTCAGACAGCATCTCTGGAGGATAAGCATAGGTGAGGTTTCAGGTGAAGAAGGGTCTGAAGAAGTGTCCCAACCCTAAACGTCACCTACCATAATAAAACCAAATAGACACAAAGTGCTGGAGTAACTTAGCAGGCCAGGCAGCATCTCTGGAGGAAAAAGATAGGTGACGTTTTGGGTCGGAATCCATATTCAGACCCCTTCTTCACCCGAAATGTCACCCATCCTTTTCCTCCAGAGACGCTGCCTGACCTGCTGAGTTACTCCAGCACATTGTGTCTATCTCTGGTATAAACCAGCATCTGCAGTTCTTTGTTTTCTACAATAATTTCAAGATGTTGAGTTGTATTTATTTTAAGGTCTGCAACATGTGGTCCAACCATCACAATTCCCCAAGTATTCCTCGTGTTCATTCAGCACCTGATTTATTTTGCCACAGGTCCAAACTTCAAGCAGAGTGGAAGCAAAAGTCCATCAACTATTTATATTCCAGATGTGGTATGTATACCAGGATGCTAAAAAAAGTTCAGGATCCCAGTTTCCTAAGATACATACATGTAGGAAGGAGCTGCAGATGGTGGTTTACATCGAAGAGAGACACAAAATGCTGGAGTAACTCAGCGGGACAGGCAGCATCTCTGGATCGAATGAATGGGTGACGTTTCGGGTCGAGACCCTTCTTCAGACTGAGAGTCAGGGGAGAGGAAAACAGGATATGGAAGGGTACATAGAACATGTAAGGTGTGAAAAGAATGCTGTCTGGATTAGAGAGTATTAACTGTAAGGAGAGGTTGGACAAACGTGGATTATTTTCGCTGGCATGTTGGAGGCTGAAGGGAGACCTCATGGAAGAATGAAGGCAGACACTAAATGCTGGAGTAACTCAGCGGGTCAGGCAGCATCTCTGAAGAGAAGGAATGGGTGACATTTTGGGTTGAGACCCTTCTTCAGACTGATGTCAGAAGTTCAGTCTGAAGAAGGATCTCGACCCGAAACGTCACCCATCCATTCTCTCCAGAGTTGCTACCTATTCCGCTGAGCTACACTAGCATTTTGTGTCTATCTCCCAAGCCCATTGTCAGGATCTTACCTAAAATGGCACGACTGGAGAGAGATTACAATTAAATCAGTGCAAGGCATTATTTTACATCAGGCACTCATGCAAATGTATAGGAAGGAACTGCGGATGTCGGTTTAAAGCAAAGGTAGACACAAAAAGCTGGAGTAACTCAGCGGGACAGGCAACATCAACATCACCCATTCATTCTCTCCACAAATGCTGCCTGTCCCGCTGAGTTACTCCAGCGTTTGTCTCTATCTTCATGCAAATGTATATGCACATACATGCATGCAGGGTGTATATGTGTGTGTATGTGACTGTATGTGCCTGTGCCTGTGTTTTTACGTCAGTGTGCATGTTTGTATTTTTGTGTAAACATGTGTGTTTTGCATGTGTATGTTTTGCCTGTGAATGTATGTGTTTATGCACAGGCGTGTGTGCATGCATGCTTGTGTGTGCCTGCTTGTCTGTATATGGACTGATACCTATCCAACTGTAAGGAGGCCACTGAATGGCATTGCTTACAGGGTCAACATGAGGCCACTGCAAGAACTGGCAAAGGTATACACAACTTATATTTTTCTGAGCACTGCAGGAACAGAGTTGCTTGCAAAAAAAATCATTGTTTATGCGGACTGCTGGAGATTGCTGGTCTTCCATTCTGCAAATGTAGACAACAGCAAATAGCTGGTTGGGCCTATCTCTCATCATCCCGCTAGCACAAAGCACTGGTCTGCATCAGTAGCACACACCAGAAGCCCAGCCTTAATCACGGGGCGAGTTGCAACCAAAATCAAATTTGGTCCATCTGAACAGTTCTATCCACATCTCCACTTGGCAAATAATGCAACCACCACGAAGACATCACCCCTCCACCGGCTTGTGAAATACTGAACACTAAACAGCAGAAACCACTTCATCCAATTGTTTAGACTGTTTTGTGGCAGCACGGTGGCGCAGTGTATAGAGCTGCTGCCTTACAGTGCCAGAGATCAGGGTTCAATCCTCACTACGGGTGCCGTCTGTATGGAGTTTGTACGTTCTCCCTGTGGCTACGTGGGTTTTCCTCGGGTGCTCCGGTTTCCTCGCACACTACAAAGACGTGCAGGTCTGTAGGTTAATTGGCTTTGGTGAAAATTGAAAATTGACCCTAGAGTGTAGGATAGGGCTAGTGTAAGGGGATCATTGGTCGGCACGGACTCGGTGGGTCAAAGGGGCTGTTTCCACACTGTATCTCTAAAATTAAAAAACTAAAACCAAAATTACAGCAATAAATTTAACACAAAGTTAAAGCGTTAAAGCAAAATGCACAACGGTGGTTTGAAATGTAAAATGCCACGCGTCATATTTTTACCTCCGCTTATTGCAATCCCTGACTTGTTTTGTTTTCAACAAAGCCAAAGCACTGGCAGAAGTCAGTAACAAGGGGGAAAGGGGTTCCCTGAACTGCAGGTAGTTTAGTGAAAACATGAGTAGTGTATTGAAACATGTCAAGACAAACTGTACCGGACTTGGCCAGTGACATAGTGTCATAAGGCGTGAAACAAGCCCTTCGGCTCAACTTGCCCACACCAACCAACATGCCCCATCTACACTAGTCCCTCCTCCCTCTCAACCTACCCTATCCTTGTACCTGTCTAAATGTTTCGTAAACATTGTGATAGTACCTGCCTCAACTACCTCCTCTGGCAGCTGGTTCCATACTTCCACCACCTTTTGTGTGAGAAAGCTGCCACTTGGGTTGCGATTAAATCTTTCCCCCCAACCCCCCATCACCTTCAACCTATGCCCTCTGGTTCACGATTCCCCTACTCTGGATAAAGGTCTCTATGCATTTACCCTATCATTCAGTGGTTCTGAATGAAGCTGCTAGCATTCAACCATTCAGTCTGAAATAAGCCTGGGTACTGGTCCCATCGACACTGCATCTGAAATTTGTTGATGGATTCAGGGAAGCCCATCTATCACCATACTTGATCACTGCACTCCACATGTCTCACTCTGGTGGGGCCCACCTGGCTGGATTTCCAAGCTTGGTGCTTAGGAGCAAATGGAGGGCACGTTTGTCTCCCATAATTCTGGCACTGTTTAATTATTCCAGAATATTTTCTTAGATATGTGGACAAGTACATAGATAGGAAAGGTTTAGAGGGATATGGGCCAAATGCAGGAAGGTAGGATGAGTGTAAATGAGTCAGCAAGTTGGGCCAAAGGCCTGTATCCATGTTGTTAGACTGTGATTCTATGGTTTAAAATGTGTTCAGTATTTTGTTTGATGGCCTCAGAATTATTTTTTAGTGTCAGAGACATTTAAGTGCAATGACAGCTTTGACAAGAGGCAAAGTTTTCCCCCCGCTCTGCCTCCTGTTAGAGCTTGTCAGGGTTCTCCAGGGCATGGGGTTTCTGCACTATGCCATCTCTGGTCTTATTATCAGTGGGGATACACTGGCGGACTCTATGATTGGAGCGACTGTGAGGTTGGTTCTTCACATCCAAGATCAAGTTTGTACAGGATTAGGAAGGCAGATCAATTGGCTCAGTCTCACACCATGGGGCCCACTGTAAAGATGCCATGTACTGTCCGTGTAGCAAACTTCTTCAACAGAAAGCTAACATGGAGAGTAGGTTTATGTTTACTGAGAATCAGGTCCCTCCTTCCCTCTGCAATCCCTTTCAGCTCTATAAACATACATATGATGAGCTTTTGATGGCACTGGGCCTGTAGTTGCTGGAGTTTAGAAGGATGAGGGGGGACCTCATTGAAACTTACCGAATAGTGAAAAGCTTGGATAGAATGGATGTGGAGAGGCTGTGGGGAGAAGGCAGGAGAATGGAGTTAGGACGGAGAGAAAGATCAGCCATGATTGAATGGCGGAGTAGACTTGATGGGCCGAATGGTTTAATTCTGCTCCAATCAATTATGACTTTATGACCTTTTAACATACTAAATTCTACAATATTCCTATTTAAGCCACTCATGCACTTCTGTTTTTTTGGTTCAAGTTTCAAAGTCTGGGTTTCCTTCCCCAATTCTCCCTCTGTCTCCTCCTTTAGGTTGTTTCTTAAATCTTACCTTTTTGACAAAACATTTGGGCATCTATCGACATCTATGGTTCCATTATATTCCACTAAAATGTTATAGGATTTCTTAAAGATTAAAGGTGCCATTTAATTGCCATTTCTCCCATAAATTTAATTAACTTAATTAATTATTTCATTATCTTCAACAATTCAAGCAATGCTTTCAAAATTCTTAAAGTTAGGTTAATTGTTTTTGATCTATGAAGCCAAATGCAATGTTATTACCTATATCATTAGCATACCTCTATACCATGTAGCCCTATTATTGTTATAACAAAAGTTGAAAACGTGTTTTACAGATAACATAATTCCTCTCCCTAACTACTCCAATTATTAAATGGACAAAAAACTATTTGATAAGGATTATTCATGGCAAAATGAGTAAGTTGTTCAGAGGGTGGTGGGGAAATGGAAAGAGCTGCCAGAGGAGGCAGGTACTGTAACTACATTTAAAAGACATTTGGACAGGTACATGGATAGGAAAGGTTTGGGGGATATGGGCCAAATGTGGTCAAATGGGACTTGCTTGGATGGGGCATCTTTGTCGGCGGGGTTGAGTTGGGCCGAAGGGCCCATTTGAATGCTGTGTGGCTCTATGACTCTACTGAAAGTGCTGGAATACCTCAGCAGGTCAAGCAGATGATTCCTTCTGTGGAAGGAATGGGCAGGTGAAATATCCACTTTGGACCCTTCTTCAGACTGATTCAGACCACTCCAGCACTTTGTGTTTTGCTCAAGATTCCAGTATCTGCAGTTCCTTGTGTCTCCACTGAAAGGTTAATGTTGGATCAGAAAATGTATAAAATACATGGAAAATCTGGCATGAACTGGGAGATTAGATTTGACCAGCTTTCACAGATGAGGTTTTTCCTATATATGTACTTAGAAATATTTCTAAAATTACACTAATTTCTTAAAGCATTTCCCTCATATATTACAAATACAAAGTTAGTTTTCCCTCTGTCAGTATTGGAGCATCCAGAGAAAGTGAACGTGATGAAGCCTGCAGTTGGTGCCCTGCGTAAGTCCACAATGGATGATGTTGGAAGACGCTGGCAGGGAAATGGCCATTTAATATAACAAAGTTTAGTTTAGTTTAGTTTAGTTTAGAGATACAACGTGGAAACAGGCCCTTCGGACCACTGAGTCAACGCCAACCAGCGGTCCCCACATACTAACACTATCCTACACACACTAGGGACAATTTACAATTTTACCGAGCCACTTAACGTACAAACCTGTAAATCTTTGGAGTGTGGGAGGTAGCTGGAACACCCGGAGAGAACCCATGCAATCACGGGGAGAACATACAAACTCCGTACAGACAACACCTGTAGTCATGATCGATTCAATAGACAATAGACAATAGACAATAGGTGCAGGAGGAGGCCATTCGGCCCTTCGAGCCAGCACCGCCATTCAATGTGATCATGGCTGATCATTCTCAATCAGTACCCCGTTCCTGTCTTCTCCCCATACCCCCTGACTCCGCTATCCTTAAGAGCTCTATCCAGCTCTCTCCTGAATGCATTCAGAGAATTGGCCTCCACTGCCTTCTGAGGCAGAGAATTCCAGAGATTCACAACTCTCTGACTGAAAAAGTTTTTCCTCATCTCAGTTCTAAATGGCCTTCCCCTTATTCTTAAACTGTGGCCCCTTGTTCTGGACTCCCCCAACATTGGGAACATGTTTCCTGCCTCTAACATGTCCAACCTCTTAATAATCTTATAGGTTTCGATAAGATCTCCTCTCATCCTTCTAAATTCCAGTGTATACAAGCCTAGTCGCTCCAGTCTTTCAACATATGAAAGTCCCGCCATTCCGGGAATTAACCTAGTAAACCTACGCTGCACGCCCTCAATAGCAAGAATATCCTTCCTCAAATTTGGAGACCAAAACTGCACACAGTACTCCAGGTGCGGTCTCACTAGGGCCCTGTACAACTGCAGAAGGACCTCTTTGCTCCTATACTCAACTCCTCTTGTTATGAGCACCAAGAGGATCTCTGGCACTGTAAGGCAGCAAATCTACCGCCCCACCACCTGCCATAGATCATGCGGAGTTTCTGTGTGCTCCCGTTTCCCGTGTGCTCTAGGTTTTCTGCAGCATCCTGAAGGCCTTCTCTTCACTTCGAGCAGTCTTGTGCCAGTGATTCTAAAGAGTTGTAGACTATTTCCCAGTGCATGGGATCAGCCCCTGGGCAAAGGCTGACATTAATAACAACATTCGCCATTCTTTCAATGCATCAGTGCAGCCTTTGATTAATTGAGGATATGAAGGGAAGCTCATGCAGGATTTGATGTGTTTCATTATCTGAAAGCTTTGACCGCTTTTAACCTCCAGTTTCAAAGGAAGCAAAAGACCAACAGCTGGCAATGCTTGGAATCTTAGAAATTTAAGGACAGAATAAATACTGCCGCATGCGCTGTGGAGTTATCATGCAGACCAATTCAGACTTTAGGCCTTGGAGATAGAGCGTGGAAACAGGTCCGATGGCCCCTTGAGTCCGCGTCGACCAGCGATCACCCCATACACAAGCACCATCCCACACACGAGGGACAATTTACAATTTACAGAAGCCAATTAACTTACAAACCTGTACGTCTTTGGAGTGTGGGAGGAAACCAAAGCAGCCGTAGGAAACCATGGCAGTCACAGGGAGAACGTAAAAACCCAACAGGCAGCACCTGTAGTCAGGATCGAACCCGGATCTCTGGCACTGTAAGGCAGCAACTCCACTGCTGTGCCACTGTGCTGCCCCAATGCTCCCTACAGTGGTAGAGCCAAGTGGTAGAGGGTGGCACGGTGGCACAACAGTAGAGTTGCTGCCTTACAGAGCCCGAGACCTGGGTTCGATCCTGACTAGGGGTGCTGTCTGTCATGAGTTTGCACGTTCTACCCTTGGCCTGCGTGGGGTTTCTCCGGGTGCCCCAGTTTCCCCCAACACTCCAAAGATGTGCAGGTTTGTCGGCTAATTGGCTTCGGTAAAAAAATTGTAAATTGTCCCTCGTGTTTAGGGTATTGTTCATGTGTGCAGATCGCTGGGCGGCATGGACCTGGTGGGCTGAAGGGCCTGTGTCCGCGCTGTATCTCTAAAACTTAAAACTAAAAAAGAGGTCTTATTTAGAATATAGAATAATACAGCACAGAATCAGGTCCTTTCGCCCACTATGTTTACACCAACCATGAGGCCAATCTAAACTAATCCCATTTGCCTGCATATCGTACATATCCCTCTATTCCCTATGTAGGAAGGATCTGCAGATGCTGGTGTACATCAAAGAGAGACACAAAATGCTGGAGTACCTCAGCGGGACAGGCAGCATCTCTGGAGAGGAATTGGTGACGTTGAAGGGTCTCAACCCAAAAAATCACCCATTCCTTCTCTCCAGAGATGCTGCCTGTCCCGCTGAGTTACTCCAGCATTTTGTGTCTATCTTCCCTCTATTCTCTTTGATCATATGTCTAAATGCCTCTTAAACATTGCTATCATAACAGCTTCTACCACCTCCCCAGCTACTTTTGTAAAAACACTTGCCTCCTTCGTCTCCTTTCAATTTCCCCCCTCTGAACTTAAACCTATGCCCTCCAGCATTAGCCCTTTCCACTCTGGAAGAGAAGACTCTTACTATCTACCCTGTCTAAAATTATCTCTTATAATTTTATATAGTGCTATCAGATTTTGTTTTTCTTTACTTGCACTCTCTTGTTATTGATTAACTGCTATGTGAACATATTCCATATTCTTCGAATCACTGAATCATGCAGCATGGAAATAGATATCCAGCCAGATCTATGGAAGTGTTGGCAGTTCAAGCCACTCTTGTTCTTCCTCCAATAGCCCTGCAAAGGGTGTTCTTTTTGAAGTATGTATCCAGAATTAATCTCAAAACAAATACTCTCTGTTTCCAACATCCAGTGTTTTCCAGATTATGAATCTCAGCACTTAGTTCATATCTCCTCTCCTCATTTCTCCTTTCAAGATACATTGTTTCCTCAAGCAATTGAATTAAAAGTATCTATTTTACCTTTCCACTTCTGCCTATCTCCCTTGCCTTTGTGTGGAGAAATTTCTCACTTCCCACTTCCCACTTGTTCACTTTCATTGTCCCTTCCCAGCTCAGCGAACACTCAAGAACACAAGAAAATGTGAGGAGGAGTAGGTCACCTCACCTCTCTAGCTTGCCCCACCATTCAATATGATCGTGGCTGATCTATACTGGCCTCAACACCTCAGTTGCCGTGGGACCTCAATTCCCTGTCCTTTCAAAGATTTATCTGCCCCGACTTTAAATACTTCCAACGGCCTAACCTCTGTACCCTTCTGGGGTGGGGAATTTCAGAGATTCACCACCCTCTGCGAAGAGAAATTGCTATACACAACCATTTTAAAATTCAGGCCCCTTACTTTATAAGGTAATTATACTCCCTCATCCGAGAGGGGCTACGAAGCTGATTCCACACACTGTCTGAGCTGTAGATTTGCCAGGTGTTCTCCACATTCAGGGTGGCGTGAAGCAAGAAGTCAAAATCCATTTTATCGAATTGGCTGGTGCCATGAGCATTGGAGGCTTTCAGACTGCTGTCCAATGCAGTTCATTTACGATAGTTCAACAAGGAAATATGTTTTGAACTCAGCTTCTCTCTAAATTGGCATTTCATGCACGGGTGAAACTGCTCTGAACTGTGTAATGCATGCACCAGAACAAGTGCATTGAAATACTGGCTTAGGGATCTCATAGTGTGCAATTGCATACAATTGTGTAACAAACAGCAAAGGAAGTAAGCATTTCCAAATTCATGGTTAACTGACCAATGAACACTTTGACTGAATTATTATTATTGTGAATACCAACTCTTCAGTAATGCATTTGTAATCACTATCAACAACATGTAAAATACATAGATGAAATTAGTGAGCAGTTTTCCCTCTGTCCCCTGTTAGCTGGAGTCACACAGGAAAATATTGAGAACATGGGTACAAAGGGTGGTGGGTGTATGACAAAGAGTGGTGTGTGTATCTGGAACAAGCTGCCGGTGGAGTAGTTGAGGCAGGTACAATTGCAACGCTTAAGAACACTTAGACAGGTACATGGATAAGATTGGGTTTGGAGGAATATGGGCCAACAGGAGGCAGGTGGGACTAGCACACTTTGACAGCCCCATTTTGCTGCTGAAATTTCTCTCTCTAAAGTAGATCTTCATGTACATTCGTACAAGACAGGTTACAAAATAAAATGGCAGATTAGAAAAGTCAGGAAAGAGTTGCTTACCTTGGTGTGCCAACAAGAGAGCTGTGGAGAAAGAGAGGAAAAGAGAAAAATAATCAAATCTCAGAAACAAATAAGAGCATCTTTCCATTCTGCATTGGAACAGAAAAGGTGTTCTGCAGCTTGCAATCACCTACAGCTCAGTGCATTCCTCTGATTTGAAATATTTGACATTTTGATTCATTTTTCACAAGGTCAGAAGTGATAAGAGCAGATTAGGCCATTTGGCCCATCAAGTCTGCTCCACTGTTCAATCATGGCTGATCTGTCTCTCCCTCTTAACCCCATTCTCCTGCCTTCTTCCCATAACCCCCGACACTCGTACTAATCAAGAAACTATTTATCTCTGCCTTAAAAATATCCATTGACTTGGCTTCCACAGCCTTCTGTGGCAAAGAATTCCACAGATTCACTACTCTCTGACTAAAGAAATTCCTCCTCATCTTCTTTCTAAAGGAACGTCCTTTAATTCTGAGGCTGTGACCTTTAGTCCTAGACTCTCCCACTAGTGGAAACATCCTCTCCCCATCCACTCTTCCCGTGCCTTTCACTATTCTGTAAGTTTCAATGAGGTTTCCCCTCAACCTTCTAAACTCCTGTGAGTACAGGCCCAGTGCCGTCAAACGCTCATCATATGTTAACCCACTCATTCCTGGAATCATTCATCTAAACCTCCTCTGGACACTCTCCGGAGCCAGCACAACCTTCCTCGGATATGGTGCCCAACAGAGCATGCTTGGTCATATTTCTGTTTATTATATCCTTGCATAAATGTGACTGCAGTTAATTTGAGATATTTTCTCCAACGACTAACCCATAAGTCATCTTTGTTCCTGACTTGCACTCATAGAGTGCCTTTAATGTGGTGAAATGCCTTAAGATGCTGTGCAGGGATATGCACAAACAAAAAATGCCATTGAGCTGATGAAGGTATGGGAAGATATGGGAATGGTGGTTTATTCAGTTATGGAGATACAGCGCGGAAACAGGCCCTTTGGCCCACCGAGCCCACGCCGACCAGCGATCCCCGTACACTAGCACATTCCTACACACTAGGGGCAATTTTACAATTTTTACTGAAGTCAAATAACCTATAAACCCGTACGTCTTTGGAATATGGGAGGATCACCCGAACACTGGTTCTATCCAACACACTAGGAACAATTTATAGAAACCAGTTTACCTAGAAGCCACGCAGTCACAGGGAGAACATATACACTCTGTTCACACAGCATCCGTAGTCAGGATCGAACCTGGGTCTCTGGCGCTGTAAGGCAGCAACTCTACCGCTGGATCACCGTGCCGCCTTCAAATGTGTTTGTGAAATGATTATGTTACTAGAACTGTCTAGAGTTAGTCTGAACCAACAATCTAGAGACCTGGGTTCAGATTTCACTGTAATTTAGATACAACAATTATTTTTAGTAACAGTGACCACAAAACCTGCAGTTTTTTTGTAACAAAAATTACTGGATTACAAATGTCACTGAGTGGAGCAAAGTAAATCTAGACCCACCCCATGTGGTCAATCTCTAACATGGCCAAGGAAGGGCATTTAGAGATGGGCTGTAAATGCCAGTCTTGTCACTCATGACCGGAAAAGTGAACAGGAACAGAAGAGGACAGATTTTGTCAAAAAATGGAGAGGAGATTTGGGGGAGCCTTGGGTTCCTGGTGATAGAAATGCACAGTAATGCAGTTTCGTCTATCTCTCTCATTTCCCGTATACCTAACCAGTCTGAAGAAGGGTCTCGACCTGAAACGTCTCCCTTTCCTTCTCTCCAGAGATGCTGCCTGTGCTTTTTGTGTCTAATGCAGTTTGAGTTTCAGCTTATTGTCATGTGTACCGAGGTCCAGTGAAAAGCTTTTGTTGCATGCTAACCAGTCAGCGGAAAGACACAGCTTTCCAGCTGGAGAAACACAGAGCTCCCAGGAATCTGATGACATTTTGGAGGGAGAGAAGGGGCAAGTAAGAGGAATCTGCGCATGAGAATGATAAATATTAACCAGCAGCTGCAGTTCTTTGTTTCTATATAAAATTGAGGCCTAGGTAGACGGAAGCTGATGCAAGTCAATGGTGGGGTGAAGGCAGTTGGAGATTGGGGGAGGAACAAAGTGTTCACAGAGATTTTAAAAAACTGAGCGGCACGGTGGCGCAGCGGTAGAGTTACTGCCTTACTGCGCCAGAGACCCGTGTTCAATCCTGACTATGGCCGCTGTCTGTACGGAGTTTGTATGTTCTCCCTGTGACCGTGTGGGTTTCCGCCAGGTGTTCTGGCTTCCTCCCACATTCCAAAGACATGCAGGTTTGAAGGTTAATAGGCTTTGGTAAATATTGTAAATTGTCCCAAGTGCGTAGGATAGTGCTAGTATATCGGGGGGTAATAGCTGGTTGGTGCAGACTCGGTGAGACTAGAGGGCCTGTTTCTGCGCTATATCTCTAAAGTCCAAAGATCAGCAGTGGAATGGTGGAGGGTAAGGGACTCTGAAGGTCAGCAGAGTTTTGGATAATTTGGAAGATGCAAGGCAACCAAGTCATGGAGGAGGAGGAGGAGGAGGAGGAGGAGGAGGAGGAGGAGGAGGAGGAGGAGGAGGAGGAGGAGGAGGAGGAGGAGGAGGAGGAGGAGGAGGAGGAGGAGGAGGAGGAGGAGGAGGAGGAGGAGGAGGAGGAGGAGGAGGAGGAGGAGGAGGAGGAGGAGGAGGAGGAGGAGGAGGAGGAGGAGGAGGAGGAGGAGGAGGAGGAGGAGGAGGAGGAGGAGGAGGAGGAGGAGGAGGAGGAGGAGGAGGAGGAGGAGGAGGAGGAGGAGGAGGAGGAGGAGGAGGAGGAGGAGGAGGAGGAGGAGGAGGAGGAGGAGGAGGAGGAGGAGGAGGAGGAGGAGGAGGAGGAGGAGGAGGAGGAGGAGGAGGAGGAGGAGGAGGAGGAGGAGGAGGAGGAGGAGGAGGAGGAGGAGGAGGAGGAGGAGGAGGAGGAGGAGGAGGAGGAGGAGGAGGAGGAGGAGGAGGAGGAGGAGGAGGAGGAGGAGGAGGAGGAGGAGGAGGAGGAGGAGGAGGAGGAGGAGGAGGAGGAGGAGGAGGAGGAGGAGGAGGAGGAGGAGGAGGAGGAGGAGGAGGAGGAGGAGGAGGAGGAGGAGGAGGAGGAGGAGGAGGAGGAGGAGGAGGAGGAGGAGGAGGAGGAGGAGGAGGAGGAGGAGGAGGAGGAGGAGGAGGAGGAGGAGGAGGAGGAGGAGGAGGAGGAGGAGGAGGAGGAGGAGGAGGAGGAGGAGGAGGAGGAGGAGGAGGAGGAGGAGGAGGAGGAGGAGGAGGAGGAGGAGGAGGAGGAGGAGGAGGAGGAGGAGGAGGAGGAGGAGGAGGAGGAGGAGGAGGAGGAGGAGGAGGAGGAGGAGGAGGAGGAGGAGGAGGAGGAGGAGGAGGAGGAGGAGGAGGAGGAGGAGGAGGAGGAGGAGGAGGAGGAGGAGGAGGAGGAGGAGGAGGAGGAGGAGGAGGGAGGAGGAGGAGGAGGAGGAGGAGGAGGAGGAGGAGGAGGAGGAGGAGGAGGAGGAGGAGGAGGAGGAGGAGGAGGAGGAGGAGGAGGAGGAGGAGGAGGAGGAGGAGGAGGAGGAGGAGGAGGAGGAGGAGGAGGAGGAGGAGGAGGAGGAGGAGGAGGAGGAGGAGGAGGAGGAGGAGGAGGAGGAGGAGGAGGAGGAGGAGGAGGAGGAGGAGGAGGAGGAGGAGGAGGAGGAGGAGGAGGAGGAGGAGGAGGAGGAGGAGGAGGAGGAGGAGGAGGAGGAGGAGGAGGAGGAGGAGGAGGAGGAGGAGGAGGAGGAGGAGGAGGAGGAGGAGGAGGAGGAGGAGGAGGAGGAGGAGGGGAGGAGGAGGAGGAGGAGGAGGAGGAGGAGGAGGAGGAGGAGGAGGAGGAGGAGGAGGAGGAGGAGGAGGAGGAGGAGGAGGAGGAGGAGGAGGAGGAGGAGGAGGAGGAGGAGGAGGAGGAGGAGGAGGAGGAGGAGGAGGAGGAGGAGGAGGAGGAGGAGGAGGAGGAGGAGGAGGAGGAGGAGGAGGAGGAGGAGGAGGAGGAGGAGGAGGAGGAGGAGGAGGAGGAGGAGGAGGAGGAGGAGGAGGAGGAGGAGGAGGAGGAGGAGGAGGAGGAGGAGGAGGAGGAGGAGGAGGAGGAGGAGGAGGAGGAGGAGGAGGAGGAGGAGGAGGAGGAGGAGGAGGAGGAGGAGGAGGAGGAGGAGGAGGAGGAGGAGGAGGAGGAGGAGGAGGAGGAGGAGGAGGAGGAGGAGGAGGAGGAGGAGGAGGAGGAGGAGGAGGAGGAGGAGGAGGAGGAGGAGGAGGAGGAGGAGGAGGAGGAGGAGGAGGAGGAGGAGGAGGAGGAGGAGGAGGAGGAGGAGGAGGAGGAGGAGGAGGAGGAGGAGGAGGAGGAGGAGGAGGAGGAGGAGGAGGAGGAGGAGGAGGAGGAGGAGGAGGAGGAGGAGGAGGAGGAGGAGGAGGAGGAGGAGGAGGAGGAGGAGGAGGAGGAGGAGGAGGAGGAGGAGGAGGAGGAGGAGGAGGAGGAGGAGGAGGAGGAGGAGGAGGAGGAGGAGGAGGAGGAGGAGGAGGAGGAGGAGGAGGAGGAGGAGGAGGAGGAGGAGGAGGAGGAGGAGGAGGCTGGTGATAGAATAGGGTGGAGGACAGTAGATACCATGATGGAATGTATATTTAAAACTTTTTTTCTCTCTTTGCTTTCTAGCATTTGCAGCATGTACAAATTTATTGTGTGCACCCATAGATGACTTTTGATGGGACATTGTCTTCAAGTGATGTAGTTGACTGTCAACAGATTATTTGGCAACAGGGGCAGCACAGTGGCACAGCAGTAGAGTTGCTGCCAAAGACCCGGGTTCGATCCTGACGACGGGTACTGTCTGTACAGAGTTTGCATGTTCTCCCCGTGTCCATATGGATTTCCTCTGGGTGTTCCGGTTTCCTCCCACATTCCAAAGACATACAGGTTTGTAGGTTAATTGGCTTCGGTAAGAATTATAAATTGTCCTTAATGTGTAGGATAGTGCTAGTCTATGGGATCACGGGTCAGTGTGGACTCGGTGGGCCAAAGGGCCTCTTTCCGCGCAGTATCTCTAAGCTAAATTAAACTAAGATTGTGCTTGAATTAACAACCCATCATACCATGAAGGAAACAGATAACTGTCCTTTATTTCATAACATACATGCCAAATGCAGAATGGCTGGCAGATTAGCAGGTGCAACAGTCACTGTACATCAAATGTACTGATTTTAGGAATGAAATGAAAGAAGATGTAATATTAAAAGAAGAACTGGGGTACATTGGGTCCATGTGGTACAAATATGACTTGATCAGAATATTTATATAATAAGAATGAAGGATGAAGGAAAAGTCATCCGACATAAGGAATTTTGTTTTGAGAAAGGAATTTCAAAATGGATCAAATAATTTTTATTTTCAGAATGAAATCAGAATCTTTAACGTTACAATGCCATAATTGGTTCTTGCGTTGCATGATGATGGAACGCTAAGCTCATCCAAGGTCATGTTACCCATCAAATATTCCCACAATATTTTTAATGATGTTTTCTTTTGAGAAATGCTCTTTGCGCTAATAGATTGCTGAGCGCAGGGATTAGATATTGAAAGTCGAGGTAAATCAACAATATCCATTATGTTCAATGTACACAATAGGAGCATCACTAACAATACAAGGTAGTTTTTGCATAAATTTCCATCCTACTTTCGAGTTATTTATAACCTTTTGTGCCACATTTTAAAATGAATTGAGAAGATAACGAGAAGCTTTCTTTAGCATCCAATTAAACATGGATTCATATAAATAAAACAACCCACATTAAGTTAGTTGTTCTTTGAATAATTTGACTGACTGCAAATGACAACCTATGGTGAGGACACAAATGACAACCTATGGTGAGGACACAAATGACAACCTATGGTGAGGACACAAATGACAACCTATGCAATCAGTTAGCATGAATAAAAGTGGATTAATTTCTGTACCTAAAATTAAAAATGTTATCTGATGATTTAAACCCACTCCATTAAGACAGACTAACCTACAATTAAATCCCCAGCAATCATAAAAGAAGTCATCAGCATATGCTCATGTGTCAAGTACTTAGTAATGGTCAAATAGTCAATGTGATCTCCTGAAAGTAGTTCTGACTGCCTGAGGGGCATGAAGAGGAATTTTCATCTCCAGATAATGTTTTTCTTATCTTTATCGAACCTCCTCCAAGAGCTTAAACCAGGGGTCACAGTGTAAGAATAAGTGGTAGGCCATTTAGGACTGAGATGAGGAAAAACCTTTTCACCCAGAGAGTTGTGAATCTGTGGAATTCTCTGCCACAGAAGGCAGTGGAGGCCAATTTACTGAATGTTTTCAAGAGAGAGTTAAATATAACTCTTAGGGCTAAAGGAATCAAGGAAAATGGGGAGAAAGCAGGAATGGGGTACTAATTCTGGACGATCAGCCATGATCATATTGAATGGTGGTGCTGGCTCGAAGGGCCGAATGGCCTACACCTGCACCTATTTTCTATGTTTCTGTGTCTATGGAACTAGAGGAGGCGTAGGATGATGGGATTGGTGGGGAGCAAGGTGTATGTTGGGGTTGGGGAGAAATTTTCTAATTATGTTTCTTTATTTGTTATAAGATTGTGTAGGCTAAATAAGCTATATTTGTGCAGCCATATCTAGCTTTCCTCAATGCATTTAGCCCCATACCTCGCCACCCTCTTTCACACCACTTTCCCCCACCCCACCCCTTTCATCTGAAACCGTCTGAAGAAGGGTCTCGACCTGAAACATCGCCCAATCCTTCTCTCCAGAGATGCTGCCTGTCCTGCTGAATTACTCCAGCATTTTATATTTATCTTCAGTATAAACCAGCCTCTACAGTTCCTCCCTACACCCCTTTCACACACGTGCACACACATACCTGCAGAGCGTAACCCGTTCAACTGCCAAGTCCCTTCCTGATCTCAGTACTTAACTCAGAATGACCTATTTACATCCAAGTCACTTGTGGAAATCTGTTAAAAACAATCGGTTAACTCCAACTGAAAGCTCCAAGCTGTTTTGTTAGAGGATGAGTGTGTGGTTGAGATGCCTCTGCTTGTCCATGAGCTGCCCTGACCTTGAGATACCTCAGCTGCTTACCACCAGCTGCAGCAAGCACACTCTCAGGGCTTTGACTCCATTAACAAAAATGCCCCCCAAAAATCGCAGCGGTGGACTTATGGAGTCATAGAGTTATACAGAATGGAAACAGGCCCTTCAGCCCAATTCACCCATGCCAACCAAGATATGCCATCTACACTAGTTCCACCTGCCTACGTTTCACCCACATTCTTCTAATAGTCAACATGATCCTATCTTATCCAGTGATGCTGCCTGTCCTTCTGAGTTACTCCAGCAATTTGTGTCTATCTTCCTCTGAACCTTTCGAACCTAAACCATTCTGAACCCAAACTATCGACCTGTCCAAATGTCTTTCAAATGTTGTTATAGTACCTACCTTAACTACCTCCTCTGGCAACTTGCAGCATCCTGTAAAAAGGATGGGGCAGGGAGGTGGCGTGTGACTTCTTTGGTAACCATCAGGTATCAGACACTTGCACTTGCTAAACAATAAGAGATCCACTGACTTCCACCTTACCCACCACTGACCAGAACCAGGGGTCACAGTTTAAAAATGGGGGGCAGGCCATTTAGGACTGAGATGAGGAAAAACATTTTCACCCAGAGAGTTGGGAATATGTGGAATTCTCTGCCACAGAAGGCAGTGGAGGCCAATTCACTGGATGTATTCAAGAGCGAGTTAGATATAGCTCTTAGGGCTAACAGAATCAAGGGATATGGAGAAAAAGCAGGAACAGGGTACTGATTTTGGATGATCACCCATGATCATATTCAATGGTGGTGCTGGCTCAAAGGGCCAAATGGCCTACTCCTGCACCTACTTTCTATGTTTCTATGTTTCTATGACCAACCTCCCTATCAAACCATTCCACCTGTTACTATCTCCCAAAATAGATAAGCAGGAGCAGGAACAAAACCATGTTTAATTTTTATGCTTAATGTCATTTAATTTATAGTTTATATTTTTCCAAATGTCCAGATAGCATTGGTTGTCAGAGTGCAGTGATTCCTCGCACTTAATGACTTTGCTAATCATCGTGTTGCCAAAACAACTAAGGGTGAGGAGTCCTCAGGCTAAGGATCTGAATGTGCCGTTCAGGTGAACAATGCCGTTGCTTTTCCAACCCTGCAGAGCCTCCAGATTTACTGGTGGCTTCCACACGTGAAGAGTCACAGAGGTTCACAGGCATGCGACATAAACCAAACCAAAGTACAACACAGCTTGGTCATTCAACAGGCAGGGCAGCAGCAGAAGCAAACACGTCCACAGATGTAACAGTACGGCCAAACATATCGCAAGCACAAATGAAAAATAGATTTAAAGGAACAGCATCAGCATCCACTTTGTAACTAGTCAGCATTATAAAAGCTCGACTGCATCACCCAATTGAATCCCAGACAGGCAAATTATCGTGTTTTATTAAATGCGAGAAGAAAATAAAGTAAAGTATGTGATTTATAAGCTGCTTGAAATTGTCCATGTGCACAAGAGGCATGTTTAAAATTGGCATCTTTTAAGAAATGAACAATATCAAATTGGGCAGAAAATGTTCATGGGTGTTTATTATTGCTGAGACCTTTTCAATTAATTTAAATAGAGATACAGCGTGGAAACAGGCCCTTCGGACCACCAAATCCACGCAGACCGTTGACTACACTAGCCACACAATTTCTATGTTATCCTACACACTAGGGGCAATTTATCAAACATAATTTCAGTAGCTAATTCTATAATACTATAACATGGAAAAGTTTATCTTAAAATAATTTATTGCTGCCCAGGCTACTCATATGCTCAGCTCTCCCATCAAATAGGTGGGCATGGCCAGATTAATTATCATAGGATATGAAAAATAATTTGTTAAAACTGATATTTTAATCCAGAAGTAATTATGTTGGAAACTGAGTACTTAAGATCACAACAGGATTGTTTTGGGGTCCTACCTGCACCATGTACAATGCTTAAAAAATCATCTGAAACAACTCTTAGGGTGATTTATTTAAATAACAATTCAGTAAAATGGAGAAGTAACTGAACAGGAAACGTTCAGGAAATTTTTCGTTTAGAGATAAACTGTGAAACAGGCCCTTCGGCCCACCGAATTCATACCGACCATCGATCACCCGTTCACATTAGTTCTACGTTATTCCATTTTTTCTTATTCACTGCCTAAACACTAGAGGCAATTTACAGAGGCCAATTAACCTGCAAACCCACACGCCTTTTGAGATGTGAGAGGAAAATTGATTAGTACGGGTATCAGGGATTATGGGGAGAAGGCAGGAGAATGGGGTTGAGAGGGAAAGATAGGTCAGCCATGAATGAATGGTCGAGTGGACTTGATGGGCCGAAGGGCCTGACCCTGCTCCTAAAACGTAAGAATTTATGAACCTCTGAGCTTCGCTTGTCTATCTTCCGGAGAGGAGAGACAGACAGAAGGTAAGGCTGAATGTGATGAGATAAATGTACAATCAACATGAATGGAATACCTTAAAAGCATATAAACTGGAGGAATGCACGCAATCAATTAAAGTAAATTGAAGAGAATAAAGTGGATGCAGTTGCTGCCTGAGATTCAGCTGGAGTTGACACACTCTTTCCAGCCTTATTCACGCACAAGCACACGTAGACACACATGCTTTAGAAGTGTTTGAAAAATATTCTTTGTCATTCAAACAAAGGGGATGCTGTGCCCACATTGATTAATGTGTATGGCTGACTGCCTGGAAAGCATCCCACCAAGATGCTAATCTTAAAGTATTTTCAAAAAAAAATTTGATGAATAAAATAGCAGGAGGATTTAGCTGATTGCAGGAAAATGAAGACATGTGCATTGCCTCGGAGTCCCGGGGTCCAGCTCATGGCTTGTGGAGCATTGGACTTAAGTACAAGTCATAAACCAGGCCGAGAAAAGACAGTGCACATTGGTCTGGGAGAGAAACAAAAAAGCACGAGGCGTAGATGACCGAAACAGGGTGAGAGCGGGAATACAGGAGGAAAAGTAATAGGTTTTCTCAAAAAAAGCCGTTACGTCAGGATCTCACACCTGATATTCCTCGTTTCATCCATTTCGGTTCACCAAGCACAATGAAGAAATGTTCCTGCTTTTCGTATTCCTCATCATCATTTATTTTAACGCTTATGGTTTTCCTGTAAGAATATAAGAAAAAAAATGTACAATGGGTTGCTCGAAAACCACCGCAGTCACACATGCGACTTTCTCTTTATTATTGTAAGCTTGCTTGATGGTTAGTTCTGGGCCCACAGGACACTCAGAGTGGTATCACATGCCACCATTTTGTTGGCCTATTAGGGAGATCGGTTAAACTAAATTTGGCCCCTGTTCTCCCCCCTCCACGGAACAGTGGTAAAGAAAAGTGATTGAGCTCTGCTCACATAACCTGCCAAACCCTTCGGTCCTCCTGTTCTGAGGTCAATTTAAGAACAACTCCAATGAAAATGGGATTTCATTTGGATGTTATTCAGTGGCCCGATGGAATCATGTTGCAGCACACGTAAAACTGACAGGTTGTGTCTGACACTGTTTTTCAATGTTTCACAAGCTTTTCTCTGTACCTCGATTCACGTGAAAAGAAACTAAATTAAACTGCTGAACTAAACTAAACTAAACATTGAGAGTGCTCATATATGCAGGGGATAGGCTGAAAGGGCAGGATCCCTGCACAAATGATATCCTTTTTAATGTATCACAAAATGCTGGAGTAACTCAGCAGGTCAGGCAGCATCTAGGAGAGAGGGAATGGGTGACGTTTCGGGTCGAGACCCTTCATCAGACTGATGTCAGGGGGGCGGGACCTTTTTAATGTTACCTCCTTTACCGCCAGGTTTTCATGGTTAGATAAAGGCCAGGCTGGATGTATGCAAGGTTTGGAGTTTCGCCTATAAATGTCAAACATTGAAATCTGACTCAAGATGGCTTTCTGGACCTCTTCAAAACTTAATTAAATGGCAACTGGTTTGGTGTGTGACTGGGGTCTTTCACAAACCAGCCCATGAAACATCCCCTCTTCCATTTTAGTGGGATGAGCTAGGCTGTAACTGAAATCCCATGATGAGATTTAAACTTGTACCACATGGATTATTAATTTGGAACTTTCACTTACTGCATCAGTAATATAACCACTGCACAACCATGCTCTTTTGTATTCCACTGTATGAAGACCTTAACCCTCTTGCCAAGAGTGAAATAATTCTGGTATGTATATTTAATTGATTGTCAGATCACATGGGATAGTGCAGTGATTGGATCTTCAGAACTGGAGTATTCATGTTAAAAGGTTTATACTTGTAATGATGCTCATTTGGCCCACGCCAGGTTCCAAGGGAACAATCCCATTAAGTCACATTCCCTTCCTTGTTTCCCTATATATCCTTGCACCCCCCCCCCCCCCCTCACACATGCCTAATGACTCCAGTTTGATAATTTTGACTTTAACTACACCATTGAGTATTTACAGCAGCCAATTACACTACATGTACATCTTTGGGATGTGGGAGGAAAATAGAGCACCCGTAAGAAACTCATACAGTTATAGAGGGAGTGTGCAAACTCTACCAGACAACACCCTTGGACAAGATCGAACTCCAGCTCCCTGGAGCTGTGAGGGAGTAACAGTAATTGTTGTGCTGATTTGTAATTCGGGCGATACTGCAGCTATAAGCAGAACAACCCTGTTTTGGGAGCTCGGGTAAGGGTGGAGAGAGGGAGCCATGGTCCATAGCTATGCATTCTCACTGTTAGAACAATATTGGGGCAATCACATGGAAACATTATTAATATGCCATGTACACCATGGTCCTAAGTCCACAGAGTTGCCATTTTAAGACGTGCGGCACAGTGGCGCAGCAGTAGAGTTGCTGCCTTACATCGCCAGAGGCCCAAGTTCGATCCTGACTAAGTGTGCTGTCTGTGCAGTTTGTACGTTCTCCCTATGAACGCATGGGTTTTCCCAGAGTGCTCCAGTTTGCTCCCACACTCCAAAGACGTGCAGGTTTGTAGGTTAATTGGCTTCTGTAAATTGTAAATTGTCCCTAGAGTGTATGATAGCGCTAGTGTGCGGGGTGATCGCTGGCCAGTGCGGACTCGGTGGGCTGAAGGGCCTGTTTCCATGCTGTATCTCTAAAGTCTAAAGTCTCTGATGGGATTTCTGACATCTTCCATTTCATCTTCTATTTACAGCTCCTTCAGACATAATCAACAAGCCTTCATCATCCTCTATCAGCCAAGTCCACCCCATCTCTGTCATTTAATCTCCCTTGATCTCCATCTTATTGATAACCCTTTGTTCTCCTCACCCTTCCCTCTTCTCTGTAACTTCAAATATCTTTGACCTCTAATTTTTCCTGTTTCTGATGTAGGTTATACACTCAGTTTCTTTTTCCACAGATACTGCCCGACCAGCTGAATTGCCACACGTCATGTTTTCGTTAAGATCCCTTCTATCCAATTATTGCTTCCTCTCAATTGTTTAATTAGATCTATGGGAATTGCACAACATTTTGGAATGTTTTGATATTTTCAGTTTGCTGCTTTCGGTTAGTTTTTACATTTTTTAAATGATTCTTTAATGTTCTTATTAAAACTCACCCAGTACATGACCAGAGGACTAAGGTCTCTAGTATTTTTGGGGGGTTTCTTTAGGATCAGAATTACATTGTGGAAAGAGGCCCTTCGGTTCACTGAGTCCACGCTGACCATTGATCACCTGTAGACTAGTTCTATGTTATACCACTTTCGCACCCTATACACTAGGTGCAATTTACAGCAACCAATTAACCTACAAACTGGTATGTCTTTCCTCTGTGTTTTGGGGGCAAGGTTTCCTCATCATGTCGTCAGAGCTGTGCAGCTTTCCTGTGCATAATGATGGATTCGAGGTTGCCTCAAGCCAACAAGTGAGGCTGTCTCAAGCAGGGCCAGGTGACTATGTGCAGGGGCAGACTTGAGGTGAGGGGGACCCTATTAACTGGAACCGATCCATTAATTTTGAGATAAAATTCTCGATAAGGAAATTCCTTTTTGAATTTATCACTGGCAGCTTTTTGCTATCAGGTTTCACTTATTGAATGTGGGACCCCAATGCCTTGATTTTCCACTGTACCATGTCTTCTCCATCGAGTCCACTACAGAATGCAGTGGAACCAATATATGGGGGAGATAGACACAGAATACTGGAGTAACTCAGCGGGTCAGGCAGCATCTCTGAAGAGATTGGATAGGTGACTTTTCGGGTCGGGAGCCTTCTTCAATACATGTGGAGCTTGGATGTCTCACTCTGACATACCAAATGTAGTGTGGTGTTTCCTTTATTTGAGTATTGCTCTCCTAGAGCTGAACCTGACGATGTATAGATGATGCCAACAAGTGAGAGTTCTTCTTCACTAGCCAAGTTGTAGAATTCATCCTGGAAAAGTAATGAATCAGCCTTCCCACACCATGTTACCCTTAGGTCAGGTTAATGAAGGCAACATCTTACCAGATATAACCATATAACCAGACCTGTCCTCATCTGTTCTACCAACTACTGGGACACTGGTTGTCAGCCACAGGACAAACGAGAAGGTTTCAGGAAGACAGGCTCGGGGATGGCAGGTTTCCGCAGCCATGACGATGGGCCTGATTAGCGACTCACTGATGTGCCAAGGCTGAAATGGGTGGCATGTCACCAATCTGACTGCGAGAGAGCGCCAGTGTTAAATATCTCTTGGGAATCAAGCAGTCAAACAAGACAAAAAAAGAAGATAAGAGAAAAGGGTAAGAGAGGAGAGAGGAGGGCCTTCAGCAGCGGCTCATTCTGGTGAGTACTCCACCTTTCTGTGAACTCATATTCACCATGCGTGGCTCCGTCAGCTCAATGAAGAAATTCTTGTTTTTCTCATACACCTCATCATCAATTACTTTGATCTGAGCTCTTTTGCTGCAAATGAAAAACAATAATGTCACAAGGTAAGGGAAAGGAATCTGGGGCGGAAGGAAGAGGGTGGGTAGGGGAAAGGAGGGACCGTCATGGGTGCAATGATAGGCAACAAGGACCCAACAAGGACCGTTCGTTAATATTGCAGAGCAGAGATTACATTGTTGATGAGGATCGGTACTATACCTGTGGACAAATGACATACATAACTTGGAAAGCTGCACCCTGGTAATTAGATGCATCTTGTGTATTAGTAACCACCACAGTAAGGTGCTTGTATGAAATTACCATGATGGCTATTTTAACAGATGCACACCTGTACCTGTCTTCTCGTTTTCTTACCTTCCCATCCCTCCCACAGTTCTCTCCTCACTCTCTTTCCCCCTTCCCCTCTCCCCAAAGCTCTCTTCTAGTTCATCTCACCCCCATCCCACAATCAGTATGAAGAAGGGTCCCGATCCAAAACGTCACCTATCCATGTTCTCCAGGGATGCTGCCTGACCCACTGAGTTACTCCAGCACTTTGTGTCTTTCTTTTTGTAGTTCCTTGTTTCCACATGTCTATAATATGTAAGCTTAGAGAGACACAAGCTGGAGTCTTGGGAGGGAGTAGATCGGTGGCATTCAGGGTTGGGACCCTTCTTCAGACTGGTAAACCTAATGCAAACGCAGAGGTGTGTTAAAATGCCACACAAAGGAATTTCACATTAACACATTCATAACAATGGCATGGAACCTCCTTGGAATGAGAATAGTCAAGTACCAGCACTCCAGAACACACAATAGTCAATATAATGATTATTAAAACAGCCCTCAGAGGTACTGCTGGCACACAATAAAACTGCTGCCAAATTTATTAATTCTGAAATTTGTTAAACCTTCCATCAGTAAAAAAAAAAAATTGGAACATAATGTGCTCTCCCAAGGTTTTCATAAGGTATATCGCTTTAATTTAAAGAGTAATTACAATAATCTACATTTTGCAAATGTAAGTTTCTGCTGCTGCCTCCCTTCATTACACAAAGACAACCACAGAGAGGTGTTAATAAACACACTGGAGTTTGGCCAAGGGTTTTGATGAAGTCAGAAATCACAAGAAATGGACTGAATTTGCAACATTCACACTGTCACAGTTCAAGGCTTCAATCCTTTCTCCATCTCTTGCCTGATACATTGGACCGAAACGATAAAATAAAATATTCTACGTTGTCAAATACATTTAATCAAAATAAGATTTGTGGCTTTTTTCACTGTGCAAAATTATTCATAAGATACATGGAAGGATTTATACCTGTGTTTTGGGCAGCAGAGGGGTGCAGCGATAGAGCTGCTGCTTCACAGAACCAGAGACGTGGGTTTGATCCTGACCTTGGGTATTGACAGTGCAGAGGTTGTACGTTCCCCCTGTGAGTGCAGAGGTTGTACGTTCCCCCTGTGACCACATGGGTTTCCTCCCACATTCCAAAGACATGCAGGTTTGTAGGTTAATTGGCTTCTGTAAATTGGCCCTAGTGTGCAGGGAGTGGATGAGAAAGTGAGATAATATAGAACTGGTGTGCAGATTTTCGATAGTTGGAGTGGACTCGTTGGGCTGAAGGGCTTTTGGAGGAAAAATGTTCCCCATGTTGGGGGAAGTCCAGAACCAGGGGTCACAGTTTAAGAATAATGGCTAGGCCATTTAGGACAGAGATGAGGAAAACCTTTTTCACCCAGAGAGTTGTGAATCTATGGAATTCTCTGCCACAGAAGGCAGTGGAGGCCAATTCATTGTATGTTTTCAAGAGAGAGTTAGATATAACTCTTAGGGGTAATGGAATCAAGGGATAAGGGGAGAAAGCAGGTACAGGGTACAGATTTTGGATGATCAGCCATGATCATATTGAATGGCAGTGCTGGATTGAAGGGCCGAATGGCCTACTCCTGCACCTATTTACTATGTTTCTATGTTTCTCTGCTGCATCTCTAAACTAACCGCACTGACCAGCGATCCACTGTCGTATGTTGAAAGGCTGGAGCGATTGGGCTTGTATACACTGGAATTTAGAAGGATGAGGGGGGATCTTATTGAAACATATAAGATAATTAGGGGATTGGACACATTAGAGGCAGGAAACATGTTCCCAATGTTGGGGGAGTCCAGAACAAGGGGCCACAGTTTAAGAATAAGGGGTAGGCCATTTAGAACGGAGATGAGGAAGAACTTTTTCAGTCAGAGAGTGGTGAAGGTGTGGAATTCTCTGCCTCAGAAGGCAGTGGAGGCCAGTTCATTGGATGCTTTCAAGAGAGAGCTGGATAGAGCTCTTAAGGATAGCGGAGTGAGGGGGTATGGGGAGAAGGCAGGAACGGGGTACTGATTGAGAGTGATCAGCCATGATCACATTGAATGGCGGTGCTGGCTCGAAGGGCTGAATGGCCTACTCCTGCACCGATTGTCTATTGTCTATTGTCTATTGTCTATCCTCATATATTACCTACACACTAGGGAAAATGTTACATTTACACCAAGCCTATTAATCTACAAACCTGTACGTCTTTGGAGTGTGAGAGGAAACGGAAGATCTCGGAGAAAACCCACGCAGGTCACGGGGAGAACGTACAAACGCCGTCCAGACAGCGCCCATAGTCAGGATCGAACCCGGGTCTCTGTTGCAGGAAGGCAGTAGCTCTATCACTGCACCAGCATGCCGCCCGGAGTGCTGTCATTTTATTTATTGGTCAACCCTGGACTGCTGTCTGTAAACCTGCAGCCAGTAAGAATTTCATTGTTCCGTTTCACATTTGGGGCATATGATAAATAAATGCTCTTGACTAGTGAAGATATCATCCTGGGAATAACAGGAATCCACACAGGCTGTTCAATATCTATAGAGATTCATCCAGTTCTTAATGGTACCAGCAAAGTTAAGCCAGGTTAAGGTTCAGTTTTTCTAGTTGCTATAAATGTATGCACTAAGCTGATTTAGCAGCTGCGGGTCAATGAACACCCATATTCAGCAGCGGACTGACATAACATTAATCGGACACCTCCTTGACAGGTATCCTCTGATATTTTGCAGGCAGGGCAGTTTGAGCTGGCAGAAGTCGCCTATGTGCACAGCAGTAGTGTCATGTTGCAACCAAAGGCAAAGGGGCGAGGTGGAAGATGGTGTCTCCTACCTATATGGCCCCATTCAAGATGCAACGTGTTGGCTGTAGAGCAACTGATCATGTCGGCATTGTATAGCATGATGGGCCTATTCATTCTACGTGAAGGTTTTGCCATGGTCGTGTTTATCATTCAGTGCTCTGTTTGCCAGCCTCTCTGAATGCATGGGATTGGACCCACAAAGGATTGGGCACACACACACGGCTCTCCACTGCAACATCAGTGACTTTAGACTTTAGAGAAACAATGTGGAAACAGGCCTTTCGACGCACCGACTCTGCACCAACCAGCGATCACCCCATACACTACTTCTATTGTACACACTCTGAACAATTTATAATTTTACCGAAGCCAATTAACCTACAAACCTACATGTCGGCACGGTGGTGCAGCGGTAGAGTTGCTGCCTTATAGTGAATGCAGCGCCGGAGACTCAGGTTCGATTCTGACTACGGCGCCGTCAGTACGGAGTTTGTACGTTCTCCCCGTGACCTGCGTGGGTTTTCTCCGAGATCTTCGGTTTCCTCCCACACTCCAAAGACGTACAGGTATGTAGGTTAATTGGCTGGGTAAAATGTAAAAATTGTCTCTAGTGTGTGTAGGATAGTGTTAATGTGCGGGGATTGCTGGACTCGGTGGGCCGAAGGGCCTGTTTCCGCGCTGTATCTCTAAATCTAAATCTAAAAATCTTTGGTGTGAGGGAGGAAACCGGAGTACCCAGAGAAAACCCACGGGGTCACAGGAAGAATATGCAAACTCTGTACACACAGTGCTCCTGGTCAGGATCAAACCCGGATCTCTGGCACTGTAAGGCAGCAGCTCTACTGCTGCGCCAGTGTGCACCCCTCTACTTCAGCAAAATCCTCAAATCACACTCCTACTGGGTTGTTCTGACTTTCCACAGCATCCTTTCTTTTCAAGCTGCCAAACTATATGGGCAGAAGGAGGACACAAAAAACTGGAGCAAGTCAGTGGGACAGGTAGCATCTCTGGAGAGAAGGAATGGGTGACGTTTCAGGTCGAGACCCTTCTTCAAACTATATGGGCAGTTTTGCACCTTCCAGATGTCGGGTGGTAGAAATCAAAATTCCTTTGACAAAGGATAGTAACATCTAAGATCA